>NC_073723.1:42973968-43616587 GCF_023634155.1 Falco peregrinus
AAGAAGGAAGGAGGAAATATATATGGGCACATGGGAATCACATTTGTTTCAGTTCCTGAAATGTAACCAAAATGATTTTTTTCTAAGTTCAGTCCTGTTTTATTTATTGTTATTTGTACTAATTGAATTTGTCATGCACAAGAAACCAAAATTTTATACAGGTAAAAACAAAGCACTCATTGATTACTTCTTTTAACATGTATTTTTTTTTAAAGTTCAGAAAAATCTTTCACATTAGAAATACCTTTTAGAGGATCAAATATTTTCAAATAGGAGTATATTCACTCCAGAAGACATCTGCCTTTCTGTCTGCCCCATGAAAGGTCTCCTTGGAAGCACCAACCACACACTGTATGCAGCACCTGCCGGTGGGGCTGATGGACTAAACCTGGGGGGCATGGGGCCCTTTCTGGAAGCAGTCTTTACCCCTGGGGGTCCGGGCAGGGAGCCGGGCAGCGCTGCCACCCATCACAGCGCTAGGCAGGCACCTGAGGGGCTCAAAGTGTTGCAATATGCAACATACCAGCAAAAAGAATACCAGCAGATAAGAAGTGAAAAAAAAAAATTAAGTACTTCAGGTGCTCTCCAAAGTAAAAAAGAACTTTAAAAGTAAGAAATAATTATTCTACAAGCTGTATGTCCAAAATGCTATGCCTGCTTTATGGAATTTGTTTTACATAAGGAAGGTCTCAACCAAAGAGGTTCAAGGTATGTAATTCCAACTACTTACTTAACTACGTGCAGGAAATATCACTTAGTTCTCAAGAACATTGATACTATGTTCTACTATTTTGCATTGTTAATATAGCTAATAGTAATTAAACTTACACATTTGCAGGTTTTTTTGGACTAGCTGTTGAAGAGTTGCACTACTCTCATATTATCTGTTATTATTTTTACAGAAGATTCATAATGTGCCTGAATTTCCACATACTTACAAATGTCAAGTTGGATTTGAAAACTGTTGTATCAGAACACACTAATTTTGTGTGTCTAATATAAAAATATGACCTTTGTAATTCATACTAACTCACAGGCACCTCCTGTTGTTCCTGATGTGGCAGTGGAACCTTAAAATACTTATTTTAATGAGTAACCTGTTAAATGCTAAACAGTGACCTCAATCCAGTAAATAATTTCTAGATTTACTTAAATACTGAGGTTCAAGTTTAGAGCTGTTGATTTTAATTAAACTTGTACAAGTATTTAAGTTACTTCTCAGCATTGTTCCCACAGAAAATAGTGGGAAAAGCTAAGAAAATTTCTAACAATTACAATTTAAATCATGTATCACTGGAATATAGCAGCATTCAACATGTATTGATAACAAGAATTAAAAGCTTAATTTTTCCTTATGCATGAAGCCTCAAGTCATTTCACAAATTGAATTACTGTTAATGAATTTCTGTATTTATTACAGAAATGTATTTCCTTCTAGGAAAGCAACTGAAAAGTTCCAAAGCAGTAAAGAAAACAGGAGAAAATTTATTTAAAACAGAACACCTTTATAAAACAATTCATTAGAATATTTTTCTCACAGTAACAAAGAGCATAAACCCAAGGCAAATTCATGCAGGAATGCCTCTTGCAGTTGCACAACTTTTTTTTCCATAGTTCCTGTTACACTTGGATTGGTTTGCCTCGCATGGATGATTTGCAAAGAAAAATATACCATTTCATGTGTACATGCAAGGCAAGATGAGTGAATGCAAAGATTCACATAAAAAGAATGATAAGCATGAGTACTGTTAGATCCAGGTGGTAAAAACAGCAACTCAGGGGGAAAGCAAAGGCTACTCAATGTGAATTGCCCAGTGTATGTGCCCTCTGTCTTACAGTTAGTCACCGTAAATTTAGTAACTTTCCCTGATACCTTACATTTCCATTTCTGTCAGAATTCCAGCCCACCTAAGTTTTTCTTAGTATCACTTAGTTTTTTCTTAAAGCTTGCTAGAGAAATATTTATAAAACTCATTTACAGAAACATAAGTGCAAAACAGGACTCTGAGTTCACCACACTGCAAAAATCTCAAGAAAAAGCTTTGCATTTTACCTGTACTTTTAATTACATGAAACTTTTGTCAGAAAATGAGCCCTTCAGTAAGCCAGGATCTCTAATGACAATTTGAATGCTTGCCTTCACTTCCAATTCTTGCAAAACACTTGGGAAGAGTGCTGAATCCTGTAAATACTTCAGACTGCTTTTTGCTACCTTTACTTGTTCATTCATTCAGTATGCATTGTTTGGGATTTTGCAGCAGCAAAAATGTAGGTTCTCAACTTTTCAAATATCAACTCTCTCAGTGGAAAATAAAAAGTAGCTAAAGATTCTATTAACAAAGGTTTAAAGGAAAAGGTCTTATTACAAAACCTTCCAGATTCTTCTGAAATAGAACAGTAAATACAAACAATGTGATGAGAAAATATAATCATAGTATAAATTAATGCACCATGTTACAGACATGGATGTCGCCTATCTCTTCTAAGTAGTGGCATCCAGATTGCTTTAGCCTTCACGTCTAAGCTCTTAGAAGTGGACTTTTACATTGGACATGAAAAAAAAACCCACACAGCTCTTTCCTTAAGATCCTTATGCATAATTCTTGCTGCTTTATGACACAAATTTCCTCAAAAAACTTCTCCTCTGAAGGCCAAGGCACTCTTAAAGAAAACGTGTCAAATACACACTAGTAGAGAGAAATTTATGATAATGATCCATTTAACCAGCAACCAACTCAAATTACCCTATTGAAATGCAGTACCAATATTAAGTATGGCACACTTTGAAACAGATGGGGAATTTTTACATGTGATATACACCTTCGAGTGAATGCTATGACACAATTTGTCCATTTTATGAGAAATGTCTGATCAACATCATATTTATTCTATTTTTTCCCTCCTCTTGTATCTCGTATCTCACACAATATCTGAAAATCATTTCAAGTCACAAGAACATGTTTTGGTATCAATTCTGAAGCAATTTTACAGGCCTATTTCTTATTGTTTTGAAGTATTTGTGGGAATCCATTACAAGAATGCATTTATCTTCACAGACTTCCTATAGAGGTAAAACTGAGGTTCCTCATATTTTATGTCAAGATTGTCAAAGAATAAGTCTCACTGGAAGTTATTAGCGGACCATGGAACAGATCTCTCTCTATTCCTTCAGAGCCCTAAAAGGCAACAACTGGATCACTTTTTTCTTTTTGAGGAGATACAGCTGTAGACAAACATAAAAAGATAGCTGAATGTTACTCTGAATAACAAGCCCTTTTAAAGAGATAAAAGTACGCAATCAACTAGGCACAGACTATTTAAGCAGAAGCTCTAAGATACAAAACGCAGAAAAACCCAAGAGCAGATGAACCAAGTTACTGGTTTATGGCTCCTTAGGAACTTAGGTAAACGAACTTTCCGGGAGCTCTGAAAAGTGACGGTAGCTGCCTTTGCCCTAGGGAGAGTTTGGGTGGGCAGAGCAATAGCTGCAGCTGCTCTTCTTGCCTTCTCTTTGCAGCACTGGCAACAGCCACAACAGCCGGTGCAGCTTCCAGGGATCCAGCCCAGACAACATTGCTGCCTCTGGCAGTCAACTGCTCAGGCAGCCTTACCGATGCCCAGAACTAGCAGAGCATGAAATGATATATGTAAATATTGTTCTGAAGCATGCACACAGAGAGCATATATATAAAATAATCAGTTGAAGGCTGTGTATTTCTGTAGCAAGATTTTGCTAATAAACTTAATGGTCATGTTTTCCTTGTATCTTTATTTTTCTGTTGCTCTTTCCCTATGTTATGTGCCTGCAGAACTGATGAATCAAAGCTGGTAGCTGCAGGTCCAAATCAGTAAGAAAAACATGGGTTCAGAAACTGCTGCAAAATTTATTATACCCGCCTGTTCGGTGGTGAGAAGCAGGAAGGAGGCTTGAGAAAGAAGCTCAAACCAATGGCAACAGCAGTTCTGCTCCTTACTCCTTTTGCCCAATATCCACAAATGCTCTGTGAGTTTCTTGCACTCCAAGTTCTCAAAGAGCTTCAGGACTTGATCTGGCACTCCATATCCACCAACTGCTTTGGTAACTCTGGCTGGAAATCCTGTATGTTTAGTATTATTTAGCTTTATTAGTAGCACTTAATCAGCTGCCTGAAAGACTGCAGGATCAGTCTGCATTGTTGTTTTTCTTTTTTCTTTAATACTGCCCTTTTTTCCTTAGCTAACAAATACTGAGCCCTTGTTTTCACTTTATCAACACTGAAGTGTGCTATAAAACAATATTACTCTGGTTGAACAGGAACTAATGGGCACTCTTACAGCTGTCTAAAATTTTGCAAAACCAAACACCTATTATCAAGTTAATTGCCTTAGAAAAAAAATCCAATCCCTTCTTTAACCTATACTCAGATTTCTGATGCAATACAACTAGTGGCAAAATACTGGTATTATTATTCTTTAAAAGATTAATTTATTATCAGTTATATTTTCCACAAACTGCAAATCTGCACAAGTTTTCTTAAATTTCAAAATAAAGTAACTCATGAAAATATCGCCAAGCATAACATTGCATTTTTAAAATAATTATATAAATTAGCCATACATTTTAGATACCTCTTGCTTATTAGTTTCCAGGCAAATGTTAACAAAAAGCTAAATTATAATTGAGATATTATAATTTCATACTTCATAATGAAATTTAGAGTTTGAATTATTTTGTTCTCTTAATTTTGTAAAATTTAATATTATCTCGTAAAATGGATATTTGACTAACATTTAAGAAAATATGGACTCAGTATAAAATGACAGCACTTTCAATGGGAGCTACACATGGAAGTCCAAAAACATTTGGTTTTCTATGAGATTAAAATAATTTATTTCAAAATATCACCTGCCCTGGAATGAAAAAATAAAACAGCCACAGAACTGAAAATTCAGAAGGGTTAGATAAATTAAGTTTTCTTCTGCCTAAGATGACCATGCTGGCAAGCACAACTTTTATCTTTATGCAAAATCTAATTTTTATCAAACTATTCTTAAAAATTATAGCATTATCCATAAAAGGGAAGATACTTACAGATCCTGCCACTTGAGAGGCACTCTGAAATTCATCAATATCTTCCGTAAGTGTTTCAACTGTTTCAACCCCGGGTACTTGAGCTGTTCCAAAGACACAGAAGAGAAGTTAATCACTCTAATTAAGTAAGCATTAGTCACTTTGAAAATAAAATGCCTATAAATTAACTGCTGGAAAGGTAAATGCGGCTACTGTAAATGCACTGCTTTTCAGTTACACTTCAATGGATTTTAATCTATGTCTGATTTTAATTATGTCTGATTTTATGTCTGATTTTAATTTATAAGCTTAATGCAATGTGGAACAGTTTCTCTAACGTGATTAGAGTGATAACTAAGCTTCCTTCAGCTGCCAAGGCGCCATGTATGTTATTAATTTGTTTTAGTATTAAAGTTATACTGTTTGTCCTTTACACAAGTGAATAGTGGATCTTCAGCTTTAATAAAATCAATAAAACTAGATTTAATTAATTCTGTTATACTAATTAGAATATAGTTAAAATCCTTGAAGTAATAAGTTCTAGTCACTTTAGGCAATATTTAAAAGCCAGGCAAGCTCAGATTTTGCCCATACTGCCAGATTTGTAACACACCATGACTTGGTGAGAAGTCTAGAATGCCTCTTTGACACATATGGTAATAACTTCAAACCGAATTTACCTGCCTATGTCAGAGAAAGCCATTTCCAAATAACATGCTAGGCAGTTTCACTCTTTGCCTGACAGTCTGCTAGGCACTTGGGCACTGTTCATAAGCAGCCTAAGAAAACAAGGATGCCCTGATCTTTCCTAGATTCTGCTGTTATTCAGAACCTAGCAAGGAGGTCCTTATGTTTCCAGCATGCCGCAATCTGTTAAACATCTCAAATTATACTTACTATAAAGACAGAACTATACTGAACTACGGCAACTGTGGTTACCACGTCCATTGCAAACACAATTGACAGTAGAAGAGGAAGAGGTGATGATGATGCAAAGTTGTGGTCACAGAACTGTCCAGGAATTGGGAGATGATGCCACATTTTTGCCACTGCCACATCCAGTTCTCAACCCTAATTCCCACATATTTGCATCCTTATTAATTTTTTTTACCCTGGTCATTCCGTTCCATCTGTAAGAAAACTGTATGTGTTTCATACATTCCTATTTCTATTGAACATCACCAATTTCAAATTTTTCCTCTACATCCAAATGCCTGTTTTGAACTTTCTACTATATTGGCACTTTAAAGAAAAAAAAAAACATGTAGAAGCTACACATCCTAGTCTTTTCACACTTCTTCAAGCAGAAACTTTCTACTTTCTGTTGGATAGAAACAGGAGCTGGCTAAGTGCAAATAAAAACCAGTGACTCCTGTTTGATACAGAATGAACCACTGATGTGAAATTTGCTTATTAAAAATTTATTTAGCAAATTAAATATTATGTATCACAGAATCTGTAGACCTAATAACACAAGAGAATAGGAAATACCACATGTACAAACTGTGGTGTAGTACTGTATAATCTACCATTTTCAGTCCAATTATATTATTCCATGTAGAGTCACAAAAGAAACAAGTCTTTGCCCACACCTCAGAAATATGTGGAGTTGCATACTACACTGCAAAGTAACTCACTTTACAAACAGCTTTTCTCAGACTAATTGAGGAGTGGTTTAGAAGTGCTACACTTCTCATTTATCCAATATTAAAGAGTTTGCTCCCTAATAAGGTATTGTATTTTAAGCTTCCTTCTACAAGAATGAATTGACTGCAACATCTTATTTGCAATAATACCTTCTTTTCCTACCTTATATCACAGCTTTCACTCAAAGGGTAAGCTACTTTTCAGCAAGAGACTTAAACAAGTGAAACAAGGTCCTACGGTACCTATTGGCAACCGCGATTAAACAAGTAATTACCCTTTAGAGATACTAGTCCTTGATATCCAAATCTAAAAAAAAAAAAATAAAAAAAAAATACACAGTAGCAGATGATCTACAATTACCCCAACCTGATAAACAAGACTGAGGGTTGACAGATGCAGAATTTTACTGGATCAGTCCTGTTGCAGTGCCTGTCTTTTGAAGCCTCAGCCATTCTCCCCATCTATCTGTACAGAGAAGGAGCAAGGCTTAATGGAGGACTGATCCAAGAGACAAACCTGACAGGCTTGGCATCTACAAGGGGAAGTTTGCTATGTGGTCACTGAAGCTGCCGCTTCAATCAAAATCAAGAACCTAGCTATTAAATTCTTCCCTTAGTTCTTTCCTGTGAAGTGGTCCAATGGGAAACAGCTTTGAGAGGTACAGTTTAGGACAGGAAAAAGAAACTGCAGCATTACGGCGTTTTGCGTTCTCTGATCTTGAGACCTGATTCCCACCCCTCATTTTTACTACTTAGATCAAACACAACTCTGTCCAATTCAGCAAGATTATACTAGAGGGAAATCAGTGTACTGGTTAATTAGAACCAGATCCAGATTGCTAGTGGAGTTGTACAGTGCCTGATGCTGCAGATGAACTTTTTACATAAGCTATTACATTGACTATTAGGTGGAATTGCTTTGGTAAAGGTTATTTATAAGAGCTGTTAGATCAGATGTGCGACCACTACTTCTGAACCTAGTTCATCTGAAATCCACAGGAGAGACACTCCAGATCTAACAACTTAGCAACTACCCACTAACCCAGAAACAGATCATTATCTAAAGAAAGCTACCCTCAACTTTGCTGTGCATCAGCACCTTGCTTGCATATTCTTGAACAAATGGTTTACATCAGAATAGTTTTCTCTCAGCAAGGTCATT
Organism: Falco peregrinus; assembly: GCF_023634155.1. Lineage (NCBI taxonomy): Eukaryota > Metazoa > Chordata > Aves > Falconiformes > Falconidae > Falco > Falco peregrinus. Next base: position 42,981,827 of record NC_073723.1, read on the forward strand.
GGTACTGATAAGTAAGAGCAGAAAATAAATTAAAATAAACCTGGTACATGAAGCCTGTTACTCACTTTTTCATAATATAACACATTCCTAAGGGGACCTAACTAAAAATACAGTGCAACATGGTACCTTGGTTACTTTGGGTTTTCTAACAATATCTTCAGGAGTAATCTACTTCCCACACATAATATTTATTAGAAAAAATATCAGATGCACAGAAGATAAGTAATGTGCTGTATTTATAGGAAAGACAGAATGGGCAGTTGCCTGAGATCTGTGCCTGTTTCTAGTCTGCACCTACTTGTAAAATCCAGCTGTGCTTTTTTTCAAATCAAAATGTACTACTAGCCAACATTTTAGGAAAAAGAAAATACATTTTAAAAGGCTAAACATTTCTGAGAGTGCCTCTTGACAAAAATTTGGCAATACCTCACTGCTGACCTCAGTCCTTTTGCCTTAGGGGCTTTGCTATTTTCTAGTCATATGACTAACAGGTTCATGTATATTCACAGACATGAAATAAATGTGTTTACAACAACGGGAATGTCATTGCCCCACCTACCTACCTAACTTCTACTCCCTATATTTGTAGTTGAGTTTTTTTAGTGAAAGCATTCTCAATTTTCTCTATATTCATACTGACTACAGAGTATCCAGAAGCATGTAAAGTGGTCCAAGTTACAGTAGCTATAGCACTTCTGTGCCCCACACTCAGTGACCATAAAAGATCCAGCTTCATTATTACACAGCATCCAGCACCTTCTGACAGTTTCACCTTCTTTAATCCTGGTGTCTCTGCCACTTAGCAACAGCTTACTGTTTTATGGAAGCCTACAGTTTCAGAAGATGGCATGGCAAAGTGAGCGTACTTCCACTTCAAGAACAAGGGTACACAGGAATGAAAAAGGAAGGTAGAGATCTGTAGAAAACAAATTGTTTCAGGAACTGTAGAACGTTTTCCTACATGTATGTCTTACTGCTCTACTTGTTCCTGCTGCAATAATCTCATGCTTGCATATCCCCTTACCTATACCAAACAAGCCACCATAACCTCCGTTCCTGGGGGATTACTCTCTTAACAGAAGAATTTTGCCTTCCTCTCACTGGGCTTGAGTGCAGTCACCAGTCTCGGTTTCTCTTGCTGATAACCTTCATCAAGCTTGTAAGAACATCATATTTTGAGATTCTGAGTTCCCTACTAATATTTTTTTACAGTGATCCAACGCAGATGAAAGGAAAATCAAATGACATGACTGCATGAAGCCATGCATTATCACAAAACCAGTCTGAAAAAATTGTCTTTAAAGACATACTAGTTACTAATACTGACATACATTGGTTTACAAATGAGGGAAGAGAAATGAACCAAAGCTCAGGTTGCCATTATACCCAATAGCACTAAATAGCAGTAGGATAATTGAAAACAACAAGTTAGTTCCAATTTGTTTTGCATTAAATAATCAACTAACTTGATTAATTCATCAGCTAACTTGTCTGTGGCTGCTGAAGTCTAGACTGCATATCGAACCCTCCAATTAATAGACTCGACTGGTTTTGCCCAACAGTTAAGGGAATGGACTGAAAGATTTATCTTTGCAGATTCTCTGTCCAAATCTCTATTTATTTCTGTCTCCATTCCAGTGACAGCTAAGATAAAGTTAACCTTCATCAACTTAATCTTTCATAGGAATGCAGGGCACTCTCTGGCAAGATAACCCTTAGGAAGCACCTTTTCCCTTAGTTTTCAGGTGTTATTTTGTTCAAAAACCTGAGCAGAAATTGAAATCAGGCTAAGGATCCTAACTGCAGATTAGTGCAACATATGATTATGTTTGTATGAGCAGAAAAAAAAATATTTGTCAGAGCTATTGTATAAACTTTTTATTGTATTTCAGTTCTAGTCAGTGGTGCTTGGAGAGACCAGAGAAGCATTTCTGACGCTTAGTTTAAAACCAGGAGAAATTATATAATTTTTATTTTTACTGTATATTATCTGAATCCTGTGGATGCATTTGTAGTACCAGGTATTTCAAAGACCACTTTTTGCCATAGAGGCCAGCTGGCAATGAACAGCCCATGTCTATGCTATTAAGCTATGCTACACCCAAAATGGTGTGCTAACATACAAACTGTCTACTACAATGAATTCCAGCCCAAGGCAGCTCCCAAAATACGCCTAAGAATTATTCTGCAGTGCTAACTGGCCATGACAAAAACCATGTCAGGGGCTCTTGAACACATTTGAAGTGCGAACGATTGAGTTTGAATGCCCAGGAACATTATCTGGAAGAGTTTAGTCTTATTTTACAGATATAGCCTCTACTCTTAAATTCAAGATTTTGGTGTTTGGGGATATTTTTATGAGCAGCAAATATTTATATAACTTACCGTCAAAGTCTGACACTCCTGACTCAGATATTTGAGATACCATGGAGACATCTTCCGGCCTTTCCGCCAAATTATCTCCTTGCAATCTGAATTGTGGAAAAATGGAATGAAAACATTTGCAATCATGTTTCATAGACAAAACAAAGAAGAGTGCTATCTCTGCATACCCTACTCACAACATTCTCCTAATTAAAAGGGTAAATTTGCTGAAAAGCAAACATCCATGGTTCGATCATATCATCCTAGACTGTCTAGCAACCAAAACTAGCTTCCAAGAAAAGTCAATTGAATCCTAGCTTATGTATTTTTGTAAGACTTATTTCCACAACAGTGGGGATTTGGTGGTGTCATGTGCATATGAAGCTGCAAGCTTCCTTCACTATATTAAAAAATATTTCCATTGAACTGGACTGCACTGGCTTTCCCTGTCAAGGTGTCAGAGCTGGGGGGCTGCAGGGTGGCCTTGGCAAGGAGAGGCTGGGGCTGCCCTGTGCCAGACACAAGCAGCTCCATCCAGCTCCAAAAGACTCACGGCAGGACACAGCTGAGCCCCTCAGCCAAAACGGTGGTGTCTTGAAGAAAACAGTTAAGGAAGAGCAAACAATGCCACACAGGCAGAAGACCAGGGAACAGAGAGTGGGAAATAGCAGAGGGAACACTAAGGTCAGAGCAGGAGGTGCTCCACACTCTGGTGCAGGTAATCCCCCGACACCCATGGCGAGGTGCATGCCAGTACCACTATCCACTGCAGCTCATGCAGGGCCTGCACCAGAGCCGGTGGATAAGTCCCAGAGGGACTGTGGCCTGTGGAAACCCACAATGGAGCAGATTTTCTTTCCTGAAGGATTGCAGCCCATGTGGCGAGCCCACGCTGGAGCAGGTAAAACATCTGACGAGGGAGGCGGAGCAGAGAGGAGCCCTTATGGATGGACCACAGCCCCCATTCCCTGTCCCCCTGCACCACTCAGGGGGTAGGGAGGAGTCTGGAGTGAAGTTGGGCCTGGGAAAGCGGGGAGGAAAGGTGTGTTAATGTTTGTCTTTTGTTTCTCATTACCTAAATCTATTTTAATTGGCAATAAACTAATTTTCTCCAAGTCAAGTCTGTTTTGCCCACAACAGTAACTGGAAAGCAACTTCCCTGTCTTATTCCTGACCCACAAGCTTTTGCATCCTATTTCTCCCCTGCTTCTGCTGAGGGCAGCGAGTGAGCGAGCAGCTGGGTGGCCCTTAGCCAAGGTTAACCCACCACAGGGAAATACATGCAAGAATACTTCCTCCTCCTCTGTTGCTTTTTAAAAGAAAAATATAGTAATGATGGCTGGCTTTGTCTTCAGGATTTTCCCCTGCATCAGCTGACTGTAATACCTTGACAGCAATTTACAAAAATAGTCCTTGAATCTGTTCTTTTAAACAAGCATCCCAAAAGCCTCACCATCCTTCTTCAGGCTCTTATGAATCCCGAGTACAGATTCTGCTCTGAATAATGGTTTGTAGCTCTTAATACAATATAATTTCCATTTACATAAAGGTTGTCTTACCTTGGATGTATTCAGACATGAAAAGAATAAGAAAAATGCAATTCAAAGCCCAGGAATCATAAAAATTCATTGAAGTAAAACCTTGGGGAAAGAAATAACTTATCTCTTAAAAAAGATACCTTTCACTCAGTATTCTCTCTGCAGCTGCTTTACACTAAACTTTGAATTACGCTTTGAAATCAAGCAGAACCCCTATATCTGCCCTATCTGAATTTCACTTTTTATGGCTCTCACAGTTATTTAATATATTTGGGTCTTAAATCATCTATTTGTTTGTACCTTCTCAAAACCGTTACACACACACACACCCCCATTACTTTATCTCCATTTATTGTCCTTGGGCCAGTTTATTTATGATGGAAAGCTCAATGTAAATTCGTAATGGCTCTTACCTGAGGAGGCAGTTCCACAGACCACAGAACTCCTCAAGGCAACAAAAGCGTAAAACTTAGAAGCTGTAAACCTGATTTTGAAAATTACTTCTATGAATACTTTGTAGCTCTATAGCTGGTTTGTAATGCTCTAGTTACAAATTCTTTAAAAGCTTAGCTTGTCAAACAGGCCGTTCTACAGACGACAGTCAAACAGAAGCAAATAACTTCATACCATTATAAAAAAGATATTTAAATCAGGAGAAAACAAATTGCAAATGAAATAACCACAAAAAGAAGGAAGATCTCAAAAATCACATTTTCCTTTGTATTAAAATTGACCTGTCCTCCTTCATTACATGCATATGCATGTTTAATGCAAGCACACATTCAGGCTTGTAAGGATATACATTGAATTGCAGGAACCAGAAGTAATGTACCCTTCTCTGCTGCCATGTTGATAGTTTATTTGTGTTTAATTAGAAGGAAAATTACTCCAACCTTCTCTGCTTATACTGCAGCCATAAAAACAAAAAGCTCTAGAAGTAGGAGCTGCTTATTTTATCCCATCAGAATTTTCAAGATTTTATAACACATTCCCATTCTCAGCTTTTATAAATCCAAACCAGACATGAACAACTGAACTTATTTGCCTCATGAAAAAGATACAAAAAATATTTTTTTAAGTCCAGTGTATCTAGTCAGAAAAGCTATTTCATACTGTTTCCCTTTGTAGAAAGAAATGGCTGGGTGAATTAGTGGGTGGATGGGTGAAAAAGATGTTTGACATATCTGGACCTCATTTCCACTTCCAATTTTTAACTCATGTATTTCTTACATATGGACTCATATTGGAATAGATTCTCCAGCAACATAAAAAGTCACAAATGCTATTGCTTGCCAAAAGAATTCTGATTTCTTTGTCAATATTAATAGTATTCATAACACACCTCCACAGTAAAATGAAAACACTTGAAAATTCTTAAGCAATAGATTAGAAAGAAGCATATGTCTAGAAGAACTTTTAAAGCAATCAGAAGCTCATTATACAATCAGGGATGCGTTTTCTAATCTGTCCTTGTTTATGCTACTGTCTTCCCTGGTTCACTCTTGCTGAATGTCTTGCAAGACAAGTGCCTGCACCACGCTGCAAGTATCATTAATGTTGGAAGGCCTAAGCTATGAAATCCACTTATCTGGTTGTGGGTACTAAAAAAGCATTTTCATGTCCAGCTCTCCAAGGTTGACTTGAGTCTTCATTGCCAGATACTTAATAGAAATCCTTTAGCAAAAAAGGTAAATGATGACCAAAATGTTGAGTCGGAACTTTTCATCCACTGCTTTGGAAAAGGCAATTATAAAAAGAGTAATGTATATGACAGTCACATCCTTGTTTGCAAAGCAATCTAAAAAGAGTCAAACTTTTCCACACTGGCGGCTAGCTTTGGAAATCTTGGCTCTTATTTTTAATGTGTACACTTAAAAAAACCCCAGTTACCTCAAAATTACTAATTTACTAATACTTTAGAGACTATTTAAGTTACTAATCAAAATCTTACTTCAGCTATTATTTTATTTGGATTCTAAACTTGATACCTGATAGCCAATACTTTTTTTTCTATATATATACTGCTTATAGCATCAACTCTTGCTTAGAGGCCATTGTTTCAGATACATTAAATCAGCTGCATGTTGGACCTTCAAGAGCTACAAAGGTAGCTTCCAGGTAAATACTTCGATTGCCTTTAACCCCAAAATGCATTCTGTAGGACTTGTTCCAAGAAAACTGCCAAGGACTTCAGGACCAAAGACATCCTGAATACGTTTACCAAGTAAGTTTGCTGGGTACAGCATCAGTATAGCAGGTCTATCATTACTAACAAGCTTGTGGGTGTGTGAAACACAGTCATACTGCCAGTATGACTTAGTAAATATGATACTACAAGAGTATGCAAAAAGAGGACGAAATTTCATCTAAATTCCTTGAATGAGTAGCAGGATAATAAAATCCTATATTGCCTCATCAGAGGAAGAGAACAGCAAATAGGAAAAACAGAGTCAAGATTTAAATTATGGGCTTTTTTCATCCACTACTTTCAAAAGGTCTTTTCCTGAACAACATATATAACACACATAGTATTATCTAAGAAATGGCAGTGACTAAAACAGCAAAAAGAAAAGACGTTGATTCCTTTAGCATTCAGAGCAGGAAAATATTTCCTCTTGATTTGATATCTAAAAAAGCAATATTTTCAATAAATTTTTAACATTTATCAACTTATCAGAAATTTTATATTATTGTCATGTAAAGCTGCCTTTATCTACTGGTTTAATTATTTTATTAGTGATGGTGCAGTATTTGTAAGTAGGAGTAACCTACCTAAAAAAGCACAACCTTTTTTTTTTTTTGGTCTAAAAGTTCAGCCATCTTAAAAAAATGAAAAATTACATCAGCATGCAGAAAGGTGATACAAAAGAAATGTTACCATTTTTATTCATTAACATATTTATCTAAATAAATTACTCCTTGGTTTAAAATCATGCCCATATTAAGTGCATTGCTGAACTTGAGCATTCAGGACATCTGTCTTTCTTAAAACAGACTGTTGCAGAACAGGGCATATCATCAAGATAAGGATGTTACCATTTGATATTTCAATAGAAGTGAACTACTTCCCAAATGAAAAAATCCTATGATGAAACTATTATTTGAATCTCGGTTGCTAAACTAAAATGAAAGTGAGGTTAACACTGTGATTTACGTTGTGTAACCTCTCATCAATGAGGCTGTGTGAAACAAAACCCCATTCTGACTTATATCACAACATTTTTTTGAACATCTTCAATAGTTCCCTGGCAATTTGAATGCCTGACAACACCTCAGAACACATCATTCTGTGCTATCACGATTACCAACAATCTTAATGAAACATTTCTAAAGCCCTATGATTACAGAGTAGGAAGTAACTCACTAACACATTGATTTCACCCTGCAGACAGTGCAAGAAGCGATACTCTAGAGAAGTATCAGATACTAGTTCCTACTTCAGCTCCATCTGTTGCCAAAAAAAAGTTAAAGAAAGCAGACTAATGGCCATAAATGTTTCAAATTATTTCCATTTACAAGATGACAGAATGTTCCAGGGGAATTTCACAGAGATTAAATATGCAGTATGTAAGTATCTGGTAACATGAATTTAGTGACAGGTCACTGTACACCATTCAGGTGGGCTCTGGATTCAGTGCAGATTTGCCATTTTCCCACCTGGAAGATGAGCTCTGTGGAGTTGCTGTTTGATGGAATCCAGCTGGAAAAGACCGATCAAGCGCTACAAAGTTTCAAGCTTCTCTTGTGCCTGACCTTTCAGAAAGACCCATTCTAGCACTCTTAAGACTAGAGCTCTTCTAATGACACACCTTGGTGAGGAAACGCCTCATGGACTTAACTTTGCCTTCACAGCAACCTTCACATCCCCCTACCCTGTTTTCAAAAACACCATAATAACCCTGTGGCGATCCATTCATTACTATGAGGAGAAAACACTGAGTGCATCTTGATCTTTCTTCTAGCATTACTTAGTAGCTGGAAATAAACTGGCACCATACGAACAGTCATTCTGCAAGATCAGCTTTGCTCGGAGCCTGAACAGTCATTTGTGTTTAGATTGCACTGTCTGAACAAATTATAGTCAGATTCTTCCATGTATTTGCATAAAGACTATTCTGTTAGTATTACAGAAGGAATGAGTAAATAGTATGAATGAATACATGATGTAAGGCTTTTTGAAAGTCAACAATGAGATTTCCATAGCAGCAACATATTCCCCATTAGATGACTTCAAAAAACTGAGTTTCACTTCTAGTTTCTGAAATGTACCAGTAAGTCCTTTTGATACTAAAACACATGCAACTTAATTAAGCCAAAAATACTACCGTTGGAGCGATCTACATAACTTTATCTAATTACAGCTATATAGAAGTAAACAAAAAGAAAGGACCCTTACATAAGGAAGGTCTGTTCTCTGCAATATGCAAAACTTTGAACTTCTACTTTTTCTAACACAGTTCACTAGGATGTATTTCTTAGTGATCTTTTCTTCTATTGAAACTGATGTTGCTTAACCAGACTGTGTGGACTTGTCACTGCTATCTGAAAGCTAGTCCTTGCCGAAACTTGACATACTTGACAAGAAAATAAATGTTAACAGTATCCAAAGTCCAAGTGAGTTTATTGGTCTTCTTTACTGTAATCAGCTACATGGCATGTGGCATGTCATTAAACTTCCCCATTCTTTTTGTGTGACAGAAGGAGGGGTCCTGTTTTCAAATCTCGCTGATATCCATCAACATCCAATTTAGGTGAGCTATTAAGAGGACAGCTTCTTGACATTACAGTAATTGCTGCTTTAGAAAGATGTTAGACTCATGACCTCACTTAGAAACTGAAAAGAGACAAGATGAGCCTACAAACCAATTCCTTAAACGAATCCAAAATTATCTAACAGCATCCTAAAATGACTAATTATAATGGGTACCTAATGAAGCATGGTTGTAGGGGGGATTGAAGGAGAGAGTAATGCTAGAAGGAGTTGTGATTTCTCCACTTGTACCACCACTAAAACAATACAGTAGCCCTCATACAGCTGCAGAGTTTCCAGGCAATAGGACACTGGAATTAAACTACATCTTGGGGAAAAAATAACAGGGAACAGTTGAGGAAGCTGAATTCAAATTGTTTTGTTTCTCCACAATTTAAAGTTGGCATGCATTTTCAGATCTGAAATTTGTGGAAACATTTACACTTGAGCAAAATGTATTTTTCAGAGGTAAAACAAAGTCCTGCTTTGAGGGTAACTATGGGTGTGTCTGTATTTGAATGTGCACATGACTGTAAGTACAGATGCAGGACAAATTCCTACCTAAGAACTCCTTCAGTGCACTAAATGTAGACATAAACTATGATTGTCCTCTATGTCAACACTGTTGTCCTATGGCATTCTTAAAATCAGAGGTAAATTAAATTAAACTCCATGTTATAGCAGAATAAAGCAAATAGTCATCTAGAAATATGTCACAACTCAAATAACCAAATTCCCATTCTATTCCTTCCAAAACAGAACCACCACCCCCCCTCCCCCCAACGAAACAACCAACCCAAACAGAAGAAGGGTTATCTTTTTTGGACAACTCTCCTTTAATGCCCCAATAAACAACTACAGCCAAAGTTATATAATTACTGTGTATGTGGCTGGCTTTCAAACTCTGGTACATGACTATGGGACTTTGCCTTTTTAAATACAGCAAACCAGAGCTGGATAGATTCGCTCAAATTCTGATGATGCCCAGAGGTCAACAACCACAGAAACTGAAATTCCACTTGAGAAGAAATCCTTAAAACCTTATTTCAAGATAATACAAATTCTCCTTCTGGCTTTTTCATAACAATTCCTCCAGGGCACCAAGACAGCAAAGGGCAGTCCTCCAGGAGGAAGTGGGAAATTACATGTCTGAGAATTGCATCTCCAGCCATTCTCTCTGCTCTTCCCTGTGTCAGCTAAATTTTGTTGAATCTGGATAATTTTTGCAAAACATTTTGGTTTCTGTGAATCTCTATCTCCAAAAAAACATTTGATTGGAAAAACTCAGATCTGCTTTGCTGAAGACTCAGCTGACTTCTTTTAGATAAACACAGTGAGAAGCTGGGGAAAGTTCAGCAAAGACTCCTTCAATATTCCAGCAAAAAGAGCAGTAAAGTTTTCATGTTCACTCAAGATCAGTGTGCATTTTTAAGGCTACACCTGCAAAGAAAAGTTCTCAGCTCTGAAAAACAGAGGTAGTGTCATGTTTGTATTAGAATCTTTATTATGGAGATTTTGGCTTGTTGAATCACTGATTTTTCTTAAATTATTTCAAAATATGTTAACTATGCTCTTGAAAAAATCCTAACAAATACTTCAAGCAATTTATAGTTTCTTTATGAAGTAGTTATTAATTTGGATCAAAATCTGTAATACACATTTTGTAAGATTAATGAGTATCATGAACTTATTAACAAAGTAAACATAAAAAATACAACATGATGATGTTTCTTTGGCAACCAAAGGGACTTTCAGTTAGAGATGAGGAGAAGGATAAACTGGACTTATTGGACCTCCCTTTTTTTTTTTTCTTTCAAATCATCTGCTTCCTTTCTGTAACTTAAAACATTACAACTACATCTAACATCTCACTCTGATACCATTGTAATACCGAATTATAATTTCCCTAGAGCAAATACTTAACTCCAGGGAAGTTATAGCAATAGAGATCAGACAAGAGAAATCTGGAAGTCGCCACATGCTTTTAGGTTACACTGAATGTTTCCTTGTGCCTTTCCCTAGCAACTTCAACCCCACACCAAGGAACAGTACTCCAAGCTTCGTAAATATCTGTCCTGACTGCCTATAATATGGTGAGTTTATTACATTCTTTGTTCTTAAACATACTGATCCAAATTCTGATCTCATGTACCTTGACATAATGTCTCCACAAGTTCTGTGCTCCTTTATAACGGCGTAAAATACAAAGCTTCTCCAGCACCTACATATAAGGCCAGGAATTTCTGACCTATTCCACTTGTTCTACTAACGCCTTTTATGAAAAAAAAAAAATGTTAAAACTGTGCCAGTAAAATTCTTAGTGTATTCACAGGTACAGAGACAAAAAGATGTCGGTTTCCCAGTATACACTATGCCAGTTAATATAATGGTAAAATTATATTTAGTAAGTATTATTAAACAATATACAGCCAAAAGTACTCTTTTGCTGGTAAAATCCTCCATCTGCTTTAGCTGCATACTCTAGTTTCCTAATGAAGATTAGACTTTAAAAGAAGTTTATACAAATTTCAGATCAGTAAGCCATAGAAGAATAATGTCTTAGATCTATGGCGGCAAACAACAGAGGATTGTTAATTCACTGAGTAATGAGAGTGGCTGGCACCTCTAAAGTCTGAAGTAATAATGGGAAAGCTCTGCAGCATGTCACCTTGTTATATTAAAAAATCAGTGTCATAGCTTCTGTTCTCACCATATACTGAAATACAGGAAGCATCTGCATTAAAGAGAAATGAAGCATGAGGACTGTTGGATTATCCTGCAGAGCATTACCCAGGAAGGCAGACATTTCCAAAAGTAAACTGTAAGACTACATGAATAAATACTGATATTTAACAAAATTTCTGAATAAAATGTAGGAATATAAACTTAGTGACATATTCGGCATGCTTCTCAGCAAAGAGTTACAATTCCTTTAAATCCATTTTAAAGTAGTGCAAAGCTCTCAGCTCTCAGGCAGGAGTATGCTGTTACCGCCATCGATTCTATTCATGTGAGACACACAGCATGCATAATATTTGAGTTTCACCCTGATCTAAGGTACAGTTAATCTAAAGTAACCCCATTTTCACTGATAATATTCGGATCATAGTGTTTCTTAATTTTGCACTCAAAGGACACTATTTCTCAGTGCTTGCACACTAAAAGACAGTAAATGATTTGAAAATTCATAAAAATAGTTAAAAATGGATTTTGATTGAAGTCCATTCTCTTTCTGCAAATTAAAAGCATTATTTTCCAGTCACTCTTAAAGGTTATTGTGGAAAGTTTCCATGTCACCAATACATAATTCACAGCCATAATGTTTTCAGCTGGTAAAACTAGAATATCCACTTGCTGAGCAAAACTTACACTTTGACACAGCCTGCAAAATAATCTTTTCTGTGTGCTGTTTGCCTTTTCAAAATGTCTGAATGCAGGCCTTTGTGCATTTAAGTAAGTACACTCTGCAGCTATTTCTTACGAGAACCAAAAGTGGAAATATATTTCCCAGAGTACAGAATCCATAAAGAGACTGAATTATCTAATCCTTTTACAAGATGGGGAATTAAGCCATTCTTATGGCAATCTTTTATCTGCTGCTGGCTTCAAACCATTATCTCACAGGAGAAAAATTACAGTCTTTGTCAGTCTTTTCAGACTTAACGCTCTTTCTTCCCCTGTGAACCATTTTTTCTAGGACTAGTGAAAGAGGTGTGTGTGGGGGTGTGTGTGGGGTGTGTGTGTGGGGTGTGTGTGTGCATGTGTGTCTTTAAGAGCTATATTAAACTGTTATCCAGAGCCTCAAATTATGACCAACAAGCTTCCCCAAGCTCATGATCTCCTGGCTTCCTCCCTGTATTGTTTGCATCCAGAAGCAACTGCCATTGCTGATATATATCACAGTGTAGCACCAAACAGAATTTATATAGACCGCAACAGAGAGTTAGCTTGCAAAGCACACATCAAAGAGCTCAAGGCAGAAGGAGGAGGAAAGGCTTGGGAAAGCTCTGGTCTTTTTAAATTATTGAGGGGGTTAAAATGTGAAAAGGGAGAGCGGTGTCTTGACAAGATCTACAAATGAAGGACAGGATGAAATGGCTGTTACCCTGTGTTACCCTCTATTAAACTGAGAGACAGTACAATAATTTTCAGGACTAGACAAAGTGATATTAATTTCATTTTCAAATACGATCCTACTGCTTTCATTATTACAAATCAAGACCGGTACATTCAAAAGAACTGAAAAAATCCTTCGGGTCTACTCTTAGAATTTCTCAACAGTGTTTTTAAATCTTTACAAGTGTACCAACCTCCTCATATGAGTTCTATCTTTTTATAACCAGACTGAGATAAAATAAATAAAATAAATATAGCTACTTTTGAACAATAGTTCTCACAAAAGATGTTCTAGTGACACATCATCAATTCACAGCATCTTATACCGTATTTTTCCTCCATAACCAAAACCAGATACTAATTCCCTGTCAGTAAAGTTACAGCAGGGCCACCTCCAGATGAACTGCGTGCATTAAGTGCCACATTTCCAAAACCAGTCATATCATGAGACCAATATGTTCGTATGTTTAAGATGCAATTCACATGCAAATTTTATGTACCTGGTGCACATTTCAAGTGTAAATCTATTTTTACTAACATGTAAACACTTATCTTTCTTTAAATAAACAGAATTCAATTTCTCTTACGTTGAGTGACAGTTACTTACGTCAAAAACAAGTCTACTCCACATATGCAGCTTTTAATAAAATATCTGTTACATCAAACTCAGAGGGAAATGCTTCGTTGCTGAAAATACTGCATAATGCAAGGACACAGACACACACTATTCCTTCTGAAGAGATAAATGATGCTTCCGAAAATACTGGTTTCTTCACAGCTTACACGATTTTTGATAACTATGTTTTTATTATCACAGTATTTTGTGGAACTTCTGACAGGTCTGAAATTATTGGTTAGTCGATTTATAAAGTGGGAAATTTTGGTAAAAAAGAGGGAGGAAAGAAGTCTGATCCTCCTGGGATTTCTGTCTGAGCACTTGATATAAATCTCCTGTCTTACATTGTTCCCTTCCCAAGACACCTTTAAGATTTTGAAAATAGAGCAACTCTGGCAATTTTTTTAAAACACACAGTCACAGGGAGTTTGCCATAAAACTAATTAAGATTTGGGATTAAAAATGATAATATCTTGTGCATTTTAGAGGTCAAACTTAGATCCATGAACTCAAAAAATCAATTGAAATCACAGAGATATTCCCTATTTTTCATATAGTAAGATTTTCAAAGCAACACGAGTCAGTGAAAGAAAAGAAAAACTACTGTGTACTCTGACAATTTAGAAAATAAACTTACTCACTCTGAAAAATTAATTTATGTTCTCTGTTTCTGATAACCACTAGGACCAGAAAAAAATATTTTCTGATTTTTTTTTTTCTTTAGTGTGTTCCTATTTTTTAAAAGAATAAGTAAGATACCTAAGTGGTACACCACTCCAGAGATGGAAAGATAAAATGGTTTATTGTAGCTGTATGTAACACTTAGAAAATCAAGAGAAGACTATGAAGACTTTATTGTAGTTATTAATGTATCAGAGCTGGACAAATTAATCACAGCTCAAATTCAACTCAGCCAAAAAGCTGAATGAAAATTTTCTGACTCGTTCATTTTTGCCACAACTTTTTATTTTCTTCTGATTCTTTTTGGGATTCCACTTTATGAGAAGTTCTAAGTAGCAAAAGGAAAAGTATGGGTTTTCTCTACCATTTTCCAAAGTGAAAGGAGATTTTTAAAACTTATAAAGCACCACCATACAGTGTTTCATTTGCTTGTTTGCCACTCTTTAAAGCAAACAGATGTAAATAAAACATTTGTTTAGCACAAAGTCTGTGAAACTACCACAAACAAACATGAGGAAAATTCAGCTCTTTGAAACAAGAGGTCCAATAAAACCAATGTTACAAAAAAGAAAATAAACAAAAAAAAAGAATCCAAACCAGCGGCACGAGTCATCTGGAATGTTTAGTACTTTCTCCTCTGTAAAAGTAGTCACTTAGAAATAGCACACAGACAGAAAGCTGGTATGAAATGCAACACAGGAATGAAAAAATTATGTATGCATAATCAAAAGGTTTGGTAACATTTGAAGACGTAATTTTCCTAACATTCTGTGCATGAACTCCAATCAGAGAATTTTTCCCAAAAAATTATTTCTGTACCACCCACTTTAGTTTGGAAACCTTTTTTCCCTTGGTACCTTGAAGTCATTTGCTCCCAAATCTCAGGAAAATTAACAAACCAGAAGTTTCTGCCAGAAACTGAGTCACTAAGCTGGCCTTACCACTACTGGGCAGACATACAAAAACTATTCTTCATGCAAATACATATACCAAACTACACATATACCTGTAACCATTCTCCAATATTGCATTATAGTGCACAGAGACAAACCAGGGATCATATGGAGGATTTGAGAGAATATTCTTTCTGACACATCTATATAATTTATATTTCTAATTAATAATATATGACACAATATCATTGTTTCCTACATTTCTGCTGCATGATTAGACAGAAATTAGCTGTTACCTTTAAAAGAGGATGTTTCAAAAGTATTTACACATGGAAAAAGACTTTTATTAAAAAAAATTATAAAACCCACAAATAAGCAAAATACAAATCCTAGGGGGTTCTGTTACATTTTTGTGTAAAAGGCTGCACTCTAGACAAATCAAAACCCATTAAAATGTACAAAAGGAAAAAGTTATATAAAATTCACCAGGGAGAATAAAGCTAGCACAGAAAAAGGGGTCATATAATGATCCAAAATGAAGCAGTCAATAAAAAATTGGAAAAAAAAATGGAACTTAGTGGGGAACATAATAAAAGATTCAGATGCAAGTGATCTGGATGCTCTGCACCCTCTGCTCTGACAGAATATTCACTATGCATTTATTTACACAGAACTTTGGGGAGCAGCAAAGGAAGTTAGGAAAAAGAGGAATCAAAACTATGCATCAGGTCTGAAAACGAAATGCAATGTTATGTTTTCCAAATAGATCTATCATGTTATATCATGATTTTGATATCAGAAATTACAATTTATTCTCCTCAAGTCCCAATTTCTAGTCATATGCAGTCCAGGATCCACCAGTTGCAGGTTACTCCTCACAAAACATTAACTTAGGAAGGAAATTAAAGTCTATAAAGAAAAAAAGTTATTGAAAGACATCCTTTGAAGTCACATACACAGTGCTCTACTCCTAACTCTGTTAAGGAATGGAGAATTCCATATTCCCAGCGATCAGGTTGTCTTTTACCCAATTCCATCACCTCTTGGTTTATATTCCCATTGCAGTTAAAGGGATGATTATAGCTCATGTAAATATACCTGAACCCCCTTTAAATTAGCATGTGCAGATGCCATCACTGAATAGTTTCACAATTCATGTAGCAGTTAAGGAACTTTTGCACAAGCAGAAATCTGCCTGTCAGATTTCAATGTAGGCATAGCCTTTTATCATCTTTTAGTCCTGCATGCATTTTTAAGGCTACTCCCTTTAGAATTACTCACACCAAAATGGCTCAGCCTGGGAAAGAAGACTTCACACTCAGATTTGGAACAGCAGCCCACTGAAAACAGAGCAGAAGCACCTACAGTGGTGGCTTGGGCTAACTTGGCAGAACATAAAACCTAGTCCATCTGTTAAAAACCACACCAACAGCAAACTCTACATCCTCCCTTCTTCCAGGATCTATGGCATCTATATGGGATGTCAGAGGTTGCCCCTCTTCTTCACCCTACGCGATCAGACTCTATTGCAGTGTTGCACGGTACAGCACCCATTCCCTTGCACCAGCCCCTCCCCAGCTGTGGGGTCAGTCTGGGATTACATGCCTGGACAAGACAGGAGAACCCATCCGATTTCAAAAGACAAGTCAGCCATCTCGATGGTTGCTGTGCCGGAACACAATGGCAGTAAGAGCGGACTAGCCATAACCAATATGGAAGGAATCTAGTGCACAGCTGAAGCTGAGGAAGGGAAGCTCAGTACGCTTCCTTCCTTCACTTGAGGAAATCTTCCAGGAGCCCATCACCTTTTAACTGCTTTTTAGATGTAGTCTTTTGTCAGTATTTATGATCTTCCTCACAGGGGTAACTGATTTTTTTTTTGTTGTCTGAAGTTTCAGTAGGGTTCTCTGTGGACGGCACATACAGTAACATGGCTTGTTTAGCAGCATTTTTTTCTCTATTTAGTCATCAGCTTTTCTGCTTTTGATAGTTAAGTAAGATCTACTTGTCAAGCTTCAGACACTATTTTCTGCGCAGCTCATTACCAAATTTTCCACCAAATTCTGATGACCTCAAGTCTCATTAGTATTGTTATAGCTTTGTGATAGTCAGATAAAGCATCTCTACACAAACTGTTACTCTGTAAGAATCTAAAATGGTCAAAGGTAGATTAACACTAGAGAATTCTCTGACCAATTAATTCCTGTTCTTTTCTAGAGAGATATATCATGGCCGATTCTGACAACAGTTCTATTCTTTCTACCATTATTCTGCAATTTATAACAAATTATAGGTGGTTCCTTCAATTCTCGTCTCCTTCCTCACACATAAAGGGTCGTCATGGCTCTATGTCATTAAGATCTGCTTAAAGTCCAGTGGTGTATTTCACAGAACCTACATGTGATTCTTAAATTACACATAGCACCATGTAGTTTATATGACTATGTCCCAAGTACATATGGAAGTAGCAGAGACCACACTGTAGAAAACCAAACTTACTAAAATATTGCAAAAATCCAGATGGTTAAAGAAAAGTTAACTGGCCTTAGCAAATAACCAAGCTAACCTGAAGATTTTTTGGAGGACAAGATATCTTAAAGGAGTCAAAGACGCAGACTATGAGCAGGGCAACAATGGAGATTTCAGAGGCAAGGTGAACTGACATGAGAATTTTTAAGTTTTCCAAACTAAGTTTTCGGAGATTACCTGTAAATGGTAGCATGCACAGAACACCTCATTTATTCTACATTAGCAGCTCGACCACATAAATTACTGCACTTGAACTGTATTCCACTACCAATAGTGACTGTTAGAAAAGTCACATTTACTTTTTTAATGTACAGACGTACTTTGTTTATACCCATATACTTGATTCCTCTAATATGTTAAAAGGCCTTAGGGCACCATGCATTTGCTCTATCTAATCTTAAAATATTAACTAAAATACTGCATCTCAAACCCACATTTGTATGCGACTAGCACTCCTTCCCAACATTCTTGTTCAGAAGCCTTCAAGCTTGTGGCACAGCATGTTTTCTATAATCCCATTTCTTTTTTAATCACATGCAACCCCTTTTTTGTATTCTATTGATGTTAAGAAGAATGAATGCAGCCCTTGCGCTATTAAAAACAAAAAGCTTCTTACTTCCAGGAATGCATTGGCAAGACTCCACAAGAACAAGATTTAACTTTTGAGCATGGCAGTGGGCATACAAGACTAATGGGTGGTCCTTATGGAAAAAAAAAAAGAAAGAAAGAAAGAAAGAAAAAGAACCCCCCCCTAAAATTAATTCAATAGTACATGAATATTATTTTATATCTTATGCCTGATTAAATTCTTATAAAATGTTCAATGTGCAAGTCACAATACATGAGAAAACATTGAAGTGTTGTTTGGCTTTTACAAATTGTCGTTTATATCTTTATTTAAGCCATATGAGTTTTGCTTATATTTCAGAATATCTTATGATTCATCAGCCAAATCTGAAAATAATTTTTTTGCCTGTATGAGAAATGATTCACAAAATTGTGTTATAGAATGAGTCAGTTTAATCTCTAAATCAGTCAGATTAGTTGTGCCCTTAGATGAAGAAGGAATTTTTATTATAATAATTTTGCTCAAATTATCTAAATCAAGATCAGTTGTACTAAAAGTGTCTTTGCTTATTTTCCAGACTAAATAGCAAAAAGCAGACCTTCCAAATACAGGGGGGGTTGTAGCCTTTTTTCCTGTATCTATAAACTTTGTTTTGTTCCACCTTGTGAATGATGTCACCCCTTTATTTAGATGACTTAATATGCTGCTTAACTTGCACTGTAGTCCAAGAACAGCTATGGGAATAACATTCTCTAGCTACTTTCCCATTTGAAAAACCTCTTAAAGCTGTTATCCATCTGCATTTCACTCATCGTGTGTGAAACATCTATACAGGAAACAGTAAGCTCTCTGTTTCTTACAGCTATATCCCAGTCTACAAATCAATTTATACATGAGGAGAATTAACCTCTCCTTCTCTTTCTCTGCTTTTTGGGGATTTTTGGTTGGTTGGTTTTGGGGTGATTTGGGTAGGTTTTTGTTAATCATAAGCTGTAAAAATCAACTTGAAAGAATCCCCCATTACCTCCTAGATATCTGGGTGGAGAACTTTACCTTTTATTAAAATTACTGACCTGGGCTCTGACAACACTATCATTTGAAGATGCCTGATGAAATTATCAGCATTGAAGGTAAGATACCAGTTTCTGAAAAAAAACCCACCTCAGATGCTTGAGGGTTTTATTATATTTCAAATCATGTCCATTCTCAGTCTGATTTCTTATGATTCATGAAAAAGCTCTTACTTTTGTCCAGGTCACTTAAGTCAAGGGAGAATGTTTTGCCAAATGCAGCACCTCAGCAGCATTGCAGGTTTCCCCCCCAATATAAACTGGATTTAGTTTGCCTTGTAACAAAGCAGATTTTCATCTCTAACATAGTCACTCCCATTCAGCATTCTTTTTTAAGATCTTTCTCTGACACTGTGTTAAACACCGCATCAGAAATAGAACAGGGGAGTGGAGTACCCTACTGCAGGTGCTCTCAGTGAGCATACAGAATTAAACCAGCACTCTCAGGCTAAAGTAACCTGCACATAGCCATAGCCCTGCTCTCTCTAATTCTCAAATAATGAGTGAGCTCTAATGATTTAGGGCAAGAAAATGTAATATTAGTAGCAGGAGGGTCTAAAACTTACATATGATTTTAATGAGGAAGTAGGTTGGAATTTTATTGAGAGTATTTGTCCTTTCCAAGTGAGACCCAAAAATTTAAGCCAAATTAAGTTAAAGCTTGTACTGAGGAACTCCTTCAACTGTTTAAATAAATCCCTCTTGGAAGAGCCCCAGCATGTTCAAGAAAGTGAGGAACCTTCTGGAGGAGGTACCACAGAAGGTAAATTGACTGCAGAGTAATCAGAACAGAGTATTAAAAGAAAAAAAGAATACAGCAAGAGGAAAGAACTAGAATATGCAAATGCATGAGTAAAATTAAACTTTTGCCTGAGCCAAGAAGCATATTTTCTAACATTTGGAAGTCTGCCAATCAAATTTCAAGTAAAAAGTTGTATTCCTCCTACAGACAGCCAAAATACCTTCAGTAAACCTGATTTGGCAATCTGATTTGACAAGCCCTATTATCTACCGAACACCCACTGCCATTAATAGCTCCATTCATTTCAAATCACTTTATGCAACCAAAAAAATGGGTAAAATCAAGAGAAAAGACACGTTTAATTGTAACCAAAAGTATTCAAAACAACTTACATTGACTTTTTCAATTGTATTTAAATGTGCCTATAATCAAATCTTATAGTATTTATATATAAACTGTACTGCACACAAGACTACTTTGAGAATAAGAAAATAAAAAAATTCTAAAGCAATTAAATATACTAGTAGGTTCTGTATTATGACCTTACAATAAATACTGGGCTTTGCCATAAGAATGGAGACAAATGCCAACACTGAGAAACTTGATCATAGAGATGACCCAAACAGGCTGTGATTTTATAGCACGGTGTTTTCAATGGCTGTATCACTGAGTAACAGAAAATTGAATTGCCCTTGGAACCGGAAAAAAAAATTATCTTTGTCCTTGAAGCCACTTGCTTCATTCAGTTCTCTCTACCCACTACTTCAGCAATTGCAAGAAGGCACTGCACAAATCCGCTGTGAATGTATCGAAAGAGACAGCTTACTGCACTAATAACTCTATCTTGGAGTAAGAAAGGAAAGGTGTCCTTCCATAAGAAGGAAGGAATGCTCCAAAAGAACATACTGACTTCATAATCTTGAAGAATGTTAGTTTCCTCACAGCTGAATAAAACAGCTACACCCATTTCTCTCTTTCGACCTCCCTTGCTACTGATGAGAAGGTATATTTTTTTGATTCCTCCAAAGTTTAAAGAAACTGCTAAACTTCAACAAGAGTTAAAAGGACCACAGTCAAGTAGGTATCATCCAGTTCCTCGCTGACTTCATCAAATAGGGTAGGGAATGAAATGAAGGTGTACAGGCAAAATAAAGCCCTGCTTTGCATTCTCTGATATGTGAAGTGACAAAAGGGGATTTTCTGAGATCCTTCTCTACAACTCATATCTTAGTCTGCAGTCATATAGTACAGCCAGTTTAAGGACAATAGCAATAGCCAAGGTTGCTAGGTTTGGCTCAAGATCTGAGCCGTTTGCTCCCTAGTGTGCAGGATTGAGAGAATATATAGAATCTTGGCACCTGCTGTTAGCGGCTACTTCAAGGAATTTAGAATTTAATTAACCTTTTTATTAATCCATACAAGATTTTATGTAAGTTCAAAAAGACCATGTAGAACATTTCTGTTTTCCTTACCTTTCTACTTGTTAATCCATGGACAACCAATGCCAGTTGAAAAAAGGTGCCACACTTTCATGTAGCTAGTTGTTTGGAAACATTTTACAACATAAGCAATTTGTTTCTAGTGAATTAGAAAGAATCCCATGACTAGCATGCTTGCTCTTTTCTTAAAGCATAAGGCCACACTGCTGTCAGCAAAACTCTCTAGAATTACAAGGCCATCCACCCAGTCACTGCTGCTCTGACCATACTGTGTGCTGAAGTCCCCCGAGGCTCCACAACCCTGTACAGAGATGCTAACGCATGGGTGATTCAATATGCCTGTAGTTATGCTCCCAAGCATCAGAAAACGTTTTGAAGCCCCTCTTCCTACATAAGTGCCTTTTAAAAGTAGTAATTCACAAGCAAAATGGAAAAAAAGTAGAAACGTAGGGTGGCATATGGCCAAACTTTTGACTTAATTTCACCACAGGTTGCTTTTTATTTACAAGCAGCTAATCCCCTCTCAAACTACACAATAGAGCAGCCATTGGCAAAGGCAGGCAGATAAAATTGGCATGCCTCTGTATTGTTCTTGCTAATCTGAACCATTAACAGAAGGGTGAGAAGGTTAGTTTTGTCATTTAAACAGGCTTAAATCCTTTCTCCAAATGAGCTTTTGTCTACATAGAAGAATGGATCTAGGAAATTTAAGGGGTTTCTGTTAGTGTTGCATTCTCAAGTTGACTTGGCTACAGGAATGCCAACCTGTTTATTTGGCCCTCATACTGTAAATGCAAGAATTATTTCCAGCTGTCAAAACCAAAAGGGGTTCAACCTGATTAAATTATCTTAGAGGTGAAACAGGATGAGATTATAAAGTGCTAAGAAGCAACTATTTGAAAAACTGAACTGCACCTGTGCAACTAAATCTCCATTTATACAGGTGCTTTTCAAATTGAATTTGAACCTTTAAATTCCCTGATCCATCTCCTGAAAAACCACAGAAGCTCAAATAACTAATGAAATTCAGAGATAGAAAGGCTCAAAATACTTTCAAGCTGTGAAGTAAGCCTGAGACTTGATTCATTGTTGATGTGACATATCACGCATAAACATAAGGTGAACAACCCAAATGCCACAAGTCAAAGGGTAGCCAATAATTAAGTATTTTTCCTTTAGCACAGGAGAGGTATCACCTCGCCTATAAGCACAATACATAGCTGAAAATCTGGGGAAAAGAATGTATTGACTAGCATGATCTGGTTTTGTTTTGCTTTTTACCTGGCACATCTTGCGCAGATATTCAATGTGACCTTTGCTTGAGGCTCAGCCATATGAGCACTTCGAGTCTGATTAAATTTGCTCCCGGAAGACATCACACTTGTTACTCCTTCCATTCGTAGATCATCAAGATCCTCTGCAACAAGACAGAATGACTGGATGAACAGACAATTACATTTTGTAGCAATAAAGGTACTCCACCTGCAGAACCACTGAAGAATGGAACAACTCAAAACAGAAGAAAACACAGTTACCTATGTAATATTAGGAAAAGCATTTGAGAGGATTTTTATTTATATCAATTATCACTCTGTTACAAGGGGTTCCTTGAAAAACATTCAGTATCATTTTCACTTCGGTGCTGCCTGTTTTTTTCAATCTTTATTTCTCAGATTCATTTAGAAGAAACCTGTCATCACCAGGTACTATCCAATAGCTCCATTTGACATATGGCATATCGAAAATTCAGGTTTTTGAGTGTACATTCCTCGTCTGATTTTTTTCACCTAGCAATGAAAAAATATTGCTAAAAGTGCTGTGCTAAACCCAGCAAACATGAAATGGATACATACATCACATTGGAAGAGACCATAATGTGCATACCCACCATACTGCTGTAATATTTCGGCAACTCAAAATAGGAACTGGATTTTCTACTATTGTAAAATCATTCCCATTTTGCAGGAAAATTGCTGAGACTCTCAGAGAATTATTTGTACAAGATCACACTGGAATAGTATATATCAGCAAGACTGTAAATGAATTCTCTTGGTTTACAGTCAGGACATTCTTTAAGGATAATCTATGTATTTTTTGCTGACATAAAATAGGCAAGTTCTAGATACCTCATGTATCCATAAACCCCAGTTTTCAGTTGTTTATAATTTGGTTAAGTTCTAGCTGAAAGGTAAACAAGCAAAACTGACTAGCTGCTATTGAATGAGCACCAAACCCTCCATGTACTGACTGATGCATGTGGCTTATGGTATACAGTATATCATCATCTAATTAAAATGTCTTTCAGATAATGTACACACAGGTACTTTCATATATTTATGTTTTAAAAAGAAATCTGATGTTAAAGGATCCCCGTGGAGCAGAAAGTGCATAAAGGCAGACTTTAAATCCTGACTTCAAACTGGGAAAAGTCACAGAGAATTTTAAAATCAGAAGAGGCAATGTTCAGTTTATGTTTAGCATTCAGTGCATGCTGAAATGTAGATTTTTTTAAAAAAGTAAAACCCTATGTCATATACATTTGTTAATTTTTCTCAAGGAATTTTCATTGAGTTAATTCAGCACTGGATATAATTTGTCCATGGCAAGCTACAAAAAGATGTTAATATTCCAGCTAGACAAAGAAGTATAACCCCATCTACCAAATCCAAAGAATAATTGCAGCATTTCCTTTAATTACTGCACTTCTGTCTCAGTATTGAATGATTTCAGTCTTTTCCAGATGCCTCTAATTTACAGTGCAGTTATTGCACTTTCTTTTCACTAAAGGAACTGCATTTGAGAAGCTACCTGGTTCCCTATACCTGTAACTTTGGATGGGAATGTTTGAATTGTGAGCAAGTTCATGTGCCATCTGGCAATCATCTTGATTGACCACATTCATTACTGAAGGTCCTTAATTAAAAAAAAACCACAAACAACAACAAAAACACCAAAAAACCCCACCCCAAAAAAATCATACAGTAATTTCAGTACTAAACTCTATGTTTGTGTGTATATATTGTTCAACAATTTATAAGTGTTTTGCAGAAGAGCATTAGTTCATAAGTAAGAATGTTATTAAAATATATACGAGTGCAATAATTCATTTTAAGAACAAAAAAAAGGTTTCCAAAGGTTCAGATGTTTCTATGTAACATCAGAAAGAATCAGTCTTAGCAGAAAAGGATTTCATTGAGAAGTCAATTCAGTTACAGGGTCTGGAACACTGAATCTTTTCTCTTTCTTTGTATTCTTTGCTAGACCAACTAGTGATGATACAGCTGAGCGGTTCAGTGATCTTATTTAGCAGCAATGAGGTAATTCACTGAGAAAAGAGAGAAAGAAAAGCCAAGTCGATGACTGCTTATGGGATGGAAGACAAGAATACTGCGAAACTACTCAAATCCTTAGAAAATTGTTACCTATCTTTGTACAGTGGCTGGACGTTCACATAAATGAAATAATCTCACTTGTGCTAATTAAAGTTTGTTATTTTAATGCATGACTGTGCACTGTATTTCTTTGATTGAATGTTAATTCTCTGCTGTTTTCTACATGAATTAGGGTATGTCTGTGAAGTCCTTATCTTGGACCTCCAGCAATTTCCATTAAGTATGTTCGATGTAGTAAAAAACCTACCTACAAAACAAAATCCCCTTACATTTCTCTCAAATCAGCAATTCATCAAAATAAATTCACACAGCTGCAATCTTCATGTATTGCCATAACAACAATACATAAAAATACTTAAAAAGTGAGATAAACATCACAAGTGTAATAGACCATAGCACAGAACCAGATGTTTTCTGTATCGATAATGCTGCACTAAGCTAAATTCTTTGTCATTTTTTAAACAGACAAGTTTCATCAAAAAGGGAAAGGGAAAAAGGGTATCTGTTTCAGCTAAACAAAAACATAGCCCAGTAAAACAAGGCAACACTTTTAAATAGGACGTTGTTTGTAATTATTTACTTCCTTTCTTTCTAGCGAGGAACGGCTGAGGAAAGGGAAAGGGGTACTAATGCCGAGTATTCTAGAAAGCGTGCAAGACTGCTTAATGTCTTAGGATGAAAGAGTGTGGAATCCTCTTACAACACCTCCTACAAGACTCGCACACCATTTGCTTTAAGGACAGAGCTCTTCTTATGTAAAACTCCTATTAAATGCACTGAAAATTCAGTTGCACAGAAGGCTCAGGTAAGCAGGTTATGTGCTACATTTTTTTATACAATCCATTCACTTTTGTCTCTTTCCTCCATTATAAAACACGTAGTTATTTCATAGGAGTAATTCAAGAATTATAAGGTGCAAAGCTGGAAAAAGTTCTGGTTCATCTTTACAGAGGTTATCACAGTTCAGTTTGTTCAGTCTAATGCTAAGAAAAGCACTAACTGTTTTCATGTGAGAGTAAAAAATACAGATAATTAATTCCGATTTATGTTACAGCAGGCCACCAGTGAATTCTGACGTCCCAGTAAAATAATGCCTCTTTCTCTGAAGCAATTAATTTCTCAGGGCGGTGTTCTTACATCATGATAGACACTGATGTATTCCATGTACATAGCAAGGATCACTGACTGAAGCACAGACTCTTAATATGCTCTACTACTCTCATTAAAACAATCTAACTCCCTCTCTCCAAAAAAAACCACCCAAAAATTAAGCCAAAAAACCCCAAACCAACAAAACCCTACTACCAATAGCACTTCTGCCTGCATTCCAGTAATTTATGCTGCTTTCTATGTCATAATTGTATGTTTCTTATTATGTTTACCAATGCTCTCTGGTTTAGATGAATTTTCTTATCTATACCAAGAGAGCCCCCCAAAAATCCCACCTTATTTCTGAAAGAACTGTTGGAACAAGCAGGAATTAGGCTTCCAGACAAAGAACACCTGACGCTTCACTCCTGAAAATTATGTTTAAACATTTACTTCAACAGAAGCAAAACTGGAGTTATCTTCTGCAATACGCTACGTACATGGTGTCATTTTTTTTCTTCTTACTCATCTATGACTTCAATGCCACAGAGTAGACACCGCTGTTAAGTCTGGCACACGTATTCTAATATATCTTTCTATTAACATCTTCAAATATTGGAATTTGGCCGCGTTCAGACCCATGCCATAGACTGTTGATGCAAATATCATCCTAAGTAAATCCATCAAGAGACTTCACTCCTTAGAGTCACTTGAAATTCCTGAACCCAATGTTCTGAGGACATCTTAGTAAGCACCTGAAGTTAACAATAAATTCTCTAAATGCTTGTGCTTCCACTGAAGGATGCATGCAAAACCAATTGAAATATGATGTTGCTAAATCCTTGAGGTCACATGTCCACCTCTACCTGGATCATTTCTCGGAGCCAAATCCCAGCAGAATCACACTGCAAAACCAACACGGGATGACAGAAAGCAGCATTGTTTGCATGTACTGAAACATACAATGAACCCTTGATTAAAGTTCTCACTTTTAATCAGCAAGAGTGAGAGGAATCTGTCTTCATTTTCTCCATCTTCCTATTTTAAGCTGGGACTGGAATTAAAGTAGAAGGAGCCTTTTCTGACAAAGACATTCCAGTTTCATTAGAGCACACATCAGAATCTTAAGACAACTACACCACACACTGGCCCACAGCGCTCCTGCTTATTCTCCTTTTCCACTAGGTGGGAAACTTGTTTACTACAGAAGACAAGTTACTTGCAGGCAAGACTGATGGAGCACTAACTTAGGGGATGACAGTGTCTAAGATGCAAGGTCTGGGCTTCAGACCCTTGCTCCAAATCAGGCAGATTAAGTTTATAAAACAAGTCTCGGATATCCCAGCTGCACAGACCACTAACTGAATGCAACATCATATTTAAATGAGAAAGTCCATAACCACAGCTGAAAAGAACAGGCATCATGCCCTCTTATCATTCCCTACTAGTAATTCTAGGACAAATGATCTAATACCACAAGCACCCACTGCTCACCCACTGGTTTAGTAACAGTGACTGACTATAGAACCACTGTTGCTCCACACCAATAATGATTTCAAACACATTGGTCTAAACCTATCAACTAGGTAGTTTCATTCAGTTCTAAAGAATTATTTCAAATACTTTATTTTTACTATAACAGGACTCTGTTATTGATTGGAGGCGCATTAATTACCTCTACATTTCCAATAAAACACAATTTAGAATATTTCACTTGTTACATCACATTCTACAATGCATCACTGCAACTGCCATAATTGTACAAAAGTACACGCACTAAAAGAATAATATAGAACTGCAAAAAGGTCATAATGAGAAAATTCAGAGAACAATCAGAAATTCTGGACTTCAGAAGGCATCTAAAGGAACATCTTTTAGTGTTTTTCCCCTGGCAGACTTTTTACTTTTTGCACTTTAGCTTTAAGCAAAAAAACCTTTTTAAATTAAAAGAAAATTTTGATTAATATTTTTCATCAGCTCCAATTCTGATGTCCTTTATTTATGCAGCCACTATATTTATTTGAACATGCAATTCAGACTTCAGTTGAACTCTGCATTCTTAAAAGAAAACCACCAAAAAAAAAGCTTTGTCATAATAACAGAATAAGCCATGTTTAAATCAGTACGCTTTTTTTCAATCATATCAAAAATATCAGAGCATTAAAGGAATGTATATTCAAAAGGCCTCATTTTGTTTTAATTTTAGTTTGTTTTTTTTTATTTTCTAATGAAGAGGAGCCAGCCATAATATTTTTCAAGTGTATTTGGTTAACATAGTACAGATGTTCCTTACAATATATATCCAAAATACTGAATTTTACATTACATTGTCACGGTTTTCTTTATAAAATCTGTTTTGCATTAAACTGATAATTTGCATGCTGCTAATATAAAACTTTACGAAAATGAGCTACGATGAATAATAATACATTAATTCAGTAGTACACCTCACTAAACATAAAGCAACTACAGTGATTTTCCAGCCAGTCAGAGCGGACAACTGTTTAGCTTTGTATGAATCCGTTTTTGCACTGAGGGCCACATTTGTATTTCTTTGTATCCACCTAATTTATTCTGCCAGCCACTTGGCAGGATTAAGCGTACGCCTTTTATTGAAATGAAAGTTGAGGCAAAGCATAAAAATTATAAATAAACTTATGCCAAACATTTCTAGTAATGCTGAACCTTCCAACACCTTTCTTTTGAAAAAGTATTTTGAATAAGTGTTTCTGGAGTGCCAGTTACTAAAGCATCTGTATGCTCTCTTCCATAAACCTATCTAGATCAAGGGTTCCTACAGAGGGAATAGCTCTCTTTCCCCAGCTACTCTTTTCTTTTTCTTGAATGGAAATGATCAAATCCCATATGCAGTCAAACACTTTACATGTCCCTTCAGAGAATCTTTGTGATGAAACACACCAAGTAAGAAGCAAGATGCTTGTACAGCTTAAATTTTCTACTGAGAAACTAGCACATCTCCCATTTTAAAAAAAGTGCTTTTCAGTGAAGCACTATACCCAAATGCACCCAACTGCAGACCAAGCTGTTGTGTTAGCAAAGTTCCAGTTAATTTAAGGACTCATATATGAGTGATCTCAGACTGGACAGTTTGGGCAGACAGAGAAGGCAAAGAAATCTCTGAACTCTATTTAGCAAAGGATACTTAGTGTGTTGTATGTGAAAGTTCATGGTAAGCTCTAGGTGTATTTAAGTCCTGTCTGAGACGGTAACGTATCAGTAATTCTATGACAATCACCAAAACGCTTAGATTATAGGACAGAAGGAAAAAAAACCTGTGGATCTTTGTTATTGCTCTTCAAATTTCTGCCCAACTGCAACAGGCAGCCCTCCTTGTTACCTCTGCTAACTATGAATCAACGGTAAGAATAAGATGGCACCCAACAACTGAAGCTTTGCCGTTTCTTCCAGTTCCATCCCTCTACCAGCTTGTAACAACACTGCTTTGTCCTGAGACAGGACCATCTGTTCTGTATCACTATCCCTATTTTGGCCAGACACTGGGACATCTGGAAGACTGCACTGTCTACACTCAGAGAAGCAGACACTGTGCTGGATACCATCAGCATACCAATGGCATCACGGCTGACAGTATATGCTCTTCCTCACTCACTGATTAAATTCATACCACTGACGTATTTTGAGGGTAGAACAGAATTTTTAAATATAATTTTCTCTCTCCAGCTGGGTCAATCAAATAAACTAGCAGGTACGTCAAAACAATCCCACACATCCAATAGATAAGCCAGGTAATAAAGTTCCAAATAAACCATGCAGTTTTCTGGTAATATTTTTACTGAAGAGAAGTAAATGCTTTTTGAAGAAATTTTTGTTACTAAACTTTGTTACTTGAAACTTGGTTACTAAAAAAACCCTGTAGTTGGGGTGTTGTATAGGTGCCAGTTACTCTGTTGAGATTGTCTTGTGTAACTGGCCGGTTCAGTGCACTATCATGTTACATTTGCTTATGCTTTTGGTTTGGGTAAGAGAAAATTAGAAGGTTTTTGGTTTTACCACAATGCTTGCGCAAGCATACTGCAACACAGGACAGAGAGCTGGCTGAAACAGAAAATAATCTAGTGGTACATATGACACATGTGGTTGCTACACTTTCATTGAATATTGCCGAACAAGATTTTTGCCTAAATAATGCATCGAGCACTGCAGCACCTTAGTTCATGTAATGTTAGTTCATGCCTACTACCTTATACACCATAGAGATGCATTTGCTTTTACTCAGCCCTACTTTAACTTCTGGATATGAAGTAGAATCACACATTTCTCTAGCAGATCTCATTCCAGAACTATAAAATCTTGTAAGCCCATTAAAGAATGTTACCTGACAAGTCTGCTTCTCAAGACACACGAAAGTTAATCATGACTCCATTGAACTCAACTGGAATTTGCCATTCTCCACAGACTGAAAAATCTATCTGAAGTATTGCAAGTTTCTCTTTTGGATTTTAGCTCATTGAGAGCTGTGAAACTCCGTAGCTCTCAAGACATGTTTAACTTTGGAGTCCACAGCACTGGAACAGAATGTGAACTACATCCCCTGGAGGCCACTGTATGCCATCCTCTGTGGAGTATAAAATCTGCACGCTAACCATTCAAAGTAATTTGATCAACTGAGCGGGAGGCAAAGATCCTAGAATGGAAAGCCAATTCAGCATCAGAGAGCAAATGTTCCTCAAAAAGTTCTGAAATAAACAAGGATGGAGGAAACGCAAAACCTGAAGAAGCACAATTGTCATATGCTGGAAGGAGGCAGCAGAAAGGAGTACAACATATCACAGAAGATAAATCGCTAACTCAGTATGTTTTCCTTCTCAAAAAGAACCGTCTGTTCTAAATTCCTAGAGTGCAGGCAGTCTAACTGATAGATAATCTAAAAATGAAATGAGGTCAAACTTGCAGTACAAACCTTATCAACAGGAGGAACAGAGAAAATTAAAATATTACGAAGTCCAAACTGAAAGCATCTTCAATAATACACAGCAGAGATCTATTTCAAGCCAAAACAGAACAGGTAGCATTGCACTAAGAGGAAAGTTAGGTCAACACAAAAGGCCAAGTGAATCATGGCTTTCAGTCTTCAGGAGCACTAGCAAAGCTCACTGGCCCTGAAGTACTGTTAGCTCAGGTGGTGGACAAATGAGGTCAAACTCCAAGGTGCTATCCAGCAGTCACTAAGGATGCAGCCCTATAATCCAGCCCCCAGTGGTAATGAAAGTCTCACTTATTTCCATGCTCTTAACCCTTTCTACCATTCCCAGTGATACCAGTGCTTGATTCTCACCTGAGCCTCATGCGAGCTCATTCAGGGGAAAAATACGACATTATTAATGGAATCTTCTCCATCAGGCTTAGTGAGCTGCATAGGCACAGTGAGGGGGTCATAAAAGTATTAAAATAATTTTAAAGGAAACAACAGCAGCATACAACCTGCCATGAAGGAACAGAAGAGGACCATTTTCTTTAATGAAAGCAATCGATCATATTCAGTTACGCTCAGCCCATCTCCCAGAGCCATGCCCTAAATGGTGAAAGCATTAGGTATTTAAGCAACACTAACAATTCAGAATATGAACATATTTCTACAGGATTAAAGCACCAGAAGAAAAAAAAAGTTTATCAAAGTATCAGAAATAAAAGCAAGCTAGACATCATTTTTCCATGGACAGAAGGATACCCCATCTGCAACTCACCACTGTTGCTTTTAAGGACCTTAAATTGTGCTTCTCTCAAAACACAAGGATCAAAGTTTTCAAAACTGGTATTGTATCAGAATATTCAAGTATACATTCATAAAAGCTTTGCTAATATATTATCAAAATATGATCCTTAATAGTATGTGCTAGCATATCAAAATTTGGAATTTATTTTATTACATTTGCCAAGTAATTACTGCTTTTCTATTTTTTTCTTATTTAACTGAGTAATGCCAGCTGCTCTAACGACTGAACTTGTGAATAAGCCTGAACACAAGAAGCAGGTTAAGATCTCTTGTGATCAACACAATACCTTACCTTCTTATCACCTGTTCTTCATGTTTTAGACCTCTTGAAATACAGTAATGTACGTGAATTAAATTAATTCTGATATTATAACTGTATAGAGATTTTTTTTAAAGTGCAGATTTAATGGGTGAGTCTTGCTCTACCACCAGTTGAAAGAAAAACTGAAGTTGCAGCCACTTCAAAAGTTTTCTCAAATGAGAGAGGTCATTATGTGCTCACAGAAATTTTCAAAACTTAGTAATTTACCAGTTTCACTGTCATGGATACAAATATTATTCTGAAACTAATGTACAGATACATTTGCTCACCCATAAAATGATGTCACATCAATTCAGCTGCATTCCCCCAAGTGCAACACCCCTTCAGTTTCCCAAAATATTCTGAAACATCGATAACGCTTCAGCGTTATCCACAGAAATACTTTTTTTTCAGCTCCCAACTGACATTTTCGATTCTCTATGTACACAGAAAGTTCCCTTTCAGATGAGCACCCCAGAACAGTCCTGAGTAAGAAGCTCTCCCAGCTGCCAAAAATGCTCAGTATTCCCTATCACCTGAGCAGCTCAGTTTGTAGCCCTTCTCATAACCCTTTCAATAAGCACCCTGAGTAAATACCCATAGCAGCTAACACAACTTCCTATCACACCAGTGAAGGTCTCCTGCCTGTTTAATGTTCTGTTTCAGGTATCATCTACTTATGAAACATTCATTAATGTGAAGATTCAATATAATTTGAGATAATGTCCCGTATAAGCAAATCAAACAATATAATCCAAACAAATTCTAAAAAACAGGTTATCAGAAACAGAATTCCCAAGGCACTGGTATAATCATAAAGTTCATAGAATTTGGAAGTTTTAACAGAAGTGGTTTGATGCCTTAAGCAAATACATTATTCAAGCCTTTTCACCAATGCTTTTGAACACATCAATAAACAATCAATATTCAAAGATGAAAAAATAACTAATGCCCAGCAGTGAGACCTTAACAATATTTTGTCTCTGGTAACCAGCCATACATCTAAATTTTACAGAACAAATATTTTTATCAGATCATTATGTATCATAAAAAAAACCACCCAATAAATCCAGCATAATTATTTGTGACTGACATAAACCAGTTGCTATCCATTTCCTGAAAAATACATGAAAAAATGAGTTCCTCTTCAGAAACACTCAAATATGTGAAAAGATTCTTCTATCCCTCTAAGGGCATGCAAGTAAGATACATTTCTCCATACAGCCAAATGCAGAAATAGGTCTGCAAACTATTGTCAGACACCTTGCCAAGCCTCCTCTATCCCAAACGTCACTTAAGGAGTACTTCTACAGTTAGGTGATAGTGATTGAATAATTAAATCTGTGACATTCTAAGGAATTGTCTCTCCACATGCATTAATTCACATTCACCCATGGTCATATATACAGTAATTAACTAACTAAGTGTGAGAAACAGAAATGAAATGATATACAATGTTCCTTTGCATACGTAAAAATTATGGCAACCATTCAGTCAGTTTCTGAGCATCCTAAATAAAATACAGAGTAATCCATGTATCAAGAAAAAGCCTTTGACTTCATGTGCTGGAATAATCTTTTAGAGATGTGGCAGGTGAGCAGAAGAAAACAATGCCACATGTAAGCCTTGATTAGGAATGACTGCATTCTCCATGTGCAGGAGAGAAAACAGGACTCTGGTCCACAGTTCAATCTCTGAAGAAGGAAATACAGCATAAAGAAGTAACTGTAACTGATCATGTAACAGGAAACTACCACAATGAATGGTAACGTCTCCGTAAGGCATGTGCAGGATGTGCACCCATCTCTACAGTGTTTTGAGGATGAAACCAGCTGATTTGCCTCAGAAATCGACAAGCAACAAGTGGAATGTTTCTATATAAAAACTGTAAAACAGGCACACGGCAAGTATGGCTTATCTTCTCAATCTCAAAACTATGTTTTCAATTGAGTTTAGTTAGGCAAAAGATTATGTATGAAAACAAAATTAATTATCCTTCATTTGCATTTCACATAAACCATCCATAATGATTTATAATAATAATTTACAAACAGTAACAATAAATGCTGATTATATATAATACAAATGTTACTTCTTCCAGCCTACTGGCAATACTTTAGTTCTCTGAACAATCTTGAAGCTGAAACTTCACATCAGAAGAGACCTGAAGGAAGACTAAGAAAGGATTATATGCAACAATACTTTGGTATTTAAATGTCAGCATTCATAGTTTCAAAACCAGGAAAATTTAAAAGACAGTGACATTTAAAAATTCTGCAATAATGTAGAAATGTTTTGGAGAAAAAATAAATTTATTTTATTATATATTAATTAAACATAAATTATATATTTATATTATATATATGTATATAAAAATAAAAGATATAAAAAATGTTATTTACCTTTGCTGGAAAGGACAAGTATGTGACTATCACTTTTTTTTATTATGAACTATGCCTTTAAGAACAATTTTGTGTTCTTGTTGTTTCATTTACAACATCTTTTCAAGTTTTTATTCTCATCACATTGAAAAGAAAACAATCTCTTTATAACTCCTGGTTTTAATAAAGTAAGGGGAGAAACTTTCTGAATCCACAATTGAATTTATTTCTCTTTGCATCTGGTTAAAAATCAAAACTGAAAAATCCTATTATTTCCATATTTATTTATATATAATTATTCCAAGGACTATAAACTTTCTCTGAAGAAAATTAAAAACAATGGAATGACTATAATTCTTTTCATTTCTATTTTATGTCTTCATTATTGAATACTTCAAAGATAACACCATTTCTTTACAGACAAGAAACTTGGGCCACATCAATGCTACCCAGAAAACAGGAAGCCAATAAATGTAACCTTAGCGTGTCCAAAACTCCACCTTTTGTCACACAGGCACATTGTAACCTCAGCTGCTCAGTCCAGTAATGTATAAACTTTGTGTTTAACATCACATACATATATACATATCCTATTAAATTTTCATTTCTTTTTCAGCTGCTCAACATGTCCGTATTTTGCTAACCATTTCCATCATCATTTTTATACATACTTCCAAAGGTGACTCGCCACCTTGTTTCCCACAATCATACTCCCTCCCAGCAAAACCTTGGCTTTAAATGCATCAGTGGCCAAACTCATATTTCACTGCAGTGAAGCCAGGACTTGAACTTTTTTAAGCGTGCTTCCCCTGCAGCTTATTGTTCCAAGATAGTGATGATTTAAGGAGCAGTTTCACATTCAGTTTAAGCTAAACAAAGTCTGCACTGCCACTGAAAAAGTCAGACCTGCCCGTCTCCCACACATCAGCTGACTAACGCTGCCCACCCTTCCACTAGCAGTAGTGCTTGTGTGACCCAAAACCACTGGGGCCAAGCAGCAAACCTGTCTGAAGGTCATCTCTTTTTTTGCTGGGTTGATTTTTGGCCTAGCTCAGATTCACTCTTCCATTATCTTCTTTGAGGTTTCTTGCTCAGACATGGACTCTTTTAAGCAGGCACTCAGAAGAGCTGATTTTAAAACACAACTTAGTATTTTTTCCATTCAGTGTCTGGTGATATCAAACCAGTTAAATTAAATGAGGGTCATGGCTGGTTAATGAAGTTAAAATAGAGGATACTACCAGGAAGCATGTTCATAGTAAATGACAATACTACGTCACCTTGAAGTATGATTCTTATTTTCCTTTGAACGGGAAGCTGAAATCCTGTAGGCTACAATTTGAGGAAATACGCAGTAGATATTAGAAATTAGTTTTAGTAGTTATTTTAACACCTCTTGTTTTGGATTTAGTTTATGAAAAAATATTGTAAAAAAAAAAAAGGAAAAAAAGAAAGATGACTGTAAGAAGGACTCAGAACACAGAATTACATACAACAGCTTCCAGTGTCAACTCATACTTACTGTTTAGTAAGTCTTACTGCTTAGACTTCAAATGATTTAATATCAAAGATAACTTAGCTCCTTATCTCCTTATATTTAAATCTAGCATCTTTCCTCTTTCTTACTCCATCTTTGTCCACGGGCATTTTTTTTTTTATTTTATACTTGCCTGTATTTTTACTGTACTTGCCTCTCCCTCACCATTCTAGTCCTCGCTAATTATGCAAAGGATCTAGTAGCTACTTACAACAATGAACAGACATCCTTCAACTGAAATGCTCCTTTATTTTTTATTTATTTTTCCAGCATTCTTATGTGATATTATAAACTGATCACTATCCTGATTTCTCTTCTTATTAATTCCTGGGTTTGAATTTCTCATATCCTGAATTCTTTTCAGTCTCCATAGCCTCCCTTTCCACTACCTCTCTTGCAGTATAACTTTTGCTACATTTTGCCTTTCTCATCTTTGCTGCACTGTCAAAGTACCCTACATATAATAATACTTACTGCCAGTATATTCACATACAAATATTTGTCTTCATGAATGCTGGGTCATTAAAGAAAATGCAAGAAGAGAAGCTGGTAGCACTACTTTTGATGTCAGCAGGTGCACTGCAGTTACTGCAGTGATGTGTCTAAGCCAGCACTAAACTTGCAAACTCAAAGTACTGCATGCCACAGTAACCCTGTGAATCACAGCAATGGCTATTGAGTTCTTTGGTTTGCTCAAAACTGCTAGATACATACTGCAAAAGCTGGCACTGCAGTGGTATCTGACTTGGACTGCTTGAAGATATCCTTTGTTTGCAGGGCAGTCACAGCATTTACTGCAGTATTCATAATTTATCTGATGGAACTTCTGTCATTTAATTTGTTAAGACAGAAATCAAAGTAGACAAATGGGATACCTGAAATTGTAGGTGGCCTAAAGAGCTGTTTAGAGGTACCTTGATTTATTTTTTATTTTCATTCTCTCTCTCTCCTCTCATTTTTATCAAGCCTTTCCAAACCTAATTTTGAGTTCTGCAAGTATGAGAAGAGTTCTTGTTCTGAAAAAGCATTTGTTCCTTTTCTGCTTTGCTATAAATTATATTTTACTTCACTCTAGTCTTTCTTCTCCATGTTGATTTGTCTTCCATTCTCTCTTTGCTTGCAGCGATTACAACCATTAGAAAAAAATATTCCATTTCCATTTAATTTTACAAAACAGAACACTGTCAGAATCCTTTTACTTGCAAAAACTCTATTAGAAAGAATGGCTCACCAAGCAACAACCTTTTAATATATGATGAATCAACTGTTTTCAAGTAAGAGCAAGTAAAAAGTTTGGATTTTGCCTTGTTATTTACTGTTGTCATATTTATTTACTGCTTGCAGTATTTAGAATCTTAGGATTTTTAAATTCAGTGTTTGCACTTGGTATCATGTTCCATGGTAAGAGCACACACCTTGCAAAAAAACAATTAAAATCCTGCCTGGTCAGGGAAAGGAACACAAACAAGAAACAGTAGAGGTGGCTGTTCTGTAAGCGTCAAACCTAATGAGTCTTGAATTCTTACGGATTTTGTTACATCCAAATAATTTATTCACATTAATTTCAGCTGTTTGCCTCCACAGTTCTTATAGTATTCTCTCCCTACTAATTCTGCCCATCTTCCTTCTTTTCCTCTCCTTCATTAACTCAAACAGCTTGTCCCAAATTGCTTGAGCAAGTCAGCAGATGCTTTGTTTGATTCAGAGCCATAATACTGATCAACCTGCAGTAGTACCTCTTTAGTCTGTACTGAAGGTTCAGGGTGATACTAATGAGATTGTCTTCTATCCAGATACAATTTTCAGGAAATTGAAGAAATTTCATGTATTAGAGACCTGTCAAATTCTGCTGAAATCTGTCAGTAGAATTAAAAGTTACTAGGGCTTTAAGTCAAAGACAGATGGGCACACCTTACAAAATGATATAAATGCACAGAAAACCAGCCTCATAGGAAACCAGGGGCTGAAAACTTGCAGGGTAGAAACCGGTATACAGGGGATATCACAACTGGGTTACATCACACTAAACTCATGGCTTTGCAACTTTGTTACTGTGAACATCTCCACCGGTTAAGACACTGGACAAAACAAGCACTTCCCTTTTTACCAGATTTCAATAGTTACCATTTTATAAGCTTTTGTCCTTGAAATACCAAATGTATGCAGTCTCCAGCAGACTCACCCTGCCTGAAGTTGCTACCAGCCAAAACCACCTTCCCCTCCTCTGACAGACCTCCCTACTCTCCGAGGCAGAAACAGGCTTCCTTAATGCACTGGGCTGAAAACAACAGTGATTCACAAGCTAATTTACAAGCAGATCAGATGTCTCTGCCCTGAAGGCTTCCATATCTATTAAAGGTGCAGGGCAAGCCAGATGGCTGAGGGTGGCAACAACTTCAGCCAACAACCTCCTGCTGCAAGTCTGTCAGAAGCCAAACAAGAACAAATTTATACTCACTAATGATTTTGCATGCCCTTTTTCATTCCTTCTCTAAACTGGTATGTATAAAACTCATCAACGTCTGTCTCCAGTCATTTCCCTTGCACATTTTCCAATCTCCTTCTACTCTGCTGTATCCACTTTGAGATG
Organism: Falco peregrinus; assembly: GCF_023634155.1. Taxonomy (NCBI): domain Eukaryota; kingdom Metazoa; phylum Chordata; class Aves; order Falconiformes; family Falconidae; genus Falco; species Falco peregrinus. Next base: position 43,020,178 of record NC_073723.1, read on the forward strand.
AGGGTGCCTAGAATGGAAAGCCTTTATACCAAACTGAGATAGCCCACTGGATACACACAGGAACAACTGAAAGAGACTTGAAAGAAGTCAAGCAGGATATACAGTGCAGACAATGCTCCATCTTGACCTAATAGCATGGGTCAAAGGTACCTGGCTCCTTTTACGTTTACAGCTGTCATGGGCCTGCAAACATACATCTCATCACAACCATTCATGTAATTGAGTAGTCTGGAAATTGCAGCAGTAGTTCAAATCAGTCTTTCTGACATGTTCCCAAACATTTCTCAATCACAAAACTCATCTACTGTCAAGCTGTTAATTTTTAGAAAATTCTTCCACTTGTTTTTGGTCTTGACCAACTTGGGTATTTTTTGGTAATGTTGTAAACAGCATTTTACTTATGATCTATAAGAATAATAAAATACTAAACTACAACATTCTAATAGAGGTACCCTACTGCTACTGGATTGCTAAAATAATAAATATTAAAAGGTCTAATGTATTTATTCATTATTATTATTATTATTATTTTGCCACACGGGCAGCTTCTAATCAATGATAGCACTTTATTTATCACTTTATGACTACTTAATTCCCTTAGTATCCTTTTGTGAGAGGCTTTGACAAAGACATTTTATGAATGTCCAAATCAGTCATACCTACTGGCATTCCTTAGCCGGTATTTTGCCAACACCTTCATGGAATCATTAATTACACACAAAAAAAAGTTAAAGACAGCTGCACTCAAGCCTAGCCTCTAGAACAGTCACCTTTTTATAGTTTTCTAGGGTGAACAAACTTGACATCCACCTTTAAAAAAGGGGGAAGAATTCCCCCCTGCTAAAATGGTTGGTTATTGAGAGAAAGAGAAAGCGAGCTTTAAGTATTCAGTGTTTGAGCCCAGTACTAACCTCAGAAGTAATATTATAGCTCACATCCTAACCATCAGTTTCTTATCAGAAGGTGTGAAATATTTGTATGGAAACTCCTCTGATGTCTTCTTTCTCAAAACTGGACCTAATAACTAGCTAACCAAAAATTAATCCAACTGTATAGGTAAACTCATAGAAAAATCTAAATACCAATTTTTAAGTGGGTCATTCCCCTTCAAACAAATCTTTAATAAATTCAATTTATTTTTTTTTTTTTTAGTTTTAATGTAAAATAAGTATTTACTTCAAAAAAGGTATTTTCTATTTTTATGACACAAGATGTTGCTTAATAAGCAAGTGCTGGGCTCTGTAATATTTCAAGTAAAGGTATTTGTAGAAAGATACTTGGTGGGAGTTACTGACACTGGGACACTACATACCAACCTGTCATTTTACACATCACAAAACTGATGCCAGCAACATGCAAGAAAATACTTAAATATTTATAATTCTTGGCAATTCTTGGAATGGCAGTGGGCAACAGAAGTGTTCTGATGCATACTGATAAAATGTGTCGTTCAGGAGAGGTTAACAAGCAAACAGAACAGAACCTAACTGACTATTCCCAATGAGACACTGAACACGCTTATAAGCTCTTGAATACTGCTAATCATGGTCATAACTAATCCTTATATATAGGTGACTCAAAATACTGCATAAATATCATCTTACACCACTGAATCAAAGCCCAAGTTACAAGCTCTCAGAAAGGTTATGCTGCGGCAAAGATAATAGTAAAGAAATATAGTTTTGCCTTGCATTCACAATTGTGTCAGCAGAACGCTTCCTTGTATTAAATGGTTCTGTAAATCCTGGCAGCTTACCCTGTCATGCAGCCTGAATACACCAAGAAAACATTATCTATTTCACAGCCAAGAACCATTTATTTGGTACTTGGCAGACTGCTTTAAGGAACGATACAATGCCTAGGGAGTACATGCACTATTTATTCTCTAAATTTCAGCTCACTGTTAACCGAGTAGACAAAAGGGACAATACCTCAGAGCCCATCCTGTTAGAATATATAAAACCAGGGACAGAAATATTTAATATACCGTTAGTTAAGGAATGCCTCTCGAGGTGAAAAAAATCACAAAGTTTTCAGAGTTGAGCAACCATTTTGGACCACTGAAAACAGAAACCTAGTTTGATGATCACCAACAATATTCCAGATGCTCATCCCTTCTTTTAAGAAAAGCGATTCTGAAAATGAAAAGGTAAGTTTAGTGTTACCTGTTCTGTATTTAAAACATGTGCCATGCTATGATCTTTTCTAGTTGAATGCCACCAAATGCATTTCAGTGATGTCTTCACACTAACAGGGGATGACTGATGTTCAGATGTCCATGCTAGTCCTTTCAGCTATATTCAAAAATATTGAATTATTAAGTTTAAAAATACTTGATTCCAAAAACACCAGGCTTCGAATGGATTTACTCCAGCTTTCCTACCCAGTAGCAATCATTTTGGTGGGTCTCTCTCAGAGATAGCAATGCTGGAACCTGCCTGTTGCTATCGCACAAGCCTGAGAAAACCTACTTGGCACCAGTCAGCATCTGCCTCTCAGATCACAGGGCCTTGGAGTTTCCAAGTAAGCCAGCAGTTTAAAGCTTTAGCTCTAACCAAAGACCAGGTTTACATGCTGCACACTGAAGCCAAAATACCATTGTAATCCCATCTCCTAACTGCAGAGCTAGGACATAGACCATGCTTGTAAATTCGGATATAGGTAGCCCAGGTCTGTAATTGCACAACCCACTCAGGCTGCCCCTGAGCCACAGATCTTGCTGGTCGCAGTGGCTCCTCCATGAAATCGACATTCTTGTCAATTTCACAGCTACTATTAGCAGGGAACCTGAGAAGAATGTCAATTCCACCAGGCTGCCTCAGGGGGATCGGGCATCTTCGGACAAAGAGCAAATTGTAAAATTCCTGTTTCAATCTTATTTGGAACAAAACATTTTAAAGAAAATAGTAAAAATGTCTGCTATTCTGTCCACTTTCATATTCACACTTTTGCTTTGAGGCATGTCTCAATAGCCATGCAAATTATAAAAGTTGTAATTTCAATACTAAATGGCATTGAAAACAAAAATCTGCCACTTTCAGTGATCCCCAAGGTACAGCGGAAAGATTGTAACTACTTGTCACAGGAAATGGCCTATCCTTTTATTGGCAACAAACTACAAGAATGCTGCAACATTCATTTTTAAACTGTAATTCTTGACATCACATTTATAATCTTACAGCAATTCTCCCCTTCACGGCAACGTCTCAGGAGTAATACTCTAGTGTTTGTAATATAGAACAGCAAAATCCTGTAGCCACAGACAAGATTACATTATGTGTATATATATATGTGCATTACCGACTATTCTGCTGGAGATGACTTGGGGTCATTCATATAAATATACTAAACATCAGGTGGAAAAAGTTTTTTCTATGTTTTCTCAACACAGAGACCATGATTCTGCAGATTTACTTCAGTCATCTCCCTGAAAACATGAAGATAGAGACATTTGTGACAAGTACAGCTTCAACTGTACAACTATTTTTCAGTTTCTTACAATATTAATAAATATTTGCAATTTTAGCTTATTTTTTCCTTATTTCTTGTACCTCTTAAAAGGATATGTAAAAAAATATTTCTCGATTATAATAATTTATTAAGTTATTTCATCCATTTCTAAGGGTTAGGAACATAAAAGTATGTTTGCCCATATGAAGGAAATTAAGTACCTATTTCACTACAGAGTTCTGAGAATTCAGACGTTGAAGCAGGAAGCCAAAATTTTGTGGCAAGTCATGAGAATTTCATTGCTACTGGGGATCTTGCTGACATTTCTATGGAAAACCCAGTCAATCTGGCCTCCTTGTAAGTGTCTCAAAACTTCAAAATGCACTCACAGTTAGTAAAGCTCTTCAGGTTAGCAGCTCACTCTGTCTGCAATATGGGAATATGGGCAGGCAGGTGTATTGTATCTGGTGAGCAGTCCACCTCTACATAACATGTTCATTTCAAAGGCTCCAGTACTGGACAATTAACCATTTCTTTCTTCTTTCTGCTGGATGTTTGCCAGCATTGTTCTACCAAGCATCAGAACAGAGACATGCTGGCCAGTCAGCACAGAAAAAAGGGAAAATGCAGTATAGTGCAAATGGACAGAAAAGTGAAAGACGGGCTTGGTTGGAAACAGGTACAGAGAACAAGAAAAAATGTAATCATATATATATATATATATATATATAAAAATCTTCTAATACATATGCACATGGAGTTCAAGTGACATATACAACAGGACCCTAAGTCTAGTATTTCTGAATTTATGATTAAATGTCCTGCCTTTAAACATATATACATAATTTTAAAAAAATATATTTGGTTATATGTTTGACCCCCACTTGCTAATGGTAGCACTCATGAAGGTACTGCTCCTTTTAAGTACTCCTGCAGGTGTAGTTTTGTCACAAATTACATTCCCTATAAATGCACTTTACTTTTGCCTGTTAAGCTATATTTATGCCTTTCTTTTCTCTTGAATTCTTTTCCTGGTCATTCCAAGTCTCTTCAGTTCAGCACACCCTGACAAAATAATTCACACCATTCTCCATTCTGCACTTTTATCTCCAAGAAATTACAATTGAATTGTATCATAGATTCAGGTAAATACTTTATTGTCTAGAGCAAAGTTTAAGTTGAATTACTGATGGTGTTCAGTAGCGTTTTCTATGCAAGCCTGCACCTGTTTATAATGATAACCTTAGCTTACTGCATATGATCTTACAGAAGGGAAGATGGGCAGTGCCTATGCTCAAGAAATAGATATTATTTAAAAGCATCTTTTGGATAATATTAGTTTGTTCTTTCCCCTATTTTTCTATGAGGAAGTGATCACTCACACACAAAAAAATAATCTGTCAGCAATGGCTTTTACATTTGTTGAGCCTTTCATATTCATAGGTCAAAAGCCTCTATTAATATTCTGTAGAAAGCTTCCCTTAAAAATAGGTGATTATATCTCAAAGTTACATTTCCTTTAACAAAATAATTTGCAAAACAAACTTTTTTTCCCTTATAAGATAAAGGGAAGCATAAGGTATTTTTTCTCATTTAAACAATGGGTTGTCTGAACACTGCTTTCACCAGACTTCATTAACTCAGCCATTTATTTAAGATAGGCTTTTGTATAAACAAACCAAACACAGAAAAATCCAGAAGCTAAAACAGTCACACCTTAAACAACTCACCAGAAAAACAGCGGCAGGACTAGAACCATTTAAAATTAATTTTTTCCACATGATTCTAACAAAGGATCAGGTGTGCTACAAATTGAAAGTATGAAGTAAAGTCTGAAAAGAGAAAGCAATACATATAGAATGAAAAATTTGCTTTGCCAAAGAGAAGGAAGCCCTTTAAACTTATTTGACCTAAAACATCTTAGAAGAAAACAAATTATGTAATCAGTTCAGTAAGAGAGGTTTGACAGCAGCTGTATCACTAACTTCTTAGCTTTTACAGTGACCAACATACACTTCGTAAGTTAATCACAAATAACATGTATGTCATTACTTTTAATCAATTTAAAAAAATAAAATAAAATCAAACTGCCCCTATTACTCCAATGTGGTATGTCTTTTGAAAACACCAACTGAGCAGAAATTCTGTTAACAACAAAAAACATTGTATTTTCATGGGAAAGTATCAAATTGGTTAAAATTCTAAACAGGTGAAGATGGAGATACTAAACCAATTTTTTGATTTCTACACATTTACATTTTCTTTCAAAAAGTTTATTTTTATGGTCTCTACACAGAAACTATTTTTAAACCTTACTCTGTGATAAACATTTTATAGAAATAGTATCTATTTCCTACCCAGGAAAAAGACACCATAATCACTGTAGCTACACAGGCATGAATTCAATAAATTTTGCAGTAGAACGATGAATCAAAGATGATAATTTTGATGACTATTTTGTGTTTCACATCTCCATTGTCCCACACAAATTAATATATTTTGATACAATTAATTGTAGTTTTGTACTATGTACTAATATATGTTCAATTAAGAAAATGTTACATCATATAAAATGTCAAGATTTTGATCTGTAGATCATTTTCTAGCACTATCTAAACGTCGCAATTGTTAAATCTAGCATTAACTACATGTTGAGTTAATTACAAATACTATAACATTAAATTAAGTTCAAATGCATCACTACAACAACCAAGTTCATTCTTGCAAAAATTTAAACTCATCATCCTTAGCTAAATATCAGCGTTTCTCTTCCCTACATATTTATTCCCTCCTCTATAATTAAATAACTGATTTGCTAGCAGGCTTACAAAATTTGGGATAAATTACAAATATAAGTGGGCAGCAGCAGCAGTCTTTATGTGCAACAATCATTGATAGGATTCTGCCACATTTTGACAAGTGCTGCTCTCCAAGTTTACTTGTTTCTACATTAATCAAGATGACATAAGCCACATATTCACAATTTTTACGATTAGATGAGTCATGCGACAGGTTTACATGATCAGTGATCTAGACTTGGAAAACATGACAAAAACCCACATTTTGTTACAATGGACAAATCTGGGCAGTTTCAATGGCAGCCACTGTGATGCATAGCAATATAATGGATGTTTGTAAAGCCTTATTTTTTCCGCACATTACAGCATTTCTTGATTATACAGAAGAATAAGATATTTGCTTCCTTATGTGAAAATGTTACTTTTAAATTTCAAGGAGAAAAAGAGATAACTGTTCCTCATTTCTTCTGCATGTTTCTTTTAAATTATGTACACATATCTACAATCACAGGTAAAAAATCAATGTTCATTGCAAAAGTAACAAAAAAGATTTTGCCAGAGCTTACAACAGGGAGCCACAGAACATTAGTTAAAAATTGCTCATCAGTTCTTGCAGTCACATGCAGTCTTCAGTGTGAATCTGCATACATCTCACAGTAGAACAAAGCACCTATTTTACTTTTATAAACTTTGAAAAGAAAAATACCACAAATTTACAGCATACCGATTTTTCCCGTTTCTTGTACATACGGTATTTTTCTCCTGCAACGTTAAGCACTTTGTTTGTTATTTAAATAGATTAAATCTAATCTACATTTAGATTAACCAACCCATAAAGAAAAGCGCCAGCGCCCCCTGGTGGTCATAGCTCCCTTTTGACAACACAGGCTTCACTGTCAAGCAGGACATAAAGAATCAGTTCAATAGTCATACTTAATTCCCTTGCTAGACATTCCAGTAGACTGTGGAACTAGATCTGTAAACTACAGAAGAATTCCCTTGTTTAACCCAAACATTCACATTTGTGTCCATTTTTACTATAAAATACATGAGACAGGTTTATGAAGAATAATGTGTAACTAATTTAGCTCTTTATTTCAGCTTCGTGTTTAAAAGGCAATCTCTTTGTAAATTAGTTACAACTAGTAAATCACATTTATTATGTTGTCTGGTTATTCTAAATTAAAATGAAAACTGCTGCAAACTCAAAATGAAAGAGAACACAAGAATAACAGGGTGAACCTGCAGGGTCCAATACAGGTGCATTAAATGCACTAAGAAACAATCTCTGTTTTAGTAAGGCTGTTTGCAGGGTCAAAGCCTAAGTCTGTTCACTGTGCTATTCACTGCAAATATTTTTGGATGGCTTGTAAAACATTGCAGATTCATATAAAATGCAAAGTTATCAGACAGAAGTCTCCCTTGAATGCAAATCCCACTGATACGACTGGAATTTCAGGGTAAACAACAATCAAGGTATCCCAATTAGAATGTCTTCAGAGCAGAAAATGTCTAGTGCAGGATAAAGATACCATTGTAGTACCAATGAGATAATGAGTTGCTAATGTAGAGCAGCACGGAACCAGTATGCCAAAAGCAGTTACACCTAACTCGAGGAACCTGTAAGTCTACTCTGGAATTGTGTTCATCACTGTGCGCAGAAAGTATCCAAAGTCACATCCCAGACCTCCCAGGGATGCATAAGCCAAGTCATTCTACCTGTTATTTCCAGTGCATTACAGGAAACTCCTTTCTGGAACTGGAAATAAACTGTTCCAGGGTGTCACAGGTGGCAGTAGCATTACCTTGAGTCAGTACTGAAGAGTGCTGCAGAAAATTGAGTCTATATCAATCATTTTCAGAGAACAGCATGACTTCTCGAGCAATGAATTTTGTGTATGTCCAAATACTTGTGCTAGGGTGATACTCAAGTTATGAGATACCTTTACATCCAAAGACAAACCTTTACACAAGCTTTCACTGAATTCATTTTACTTCAGAAAATTAACAGGAACTTTTTTAGGAAGAGATCAGTACAAAACAAGCAAAAATCTTTAGGTTTGGTCAATATGGAAGTAGAAGATTTCATTACTGTACCCTGTTCATCTCGTCATCAGTGATTTAAAGGAAAATATGACTTGTCCATCAGAAGCTCCTTTTGTGTTTGCATCATTTATTCTCTTAAATATTATTAATTTCATCAAATTTGGACAAAAATTCACATTTGCAAACCCCTGTTTCCATTTCTTTTTCATTTAAATAAATAATTACAAGCCCCAGCAATATTACAACAATGTTAATGAATTTTGAAGAACATGAAACAGAAAATTTAAACTGAGGCAGGAGCTTCAAAACTGACTAGGCTGTGTAGCAGTCGAAACTGACAAGGAGTTTCTTGCTCTCAGGCTCCCACTCACCTTTCCTAACACTAGTCTTTTCTAGTACTGTATCATCTTCCTCTCCTCGCTTCCGGAAATGTCAATGCTGTACTTACTCTGCAGATTGTAGCAGTGAGCAGTGTGACTGTGCATCTCTCTGTAAGACATCTGTCTGTAAGATACTACTGTAAGACAGCATCTCCCACTTGTTCAATAAACAGGACTACTGCTTTGTATGGGTCACAATAACATCTCTGTTTAAAATTATTATATTCATTGCATTTTAAATAACAATGCCTTTTTGCCTGTATCATGGTTAAGTGCACTATCTATAGGCTACTTCAGGGATGTTGGAGACAAGGCTGCTGCTGATTGTCTGTGGAGATTCTATCTGCCTGCATGTGTAATTTTGTGATGCTTCTTTGCACTGAATATGCCCATATTTTATCACCCCATATTCTACCAGTTTACAGTTGTGCCTAAATAAATCTATATGTTCTCCATTGGCTATTCACTGATTTTTATTTTTTTTTAATTCTCCATTAGGATTGTTCTATCTGGAGCCCAGGTGTTAATACTACACTTTCACCTAAGCTGTAAGAAGTGTTCATTTCTTCCAGCTAAATATATGTTTCTAACACACAGTCTGGGATGCCTTCAGCTTCGTGCTCAGAGGACTGACTTTTCCATTCATCTTGTCAGTCTCCTGCTCCCCTCAAAAACTGTCAGTTACTTGTGTTTTCAGAACTAAATGGGTCAAACTTATTAGTTCTACTAACTTTTCCTCACAGCACTTCACCTCCTCATTTTAACTTCCTGTTATTGCCCTCACAGCTACTAAGCTACTTACAAACCTTTAAAACCTACTGCCATTTTTTTAAGTTATTTGTTCTACAGCAAAAGCAAATATTTGAAGCCATTCACTACCACTTATTTAGATAATTTCAGGCATTTTAGTCCACACTAAGGGCTCAGAAGAGGGAAAAAACCTGCAATGGGCTGTAATTACTTGTCTAGGTCATTTTATATTAACTTGCTATCTGTGTAATTTTGACATTAACTACTTCAGCGTACCAACTTCTAAAATGTGGGATAAAAACGTATTTCCTTCTGAGTGTTCATCTTGACACTACTCTTCAACTTTTATCTCCTCTCCTTCTTTCATCTGTTTTTCTTTCCAAGCACAAATAAACATTTTGGGTTTGAATCAGCTTGCAGCTTCTTCCCCCCCTCCCCGCCATGTTCTAGAGATAACCATGAGGTTTGACAAAATTTTGGCAGTACTGAAAGGCTAATAAAATCCCCATCAGTAAATTAATCGCCCTTCTGGATGACTGAATTTGTAATCGGCTGCTGGTTAGTTAAAAGCTCGGCTTGCACCTGTAAAACTTGTCACCAGATTTGAAACTGGCTTTGTATGTTAAGTAATATAGATATGTTAGGAGGGGAATAAAGTAATAGAGCAATTATTCGTGCATGTTTGCATGGCAGACATACTTCTTATACAGGTTATTCAAACCATCTAATATTTTAAACCCCTCTGTACGTCTTGTAATCACACAGAAAGCATCCTATTTCATTACCTACTTCACTTCACTTCTGAAGTCTAGATCTACTCTCTTTGTCTCAGTCTGCACGTTCTGCTTGACAAAACATTGACTTGCACAGTACTTAACCCAGACACAGACCAGCATTACATTTCTAATGGTTTAATTTTCAGTATTTTACAAGCATAGTTCAACACATTTACACTTCAGAGGCCCATGGTCCTGCCTACACTAGCAATTCATAGAATCCTTCAGGCTCAGAGGATGCTCAGGAGATCTCTGGCTCACCCTCCTGCTCAAAGTAGGGTCAGCCAAGTTGCTTAGGGTTTTATCCAACTGAGTCTTAAAAATGTCCAAGGTCAGTGACTCTACAACTTCCCTGGGCAACGTGTTCCAGCAGCTAAACATCCACATACTGATTTCCCCCCCCCCCCTTTATATCTAATCAGAACCTTGTCTGTGTCAATTTATGTCCAGCGTCGCACACCCTTGTGCTGTGCACCTCAGTAAAAAAATGTGGTTCCCCCTTCTCAGAAGCCTCCACGTAGGCACTGGCAGGTTGCTCTTAGGCTCCCGAGGCTGCCTTTCTGTGCTGAATAAACTGAGTTCCCTCAGCTTCACCCCATAGGGAGGACCCCTATGTTATCAATGCTGTGCAATCTTAAAAGGGTTGTCATCTGCTCTTAGCCGCTAGACTTCCTGAAGCGTAACTTCCACAATCTCTTTACTACCATACCTTAAATCCCATACAATACTTCATGCATTTAAATATTTTTTCTTCTGTTTTTTTTTTTCTTCTTTTTTTCCCCAGAGGGGCTACAAGAAAACGCAAGCTGTAAGAACAGGTGAATCTCCTCATGAAAAAGGCAACATCTCTGCTTCTTTACTATCATCTTATCTCAAAACTGCTATATCCCATCACATTGAAGTAGACAGATCTGCTGCAGAAGCTGAGAGCTTCAGGAAAGCTGAACTTCCCATTCGACCCACATTTCTGTTCATGAGGTTTTGACATGGTTGGTTTGTGGTTTGGTTTTTTTAATAGCCTAGAGAAAAAAGCAAGGAAAGGCTCTATCTTTCTGTCCATTCTCCTAAGTATACTCTCATTTCTTCTCTAAATCATGGATACTTCCTCTAATTTCATTATTTTAGCCTTAGCAGACAATATTGTGCTTACATGAGATATCAGATGTTTTCAGATAGTTCATTGTAGTTTCTACAGGGAATACTAGTTAATCTGAAATAGCCACACTTCTGCAGAAAAATGCGTTACTGAAGCTCTAATATTATTCCCTCATGCTGTTACAGTACTTGTCAACTCCGATTTCATTGTGCTACAACTCATACTAAAAAATGGCAGTTTTGCAGTCTGAGGAAAGACTTTATAATGTAGTTCTTCCTCTCAATAAAATTATTCACATAATTCTCAGTCTCTTTCTCATACTTAAAAATCCACATTGCAAATCTGTGAGTCTAAAGCCAAATAATTAACTACATATTAACAACCAAGTGATCAGTATTCTGCAATTAATAACATTTGTAGTGTCTAGTGTGACAGATTTCAACCCAATTTCCAAAGTAATGGACTGACGTTCAGCATTCCCTACTCATCTTCTGCCTTTCAGAAACTTGTCTATACAGATAAGATATAGAGTTTATCTATATGCTTTGAATATTCCTTCTATTAGTTCTGCATCAATAAACTGTAGTGACAATTGTGAATTAAAATATAACAATGCTAAAATGGATGGCAAGTCTTAGCACATGCTAATCTTACAAGCCATATTTAAGAGCTGACTTTTAGTAACTGGTTGCATAGATATTTTGGGAGTTTGGGTTTGTTGTTTTTTTTTTCCCTAGCAATCCAGCAGTAATTATTGCACACGGGGTTTTGGTACTGGTTTTGATGGTAGTTATATTTCCAAGACAAGATTTTCTGCCTATAAATCTTGGAAGATATAACATCAAGTGCTGTTTTATGCCACATGACAACCAACTGCCCTGCAAACAGAGGCCAAGTTAATTTGAATGACAAAGCATTGTCTTACAACAACTGAAAAAAACACCAAAATAATAATGGAGTAGTAACGCAGTAGCATCCTCACAACTTTTACATTACCCAACCTTTAACTAAAAGCAGCTGGGGTAGATGAGGTGAGAAATCCTGGAATCAAAATGTACAGACTGCTGGAATGAGCAAGAAACAATGCCTTTCCTGCCCAGAGAAAAGCCAAAAAAAAAAATTTTGGTCAATTTTCTTAAGGAAGACAGACAGGGAATGAGCCCTCAGGGAACAGGTTTTACTTTAATTCTGTATCATTCTTCCATACTATTGGCAGAGCAGGAATAATTAATGCCAGAATGAACCCATGAGTGATTTAGGGGCAAAAAGATACCTTAAAGGTATCACCTAAGCAGTAAATATAGGAAAGGCATTACCTAACTTCAAACAGTAAGGGAAATACTTACCATTTCAAGGCAAATTACATGTAACTACTCTGTATGAAGTCCCCAAATTGTACCTAGTACTGGGTGATCAAATGCTACATTTCAAATCAAGATAGTTGGCTGTGTGAAGGAGAGTGAGAGGACAGTGATGTATTCGATACCTGGTTTGTCAAGACTGTGATGGCTTGCACAAAATCCTAGCCCACAGCCCCATTCTAGTACTATCAGACTTGGGATTAACTCCATTAAATATTGCACCTGAAGTAAAAAGAAATTTAACTTATCTACTGAGATACAGAGAGAAAAGGATGCAAAAAACTGGTTAAAGTGAAGTATGAAAAAGATACTCTTTCTGCTGCCGCTGTGTCTTCTGACCTGCTTAGGCCTTACACTATTTTGAGCACAGCTATGTATTTCAACAACACACGCTTAGCTTTCACAAGACTTTCTAAGGAAGAGATTCAAGCAGATTGAGCCTTTTCATGGCTCACCACCTAAAAGCTGACTGTCTTTGAAAGACTAGGACACAGTTCTGTGATTCTCAAGTTCTGTGACAACTTGAGGATACGTTTTATCAACATAACCCTTGTTTCCCTTCCAGAACCTATTCATATGTGGTAGCTTAAGTGAAGTTCTCATATAAGCGATACTTATCTACATTAACATACACCATTAATACACCTTCTCCTCCCTATTTCTATTTCTCTTTAATGACAGAGGAAGGAGTAGCTTCAGCAGTCTAGTACATACGAGCTACTAGTTTCTCCCAAAACCCTGATGAAAGAGCTGTAGTGCTGCACATGTAAACTCATGTCTTGACAAGTGCTGATACAATTTTACTCAGTCATGTAAAATTAAGTTTATAAGATTACAAATATAATACAAATTACACATTTTGATTATGAAAGCATTCTGGTGATCATTTTACATGGTATACATCATCAGTGTTGGGGGGACACAGGCTAAAGAGAAGTTTCAAATCTAACTCTTAATACAAGCCACTAATTTCACTGAACAACATAAAACCCCCCAGTAAATTAAACCTATTCAATGTATTAGGAAAAAAACACAAACAACCTATGTCCCAAACACATTTATAGTGCCAAACTCAACTATCAAAACCAAACAAAACAGAAAACTGAAGCAAATACAGTATAAACTACTGGGAAACAATACCTAACAAGTTTTTAATCGTAATACTTACAAAAGAAGGTAAGATATTCACAATACTCTGTATTTACAAGACTACTTCCTTAGTTTTGGGTGCATCAGATTGAACCAATATATTACTTCAGAAATTTCACACACTTCCCACTGACCGTACCAGAACCGAAAACATCAATTTGCATTATGAAATGTAAATAAAAAACTATTTTCTTTAAGTAGCATTAAATTACAGTTTCAGCAATTGGAAAGGCCTCACCAAGTAATGAATGTATCAGAAAAACATAATATAAACTTCTGGAAAAGGTGCTGTGATGGTGTGCAGTGCATAGCAATGGAGTAATTTTTTCTACTGGAACTTCCAACAACTTCCTCTTAACAAATTCTATTTTAGAGAGAGAGAAACCCACATTTTGAAGCATTTAATTCATAGTTTTGTTTTAATTACTATTTTGTATTGCTATATAGACCATATTCTGTCAGATATATAAACAGATATATAAACAACACCATGAGTTACGGTATAATACCTAGCAAATCCTCTTGCAGTGAATATATTTTATTTATTTATTTTTATAATTTCTTATGTTTTATTTTATATGTATAAATAAATCTATATTGCCACTCACCAAACCCTGCTAAATTTGTACTTCCCTGAGTGCCCTTACTGGCAGTAATTATCTTCTTGTGAGCAACTTACCTGTATATAAAATAAAGAACAATTTATTCAGAGGAAGCAACACTAGCAAATCAGAAAAACATGACACTAATCAGCCACATATTAACATGAAAAATAACTTTAAGCTCTTCTGTGTTTGGATATAGTTTCTTGCCTTCACATCCTTGCCTCCCAATATGAACTAAATTCATTAATGTCTCTTTGAGTAAGCCCTCTCCCTATCTATTACTCTGATGAACAATCTCTCCTCAGTAGCTGAAAAGAGTCCCAAAGCCAAGGAATTCACTGAAGCAGATCACACACTAGCTGTAAGGGGTCATGATACCTGAAATCAGGTAGACATACTACCTCACTCTGCTGCCACCTCCCTAAATTCTCTTGGTAACGGCATCAATCCTTCTCTCCCACCACCAAGAAGTGATTTCAGATGTGTATAACAAAATAGTAAGGAAGCCCCATCAGAGCTCACACAGCTCCACTGCTGTCTTCTGAATCTCCAAGTGAAGAAATCTTGTCACTTCTTACCAAAGTATGAGCTTGACAGTTGTAACAGCCTTTCTTTTGTGCTTCCTTTCCCTGTGTACTCCAAATAGAGAATGAGATTGCTCAGGAGCTGGCAGCAGTTTAGCACTCAGACTAGTCAACTAAGTGGGCCAGTACTCCCCAACCAGCTCCTGAATCTCAACATTCATATTCTGAGCTTCAGTGTAAACTAAAGAATAAAAAAATATGCAGACGTTATTGCAGATTACTAATACTGGAGTCAGTAGCCTCACTAAAACAGATCCAGGCACAAAAGCAGTTATATCCATCGCTAGAGTTCCTTATATATTGCCGCTGAAGGATTTCCCAGCAGTATGTCTAAACTAACCTAAGTGTCCTTAAGAAGTACAAAATAGTTTAGACATCCATTTATCCAGCATCCTAGGGATATCCCATTCCTAGAGATAAATACAAGAATAGGGCAAGTACCTAAAAATTGTTTATCACTATGCAAATGTGAGAAGTTAGCAAACATGAGAGGTTAGCAAATGTGATGCCCACCTACAAGAACGGCTGGAAGGAGGATCCCGGGAACTACAGGCCTGTCAGCCTGACCTCGGTGCTGGGGAAGGTTATGGAGCAGGTCATCCTGAGCACCATCACACAGCACAAAGACGACAACTGGGGGATCAGGCCCAGCCAGCATGGGTTTATGAAAGGCAGGTCCTGCTTGACAAACCTGATCTCCTTCTATGACAAGGTGACCTGCCCAGTGGACGAGGGAAAGGCTGTGGATGTTGTCTATCCAGACTTTACCAGACTAAGAGTCTGTTCACCCAGACTTTAAAGCCTTTGACGCCATTTCCCACAGCATTCTCCTGCAGAAACTGGCTGCTCATGGCTTGGACTGGTGTACTTTATGCTGGGTAAAAAACTGTCTGGGTGGCCGAGCCCAAAGTGTGGTGGTGACCGGAATTAAATCCTGTTTGTGGCCAGTCACAAGTGGTGTCCCCCAGGGCTCAGTGCTGGGGCCAGTCCTGTTTAATATCATTGCCAATGGTCTGGACGAGGGGATCAAATGCACCCTCAGTCAGTTTGCAGATGACACCAAGCTGGGTGGGAGAGTTGATCTGCTTGAGGGCAGGAGGCTCTGCAGAGGGATCTGGACAGGCTGGACCGATGGGCCGAGGCCGAGTGTGTGAGGTTCAACAAGGCTCAGTGCCGGGTCCTGCACTTGGGTCACACCAACCCCACGCAGCGCTACAGGCTGGGGCAGAGCGGCTGGGAAGCTGCCCAGAGGAAAAGGACCTGGGGGTGCTGGTCGACAGCCAGCTGAACGTGAGCCAGCAGTGTGCCCAGGTGGCCAGGAAGGCCAACAGCCCCCTAGCTTGTGTCAGAAACCGTGTGGCCAGCAGGACCAGGGCGGTGACCGTCCCCCTGCACTGGGCACTGGTGAGGCCGCCCCTCGAATGCCGTGTTCAGGTTTGGGCCCCTCACTGCAGGAGGGACATTGAGGGGCTGGAGCGTGTCCAGAGACGGGCAGCGAAGCTGGTGGAGGGGCTGGAGCACAAGGCTTATGAGGGGCAGCTGGGGGAACTGGGGGTGTTTAGTCTGAAGAAAGGGAGGCTCAGGGGAGACCCTATTGCCCTCTGCAACTACCTGAAAGGAGGTTGTAGCAGGGTGGGTGTCAGTCTCTTGTCCTAAGTAACAAACAGCAGGACAAGAGGAAATGGCCTCAAGTTGTGTCAGGGGAGGTTTAGATTGGATATTCGGAAAAAAAAAAATCAAAATATTATTCACCAAAAGGGTTGTCAAGCACTGGAACAGGCTGCCCAGGGAAGTGGTTCAGCCATTGTCCCTGGAAGTATTTAAAAGACAGGTAGATGTGGCACTTAGGGACATGGTTTAGTGGTGGACTTGACAATGTAAGGTTAACGGCTGGACTCAATCTTCAGGGTCTTTTCCAACCTAAATGATTCTATGATTCTATTTTACTAGCATAATCTCTAAGCCGCAGCTGACTCACGGTCAGGGACTTTCTGAAGCAGAGGTAGTGTCTATATTTTGCAGCCCTTGATATATTTCTCTTCCATTAACCTGTCCAGCTCATTTTTGACATTTTTGGCATCCACACCAACATTAGCAAGTAAATCCATAGATTAACTGTGCAGTACATGAAAATACATGTCCTTTTATTTGTTCAAAACTTATATACAGACAATTTCAACTGAAGCTCCATGATTATTATAAAGGAAATTGTACCTTGTTCACCCTAGTTCTAGTAACCTATTGCTCTAACTCCAGTAACATACCATAGCAATGCTGGCTCATTTAAGCCCAGATTCAACACAGTAAAGCAAATGTTTACCCTCTACATGTAAAAAACATGTGAGCTTTCTACCTACTACCAAACGTATTGTCTTACTGAGGTATTTCACTAGTACAGCTCATCTGATATTTTCCCAATAAAATACACTTTTATTTGGCAAAAAACAACAGAAAACACAATGTTTGTAGATTGTCTGTCTTATTCATAGAATGGATATATATACTAATGGAATGTCTGGCCTTATTCATAGAGCCACAAAGCATATAGCAAAGCAGGATATGTGATGCTAAAGATAATCACTAGGAATGTAGAAGATGAGGGAGATTGAAGTCCTTACCTTGCCCTTCTCGCATATGCAAATAAACACCTATTATACCTATCATTTTTCCTATCCCAGTTCTTCCACTCTGTAAAAATAATGCAAATTTATTGAAAATCCTCAGCCACTTTTAGCCACTAAAATTTCAAGAAAGGATCAGAATTATATAGGGCACCATCCTCAAATATAAAGATTCAGATTATACCTCTTCAAAAAAAGACACCCCAAGGTACATGAAGTATTTATGTTGGATCAGACCTGAGGAGCAGCTAGCATGATGTCGTGACTTAAAACAGCCAGTAATATATGAACGGTAAGTAAAGATCCTCTCAGCTACCTGCAGTTTCCATATTTGGTACTGAGAGAACGTGCCAGAACCAACATACTTTAAAAAGTGGTATTGATCTATCTTCTGTGAATTTATCTCCTTTTGTATACTTATGCCTGTAGCCTCCACAATCTTCTGTGGCAACGCATTCCACAAAATAGCTATGCTCAGCTCATGAAAAGGCACATCATAGTTTAAAATGTTACCTAAAATATGCAC
The DNA here is from genome assembly GCF_023634155.1 of Falco peregrinus. Classification (NCBI taxonomy): domain Eukaryota; kingdom Metazoa; phylum Chordata; class Aves; order Falconiformes; family Falconidae; genus Falco; species Falco peregrinus. Next base: position 43,038,320 of record NC_073723.1, read on the forward strand.
CCTGTCTCAACCACAGCTCTTTACTATTTGCCCGACACACGATGTTCTCAGCACATCTGAAAGCAGGCAGAGAATCAAGACTGGGGAACAGAGTTGGCTGTGAGAATTGCTGCCTTTTCTTTCTTATAAATGGTGTTGAGGTGGGAAGAAGCTTCTTCCTATAGCTTCTCTAAAGGAACCTCTGCATCTCCATAGACATGAAACATCAGAAGTTCAGGTGTAGAAGAGAATCAGTCTGATCTCACGACACTGGGATCAATACCACGTCATACTGACTAATCTATACCGTGTTGCTGCATCCCCTTGCCTTCCTTTAGAAGAAATCCCAGGCATACAGGACATGAAAAGGCTATGGTATTACAGACATTTAGGTCTCTGATCTGGATAGTCAGGAGACTAGGATTACAGTGTCCCTGCTCTGTTCTTTAGGTATAGGCTTAAAATAAGCTTTGGTTCCTTGCCTGTCCTTGGTAAACAAATGACATTTTAGGCTCCTGCACATTGTGATGTTCAGTACGCATCTACTTCTTGAAAATTAATCATTCTTTTGAAGCTTTTTATTAGCTCATGTAACTCATTTCAACTCAAGAGAATCTAGCATCTCAAACTATAATTGGTTTTCTCTCATCATTTTTCCTTTAGCAATATCAAACACAATCAACTTCAGTTCCAAAACATTTTATGCTTATCAAACCAGAAATAACTACACAAGTGTTGCAATAAGTGATTAATGTAATTCATAATTTAATCTAACTTTACAAACACCCTCTTAACCAAACTATAGAACTTACTAAGTTTATTAGAAGTTGTCAGTCTAAAATTCTATGTGAACATCAAACACCTGTAGTATTATTGACAGTAAAATTCAAAAGTAAGATTCCATTACTTTAAGACTTTAAACACCAAATCTCTTTCCTTTCAATACACAGATAGAGCTTTACTTAAACTCAGATCAACTAAAAGATTCTCACTGATGTTGCTGTCTTTTGGCATAGGACCTCAAGATGAATTGAAATCAATGAACTCCATTCATTTGTCATTAAACAGACCTACGCATCTATCTTGGTTCACTGACTTTATATATTGGCAGAAAGAAAAAATACTACATCTGGTATTGTTAAACTTTTACACAGGTGTTCAGTGACAAGTATAATGCATGAAAACATTGCTTTAAAATTAGTAGAGGTTTTCAAGTTTATGGCTCTCCTCTAGACAACAGTCCTGCAGATCAAGGAATCTGGTAAAAAATACTGTTGACGGTATCTGCAATAATGTTGTAGTTAAAATTCCAGGGTAATGCTGTAAAAAATCTAAAAACACTTTCTGAGGTTATTTCTCACCTTAGCTGTTTTGTAAAAATAATTACTCCAACTGATTTACCACCTTGGCATTATTTGTGTACTTCATTTGCATAAAACCAATCAGCATTTACTTTACTGTTTGAGACCCACAAAAACAATACATTGCACTAAAAGCAAAAAACATAAATATTTAATGAGACTTACTAGAGTTAGAGCAAGCTAATCCACTGTAGCCTCAAGATAAAAACGCAAGTTATCCATAATTGTCCATTTTTAAGCAAGAAATTCCTTTGCACAACCTTGCCGGTTTCTTTGCTGCTCTTTTTCCTCTACCTTTTCCACTAGACTTCAACACTGTTTACATATTCTCAAGATCAAGATCCTGCATGTGGATTACCTCCAGGTAAATTCCACAAAACCAACTACATTAAAGAAGTAACACAGTATGTATGTTAAAGGGGAAGAATGACAGAAAGGAAGAGTTACTGCAAATATGACCTCCTGAAGGAAAGAATGTGGCTTTATGTAAGTCCAGAGAAGATTAAGAGTTATCTGAATAGTAACCATAATGCTCTCCATTGAGCTCTACAGGTTTTACAGTCTTCACCACTTACAATACACTTATGCAATAGCATAAGAATCCCAGCCAGATACTATCACCAAACTTTATGCTCTGTGACAACTGTGGTGGCTTCTGAGTTCTATGCTAAGGCCTTTGTGCACAACAAAGCCTAATTAAGAAGCAAAGAACAAAAGAGACACAGGACAAGTGTGAAAAACATTCTGGAGTCCACAATTATGATCTAGAACACCCATAGGGAGAGAACACATGGGGAGAACACAATCAGCTGTAAGTGAAAGGCAACAAAAAATTGGAGACCAGTTACAAGAGATCTAACTTTACACTGATCAACCTATCTCAGGAGGCAAAGAGAAGCCTTTATCTAAAAGAAATGAGAACTATTGCCCTGGAGATGCCAGAGAGTAGAAGAAACTCTCCATCAAGTCAAAACAACCTCTCAGTCTTCAAGAAGTAGTGACTTGGGGAAAAAAAAAATCTTTAAGGGATGTCCTAGGTCTGGCTGGAAAGGCGGTAATTTTCTTCACAGCAGCCCACGTGCCTATGTTTTAGATTTGTGACTAAAACAGTGTTGATTACACACCAATCTTTTAGCTGTTGCCAAATGGCGCTTGCACAGAATCAAAGCTTTCTCTGTTTCTCACTTTGCCTCACAGCAGGTGGGCAAGAGGCTGTGAGGGGAGACAGCTGGGACATATGACCTGAATTGACCAAAGGGATATTCCAGGCCATGTAATGTCATGGTCAGCAATAAAAACTGGTGTGTGCGTGTTTTTTTTCCAAAGCAGCTGTTGCTTGGGGGCTGGCTAGGCATCAGTTGCTGGTGGGAGATGATGACTGCTTTGGCATCACTTGTTTTAGGTTTTGATATTTTCTTTCTCTCTCTCTTTCTGTCATTCTTCTTCCTCTTCCTTTCAATTATTAAACTATCTTTATCTCAACCCATGAGTTTTCTTGCTATTTCTTCCTATTCTCTCCCCCCTACCAATGTGGGGCAATGAATGAGCGAGCCACTCTGTGGTCTTTAGCTGCTTGCTGGGGTCAACCCACAAAGAAGGAAAAAAGCCTTTTGGACCTTTTGCCTTCAATTGTTCATTGTCTCTCCAAATTCTAAATCCTTCAGGAGTTTCAAAGCACCTGGTAATCAAAATTATCAGACATTGCCTACCACACAGATGGAAGAAGATTGATGATAAATGGAAGATAAAATGGAAGACCAAAGATGAGACCTTCCAGAAATCATGAAAACAGTAAATTGCATTTATTGATATTTTTCCTAGAATCAAATAATCCTATTCAAATCGGGATGAACTATATCTTCCACATCAGACTCAACAAAAAGCCACTGAATGTCAAATACCTATCACTTAGAAAGTCAATTACATCTCACAAAAGTAAAGCTTAAATGTCATTCATACTAGCCATACCACTCACAGAGCAGTAACTTCATGACTATTTATATGCTAAACCTGGTCCATATAATACAATCCTCCTTTTACTCCAGAAATAACCATTAGGAACACATAAGTATTCAAATGTTTTACATGCTTTGTGAGATATGCAAGTAAAAAAAAGCAATATGCCAGTGCTTTTTTTTTTTTAAGATACAAAATATGCCTCCTCTTTCCAGTGGCTGAATTTGAAGGAAACAAAAAAACTTCATATGAATAGCTTCATAAAAGCTATGACCACCACTTTGTAAGACATTAGAAATGGAAGCATGTAGATTCTATGGTAATTTCCAAAAAAGCTGCATCTAAGTACTTATCTACACAGTAGCATTTTTTTTTTCCAAAATTGCACTAGGAGGGCAGTTTAAGAGAAAAATAATGCTGGATCATACCTTACTAAACATCTTCTTGGTATCTGAGAAAGTCATTGTTTATTACTGCATTGAGTGTGAAGAAGCAGCATTCAGTGATAAGAACATGAGACAAATAACACTGTCATTATCACTTTCCCATGACTTGGGCTAAAGCAATGATCACTATCTCTGACTAGACAGAAATCTTGCCTTCTTCCAGTCGCATGACTGACTTTCCTGCTTGCCGGTGATTGAAACCTGAATACCATTGTACAATGAGGGGTTTGTGATCTACACAACAACTGACCTGTGCAGGTGCAGGCCTGTGCTGTGCCAATCATAAGGAAGAAGACTGTAGGCAGCTCCCACTTGGCATTTGGCAATTACACCACCTGAATGGTCTTATCTTCAAAGTGAACCACCATAGAATCATAGAATTATTTAGGCTGGAAAAGACCCAGAAGATCATTGAGTCCAACCATTAACCTAGCACTGCCAAGTCCACTTCCCTAAGCACCACATCTAGACATCTTTTAAATATCTCCAGGGATGGTGACTCCACCACTTCCCTGGACAGCCTGTCTCAATTTTCTAGCCTTTCATTTTTACACTCAGATACTCTTATTTCTGGGTATATCAATTTTCAGTTGTGTTGTCATGTGAACATCTTTTTGCTTGACAGTAGAAACGCTCAATTAAATTCTTCACTTATAAGAAAAGCTAAACTAAATCATTTACTTCTAAGAGCTCTAAGATCTGTAATGGTGGTGAACCTTAGCACAGTAGGATCTGTGCAGTGTGCCATGCCATAATTGGAGAACTGCCCAATGTTGCACAACTTAAGGTTCCCAGCATCTGATGGGATGTAAGACTATCTATATTATCCCCCTTTTCTACCTCAAAAAGGTATTTAAGTCCACGCTTGATAGAATCTGAGTGCCCTTCCAATGGAGACCTGTAAAATACACTTGTACCAGTGCATTATCTCTACCACTGAAAATTTTGCAACATACAGTACAGCCAGTCTCTGCATGCATAAGAGGCCTACTGTCTCCCAGTGGTGTCAGCTTCTGTACATGCACTACACATCAGATGCTCATTGGTAATGTTGCTGATTTCCCAATAGCTTCCAAAAAAGAAGGGTCAGCAAAAGGGGACACGATGAGCAATCCACAGAGGTTTCTCCTGCACAACCACTCTACTTAAACCCCAACAAAACAGGCTTGCAGGCCAGGAAACTGAAGATGTAGTACAACTCACACACCATGTTTCCCAGGGCCTTCTGGCCTCTCTTCTGGCAAAGGATGTATTCTAGTCACATAATGGAGAAGAAGATTTTGTCCAGCTGGGACAGTCAACAAGAGGAACAACCTGCTGCTAATATTAGAATAATTTATCGGGTCTAAAGTCTGTTTCCTGCAAGTTGCCAAAGACCTCTAGGAAACAGGCGAATCAGGAATGTCTGTTGAACCGGAGGAAATGTACTGAAAACACTGCAGATTCAACACCCTTTCATTAAAGCACTCAAGAGACTTATTAGAAAAGCAGTATAGACAATGTAAGGGGTAGACTACCCAACACTGAGTTAGATATTGTCTCATCCTACAGGCAAAGACAATTATAAAATGTGACTATATCACTGGCCAATCTTTCAGGGGTGTTACAATGATTAAGTAATTAACGTTTGGAGAAAAGCTCTTGAGGAAAAAAGAAATTCTAAGATTAGAAGAAGAGTTATTAAAGCAAGCAGAAGGCATCAGGTATCTCACAAAGCAATAAATAAAAAGCATATTACTACTTAAAGTGCATGTCTGCATTTAAAGATTCTGGTTTGTTACTGCATAGGAAGAATTACACATAATAAACATGAGGCAGACAGTCGCTGAACTTTCACTTAAGATTCTACATGAATTAAAACCACTATTACTGTGAAAACAGCTCTGAAGAAAATAAGAGATCGTTTTACAAGTCCTGATGCTGCAAACACTTAAATTCAGCTCACATACATAATTATTTGCATTGAAATCATGAAGTTTTTTCAGAATCATATAGACTGGCACATGTCAATTGCAGGAAATGGACTTCGATTACCACCAGCTTCCACTTCAACCACACCTGTGTGAACTTCCTGGGTACACTTATCTTTGGAGTAGTGCTTCATAGTTAACTATTACATAACACGTATTAACATATGGTAACATTTTTTATGTTGCAAGCATGCACAGAGACTGGATAACAACAGGAGGTGATTGAGCTTTATGACTAAACATCACAGAATCATAGAAACATTTAGCTTGGATTTAGGTAAGATCATGAAGTCCAGCTGTTAACCTAACACTGCCAAGTCCAGCACTAAACCATGTCCCTAAACACCACATCTACACGTCTTTTAATTACCTCCAGGGATGGCGAGTCAACCACCTCCCTTGGCAGCCTGTTCCAGTGCTAGACAACCCTTTTGGTGAAGAAATCTTTTCCTAATATCTTATCTAAACCTCCCCTGGTGCAACTGGAGGCTGTTTCTTCTTCTGTCACTTGCTACTTGGGAGAAGAGAACAACACCCATCTCTCTGCAACCTTCTTTCAGGTAGTGGTAGAAAGCAGTAAGGTCTCCCCTGAGCCTCCTTTTTCTCCAAGCTAAACAACCCCAGCTCCCTCAGCCGCTCCTCATAAGACTTGTGCTCTACATCAATATTGTGTAGAACAATACAGAATTTCTCTTTCTTCTTCCTTACTTGTAAAAAGCTCAAGAATGTATATGTTAAGTCCAAGTGTGCTACAAAAAAATCTTATTTTACTTTGTGTATATTTATGCATAGCAATATATTTAAACAATTATGTATTTACACTTAATCAAATGATTTTTTTAAAGCAGAGTCATGCTTTTCTGACTGTTCAATCAATATTCCTGCCAATTTCATGGAAAATACAGTTCTCTCCAGTGGACACAGTGAGATACTGAGGGAATAACACAACCTCAAAGTCTCAGTGGACTTTGGCCAAACACAGAACACAGCTTAAGCCCAAATGTCATGGAATTCCAAAAGGACTGCAGTTTCCCAAAAAACTACTTTAGCTCCCAATTAGATTTACAAAACACAATACTTGGCATTATGATGTATACAAAATGAGCTCTTTGATTTCATTTTCAGTCACAGACCTCAACTGCATTACCCTGTTACATTTCTCAGAAGTCAGGAAGATCCTTTCCACTATGATGTTATCTGCCAGTAATCTATTTCAGCCATCTGTGTAACTGAACACACTTCGAAAGATACCAGTGTGTTAACAGCCCTCCCATGCATCTTATGTTATACATAATCAGTGAAATCAGAATGTATACTCTTCATCTTTGCACATATACTTCTTTTGGAATAGATTCTTCCAAAGTGTAACAGCATAATTGATTCTTCTATTTGGAATGTTTCATTCTAGTTAAACCTTCACTGACAATTCTGATGTGAGTACTAGGAGATCTTTTCTTCCCAAAGAAAATACACAAACAGTGAGTTTCATGTTCTTAATGCCTAAATAAATCAACCTAACACTGAAAAAGATTCTCTTGAAAACACATAAAGATACAAGTTTGTGTTCTGCAAAAACCTGCATTATAAGCAGGGTACACATTACAATCATCTGCTGTAAACAGTAGAATTTTATTCCCCAGAATCCACTTAGAAGTGTGAGGTTTTGTAATTTTTAAGAAAGGGCTCAATGCTTATTCAATTCAAGCAGCAAATATTGAACTCTAAAGGGAACAAGTCAAGTAGCTATATGTAACAATGCCCTGAAATACCGTGATGGCAGAAAGCCATGATTTGAAATTAGTTATACTCCATACAAGCAGTGTAAAAAGCATCAAACCAGTTAATAGATTTATGCAGTACATAATGAAAAAATCAGTCCCAGTATCATCAGTTACTGATCTGGAAAATATAGCAATGAAAAAAACCTACGTTTGCTGAAAGAAACTTAAGTTCTTTATGTTACCTTCAAAAGAAAATAAAATGCCCTTCCTGTGTAAAAGTTTGTCATATCCTGAAGTTTTCAGTAGTTCCACAGGACGTAACTGAACTATTATGTCAAAATATAAAACACATGCTGTCAGCAAATTGCAAAATGAGAATCAAAATAAAAGCTAGTCTTTCAGAAGCACAGCACTTTCAACACCAAGATGTGCATATTTAATTTCCTATCAGTGGTATTTACTATAATATGGGTATACCATAATCACTGTAAACATGGCTACTCATCCAATATACCAACATTTTGCTTCAGAATCTCAGAATCACTTATATAACACCCCACCTGAACCAGAGGTCCAGTTTGTGACCTTTCCTAGTTTAAAATTAATTTTGTATAAACTCTGCCAGTTTCAATAAAATGTGTGACAGTAAAATGTTCCAGGTTTTGCATGACACAAAACCAGAATGGATTCTTACAACTGAGTCCTTACTAGGTAAAACAAAACACTTGTTTGTACACAAATAATATCCTTCCCAAACGTGAAAACAACAGAAAACAAAATTTCCTTTATACTGCCTTTCTGGTTCCAGATACCTTTAGGGATTCAAGTGTCTCAAAGGAAAGACCTACACATCCAGTGGATACCTGTTCCTCACTATCTCTACAGAAGTTAACAGAAGAATCTATTCTATATGTGATACATAATGAGCCCAGTAACATCACACACTTACCTACTGTACCTTCCAGGTGCCACAGAATTTTAGAGGAGTCCTGTGGTTTATGCCAGCACAAGACACCACTTTCTTTTTACGTCACACTGATAAAGTTGGAAAGATCTGTAAGTTGCACAAGGAAATAAGGAGGTAACACAGCTACAGACTAATTATGTCCTTCACCGGAAACCATGGATTAGTTCTGGAAATACCACCTGATTCCACAACAACTGCAAGCCCACAGTCAAAAATCCTGTGGCTTAATTCAAACACAAAGAACTAACTGAACCACTGAGACACCTCAGTGACCCAGCCCATTATCTCTTCTTTCCTGTAAAAACAAATGCATTCACCAAACTTAAAAACCACTGAAAAAAAGAAAGTTTAAGTCACAATTATTTAAGCAAAACAAAAAACTTTTTTACCAGGACGCGGTCAAGCACTGGAACAGATTGCCCAGAGACTTTGCAGCATCTCCATCTTTTGGAGATTTGACTCCCATTTGACTTTGGGAGTCAAAACCCAACTGAACAATGTTCAGAGGAACCTGCTCTAGCTGATTGTTTTCACCAAGGGATTGGACTTGTTATCTCCAGGAGTCCCCTCCAACCTCAACTATCCTGTCATTCTATGAATACTGAAGGAAGGAAGCAACAGAAATAGAACAGAAACGGAGTAGAGCATCATGCATTTTTCTGATCTTAAGGTCCAACCCAACAGAAACAATTTGTGACAGAATTAGTAAATATAAGAATTCTGAGCTATCTTTCCCATGCTTTGATCCCACTTAAAGTTCTATATAGCAAAAACTGGGGGGGGAAAAAAAATTGAAATCTATTATTACCTTTTAAGCATCCTACATTGAAGCTTTTAAAAATGGCAGAAAAGAGACTATCAACTAACTTTCTTCAACAATGTCCCTCCTTTCACAACCAGTAATTCTACGAAAGGGAGGAAGCAGTGAGCATAGAGCCTTCTAGAGTATAATTTAACGTACAATACAGTCTACTAGAAAATTACAATCAAATCCTCTGGAGAGGTTACAAACTCAGGTTGTGTAAGGTACTTGTAGCTAGTAAGTCTCAAATAAAACCTACTGAGGTGAGCACTGCGATACAGCTAAGGAAAAGAGGAACCAGATGAAAGCAAATGAAGCTGAATCTCTTCCTTGTATATAAATGCATTCTCCAAGTAGAACCTGAAAGTAATTTATGTAGGAAATTGAATTAATTAATTTAAGCACCTGAAGCATTTGATATTTCACAGGATTTTGTTGCAGCTGGTAGTTTATTCACACACATACATACATAGTCTTCATAACATTCACTCCTGAAACTTGCAAAGTTAAACTCTGTGAGCCTTCATACTGCTGCTGGATACTTTAGCTTCAAACGTAGGGAGCAGTTTCAAACTAGTCTATGCTTGATCAGATATTATACTTTTTAGATTAATCTATATTTTAAAAAGTATCAGAAAATACACATAATTTTTTGCAGTTACCCAGCAGTTCCATTGCATCATCTTCATTGTCAATATCTTCTTCGGTTACAGATGGAGCTGTGCTTTGAGCCGAATCAAAGGAGTCCTGAGAAAGCATGGCAGCCAGCAGTTTCTTATGTTGCTGCTGTTGTTGTTTTAATCCTTTGGTCTTTGGCTCCATTTTTAAGCTGTGAGGGAGGAAAGCACAACTTTTTCTTACTGGTGCTCTCCACAAAGTATGTCACACATTTGTCAAACTACTATAACGTACTCCAGATCTGAAGGTTAACTCCATCAGATCACACATGAAACAGCTGGATATTACTCACTCCCTGATCATTGCATGTTATAAGTCAGTTTGTGTTTTCAATCCCTATCTAAAGTTTTGATTCAATGATGATGGAGAATTTCCCACTGACTTTACGGGCGTTAATCAAGTCTAAATAAACCACATATACAGAACAACAGGATGTCAATTACTAACCAGTATTGCTAAGGCATTGATCACACAGCAACAACGCTGACAACAAAGAACTGCTCCCTTGAGTGGTTGTCATGACCCCACAGGATTAAGGACAATACAGTTATAATAGTTCTCATGGTCTGTTGACTTGTGTCCCTAACCTAAGTAACTGCTAAGACAACTGGAACCGCACAGTAGTTAACAGAAGGGTCTAAGGCAGGACTTGCTACAGTTAGTAATTTCTGATTCCTTACAACATCAAGATAAAAACAACAGGACAGAAGTTTGGTGCCCCACATGAGCGTATCAGCAACACCTCAGACTGTCTTACAGTCTTGCAGGAAGGCAGATCTCTTGCAAGAAGGCAGATATGTCACAAATGTATGAAATTTAGTATAATGTATGATAGTTAATTTCCCACTGCAAAGATAAACACTAATAAGACAAAGTGGACCTTGGAGATGAAGAATGGACTTTGAGTTTAGGATATCAGGTTATGGATGGGGCCTCTTCAAGGTCTAGTTAATTTGGGGTGCTAAGAAACGAGTATCATTTCAAAAATCACTCACTGTGTACACACATTATCCCTTGAGGGAGTTTCCCAAGAACCTTGCCGCTTCTCAGAATTTCTCCAATAAATTTTTCATGTAGAAAACTACTAATTGTTTTGGAAACTACTAACGTATTGGAAATTAGCTTAATCCCATTTTCATGGTGCTCAAATTTCTGAAAGATGAGCTCGGTACCAAGCAGGATTGCCATCAGCGCTTTTATATGGTCTCTTATCACATATTAATACCTTGCCTTCCTCTCTTACAGCAGCAACAAAGAGCAGTGCAAAACTAGTGACAAATGCAGTCTTTCCTCTGTACCAATCCAGAACATTAAGGGGAAAAAGGTGACCCTTCATCAGTTTGATAAGATGTCATTAACACAGCTACCTCACACTGACTATACTATCTTTCCCAAGCAAAGTAGTAGTGAAATCCATCCTTTCAGTTTCTCAAAATTAATTCCTCTTCTTTTTTTAAGTAATTATCTTTCAGATATACAACATCTGCTTCCATCACTCATCACCACAGGAATGTGTTTTTAAGGTGGAAGTAGTGGTTATCCCCCACTCTCCACTACTGAATGGAGCAAAAAGTGAGGTTTGTAGTTGCAAAGACAGAAAAAGCAGGTAACTCATGGATTCCCAAATATCTCACACTACATATACTCACTGTGATCTGCTTTATGCTGGAAAGAACAATATTGAAAATGGTCATGTTATCCATAGACCAGTGGTCCATAGGAATATGTCGTTTTCTGTAGCCTATTCAGTCCTTTATAGAATGTTATGAATATGTAAGAACTCAGGGCTTCCCCTTCCACTGAACAGAAAAAAACTTGTCCAGTAGGGACTATGACAACAACACAGAGAGTGGGAGTAGCATGACACTGATGGCAATTACTCTACCAATGATCTGCCAATGCCTAATCCTCTGGATACTTATACACTGTATCATTTAAGTAGCATTTCCTTATGTTTACCGATTGGTAAAAGAAAACATATTACACGGAAATAATGGGACCATTACAGTTTTCACTGTCCTGTTCTTATGCTGTAACTAAAGATTAGGATTAGTTTTGAGAGTTTGCTGGTTTATCACATATATCTCGATAATTAGTGATCAATGAACTCTATTTTTATTACAGTGTTGCTAAATCAAATTCTACAAGGTATAACTGGAAACAATATGAATTTCAAATTCCTCCCTCTTTCATTTGCCAGGTAAAAATGTAACTGAATTATTTTAGGCTACACTAACTATGAAGTAGATGAATGAAATGCAGATGAGGCAGCCAAAAACTCTTTACAACTGATAACGACTTCACTCTTTCAAGAATTCCATTTAATCTCATAAACCCCATACTATTCCCACTATTTTTTTTATGTACTAAGTATATGATATATTAAAACTAAGTTACTATTACCTATTACTTGTCTCATGCAAGTTATGGTGTATAGTCAATTGCAAATTCTGCTAACAGTACTTTAATTCACAGTACCACTGAATCAGACCTTGAAGAAACTGCCTGTTACCAGCAAACTATTATTAAACATTCAGATTAACCTTATCGATACAGGTCTTTTAAACTTCCATATGTAGGTAGCAACAATTCTGAATCACTATCTTGAAGCTCTGCAATTTTATGATTACTCTGCAAGACTGCAAACTTGTTTTTTATAAATGCCTTACAAAAGCAGATGAAAAGCTAATGAAGCAAAGAATTATCCCAGACATAAATCAGTCATCCAAATGTAAATCCATATGCTGCATGTAATTTAGTTGTTATTCATTTCCACTGAAAATCAGTATTCTCACTTAACGATACATATTTTCAAACAGGTCTTCAGCACTTACTGCACCTAAAAACTAGAAACGCCAGTGTTCCATGAGTTTTTCCTAGCATTAACTACCCCATATTCTTCTTATTTCATACGTCAAGCACATGATTTTGTCATGATACTCAACAAGACTTCTCAAATAATATTCTCAAAGCCATTAATCACATTCTTTAATTATAGCATTCGCTGTGAATTTTCTTACAGCTTGTACCACCCTCTACAAAGAGAAGAATATGCTGCTTTGAATCATCTTTGTTACTCAGAACTAAACCTCTTTTCTCCCTTCTAGAGATTAGACAGAGATGCTTATTTCTGCTCCTTCCTATTGAAAGAGGGGATAAAATATCCTCAATTTGCTCTGAAATGTGCAAAAGGTCTTTATTCAGTGTCTTTATTAGACTGCTGAATAAGGAAAAAGAAACCCAAGCCCTCACAATATCAAGCTGCGGTGCCAGTTGTTGACTCCATTACTTTCCCAGGAACTGTACTGGAGAAACCCAGTGTCCAAATTCTGTTGGTTCCAGTCCAACACCTGGCTGAGGCATCATTACTACATGCCACTGTTTCTTTGAAACTGTAGTACTTGCAGCTTCCCCCACAATAATCTAATTAGAAGAAGAAAGAAGTACTCATGGATAACAAACATTCAACGTGCGAGGAAAGTCAATGAATGCAGCCTCTAAGAGTACAGCAACTGACAGACCAGTTTCCTTGTGACAGACAGGGAGGTGAATTCCGATGTAGAAGGCACATGGAGGACATGGTGAAGGACTATATCAGACCTTTTCAAAGGGAAAGCAGAGAGTTTCTGCCTTCTTAAAAGTGGAAGAAAAAGGTGTCTGCTGCATTCAGAGTACTTAAAAAACAACATGAATCCCTTTTAAAGAAAGGATGTGAATACTTCACTTTCTGTGATAAATAGGAATCTTTAAATCACAGAAAATGGACTCCTTGTAAAAATGACAATCTCTTCCATGTAGCTGAAGCACATTAACAAATAAACATACGCTCTCACCATCAATCGCGCACAACAAATTGTCAGAAGTTATCTACTGCAGAGAATACAATTTTCTCTTTGAGAAAGAATTGTTATTAACACCAAGATGCTAAGTATTAAGAACTGAAGATTAATTTAGGAAGTCCTGTTAAAAAGAACATGGATACTGTTTCCCTTGTCTATATTTCCTTTAAATTGGAAAATCAGATTTACCACTAAAATGTCAAGAAGATTAGCAAACAGCTACTACCGATGGCTGAAGGACAGAACTGTTTGAAGTATCTGAATGAAACTATGTATCACAAAATTATTACACAATGGACCCAATCATGTCAATATACACTTAGCTTTATACATAGGAATAAAACTATGGAATTGTAAATGAGTATACAGTTAATCATATACAAAAGCATGACAAGAAACCAGTCACATATTAATGTCTTCCATTTATTCTGCATGTTGCCACACTACTATGGCATAGGAATTTAAAACCACTGCACTCTGCTCTCAAACAGGGTGTTACAAAGACAGTTCTGCTTCACAAATTCTAAAACTTCTAGGCCAAGCCCAAATCCCACCTTCCTCCAGGACTGCTGCTATCCTCGCTGTCCCACTGCTCATTTTTATTTCTTGGTATTGGTGGCTGCAGCATCTCAGCAGCCAGCGGGTCTGCATCATTCTCCTCACGGCCAATCCATTCTCCAATCACACGAGGTCTGAGAAGGGGGGTGTTAAAACCTGGTGTGTCCTGAAGAGACAGAAAAAAAACCCAGAAACACTGCAGTACTTGTTCTCAACCACACATGTAAATCGGAAAATAAAAGAAGAAATAGAAAATAAAACTATTCATTAAAAAATACAAAAACAGTACAGTACATTATCATTTCAGAGGACTACAAAATACCCAGAATCAATCATGAACTAATGAAAAGATAGCCATTAATAAAATTCCAAGAGAGATTTGCCCACCCCGATGCCTCAAATCTCTCCTGCTTCTTACTTTTCAATAGCAACTGTAGAAATCTGGGGATCCTTGAAAAATTATGATTATTACTTTTTATATATATAAATGCACAACTCTTAAAACTCACACTTTCAGTTCTGCTAAGCAATACATGAGGCCACTTGTCTAATGAAATCCCAACCAAAAGACTGCTGTAGATTAATAGCATTGCTCTTATTTGCATTATGAATGAATGCAAAACTAATAAATAGATCTGCATTTGGCATTTTAAAAATAACCCTGCTGAGATTTACGTAATATATCTTTCAATTCTGAAAATGGTATTAAAATTTTAATAAAATGCATTTCTGAAACTACTACTCATATTTTTAACCGCTTACTGGAAGAAGATAGCTGGAGAGGATTACAAGAAGCAAGCATAATGTAACTGGAATATTCAAAACAATAGCAATAATTTGCATCATTATATTAGGAATTTAGATTAAGGAAATAAATTATCCTTAAAAAATGTATGAAAAGGCTGTTCTGAAGTGGTGAGTATCTCTGTTCTCAGTGTTACTATAATGGTTTTAGATAAAGGGTCATGTACAACAGGACAGTTGAACTAAAAATCATGCATGTATGCAAAAAAAAAGATATGAAATTAAGAAATAGGAATATATATATTTGCTTTAATTAAACTATTTTCTAGGCTAGCAAAGACATTTCAAATAGAATGGTGTTCCTAAATAGGGGAGATGTATTCTATTCTATTCTTATCCCTTAATGAGCGAAAAATTTAGGAAAACAAATCCTTCCCTGTTACCTAGCTCAGTGTCTCAATAAATACTCCTGCCACAAACAAAAAACATCTGCAAAAAGTACAGCACAGTTATTACTTAGCCTAACAGCCATATTTTCTCATGTTCCTAAAAACAAAAGTCTCATCTTAATTGACACAGACATAGTAAAAGCACAGTTTGAAGTACAGGCCTCTACTGAAATGAAACAAAAAAAGACTGAAGACTGCTTTCATGTGAATGCAGCTACCCGGCTCTGGTTAGACACTGTAATTTTGCTCAGCAGAACTCCAAGAGCTTCCATTTTGACAGAACCAAATGTGACCTAGACCCTGGATTAGACTCATTCAGCCCAGTTCTTCTGTTCTGGTTTCTGCGATGTGCCTGTCAGTGCATGACCACATTCCACTCTCTGTAATTCTTTGCAGAGTTCTCCAGTATTTGACTAATTCACTTTTTACACAATTTCCATTTTCTGCAAAGGTTTATGTGACACAGTAGAACCACTGAAAATGGAATGCAGCCAATACAGAAGAGAGAAATCCGAGGAAAACACCACAGCTTCAGAGGTTTTAGAATACCTAACTGCTGGTGTCTTTCTTTTATGTACTTACAAATACGCTTTTTGTGGATCTGTCTGGTGCTGTGTCATAGGTAATGCAGACTAGAAGACAGTGGCCTCTGGTCACTTGACAGGTGTTCCTGTCACAAGTGTGACTAGCATCACTAAGCTATGAGCTTGGAAAAAAGATTATTCCACTGCCCACAATCCCTTCATTACACAAGGTGCTTACATTAGTTTCAGTAAGAATCATTTGGCCTCTTTTGAAGTTTATTCCTGCTACTCTAGCCATTTTCTCCCTTCTCTTTCTCCCTAGGATAATTTTAGTAATTAATAAAAACGGTTCCTGGAGCTAGCTAAACTTGCAACAACTTGCAGTGTCAATCTTGCTGAAAGCTTTCAGTCCCTTAAGTGAAAATGAAAAGCACCTAAAATTTTGCCCTTTTTCAGTATCATAAGTTTTTCCTGACACTGTACACTGCACCATCAGCATATGAATAAGTAAACCATGAATGCTGTGTCCATCCTTGTTACGCTGATTTCTTTTCTAGACATTTTAGGGATTAAAGTAGCACTTTCATACTCCATAGAAATGTAATTTATATTACATAGTCATGCTTTGCCTCCTTTTATCACCTTGCTCTCCTTTTTGAATCTTGTTAGACTAGTATACCACAGCATCAGTGACCTAATTTATTTTCCTCCTTTCAACTATATAAGCAGCCACAGTGAAAACAAATGAAGAATCAAAGACAGCTCCATTCAGAACACCAGGACATTTATTTGGCACCTTATTTCAAAAGCTTCAATAAACTCAGATTAAGTATTCTGTTCTCAAACAAGTTTTTATAGTATTGGGTTTTTTATATATATAAACCTTAGAATCTTAACTGGTTTCAATTTATATTCCCCCATAAGTAACAGAAAAGATTCACAGTAGCATCAGTGTGCACAGAATTATTTTCAGGACAGGTAGTTATTTAAATCTGCACTAAATGAACCAAGAGGACTATCTTATGGTGCAGTCCAGGTGTCATCCACTTATCATCCAGATCAGTAGCTACCAACTTGACACACTCAAGCTTCCTTTATGCAGCGACTAGGAGAAGGGAAAGACTGGAGGACTGCTGAACCTTATCTTCACCTTGGGCTGAGACCAGGGAGCACAACATTTGTGCATCCATTTTATTTAAATAAAAAAAAAATAGTTTAAAAAGCTTAATATTCCTAATTTCAGATATTTATTTTGAGGGAACCTCCACAGTGAGAAATACTTTTGATTGAGAAGAAATTTGTTTATTTTTATGACTAAAGAGTAGTTGTTTTCTCTATTTTATTAATTATAACCTGTGTTCATTGCAGTAACACTACATATAAGAAGAAAGTATCCCTAGACATGGCATAGAAAATTGTTTTAATACTACCATTAACGGTCAAGCTCACCTTCATTCAAGTCTGAGTCTGGATCTCTAACACTTAGGTGTCTCTCATTATTACTGTTTAAAGTGACTGAAAGACATTGTTGGGGATTCTGAACAAATCTCACAATGTATTTGACAGGTCTCACATTATGAGAAAATATTTCTAGTCTCTGTATATGCAGGTTAAAAAAAAAAACAACCAAAAAAACCCCAAAACATTCACTAAATGTTCTTCAGAAAATCAAAAAGCCAGAAGATTACTACACCTTCCCCTACCTCCTCTTAAATTTCTTTAAAATTACAGTATTTTAGTCAGTCTCCAACTGTAGCCAGAGGTAAAGGGTGTGACTCCTTTTTCTGCACAATCTTTTTCAGAAATATTGCTTAAATGGGTACAAGCACATAAGCCCATTTTAAAAACATTTCTGTACTGTAGCTTCCTGGGTAAATTTTGCCTTCAATGCATTTTACAATGCAGACATTCTACAGGGCAACATATATTTACAGTTTATTTTGCAACATACAGACAAGTAGCATATTCTAGACTTTGCAACATTCCAGCAGCAGCATATTCTAGAGAAAGCACATCATCAGTAGCCCCATGGTCAGAGCATTCAGCTGGAACACTGGAGTTTCAGTAGTATGGCTATTCTATGTGTATTTGAACAACTTCCCAGGGAAGTATCCAAGCAGTTAGGAAAACACCCTGAAATTCATAATTAATTCAGGGTTTTTCTCTAGGATTTTTTAATCAGCCTAAGAATATATTGATTTTTCAGAAAGGCTAACATCCTAGCTCAGTTTCTCTGTTTACATGAAGTTTTTTGCAGTACTGAGGATTTTTAGGAAACTACACATTTTCATGCATAGTTTCTGTTCAGTGGTAAGCAGGGTGAGTGAATTCAGAAATTTGTATTACATTACCTCTGCACTTCAGCCTTAAGATCTGTGAGTCACCACACATCCCTTCTCATTTTCTTTCCTTACACGCTGTACTGGCAGCAACAGTTGCTGCTCTTACATAGCTTCCATGGTCTAGAGACGTGGGCTGAATCATCAAGAGCGAACACCAAACTCTGCAAGACTGAACTAAATGAGATTAAAAAGGAGGGAATCTACACAATAAATCTGTTTTAATTGCCTTACTCTTAGGTTTTGGTTTTGTTTTTTCTGTTTGCAATTATACCAGTGAACTCAGAAATTTTATTTGACTGTGTCCAAGTGAAAGCTTCTATTCTGACTGAAAGACTGACCTTGCCTGCCTGTGTTTTCTCTACCTCTGTCTTGGACTGAAGCCCTAAATACTGGCACATAGCTAATAATATAGCAGATAATTGACAAGGATCCATTTAAATGGAACTCCCTTCCGCAAAAGCGATTGTAATTCAAAGCAAACTGGTTTTCCAAATTCAAATGCTCAAGTAACTAAGCAACCAACTAATTAACTGAATTACTTGGAGAAGGAGTTATATCAACCAACAATACTAATCGAGTACTCCCCTAACAAAGGGAGCTAGGGGTTACAGCAGCCAGAAAGAAATATGTTTTTAAAAATACTTACCTAATGAGAAACAAAAATAAAGAAACATACACATGCATTCTGTTTTCTCCAGGTTCATAATCTAAAGCACAGGTAAAACAGCAGGATTATGGGCTCTGTCCTAATCCCTAAGAACGATCATCAGGAAAATAACGCAAGGAAAAGCATATAGAAGACCTTCTTGTTGTGTTTAGTTTTATGTCTCTCATGACATCTATGTAATGACAATGTTCTAAGGGAATACAATGCCAAGTTTGGGCATGCTATTCTAGGCCCATGACATGCATCTGAAGGGTTAAATGTTAATCCAAACCACAGATCAATGTAGTTTGAAAAACGATTCAGTGCTGTCACAGGCTAAATAAGGAAGCTATAGTGTCATTATGTATTTCTGGGAAAGGAATTACAATGAACTTGACTACATTTATACCTGAAAAATAAACATCACGTAAGAACATGCTCAGGAAAATGGAACAAAATTCTGCCTAACGTTAAACCATTACCATTTAGTCTTTGGCTGCTTTTGGACCAAGCCAAATAATACACTTTGAAACAAGTCACCAGAACGTTTCAGGAACTAGCTCATGTAATAGATCATTCCTAGGAGATAGGATTCCACAGAATGGTTCTGGCTATGCTTTCCTAATGCAGAATTAGCCTTTATGTCCATTAAATGTCCTTAAGGGGCTAATCAAGAAATAGAAATTAATTTTACTAAAGCCCACAGAAATGAAAAATTGTGCTGCTTCTGTAAATATTTCCCGCAAGCCTATTGAGCAATACTGCACAAAGGAAGCAAGTTAATAGCTTTATTGTTTGGGGGTTTTGGGGTTTTTTTTGTTCTACAAATAAATTTTGATTTCAAGAAGATATAATTTACCTGTCCTCATCAGAAAGAGATGCCAAACCAGATGCAGTTTTGTAAAGGTGTCAGGTAATGTATGCTACTGAATATACGTAAGATAACGTCAAGTTTTTTTTAAAAAAAACACATCACCTTCCAATTTGAAATCATAAACAATAAAGTATATGGCAACAAAAAGACAATTAACGCTTTGCTCAGACTGAATCCTGAGGAAATTCACCAATTATGTTCCCCATTTCAATTTTCACACTGAATAAATTAATTTAAAAAACATGGATGTTTTTGAACAATAATCTATCATTGTTTAAAAAAAATTAACACATTAGTATCTCCTAACAACTATACATAAAAAGTACGTGACAACAGTCTCTAGCCCCAAATGTCTTTTTCCTCCTACAAACAGTATTTCATAGTTTTTTCAGCAAACAAAACCAAATGAAGAGGATTTCTTCCTAAATAGTCGTATAGATAAGGGTTCTAATGGAAGGCCTTTTAATTGTATTTCTCATCACTTCTGAGCAGGGTTAACAAAACAGTAGGAAGGAAGATTTAGATACTGGTATACTCTTAATATGAACAAGACAAAGACAAATGAAGGGAAAATTATAAGTAAAGGCCATGGTTTTGAACTGGCAGCCCCATACGCACATGGCTGCATGGTAACAGTGATCAATCTTGTCTACATGGCCTTTGCTGGAGAACCTGGTGGTAGTATTTTATACACATTTGTGTCAGAAAGGTTCAGGCCTTCATTTTACTAGGAGAAAGGAAAGATCTGTAAAAACTTGTCTCCTATATGAGTCATTATTCCTGTGTTTTACATACACATTTTGATCTCGTTTCCCTAAGAGTAACAGTTTCTGACACCAAGAATACGGCCCAAGGTTCTTGGCACTAGTAGCGTACTGCTGTTCACTGGTGAGAATAGGGAAGATAAAGGTGTTTTGTTTCCTTTGGAACTCTGAAAAATTAGCTGATTACTCTTTCAACACAGAGTTCATTACAGCCAAACCTAAAATTTGTGTCAACTGTGTAATGTATCAAAAGGGCCAAAATAGAAGAGATCATTGTTTATTGCATTTAGCAAGGAAGTAAAGACAGTTATGTATGTCCTGTGCTTTCCTGATCGAATGTAGGGAGCAAAAAGTTATTCCTAAATATTCTCACAAATCATATCTGTGAATGCAGAATTCATGATTTCATGAATAAAAGGTATTTAAAGCTAAATGTTTCCAAAAGGACACAAAGTAACTCAACAGACTATATTAAGCGAAGACGGAATCAAGATCAAAAGCACTTCCATGGCCTTACGGAGAGTCTCTTCAACGTGGTGAGACTTTTTTTTCCCCATAGTTGACCACCCACCCTGGATCAAGCTCTTAATGTGTCAACATATACTGTACTTACCCATATAGGTTTCCATACCCAAACTTCCTCTGAACCCAACAGAAATGTGTATGCCAGGACATGGAGAGGCAGCTGTCATTGCCTGAAACTATCACAATCATTTGTTTTTCTACTGTTCATTAGGCATACAGCAAATCTTACCTTATCATGTTCATCAGAAATAGCAATGCCTGAAAACAAAACAGATTTAAAAAAAAAAAAAAAAAGGTTTAGAAACATTCTTTCTATAAATGTAATTTACTACAGTAAGTAAAAGTAAGCTTTAATCTGAAAAGTTTACATACTGTTCTCTGCACACTGCTGTACCATACAACGCTTGTATGGTTTTTTCCATTAGTGAAATTGTCTGGAAACTCGATGCTCTTAACTTTCCTCAGCTGTAATATTATCGAAATGAGTTTGCAGAAAACTATGGAAATTAAAACCTTAAAGCTTAAGTATACTTCTACCTGCTTTCTAGAATTAAACCAGCCACATGATACTTACATATGGACACATTATTATGCAAATCTCACCCTGACCAGCATGCATAACATCATGCTGCAATTACAGGGCAACACGGACATGACTCTTCCCTCTTCCTCCATGGTTCAATATAGAAAAGATTCTATGAAAACAGATGGAATTTAAAGAGAAGAAAATCTCAAAGTAAATCTCAAAGTAAAATTTCACAATAGAATGCAGAACTGTTTTTCTAAATCCTCTGAATAAGAACTTATTTGCTGTTGTCCCTTCCGCTGATGTCTGCCTGAAGCTTTCCTATGCTTGCTTCCATTGTTATCATCTAACTCTTCTAATCGCAACTATCCTGTAGCACATTAAAATATGCACAACTGGTCTCAGAATTTTCAATGCATCTACACACCTCGGTCATATCACATGGAGAGATCAAGCAATCATACATTTAACGCTATCATGTTAAAAATTCTGATACATTGAAAGCAAAGCATTTCCCAGGTTCCTTCCAGATTTTATAAGAAACATATCCAGGTTAGAACTTCAATTCAGAAACCAAAGACAAGCATCTCCTGGTGGCGAAAATAAAGTGGAAAAGTACCCATGTGTAAGAAGAAAACACACTTTAAAGTTGTTCTGTAATTCAGATCACGTTAACACAACTTCTTCCAAGGAATGCAAGAGATGATATTGCAATCAGCTGAGTGGAGACTTGTTCTTTCTAAAATCACACTGAAGATTGCAGCACTATAAGCTTATTTCCTTGATATTTTTATTTCTTACTATTTGGTATAACATAACTACATGAATTCTTCAGGGTTTTTTACTGTACTTTTAATCATTAACTCTACATGGATAATTGTCAGCTTAGATGACTTCCTTATATCAATTTTTGTTTTAAAAACAGTGAAGTGCTAGGAGAACTGCCATTATAATTTTAAGACTTCATCAACACATAAGAAATATGCCAGGATATAACAGAATATGTTCAGTCATTCAAGAATTTTAAAGTAGATTGTACTGAAAAAGATGCATTTTGCCTAACTCTTCTATCCCTTACACCAAATAATCCATTTTAATAACTTTAAACTTTTATTTAGCTCAGACACTAATGTCCATACAATCTAATCAGTAGTTTGCACCAACCTGAATCTTCCAACAGGACTAACGTGTTGTGAATTTCTTCAATGTCCAATGGGCATTTACTGGAGAGAAGATAACTGCACTCTTGAAGGTAGTAAAACCCTAATTTAAGGCTTGAAAACGTGATTTCCATCAACTATCAACCAGCTCTCCACCATGTTGGATATATTTTGCATAACCAAGGTCAATACATTTTAAACCATAAATGCTCTCAATAAACAAACTATCTTTACTCAGCAATTCCCCATACTGTTAGGACGGTTCGTTTTGATTTGATGCAGGTTTATTTCCTCAAACTGGAGGGTAGGTTCACTTTTCTTCTGCTTTCAGAGACACTCTGCGAATGTGTCTTCAAAACCTGGGAGTAGATGCAAGAGCAATTTTTCCCTGTGCTGACTCACTCATTAAACATATTTATTTTCACGTATGGCAAAAGAAACTAAAAAAGGTAACCCTGCCATTTCCAAGACTCCATTCTAAAAAATGCCAAATGCTTTTACTATTCAACTGCCTATGTTGCTAATCACTGAAAGTTCCAAATAACAAATGGGAAAAATTGTACATACAATTTTATGCCTCTCACAAAAAGCTCTCCTCATTTCTCTAATTAAGTTACATATAAGCACTCTCAATGGAAATAGCTGTGTTTCAGGTTTAGGCAAAACATCCATGGGAGTAGCCAAAATGTCCATCTATGAAAAACTTTTTTACCTAACAATTTAGTCACTTCCTCAAACTGTAGCCTTTTTCACCGTAACACCAGAAAAACTGACATAGCTAGTCTGTTCAACCTCAAATCCAACGGCTAAGTTACCAGGAATAACTGTTTCTGACTTCCCTCAGCTTAAAGCATTTGAAGCCTGACTCTGCATGATGGTGAACACAAAGAATGGAAGTTTTAGGGCTGCTCTATCACACTCTGCCTCAAGTCACTGAGCAGTGGATAAGAAGGGGACTGCTGAAAAAGTTATCCTGCCTTTGCTGGGGAAGGTCCTCTGACGTTGAAGGGAATTTCCTTCCAAAATAAAGGAGCACACTTTAGTCTTTCTCTCATAGACAACATTTGCTATTGTTTTATATCACACTACGATTCACAACTCTAAAGTAGTCCTACCATTCTTACTTTTTTGCAATAAGAATGTGCAGTGTTCTGACTAACAAGGTGAGAGGTTTGCTTGCCACCATCAGCTAAGGCTTACAGACAAGGTTTACAGTGGGAATTAGTCATGTCTTTAAAAATCCTCCCTTTTCCAAGTAATTAAGGGTGCTGAATCTTGATCAGGCATCACAAGTACCCAGCCCACTCAGCTGTCTGGTGAATTACACAGATTCAGGGCAATTGTTTCTACTTCTGAGTGTAATGACCCTCTCTGCTGTAAGGGTGCTGGAACAATAAAGTAATGGGTCTGAACATGCTTTCACAGTCCTTCAGAAATGCTCCACAGCCACAACTACTGCCATCTCTAATCAGCAACAAATCTGGAGCGGGGCTGTTGTTGCTAGCACAGCCTCTCTCAACTGGAACACTTTCATCCTGTCAATAGCTTGTTTTTTGAAGAGAACTGGAACAACATGGTATTCTCTGATCGCAAGAAAGGTCTGGCACGCTAAGTTTAAATGAAACATGACTACCATACAATAAATATGCAACTCATTAATAACTATTATATTTTAATTACTAATACCATGCCTACATTAGGCAGATTGCCCAAAAGTGTATGTCACTGTATTAGCCATGTACCTTATAGCTTTTTCATACCTAAAATATTAAGAGTTGTTTGTCATGCCTTTTTTTAAAATTAGCATGAATTATTAAAACTATTCTTTACACATCTTACTACTACTGTTCCAAATCTTTTATCCTTATGGCAATCTGCAAAAGCACAATTATAAGAATGAAGAAATAAAGATGATGATCATTACAGGATTATAGCACCTTCCCTTATTTTATTATATGTCCTATATAATTATTATATATCTATATACCATTATAGCACCTTTATAGATGAAAAAGCCACTTCCCAAAATGTATCTGCAACATGTTTTAATGAAATAAAATCCCTTCTTAGTCTAGAATTAATATCTTCCACAGTAAAGTTCTGCTTAGAACATTCTGCTTAATTTCTAGCTTACCAGGAAATGAACTCCCTTTCACAAGAAAAATGAGCATTGTTAATAACAATTCCATGAGTCTTAAAAGTGCCTAGCTCTTTCATATGCAGTTTCTAGCAGAAGAGTTTTATTTGTTGCTGCGGCAACAAATACAACTAATCAAGTACCTAATGCCTCTCCACTCAGTGGTATCATTCCTCTTTGAAGAGTGATTTTTAGACTTAGATACTCTCAATTCAACGGCATAAAATTAATTTTAAAAACAATAGGCACCACACAAGTCCAGGTCTTTTTTAAAATGGCAAGTCATAAAATCCTTGCCTGCTGAATTATTCCTGATTATTACTGATTACAGTACCTTAAAAAATTGCAGTATCTTCATATGCTATACACACCCAAAATTACAGAACAGGTGTTCTGGTAAGAATGAAAGTTGTGGAACTTCAGAGACATCTACTATTTTTGCTTTTATGTGTGGTCCTTGCTTACTTATAGTAAGAGAAAATACAAAATAAAGATTCGTTGAGATTTTTTTAAGACTTACATTTTTCTAAACAACTTTAACGGGTACCCAGTCGTAAGAAAATACAATTTCAATGTATGCCAGACTGCCTTTATTCAGCTCAATGGGAGCAAATAGCTTATGCATTTTCCTAAACATCCAGAAGATGGCCACAGAGCCCCCAACAGCCAGTTTTGTTGCTTGCCAAACAAAGCCTTCTGGATTTAACATACAGGTTTTGACATACTAAGACAAACCCAATGCACCTGTAACTAACTTGACAAAATTAATACTCAGGATCAGACTGTGTCAGGGAACTTGTGGATGGCTGGACCGTCAACCTCAGTACATCACAGGTTCTGTAACAACCTCCAGGGCAGAAACAGCCGTATCATTCTACCATCATTAATACCGCAGCTTTGAGCATGAACACAGGAGCATGGCATCATGTATTAACTGCCAGCAGTTACCTGTCCCAAATCACTCTCCTATCCATTGTAAATCAGGAGAAGCGTGTGTTCCCTCACTGGTGGGAGAGGCTATCTCAGATGTACTTGCATTTTCCATGGCAAAACCTACACTGCTGGCAGTGTAGTAACTACTAGCCCCTGTGTCTGTTTGCACCATTAAACACAAGGTAAACTGAAATTATTTATTTCACACCATCCTTGGATTATAAAGAACATAAAGTGTTGCTCTGGTTGCACCAAACAATTTCCCCCAGAAAATATGTATACAAGAACCAAACCAGCTCAATCATTTCTATATAGGAACTTTATTAATAATAGATTTGCCATTGACTGTCATGATAGACATTCTTGTATTTCCTTTACTTACACTGAGTCATATTACAACTTCCAAAATTAGACATATTTCCTCCAGTAGAAATTGAGAGATTTTCTGTGAAGGCATACTGAATTGAAATCTCAAGAGTTCTTGCCAATGAGAGGCATATGCCCTTACACTATTAAACAACTACATATCATGTTTCTGTGGTGGTATCCATCTTGAATATTCCACCCGACATCTAGCCATAGAAGAACAAGGGAAACAGCATCATAAGGCACTACACATACAACAAGATACTGGAACACCATACATCAGTAAAGTCAATATCTAGGAAACAGAGATTTAATCTCTCCTCCCCATGGTGGCTTCAAAAAAAGAAAATAATTAGTCCCCAAATAATCTGTTCTTTAGACTTTGCAGCATTTCTATATCCAAATTTCTGAGTTGCTCCAATAAACAATGCAGATTTCAGGATTAGGTTTGGTGAGTAATGAGTTAGGCAAAGAGAGAGAAACTAGATGCAAATCACCCACCAAATATTACGTCCCAGAAACTCCCCTAGGCCAAGGTCATTTCAGAAGAGGATTATCAACAGACCTCTTGATTTTAGGGAAAGGTGTACACTGCAGTAGATTGGTTAAGGTGTGTAGTCCACAACGGCCAGTAGCCAACCCTTCTACTACCCTCTGAATGGCAACTCACTACTTCTAAGACCTAGAAAGTACCATATCTGAGATGACAGTTGCACAAACCCCAGCTCTGCAATAGCATTAGGGAAACTTTTAACAAGCCAAATGCTACTCCAGAAAAGGACACTTCAACTCAAAAAGAGACTCTAGCCCTGAAACTTAAGAGTAGGCTAGATCAGAACAGTGAATACTTTCTCAAAGGTCATTAATATTTTAACATCTGTAGGAAAAAGACACCTATAACTGAAGTAACAGTGATCTCCCAGCCATATAAGCGCCACTTTATAATTGAATAGCATTAATTACGTTCACATTCTTCCCATTTCAATCTCAGAAAATATCATTATTTTGTATTATTACTCATACATCACACTAAAAGCAAATAGATTTTATGAGCAAAGGCAGTATCGGGTAACAGCTGCAGTACTGAGATAAAATTATCTTTCTTAAAGGTTTGATTGAGCTTATCTAAAAATGTCGATCTCAAAATAAATCACAAACATTGATCTCACATAAGAATAACACAATTTTAAAGTTCAGCCTGGAGAAGAAAGGAAAAATCCTCTACAGAATACTGATGAATAGCTTTGTGGTTCGATTAGCAGAACACATTGAGGGCTAGATGCTCAACTGATCATGGATAAGTCATTTTTACAGAGTAAAGTCTATTTCAGATCAACAACTGTGTATGACTGAAAAAAATACTAAACTATTACATCTTAAAACAAAGTGCTCCACGAGGTGATTGCTAAAAGTCTAGTGTCATGCAGGTGTGCATTCACAGTTCTACAATCATCATCAGAAATGCCTGGTTTCAATGGGAAAATTCAGAGGTCTCTGATAATTGCTAGTGGCATTCTATTCAAGTACATCTTCCATAACCACAATGTAATTCATTAATACTTTCCTATACTGTAGAAGCTTCTAAATGAAACCCCTTTCTCATGTGTTTCAGAGACTGCTAAATGCATTAAAGTAGTTATTTATGTATATATTGTATATATTAAAATTCTCACATCCCACATACTCACAGGTTCATCCATAAAACCAAGGACATGATTTTAGCAGTTTGTTGACATATTCTTCTCTTTTTTTCGAACTAGTTCTACCCTTATTGTTATGAGACTTTTACTCTTATCTTCTTCCCCGTAAAAGATTAACAGAACACAGGCTTTTTATGTTTCACTATTTTATCTTTTTCTTGAAGGGGTAAGACCATGCTTGTCTTAAGCTATGCATAAAGATCTTCAACTGATTCTAAGACTATGAGAAATAACCATTTGAGATATTTTGAAGGGACTCGGATCTTTCATTCTTGGAGATATCCAAGAGGAATGGATATGATCCTGGACAACTGGCTCTAGGTGGCCTTGCTTGAGCAGGGGGGTTGGACCAGATGACCTCCAGAGGCCCCTTCCAGTCTCAGCCATTCTGTGATTCTTTATGTTTTGCAGCAATACTAGATTGCAGATGGCTTTCTTATTTACTGATTATGTATTTACTGATTACTCGCCTTTCAAATTAAGAAACAAGAGAGCACTTTTTTTCCTACTGGTTATAGCTAGATACTACCTTTTCTGGGAATCCCTCCAACTGACTTGGATTGGTTAGCAAATAGCTTTGCTTAATGTTAACTTCCATTTACTACCATTTTTCTGACCATTGAATACCAATTTAATTCAAAGCATGATACATTTGTTTCTTCCCCTCTGATCTGCAGTATACACATGGCCCTAACAAGGATTCAAACATTACTAACAAAATGGTTATCTCTGATGGAAGGCTATGCATAATTAAGAAAAAGTACCCATCTCACAGTAGAACACATTAAGTGTCATCAAACGCCATTACTATGTGTAAAGTGAAACCTCGAATATGCACACATTTCCGATATGCACTCTAAGCCTTAACTGTTCACATAAAAGATGTAAAGCTGTTCACAAAACAGGCAGGCTTCACACCAACTCTGCAACAAGCTCTTGCTGATACAGTGCTCACTTTTTCCACTCAAAACACTTATAATTCACTGTTTTCCATCTCTTGTTATCTATTTTTCCAGCCTCAGAAGATGGGGGGTGAGATCCTTAGCTACACAGGAGATTTTAACTCTCTTTAAAAGGCCAGAAGGGGAAATAGATGAGCATACATCTGAAACAGCATAGAACTTTTCCTATGTATGATCAGCTGAGCAAGAAGGACGACAGCAATAAAGATGAGTGACCTTGCAATTGAAGAAAACAAATCATGCACAAAGGAAATGCAGTATACTCCTGTATGTTGCTTCATAAACCAAAATCTCCCCTAAATAGTTGATCTGCTACTTTAAAATCCACTTCAATGACACACAGCTGATTGGAGAAGCAAATGAAATCGAGCTTTCCCATGTGGGTAGGCCTCCAGACAATGCTATAAATCACCAAGCTCCAATGCACTTAGACCATAATTATGGCAGTATTCTTCTCCAGCCTCTCAAAGCTCTTAAGATACTTTTAACACTGAGTATGAAGTCACTTTTGGTTTCTCAGATCTACTGCAGCACAGAATTACTCACACATTGTCTTGATGGGGCTTGGGAGGCAGGCTCCAAATATAAGTTTTAATCGTGAGGAGGACTGAACGTAGGAGAGACACAGATATCCACACGCCTGAGCCTCACCTTCCAAAGTTTTTGTGCAGTTCTAATTTCACTTGAAGGGCACAGGTTTGATACCTGGACTGCATAATGAATGAAGCAATAGAAATGAGAGTTAATTCACAGACTGCGCCAGCTGCATAGCAGGCAATGAAGTACTGGAAACTCACTACAAGATCCAAAGCTTATCTTTAAAAATGTAAATTAATTCTAGGACTTGATGGAAAATTCATTTAACTCCAAATATCTGGCTCTATGTGGCACTCTCCCCTATTAAAATACTGAAGAATGAAATTAGAGGATGCTGAAAATAGCCATTGACAGCACATTGTGATCATTTGCATACTGACTGTTGAGCCCAGTCCTTGTCCCATATTGCTTCAAAACAAGATTAGTATTAAAGGTAGCATTAGACTAATACATTTTACGGATGTGCTTGAATCAAAAGCACTGCACAAAACAAGCACTAATACTGGAGAAAGTAGCTACAAGACCTTGCTATGGCTTTTGTAAAGTTGGCCACATGGGATGCTTGTTTGGGTACAGCACAGAATTTCACCTGTCTTATAACTTTAAAGCTCTAGACACATCTATTGATTGAAACCCTCTACAATATTTTCTATGTGCAATCTGTATTCTCCCTTTGGAGAACAATAGAACCACATTTCCTTTCAGAATTTTACCTTTTCTGACTCTCCAAACTTTTCACGTTTCTTCATTTTGAATGTTTATTATCATCCTAACACATAAGAAATCACAACACAAAACTGATTTATTTCCTGAAAAGATGTAAAAATCAGGAGTACAAAAACTGGAAACAAGGACACACAACTTAGCATTGATCTGATGCAAGAGTTTAAATGATACAACCAAAAAGGCTAAAGTGCAAAATGAGTAAAAACTATCAAAGAACAAAAAAAGCCACAAGAAAAGATACTATAAATACACTAGGAAAGGAGGACAAAGTAAAATACAAAACTATTACACCAAAGAGAAGGAAAGCAAATAACAGATGATACAAAGAAATCCCAGTATTCAGTACTTTCACTGCTTCAGTCTTTACAAAAATATTTAGTTGTAGTCAGATGCTTAACACTAGTGATTTTAAGAGGAAAAACTGCAAGCCAGATGATGGAACGCTGAAAGGTATTCTGATGATTTAGAAACATCCAAGTTGGCAGAACCTTGTGAAATTTACTGTAGAGCACTTCACTAACTAGGTGAAGAAACCTATAATCTGTTAGCAACTGTCTTTCAGGAATGGAGAGGACAGAAAAGGGCAAATACTGTACCTTTCCTCGGAAAAGAAAAAGGGAAGATGTGAACCACCAACCAGAAAGCCTGAATCTGACAGCAGCAAGAATATTTGATGAATTTTTTAAATAAACAATTTATCAACATCAAATGGATAGGAAAGGTGATAAGAACCAGCTGACATGAATTTATCAAGAATGAATCGCATCAAATAAGTCTAATTGCTTTCTCAACTGGGAAACTTGCCTAGTGGATAAGAGGAGGAAGTAGATGCAAAATACTTCAGCTATAGTAAGACATTGTTTACTGTCCTAGATGATACTCCAGTAAACAAATTAGGAAATTACATTCTAGGTGAAATCACTGCAAGGTAGAGAAACATCTGGTGGGAAAAAATGCACTTACTGAGTAGTTTTCAAGGGCTGGTTGTCAGATCTGAAATGGAATCATGAAGAGGTCTGACAATATTTCCGTTAAAGATCTGGATGAAGAAATAGAGAGCACATTCATGAAAATGGACTTAGGATCAGGCTGCAAGGGATTTAAATTACTGTGGGGGATAGGATTAAAATTCCATATTATCTTGATAAATCATCAGAAAACAAGTACTAAAAAGAAATAGTGAAGAATGTTTCATTTGTGAAATAACTATAAAAACCTGACTCCAACAACAATGACCAGGTACCTTCACCTCCAGTCCAAGTGTAGGACCCAGAAGAGCTGCAGTGTTCTGCACTCCAGGTAGAAAACTCTGTGGCAAAGAGCTACAGAATGCTGCAAACTGTTATGTATAAGGAAGCCAGAACTCAATGGAACCTACACAATATTGACAAAGAAAGACAAAGATGTAGGATTAAAGAGTAGATTCAGTCCTTTATTATTGAACTCTCACATCTTATTGGTCTGCATCTCCAGACAGTGAATAAATAAGCCCTTCTGAAAATGAAAAAAAATAGTTTCCATATCTGTGTTAAGCTTGGTTACAAGTCTCTAAAGCAGAAAAGCTTGAAAATTACACTCCTACCCATCACAGTAACCCAGTCAGGCAATAGTGGGGCTGCAAATCAGACACCCTGATTGAAGTTGGTTTAGCTCCTTAGAGGCAGATAGACCAATTTACTAGAAATGCATTTAAAAAGAACCCTGTAACTGTACTACTATAATTAATATAAATATGAAAATTGCTCAAAATATAATTGTTATGATCAACCCAAAACATTTGGGAGAGAGGGAATTTGGGCAAAATAGTTTTGGGTATTTGATGCAATTTGGAAAAATGCTAAATCTCAATTCAAATGCTAAATACAATTCAAAAAATACAAAACAGATCTTCCATTCTTCATTCATGTCTATTTCTGACCTCATCATTTACAATTTCTGCAGTGAATCAAGAAAGCGCCATGGATAAAATTTCATGAGAGGAGAAAGAAAATATTTCTCATTTAAATATCTCCCAGACCACACCATATTAGTTTTCATGTACCATGGCAGAGTACTTTTCATACTTTGATAATTTAGTAGCGTTTGCTCCCACCAATGTACACCAGCATGCTATTTTTAAACACTGCTCGTGTTTGACTGTGTCTTTTAAGGGATAACACTTGTGGTTTGTTATGAAATAATCAGCTACCATGTTTTTGAGTATTTATTTGAGATGCTTTAAAAAAAAAAATCTAAACTGCTTTTGAAAACTGGAATAAATTAACTGGGTTCAAGGATACAGAATACCAAATTGTTTTTCAATGACAGGTCTGATCTACATCACTGAGGTTAAGTTTTCATGAAGGTGAATCCAATCGAACTGCTACCACCCAAAGGAGCAGTTTCACTGCTGCATGTTCCCACCATTTTCATTAAACCAGCCTCTTGTGTCGACGTCTTTATGAGCTAATTCAGCTCACTAAACTGGCAGAAAACCAATGTAACAAAAAAAGAGGTGCAAAGGAAGTAGTTTCTGTCAGCAGGAGAGCTGCTAAATTATCTCATCAACTGGAATGTAACTGCTGCTGTCAATGAACTTGGTCTTAATTGAATAGAAGACCACCTTGTTGATATATACTTCAAATTACAGTTCAGGCTGCATGGTTACATTAAAAAACTAAAATCAATCAACTTACTGCGAGACAGATTCTCAAGGGCTTTTCCAAGTTTTTTGCTCTCTTGAAGAATATGATTTAGTTCATCAAAATCATGGTTCTCCGGTTTTGTCCTCCAATCCCATTTAGGATGTTCTATTGACCTTGGCACTAAATATACACAGATATATAGATGAAGTTTAGATTTGGTCATTCAGGCTTCTACAGCAGAAAAAAAGCTGCACAGTGAGTTTACAAGCTCAAGTACCTTGAGTGGAAATTACTTAACTATTCTGTTTTAACAGCTGGAAATACTTTCTTTCATCAATGTGAAGTAAAAATGAGAACAGCTATGAACAAATGCATACTTGGGATGATTCTTGCAACAGAATTAATTGGCAAAAGGAATTATTAACATTAACAATTTAAATATTAAAAATAATGCAATAATGAAAAATGTAATAAAAATATTGCATATGAAGTTACTTAATTTGTATCAAAATATAATTGTGTGTCCTAGGGGCCAGTAAGGAAAAATGTCAAAATGAAAATGAGTAACTGGTACTTTTGGCTTTTTTTCTAAAAAAGAAGTATTAAAACAACATGTATATATGTTTTTTTAAAAAAAAAATCATAAAATGTATATTACACAGTTCATAAAAACAGTGAAACAAAATATGTCCCACCCTATCATCTTTATTCTGACACTTAAACTATCTTCGGCAAGCATACTCCTGAGCTTACAGTCATTATCTATTACCAAAACCTTTGGTTTAATTTTATATTAACAGTTTTCTTAACTGCTGAGCTAATTTTACCTACAACGGCAGGGAAGAACAGAAGGAATTTCTGAGATATGTAGGATCCCACAATGCACAGACCTGCATTAACCAACTTGAACATTTTGTAGAAATGAAAACAAAATGATGCTGTCACTGGAACTGCAATTTAACATGTTCTTTTTGCCATTGTTCTGAGGTAAGTGATCTGCTGCCTTCCACACCAAATACAATCGTTGGGTTGACTCCGAACACAGCATTACTGTGCTGTTGTGAGTACAACGATGCCTACTCCACATTCCCAATAGAAAGAACCAGTTGCATTTTTCAATGGTTGCTAACTACTCACTTAAAAATAACTTCAAAAACAAAGCCTATAACATCCAATATATCCTGGCCAGCTTTGAAATTTTTATTTACTATTTTGACAGCTGTCAACTAATTTATGCTTACAAACTTCATTTCCATTACATGCTAAGAAAGAAGCTTGCAGACTCCTACAGATCATGCAAAAAAAAGTAGTACCTTATGATCATTTGGAATCTCAGAGTGCATTTATGATGGTATGGGGAAATTATGCTCTGACTTCAATTTCTGGTAGCTATTACAAAATGTGTTAAATAACTGTTGCTATTGAAATTTCCCTTATTGCTCACTGCCTTCTGTGTGAATATAGACTCTCCTCCATTTTTGATCAATTCCAAAAGGAAAAGTTGAAGGCAATAGCCATCTCTTCCAGATAAAGAAATTGGAGAACGGTATGTTTAAGTCAATATGTCACAGAGAACATGATTCCATCTCCTGTAGACATAAACCAAGCCATCTTCAAACTAGACATCTACACAGCCTAACAACACAGAGTATATTCTGATCTGTAACACTCACCCAGGAACATGGGTAACTATTAGGGAAGTTAATACATTAGACTTCAATTACACATTCTTGAAGACAGAAGACAAAGGAGACATTGAAAAAGACCTACAGAGATCAGAGTAGGAGGAAAGAGACACTGGAAGCCTCAGTAAGGAGAAGGGAAGAGAGGGGCAAGTTGGTGTGTCAAGAGTCCGGTTCTGCTTTGTGTTCAAAAGACA
The DNA here is from genome assembly GCF_023634155.1 of Falco peregrinus. Taxonomy (NCBI): domain Eukaryota; kingdom Metazoa; phylum Chordata; class Aves; order Falconiformes; family Falconidae; genus Falco; species Falco peregrinus. Next base: position 43,073,075 of record NC_073723.1, read on the forward strand.
AGTCATGTATTTCCTTCTGAGGACAATGGAAATAATGAGCTGTGGTGATTCCTAGCAAATACATACAGGCCTTAAGGTATTAGGGTATGTCTAGCCTCTACTCAAATGGCAGCTTTTAATTTTTGTTGATACTTTCAAATGGCAATCATTTAATTTCCAATTCCCCACTTTAGGAACCACTATGTTCATTAGAAGTTATCTAAATTTTTGTGTGACCAAGTATTGCCTCCATTCATAGACCCCAGCATAATTAACTTACATTATATAGCACAACTTCAGTATTTGTCATCCTTTTTCTTATTTACAGAAAAAAAAAAGTTCCACCTAGTATTTTTTCCTCAACTTTTACTAATTGTAAATACAAACCGTTAGTAAACTAGAAAAGAAATTCTGCAATGAGGTCTCTCTATTATTGCTCACCTTTGTTTTATATTGAGATCACATGCTCCTTTACTGCCTGCTTTTTCAGCCATCTCATCTTCTCCCTTCAGTGTACCAACACTATACTGTGCAGCATCGCTCTGGCTATTAGCAGTTTGACAGACTTTTCTTTCCAGATACTGAACTTACCACACCACAGAAAACTCACAGTACCATCAAAATACAAACAGGCAATAATTTAATATAGTAAAGCCATGTACAAAGGTGACCAAACCTTAGAGCTTCCAGGTTGCAGAAATTTCCCACATTGGAATTAGATATCATGTTAATTTGAAACTAACCACAATTTTCAAAACACCAAAGGACAGAATTTTTGAGAAAGCATACAATCTTGAAATAAAATTTGTTATGGGACAGAAGCTGAATGAACGAATATAAGTTCTACTCAACAGCTGTGGAGCTTCCAGGATCAGCAACTGCTGAGTATATGGACCAACCTGCATCAGGAAAATCTATGTATCAAGGCTCTATCCTTGGAAAGAAGAGAAATTTTCTCAAGAGACAACGGTCTGGTCCCTAGTTTCAGAGAAATGTCCCACAAACACAAGCGGCTTGGACTGCATCTCACTAGACGGATGGTAGGAAACCAGTCAAAAATAGGTGGAAATTCGCTCTGCACGCTGGTGTATTACAGTCTGTGTTTCAGTGAACCATTTTGTATTTCAGTGAAAAACTATTAATACAGACATACTGTCATGGAACATTTCTGTGTTGCGATAGATTTTGTTTCAACAATGGGTTTGGCTCATTCTGTTGAATGAAAACTGAGGACAAAGTTAAACAGAAATGACTGAAATTGTTATTACTTCTAGAGAGGACATAGTTCTTACTGACCTACTCTTCCAACTAATGAACAGATACTAAAAGTCAAATCTACTTCATTACATCACGTGGCATGTGTCTGTCCTTTCAAAGTTCATTTTCTGCTTGCTTACACATGTTTTTAAAATAGAAACTTGTATCCTCCCAACTATAGGATCAACAAGCACTGGGCACTTTCAAATGGATGGCTTTGTGTGAAGCATGCAGAAATATATAAGGAACATATGACCCTTTCTTGAGATCTTTTGAAATACATGACATTATTCTGTATGTATGAGCTCCATCATGTATCATTTCCATGCATGTATCACTACACACTTAGTAAAATCCTTTCATAATATTCTGACTTTCCTCTTTATTACACTCACTCATTCCTCAAAATCATCGTATCAGTAATCTTAAATCCCTCATCACATTACCTGCCTCAACCTCATCTCCGTTATTTGAGAAATTTATAGAACACTTTCTCTTGAAATTATGTGCCTACAGTTCAGAAGATTTATTACATCTACATCATAGCATTTGTATAGAAATATTTATGTTTTCCTTTTATAGAGCAGAGATTTCCCCATCTCATCTTAGAAGACTGTAAAGACATGCTTTCCAGTATTTGTGATTTTCTGGCAGCATGTCCGCCCAACAAATGCACATCAAATTCATTTGCAGATGTGTTATGAATTCTGTCACAAATCAGCAGACCTTTATTTCCAACTGGATGATGGTACAAGATCAGTATTGTTTTTATCTACATATACATGTCTTTTCAAGACATGATTTGCAGACAGTCAGACCAGTTGCTCAATAAATCCTACATATTTCATTAATACATTGTATGACCATCTTACATCTCAAAGAACAAAAATGCCTGTTGTTATTGAGCATAAAATTACTCATGTACTTAAACCCTGCAATAGCATTCAGATTAGAGTTCTTTGATAATACAGCCAAACTGGTTTATGCAGTACCCAGACATTAAAAGGCTAAGAGAATGATGGCCTACAGTCCTAGACTGACCAAGGGCCATCAAAAGTAGACAACATTGTAATTTTAAGTGGGATATGGTGAGAATGGTGAACTGAAGCAGAGTGGAAGGATGATCTGTGATCTGATTTAATATGGAGGTGGTGAAGAGGTCAACTTACTTGGCTTAAAAGGAGATGACTGGGTCTGTTTCACAAACTATTTAGAAACTTTGAAACTTGTTTTTCTTCAAATACAGAATGTGGTAATTTAAAATATTCATTAAATATATTTATATATATACACACAAACACAAATACGCACACACACACACTAGGAGCCCCAACTCCAATTCTCTTCCTTGCCAGACAACAGCAGCAGCTTCTGCTTAATTCTGGTTTTGCACACATCAAACAAGTGGTCAGATCATTTAGATACCAGGGTTTCTTGGTTTTGTGTTTGTTTCAGGTGCAACTGAGATTGTAACAGGCAGGAGGAGGGACTGGAGAAATCTTTCCAGTAAAAAAGTTGAATGCCTAAGGAAGAGAAACCTGTGCAGGAATAGCATGCAGTGAACATCAGCTCTGCTGAAGGAAAAAAGTATTTCCTAATTCAATAAATCCATTCTCCTGATGTTTCCAAAGATTCCCATCAAATTACAATTCTCAGTTCTGAATAAACTTACAAGTTCAGGGTCATTTGAACAAGACAGTCGTAAGACAAAAGCTCTGCAACAGAACATATTACAGCTGATGGACTCTATTAAATTTTGGGTTTGTTTTGGCAGTTTTGGGGGGCTTTTTAGGTTGTTAGGTTTGTTTGCTTTAAACACAAATCTGAGAGTAAATCCTTAGGCCTCAGCAGGCCTAAAACATTTTGTTTCTCAGGTGAGTCCTTACTACCTCTTTGGAGAGGCTTTAGAAAAAATGTACAGTGACACCCAAAGATGTTTTGACATACAAGCTGAAGGCACAAAAAAAATGGAATACACTGTGCACATATGGACAGAATAATAAATGGCTTCTGAACATGTTTGCTTTCTGCTGATCCAAGTAGTTGAAGGGACATACAGTACTCACTGATTTTGGCATAAACCCAGCAAAAAAAAGGTCAAAAAAAAGTCATTACTGATTTGGTTGTTGGCAGAAAATAAGAGAAGCAAGATATGGCAAAAAGGCATATGACTGAAACCAGCCTCTGTGATAGCAATTAAAAATATAGTTCAAATACACAAAGTATTTTGAAAAAGTTGCAGAGAGAAGTATTTGCAGGGATGAGTAAGTCATGAAAATAATAGCAGAAATCAAGGTTTAAAACAGTATTAGGGACAACAAAATAGGAAAGGGCGTGAACAGGAAAGCATGGAATCAGGGGATAATTAGGATGGAAAGGACCTCTGAAAGTCTTCTAGTCCAACCAGCTGCTCAAAACTGGTCCAATGAGGGCAGGCTGCTCAGACTATCCAATTGAGTTTTGAGTTACCTCCCAGGATGGAGATTCCACAGCCTCCCTGGAAAACCTGTTCTGGTGTTTGACCACCCTTGCAGTACAATTTTTGTTGCCTCTTGTCCTTTCACTACACACCTTCCAGAAGAATCTGGCTATGTCTTCTCTACCACGCTCCAGTGTAACAGTCGGTGGCAACAGAGAAATCTCCCCTTAGCTTTCATTCCTTCAGGATAAACAAACCAATATCCTTCAGCTTTTCCCTGTCCATCATGTGCTCCAGCCCTTTCATCATCTTGGTGGACCTCCACTGAACCTGCTCGGTACACCATAGCCTATCAGGACGTACTCCAGATGTCATCTCAAAAGTGCAAAATACATACTGCTGCCTATACTCTTGCCGATGCAGCCTAGCACGCAGCTCACCTTCAGCACTGCAAAACACACAGCCACAGCTGGTTCATATTCAAGTTCTTGTCCATTAGCACCCCAGGTCTTTTTGCAAAGTTATTTTCTAGCCATTTACACCCCAGTTCATACTATTGCTCAGGATTATTCCATCCAAGATGTAGGATTTTGCATTTGCCTGTGTTGAAGGTCATGAGGTTCCTCTCAGCCCATTCCTCAAGCCTGTTGTGGTCCCTCTGAACAGCAACCCTGCTACCCAGAATACCAACCACTTCCCACAATTTGGTCTCAGCTGCAAACCTAAAATAACATTCTACCTCATAATCCAGGACATTAAGAAAGACTTTTTGAATGGTGTTGGTCTCAGTACCAGTCCCAGAAAAATGCTGCTTGCTGCTAGTGATCGGCTTTCCAACTGAACTTTGCATGCCCAGTCACAATCCCTTGAATCCAACAGTCAAGCCAACTTCCCACACTCTTGTTGTCCACTTACCCAGTCCATATGTCACTGAGTTATAAGGATACTATGGGAGACTGACAAACATTTTGCTAAAGTCAAGGTATTCAATGTCCACTGCTCTTTCTTTGATTTCAAGGCCAGTTATTTCATCTAAGGGGGAAATCAGGTTGATTTAATCAGGCACATATGATCTCATAAATCCATGCTTGCTGTTCCCAATCACATTTTCCTCCTTCCTGCGGCTGGGATCACCTTCCAGGAACATTTGCTGAATAATCTTCCCAGAGAGTGAGGTTAGGCTGATCAGCTTGCAGTCCCCAAAGTCTTCTTGCCCTTCCTCAAAATCAATGTGATGTTTGCCTTTTTCTAGTCATCAGGAACCTCCCACAATCATCATGACCTTCCAGTGATGATAGAGTGACCTTGCAATGACATTAGTCTCCTCTCTCAGAACAAATCCCAGGTAGTGGCATGTATTTATGTACATCCAATTGCCTTAAGCACACTCTAAGACTATCTTCTTCTGTTGTGGGTAAAGCTACACTCTCACACTGCAGCTTAGGAACATGGATAGCTTGAGAGTAAGCCTTTCCAACTGAAAAGCATTATTAGATGCCCTTCAGTCCACAAGGACAGATCCTTGAGTCCAGTCTTATTATGGATGTATAAATTACTTCCTTGCTCGACACGTGACCTGGAAGTTTAGAGTGCCCAGCCTCCTCTTTGTCCCTCTCCTGGGACCACCTAAGGACGAGCAAGCATGAAACTTGGTGTAGGCACACAAATTAAGGGAGTGAAAAGATGTCACTCCACTACCTGGGATAAAGACTGAGAACTCTGGGTCTTTAAGAGATGGCATGGAAGTTACTTGATGCATATGACAGAGTCTGAAATGCAAGGGAGAATAACACAGCATGGTGGCAGGAACAGCTCACAACACCCTTGGCCCACTGCTGTGCAACATTATGACCTACTGAGGCCACTGGGAGATTTGACTACACTGAAGTCTGAACTACCCCATCTCGCTTTTAGAGGAAAAACAGCAAGCCTTCCATTGCAGCATACTACATCTCTGTTCTCATCTGGTCCACCTAATCACACTCCAAGTTATTAAAAATACTTGCCTTTACAAAAATTTCAAAAAGCTGCAACAGTAAACAGAAGAATTTGCAAATCATTTTGGAGAAAAAATCTTGTATACACACTTGTGTGTCTGTGTGTACCTATACATACGTATGTATGTATATTGTAGATATATTTACTAGCGTAAAAAAATCTATTCAAAATCAAGTTTAAGTCTCTTCAATGGCCAGTACACAGGAAGCACTATATTTCACTAAGGCTTGCTGCCTCTATTTTTACTACTTCTATTTTACGGGTCATTGACAATATTCCCTTCAGTCACTCTATTTCTATTCTGCCTTTTCTTTCAGTGTACTTTTAAGATTCCTTCAACAACTCTCAGAGCAGTACACCTGTTCTGCTGCCACGGCCCCTGTATCTTGAATAGTATCTAGTTATAATTTATAGTTTTGCCTTGCCTGACCCACTGCAAACAATCCGTTACTAGGACCAGTAACAGCAGAACAGATTTTACACATGCAAAATGGCAATGCAAACTAAAACATCAAATCATAATTGGTATGTGAACATAAAATTGTGCATGATACCCAGATATTCTTCTCTTTTTCTCATCTACCTAGAATTCTATTCTATCTATTGATGACAACATAGGGTATTATTAAATATTCGTAACTCAAGTGAAAGTAAAGCAAGAACCAAACTCATCTAACATATATATTCAGCCATTTCAACTGCTCATAGTTTGTATTTTATTTTAACCCTAATTCAACAGAAAAATATACTCTGGGTTTGGAGGTATGCACGAATTAATAATGTAGTGAAGCTTTCTTACATGACTTGGACTCCGGTGACGGTGGAGAAATGTTGGACACGGCAAGGTCGCTCTTTGACTTTTTAGGCTTTTTTGCATTTACCTGCCAAGGTTTATCGTAACTTCTAAAATCTCTCCTTGTTCCTTTATTTTCTGTTAAAAGAATCGAATCAGGCAGTTACAACATTTGTAGGGTCATTTTTCAAACACTTAATAAACAATTAATCCAGAAAAAATGAGACCTATCAATCTAAACCAGGGTCCGCTCTTTTTGTTCTGCTATTTCTGATTTTTTGCTAAATTTCATGTATTTCTTCCATTTCCTAAACATCAAAATTTAGAAATTTATTACTATGTTTTTCATTAAAACCATATCTTATTCTAATTATGAAAAAGTCCTTAAGCTCCATTTATTGTCTTACATGTTTGACTGCCTATGCTTAAAATTTTACACAAACAAAAATCTGATTTGTCAGGCAACTAACATTTTGACTACCTATTATAGTCTGAAACATATCATTAGTGCATTTTTAAATACAAAACCAGCATTCTAATAATAGCTTGTACCACAACATCAAAGCTAAAATTTCTACTTTAGAATCAGAGCAAATATTTCAGAATTTTTTTTATGTTTCTGAACATCTACAATCATAAATTATTCACACTGGAATTCATAAAGTAGTAAGTGTTGGAATGATGAGTATTTAAAAGTGTGTATTATTAAAGAAAATACCTCAATAAAGGCTAATTTCAGACACAAAAACACCATGGGAGAGAAAAGGAAAACAAAGCAAAGAGAGAGGGAAAGCAAAAAGGACAGCAGGGGAATCAAGGGATCTTTATATGCACCTCCTTTCTCAGTGAGACTGGGATTGTTTCCACCCTGTAACTCTGATCCATACTGACATGACCAGGCTGAGCTGACAGCCAACAATACGTATTAAATTCAGTATCTATTGGACAAACAGGATTTATCGCGCATGCTCAAAATCACATAGTAGTACCTGTTCAGTAGGTATACGTGCATCCAGGAAATCATGAACAAAAGTATGGGAAGATTATACTGGAGACTAGCCCTTTCCAGCATACAGAACATACCTGATGTTTCACTCTCTGCCCAAAGGGCAGCAGAGCCAGACAACGTTCTCTGAAGCTGACTGCGGTTTCCCTGTTTGGACTGAAGATGATCAATTAGAAATGGGATGGGCTGGTCAGGTGTCTCTGTTATCAGCTTGGTCATCAACTCCTTTAGAAAATTAAAACAAAACAAAAAATTAGTGGGATATTGCATCTAAACTAATCTTGTATTTACCAAAAGTAAAGGAGCATTTATAAAGGAGAAGCCTGTTTTCAGCTTTGAAGAAAACAGCTGGAAACACCCATCTCCTCAAAGTACTGCTAGCTTTGCCCTATGAAGTGTTTATGTCTGAGTGCTCTTAGCCTGTACAACATCACCCATCCACTGGAATTTACCCTGAACAACCCAATCCCTGCTACCTGCTCAAATTTACCCAAAACAATCTGAATACTGTTCATTTAACCATTCAGAACAAGCACCTCTTCTGAGCAGCAAGTAACTTCATTTAAACTATCTCTTGCCAAGTAAGAGAAACACTCTGCTATATATCATGTAAGAAAAAATCCAGAAATTGGAGTAATTCATATTTTAGTTGCTTGGCAACACTCTTAACAGAAAACTTTTCTTTTTTTCCCTGCCAAAATGCAGAATTAGTGACAAGTGGAAAGATGTAATCTTGTGCTTGTAATGGACCACAACAAATGAAGGAATTCCACTGCAGAGGATTCTATTACCGAAGGAAAAGTGTAATATCTGACTTGTAATTTAAATAATTTATCTGAATCATGATTTGAAAATATTTTTCTGTCTTAGATTAATAAAAACAAGATGATGAGAACTGAGATAGGTGCATTGACACTATTAATTTTAAAAAAACATGCATGGGTGATAATCTATTAATAATACATTACAAAATTAATGTAGCATCAAAAACGTAATGTGGAGATGAAAAATTTTAGAATGCCTATGTGTCAGTGTAAGACAAATGCTACTTGATCACTGTCATCACTGACTTGCTTATCACAGGAAGAAATTATCTTCACAGAAACAGACCTAATAAAATAAAACAAATTATGGGATTCTTTACTTTATTCTGAGATGCACCAATAAAACTAAAGAACATATTTACACAGTAAAAAAAAAAAAAGTGATATTCCAAGGTGATATGAAATTAATTCCTATTCAAAAGGACCACTTTTTTATCTACTGTTCACATAAGACCTGAGCGATACAGACATCTGTGCTGTCCCAAAGCATAATCATCAGTTCTAGTCTGTGACAACAATTAGAGAAGTTAAAAAAACTGTAGATAGAGGCTACTGTTATCTATCTGGAGTAACAAATAAGTTGTACCAATCCTGTACACCTAAAGTAAAAAAGAAATAACATCGCTGGAATCCTCATAAACTGAAAATAGTATGCAGTTCAAAAAAATACTACTTATTTGTGTAATAAACCTCAAACTGATCTGCCTCGGGCACTTTCAGAGATGTCATTGAAAGTAAATACAACTTCAAGTCAACACAAAGGTGACTCAAATTATGAAGGCTGCCACTTAAGGAAGACATAGCTTTTCACTATGAGCATTCTGCTGTAAAAGGGGGGCAAAGAATCTCTTGGGGATTTGCTTCTCAAGCTACTCCAAGCAAGGTGTCAATGTGGTCTCCTACTTACTGCAGCTGGGTTCCTGAACTCTGCAGAATGTGAAAAGAACACCACTCAAACCAGCAATAACAACAGCAGTGATAGTAGCTTCAGATATCTGCTCTGTGTAAATCCACATTCACCTGCAGGAGTTATCTCCTTTCATATCTTCCTGCCACACAGGCTGTCAGAAATCTCAGAAGTAGTATCACAACTCCATGACCCTCACTGCCTTTGCCCTCCTACCAAATTCTGCCAACCCATCCATCAAGGGACCTAACCCCATCCACTCAGCCCCCAACCCATGCTCTTCAAGCCTGTGTTTCCTTTGAGTCTCTTGTCACCCCCGGCCAACTGGCAATTACAAGGAAATATGTTACCTGCCTGTGTACGGCTGCCTAGCTATGCCATGGGGTGGAGGGTTGAGAGGGGCAAGACAAACAAAAAAAAAACCCCAACAAATCACAGGCACTAACTGTACTTAGTAAGCATCCAGCTCATTTTTTAAGTAAAAACATATGCTTCACTGAAGGCAAAGAGACATTAAAGATTAGGGATGTCTATTAGGGGTATTCTCAGCACCATTGCCTAGTAAAACTGTCTTAAACTTCTGATGAAATTACCCAAAGTTTATTTGATGCTCTCATCTGTTGTTTGGATGACATCTTAATAGATAGCAGGATTAGCATACTGCATGGTACTCTAAATACACTCTTACAAGTTTGGTAAGTTTCAAAAATAGATGACAAAAGTGAAGGTATTAGATAAGAAAAACTAAAGTGTATGACAAGTTACAAAAATAAAATGCCTTTCTGGTTAGCAGCAGTCTGATCTGTCTCACAATGTGCTAAGGAGGCAAGGTTTCACAGGAAAAAGAAAAGGAAAAAGACCAACTAGTCTCAATGAAGCTGCCTCTGCACTAACAGCAGAATAAAAATGGCACAAGGTCATTGAAATTGAGATTCATTTATTGATAAGAAATTCAACCGATTAGTTTCAAGTATGCATGAAAACAGGAATGCAAGACACTGACATTGCTCTTAAAAATATTAATGATATTTTTTGCCTTTTTATCTCAAATTTCTAAGTTTTCTACTTGTTCTTGATTTCACCTAATTCAAATCAGAAACATAAAAAGTTTTGTCTACCTTTATAGCATGTTCTTCTGTGTACAGTATGCCTTGTAACAACAAATGAAGTCATGGCAGACTGGGTCTCCATGCTGCCAGGTGAGCTGTTCACTACCCACAACCTCTCTCCTCCTACCTTCTTTACACTGCTATGTCTTCCTTTCACTGCATGCCTTTTTGTCTCTTCTGTCAGTGGGACTCCCCTCAGTGTCTACCCTCCAGCTGCCTAACAAGTGAAGAAGCCCGTTCAGACACCAGTAGCTAATTAATTCCCTGTGCACCCATGAGAGGCACTGCAGCACAAAAAAGGGTGAAAAGGAACTTCCACGATTACTACAAACTAGAGCACTAGGCTGAATACAGTCGTTTCTGCAGCTTCCACACTCTATTGCCCCAAATTAGGTTCTGCCCTGACTAGAATAAAAAAGAACAGGCTGAAAGGTGATATAAGCTCCAGAAAAACTGGCAGTTAACTCCTCCAAGGATTTAACCTTGCACTGTGCAAACCAGAAATGATACCAGTCACTTCTACTTTCTTCTGTAACAGCATCTTTGTATGCTTTTACATTCATTAGTTTTATTAAAATATGTAAGACAGACTGTTTTAAAAGAAACTTGCAAAAGTTGATCTGTGGGTGTTTCCAATGTAGAGATTCACACACATATTGATAAGGCTGCAAAATACATTGAAAAAAAACCCAGGTCTAAACTAGTAAATATATAAATTCTTTATAAAGAGAATAATCTTTCACTATTGTGCTGTCCTGAAGTCCTCTATTAGTTATTCAATGCAGGCACAAATTTTAAGTTCCTTGTGACTGTCCATGCATTTAATACAGATGAAACAGTGTTCACAGTCTATTAATCATAGGCCCAATTACAAGAAAGCTCTAATTAGCTATGTCTAAACGTACCTATCAGGTTATTAAGTTAATTAAGAGACATTCTATCTTGCCCTATAATTGATAACAGTAACTACACAACAACCCCAGGTTTTGTTTTTAACTATGGCAGAGTGTGCACAGGTTTTGGCTGTATTATGTTCTCATTTCATGATTTAAATTGGATGTTTAAATTAGGTAGAGCATGTTGCCCTCAGATACCTGTCTGTCTCTCCTGACCAAGAGACTAGGTGGCTTAGCTTAAACTACAAGGTTTTGATGGGATACAGTTCCAAATTAAGACAATTCAATACAGCAGGCTTCACATCAACGTCAACGGTGATCTTGTCAATGAAGAGGCCAAGGGAGTCTACAGAGCTCCCAGCTAACTAGCTGGCGTGTGTCCACTTAGGAAGAATTGCTCTCCAGGCTCCACTGACTGTATTGGCTATATATCCATTGACTACAATGGAGCTTGGACACAGAAAACGGGCAGACACCTAAATCTAGGTTTGCTAATCACTTCGTACAGGCTGTAAAGAGCACAAAGAAGATAAAAAGTTGGGTGAAAACCTGTGGAAGGAAAGTAAGTTCAATACATTTTTTAGTGATCGACACATTATTTTTCTTTAGAATTCCTTTTTGATTTCTGCAGTAATAAAGCAAGGAAATAAATAAATAAATAAATGATGTATTTCGACATTATTCTTACCTGCTAAAACAGAAGTCTGCAATTCTTAAATGAGACCAGAAAGGTAAACACCACTGCTTCTACCACAAAAGATTATTTTCTATGGAAGTTAAGGAAAAATACCAGCATTCCTCTTTTGGAAAATAGCTTGGCTTTAAATCTTCTTGAGCCATTTAGAATTAAAAAAGAAACACACCAGACTATAATCAAAATTGACTTCAACATATTTTAAGCATTCATGAAATTATCGCCGTGTCTCCCTATGAAAACAATTACTCAACACAAAGCAAATTTCCACATAAAAACAATATGCATGCCTATACCTTACTAGTTGTTTCAAACTAACCAAGGTAGAAAAACAGTTGAGAGCAAACCTCTATAGGATCAGTAGTCCTATTCAGCTTGTTTGTGAAAACACTCAGGCTTTTACCCTGAAACTGAATGAAAAACTTTCAACCAACTCTTTCTTTCTTCAAAGCCTCAACACTGCTTACTCCTGCCTCTTCAGCTAGCTGTGCAGCTAAATTTAGTATCACAAACTGCAGTACACAGTGTCAAACACAGCCTGCAAAGACATTAGTCTGGACATACAACTAAAAGAGAAAGTACAAAGCTGGTATGATGGCCCTGATACTATGGTATGGTGCAAACAAAATTCCCCTAAAGGTGGCACTGGTAACAAAATCTACAATATGGAAGTAGCGGCGCAGGTAACGTTTTCAGAAAGCCTCAAACTGCTTTTTTTCACATCTCAAATCAGGGTGATAATGCTGATACACAAAAGTGGTAAACTTTTGAGTCATACAATGAGAATAATAAGAGTGAGTCTGAAAATCATAAAATAGCTAACAGTCCTCCTTTAAATGTTCATCTGTTAAATATCGGTACCAATTCAATAACAGAAGACCAATTTTAGGGGCTATGTTACCAACCATGTTTAGCGAGACTCTGGAGAGCAGAATGGAAACAACATATTCTTCCCACTACAAACCCTTTGCAAATCACATAATCAGTTCCCAAGTTGGATGAACTAGCCTTATCTGATATAAATCCAACTCATCTATATAATAATTGATAAAACGTGTATCATTGATCTTACTTAGCGATCCAGAAAAAAAAAAGCTTTTGCACAGATGATGTCTGATGGACAACTGCAAAGTTTCACTGAGAGAGCTCACAACAGTTTATCAAACTCCACCATGCACATCATAACGTGCAATATCTATCTGAACCTCTTGCTGTATTTTTTCACTTACGTATCCTTTGAGGGTTTTTTTTTTATTTATCTTATTCTTGATATTTCAAATATCATTGTCCCAAATGTATTATACCACTTCTGCATTCACAAAATAGCTTCAAACACTTTTGTTCTTTGGCTTTATTATTGAAAGATTTTCTCTCTCCCATTCTATCATTTCAGACAAGAATGCTGTCAAAAGGGGGGTCGCCGATAGTAGGTTACTCTAAAACATTAACTACTTCTCAGTAAAAGAACAAAAGGTTAAAGACATGCTCTCAGATATGCCAAGCATGTCAACAGTTATGTTTTCTCCCATGGTTTTCAAATCACAAAGACTTCTACAATTGCTAACACTTCTTTCAGCAATCCTGTATCTCTGGGTACCAATCTCACACTTGCGGAATTATGCCTAATACATCATTATCTGAACTCAGCAAGGGTTTATCAAACAAGGGTAGTTCACGTTATAGCAGAAACACTGTAAGGTTTCCCTAAAGTGTAATTCAGAAATCGTCCTCAGTTTCCACCCACTCTATCAACCAGTGGAAATTCTACCCTGAAGGCAAGGCACTTCACAGTTCAACGAAGAGAAAATGGAAACTACTAGTTTTCTAAAAGGTCAGTAGGATTTAAATCGAAAGAAATACTAATAGATAAAGGCTAGGAAAGACTGTTACAACCTGGACTGATTTCCTTAAATTACATTCATAAACGAACACTGACTGCACATCACTGCCTTCCCTAAATGCTAACTCAACAGGCTAGAGCTGATTTTTCTCTATCAGCTGAAGTAATCTTTCTCCAATTTCAAGGTCTAAGGTGAAGCCGCTTGTTCCTCTGTGTTCAATGATTCATTACTGCAACTGTTCAAATAATCGCATCATATTTCCAGTTCAAACTTCACTGACTTATCTTCTACTTACCTGGCACAAACTTCTTTTTTTCTGAAGGAGGGTGATACTAGGAACAAAAGCAGTAGGTATTTTTGTGGCTACCTCTGGCAGGTCGACCACAGACAGCAGCTAAGCACCCACCAGCTGTTCACTCACTCCCACCCCCTGAGAAGTCAGGGAGAGGATGGAAAGAGCAAAACCAAGCAAAACTCATGGTTCAAGATAAAGACAGTTTAATAACCAAAGGGAAAACAACCAACCAGCCAACGAAAGTGATGCTGAGGCACTCACTCATCACCTCCCACTGCAAGCCCCCAAGCAACAGCTACTTTCAAAAATTTATCCCCCAGCTTTTATTGCCAAGCATGACATTATATGGTAAGGAATATCTTTTTTCTTATGTTGGGTCAGTTGTCCCAGCTGTGTCCCCTCACAGCTGCCCAGCCCCAGCCTGCTTGCTAGGAGGCAGAGTGAGGAACAGAGAAGGCCTTGACCCTGTGCAGCGCCAAGCAATGGCCAAAAGACTGGTGTATCAACATTGTTTTAGTACAAATGAGAAACACAGCACCATATGGGCTGCTGTGAAGAAAACCAACTCCATCCCACCCCGACTCAGTACAGTACCACTAGTACCACTCTATAATAATGGTTATTAAGGGTTTATGAGTGGCAATCAGGAGAAGGCTGTACATGAAAAAAACCACAATTGGTGTATTAAGGGATTGACTCAGCAAAGCACTTAAGCTTAAGTGTTTTTTATGCATGAGAAGTAAATAATTATAAAGCCAGGTGCATGCTTAAAATGCCTCGATGAAGTAGATTACTGCTCTGTGCTGCAGAATTGCAAGCATTTCCTTCCTTCCAGGAGCCTACACACCCCACCCCACCCCACCCCCCACCCCCCTCGCCAAAAAAAAAAAAAAAAGAAAAAGTCTTTTTTAGAATCTAACTATGCAAATGAAGATTGATGGAAATCCTTTCAATTGTGACCCATGGAAAACCTGGACAATACACATTTTCAAAATGTGTTCAGCAACTAACCACACCTGTCAGATGCTCTTTCACCACCACCACCACACACCTCCCACCCCCGAACACTTATCCCAGTAAAGTTAAAAATGTAAATACATGTTTCCAAATTAGGCCACACATTAGATACACTACTGATATATTACCAGAGTAAAAACTTATCAGAAATAACTGTTGCATGTTTATCATTTCTCATGTTTTTTTCTAGTTCCTGTCCTCACAGTTTAGGGCAATTAAACTGATTGATTTGTCAGTGATTAAAGAAACTTACTATGCAAGACATTTTATACTTTCCTTTTCTCCGCGCCCCCCCCCCCCCCCCCCACAGCCATATTATAATATCTAAAAGCACAATACCAGTAGTAGGACATTGATAAATTTGGTCTAGGAATTAAGAGTCCCAATTTCTTACTACTTAAAATCCCAGACTTCCATACAGTTACTCTTAATTTTTCCAACAGAAGACAGAAGGACCTAAATCTGGAGTTGGGCAACAAGTGATGATTCCGTGCAAAGCTAGTTAAAGTCCTAGCCCTACTTAAATGCAGGAGCAAGGTGCACACCTGTCCTACTCACTGCCTGAAACCATGTTACAACCAGGAAAGAATCGTCCCGGCTATAGTACAGAAGCAACTTCCCCTAATCCCCCCAATTACTTCACTGGTAGATACAAAGCTGTGCACTGGGGTTCATTACAGCAACAGTGGCAAGGCCTCAAAGAAAGCCTTGTCAAATCAATTTTTATAGCAAACTCTTCAAAGCCACAAGTTTGATACCCTGGTGCTATGCTCCTCTCTCCCCTATTTCACATGGCTAACTAGTACTCTTCTATTGCACATGTAAAGCATATTCAAGTGAATAGTAAGACTACATTTTTGTAGGTAACTGCAATGTACCTAGTGGTAGCATGAATGTAATATGCTTGCACCAGAGAGTCACTGCCTTCAATTATTCCCACGAACTTCTAGTTTAGGTCAGATGCTAAAACACTGCTAAGAGCACAAGCAATTGGAAGAGAAAAAGCTTTGAAAAACCTCAGGGCTCAGCCACACCCCAAATAAATTCAAAGTGTAAGTAAAGATTATTTTCTAACACAAGAGTTTCAACACTGCTGAATTTCACAGCATTGAATCTTACTAATATGAAAGTATCAGGCTAACTCAGAAAAAGGTCAGTGAAATATTTCAAAGCAATCTAACATAGATAATGTAAAAATAGGGCTTAAATACAGTAACTTGAATTCCTTCTAGGAACAGGATTTCTGGTCTCATGCAGAAAAAATACAGACATATGGGGACAAAATATGTATAGCTGAAAATACTGAGTATATTCAATTATTTTTTATTATTATGAGTATATATGTAAACAAGAAAAAAAATTCCTGCGTTTAGCATACATTCAACAGAACACATACATTATAATTGTAATAACTGGACAACTGAGGTACATTGTAATTCATATATTCATTAATGTATTCATAATATGCAATGCAAAATCTACCTAAAACATAAATGCAGTAATTCCTTCTGTTTGTAAAAGACATGTATTTGCTGTAAAATTACAATAACATAAATCTGACATTACAGGCTTAGAAGCTTGTGTATCTTAGAAGTCAGAAATACACATCGTCCACGAATTTTCCATGTGAGCCAGTCAAATTTGTATCACTGTGATGGTTTAACTTCAGCCTCACAGCCACTCACCCACTCCCCCCACTGGGATGAGGCAGAGAATCAGAAGAGGAAAAGTGAGAAAACTCGTACATTGAGATAAAGACGATTTAATAGGTAAAGCACAAGCAACACGTGCAAGCAAAGCAAAGCAAGGAATCCATTCACCACTTCCCACCGGCAGGCAGGTGCTCAGCCATCCCGGGAAAGCCGAGCTCCATCCCAGGTCATGGTTACTTGGGAAGACAAATGCTGTCACTCCAAATGCTCCCCCCTTCCTCCTTCTTCCCCCAGCTCCATATGCTGAGCATGACACCACATGGTATGGGATACACCTTCGGTCAGTTGGGGACAGCTGTCCTGGCTGTGTCCCCTCCCAGCTTCTTGTGCCCCCCCCCAGCCTGCTCGCTGGTGGTGGGGGGTGAGGGGCAGAAAAGGCCTCGACTGTGTAACCGCTGCTCAGCGACAGCTGAAACATCCCCGCGTGATCAACACTGCTTCCAGCACAAATCCAACACATAGCCCCATACTGGCTACTGTGAAGAAAATTAACTCTACCCCAGCAAAAACAAGCGCAAAACCAAAATGACTCTTCATATACATGAAATATTGACATTCAAAATGAAATACATAAAAAGTGGAGAAAAATTATTTCATCCTTTCAAAATCCTGTCAAACTTTCCTAAGTTGTGTAACAAAAACTGGCAGTGAGAGTCACATTAAAAGGCCTAATATTGTACTCTGACAACTTCCCCTGTGGATAGCAGTATTGGAGTGGATACAAAATGGTAATATGACATATACATGTCAACAGTTGACATTAAAAATTATTATTTTTTTTTTTTTTTTTACAAGGTGGATGGTTGGAGTTTTTTGACACTTCAGTTTTCAAAGCTACTGACTGCATGCAAAACCATGGCACCCAACGCAGAACACCAGCAAGTAGCAGAGCTCTTCCAAAGAGCAACTGCTGGAAGAAGTCACTGCGAGTCATTTAACAGCGCATACTGCTAAAAGGAATTTCCCACTGGTAACTGCTCAGCAGTCACCCATGCATCACCCACGCAGCTGGAGAGAAGAAAAGCTCACTGAGGACTCTCAGGTGAGCTGTAGACATATGTTTCCAAATCCTAGATCCTTCACTCAAGTCACACTTTGCCTGCTCGCTGGTTTCAGCATATCAGCCACCAAATGCTCATTTATCCACAGGTTTGTCTACCAGCAGCTATGAAGAAGACTTCTGAGGCTGATCTCACACATGAATGAAGCAGACAACAAAACAACACAAAACCAAACCAGCAATAATGTATTTAGCATAAGCCTATTAACATAAATGCAAAGATTGGAAGTGCAAGTAAAAAAAACCTATACTCCAAGGTCACAGACCTAAGTTTAAAACATCGAATCCTGCCAGTGATCTCTCATAGGTATGTATGTATACATATACATGCAGAGATTTCCAGTAATTAAGTAATCTGCAGTTCTGGAAATTCTAGTTTTATTGGAATGTCCACAGGACAGATTTCAGCCTACCACATCAGGGCTTCTGGGCCATTTTGAGGCTTTCACCTAATTCAGGCCTTGGACTGAAGTTCAAATCCTATCACTTCCATAGTTTTACTGTACAAACAGTTTTCAAATTACCCATTCAACAAAGATACTAGAATTGTACACTGGCCAAAAATTTAGAATTAGAAATAATGTTTCTGTCCACTTAAATATCCACTTTCTTTAATGAGTCCCTTATAATACATCGACTTCTGAAGTATAAGCACAATCTAATGGATGATTTTAATCTAATGGAATTTTTTTTTTTAAGTATGGCTTATTACAAAAGACAGTAAGCTTTTATTACCAGAGTTCAAATAACAATTTCAAGGATGGTGGGGTTATGTGTGACTGTACTAGGAACACTATGGGCCAGTAAAAGATTTCAGTATCTAAACTGAGAGTTATGGAAGTTATCCCTAACTAAAATTGTATCTTGACAATCTCTGTAGTATTGATACCACCAGTTTGACTTGAAAATATTCCAGGTACATAAATGATAAGTGAACCTTTGTGATCTGATGCACCTAAAGGACATGTGTATTTTATCCAAAAACTTCAGGCTCAAAGGTAATCATGAGAAAGTGACCACAATGTGAGTACTTTTCCAAGGCAGCTTGCCTGAATAGCTATGCTACAGCCTCACCTGATCCTCACCTGCAAGGAGGTGACAGATGTGAGTCTAACCCCTGCAGGCTGAACAGGATACTGAAAATAGGATCTCACAGTCTCTGAGCAAGTGAATAGAAGAGGGATTCTGTGACCATCTCTTCAGACCACATTTTAAGTTCAAGACACAAGCCTTGACCAGTGCTTTTTAGAAAGACAGCAGACCTCAATCTTCTAGAGTGGACAGAGTGCACTAAAAAAACCAACCAAACAAAAAAATACCCCACCAAACAACCTGAATAAATAGGGTCTCCCTTCTTGATTAAGGCTTTGGATGGTGCTTTCACATGCAAATAGCATGTGCTTTAACATGCAAATACCTGGGGCAAAACGCTATATAGTATAACTAAAGTATCAACTGTGAATAGGCACCGTTGGACTACATGAGACTGCAGGTGGGAAGTACCAATGAACATTAGGTTAACATGAACAAAGTCCATACCTCTGTGGCATACAAAGTCGTGGCATGTAGCCTTGGCTACAGGAAGAGAGAGGTGATAACGTGATTGGCTTTCACGTTTCTGAATAGGATTGGATTAATATAGATAGTCAGAGATCTGTTCAGCATAAAAGATCCTAATTTTTCAAGATTTACAAAATTACATTTACCATGTTGGCATTTCACTTTTAAAGATGTAATGACATAAAAAAAGAATTTAGAAAATTGGTTTTCTAAGGCCACTATGGGATCATCTGTCCATGTCATTGAGTCTTGGGATGTAAACGGCTGTTAAGATTAGTAACTCAGGTGCTAGACTCGAAGATAACAGGATCTACAAGAGATTCCTATGAAAATCACAGAACTGTTCCATCAACAAGTCTTTCAGACCCTGCAAAACCCAATGAAGACTAGACAGACTGGCACCTGAGATTCCTGAGGGGTCTGCTGGAGTTGCTGTTCTCTGACCATGCTTAATGCGTGACCAATACTAGACCCCTCACAAATACAGTGAGGGCAATACCTGCTAGCTGCATATGAGCTCTGGTTCTCATTCAGGATACTGGAACCTAAATACAACACAAGGCTACCGTCAGTCTGAGGAAATTCAAACCCACAGCTCTCACCACACAGGATACTGTCTTAAACTCAAGGCTATGCTCTATCAGTGGAAAGAAACTTTCTAAGCTGCTTCCCACACCTGTGCTACTGCACAGTAAGATAGATAGACAGGCAGATAGATAAATCAGGCGGTGACATGAAAGGGAGCATGATTTGACAGTCCAGCGGCTAGTATTAAACAGCATTTAGATAAAATACAGACACAGTCCTTTGACACTGTGGAGAACTGCTTCAGTTCTAGCCACATTTGAGGAGAAAACAGGCAATTGTTATTTCTTGAAACACTGCACAGCAACACCTGCTTTCAACTCCAGCTTGACACTCTAGATTTGGCTGATGTTTCAGACATTGCTTAGTGGTTTGGCATTTAGTGTTGTGGGTGAGTTCTTGCTTAGTATGTGGGGTTTCTGGATCACCATATTGAGAAACATACTATACCCAGCTAGTGTTCCAATGTAAAAATGCCACTAACAAATCCTGGAATTTCTTCACTGAAATTTTAGCATTTGGCTTGTAACTAAATGTACATCTTTCCTTGGATCACACCCTCAATGATTTTTGCTTTGTTGGCCTTCTTTAAAAAAAGAGGTCTTGAGAAGTCCTTTAACTGCCATCACAGCAGTATGAACATTAGGGAACCCCTTTAAGTTAACAACACTTTTACACAACAAAATCCCATTCAAGATATCAAAGCCTTATTTTCAATGGAGCTTTGGCCTGATGAGCATTCCACAGTTTGAAGCCTCTGGAAACGACCACTCAACTGCCTTCCACTGGTTTCACTAGTGCATGCAACTAACATAACATACAAACCACAGGATAACAGACATGATGAAGCTGCAGACAGTCAAGCCCATGTTAGCAGAAAAATTAAAACTCAGGCTATCCAGTGTCCACTAGCAGATGCTCTACTCTGACAGCTTTTGGAACAAGGCACTGTAGCTCTTTCCTTATCTGTAAAAGGCAAATCAGTATTACTTCTGCTGTGGAAAAAATGATACAACTAACGTCGTGTCACTACAACATTACATTTACTCAAGTTATGCAGAAAGAAAAATATGAGACTGTTTCTAAGAGTTCTGGTGTCCAGATTGTGTAGCCAAAGTTATTAAATATTCTGTATAAATTCTATGCATTTAAATATTTTTTTAATTTTTTTTTTTTTTTTAATCTTGACCAACAATTTTAAACTATTCACACGGAAGTTCAAATAATAACCAGCAGTTACAGTGACATGAAACTGAGAACGTGAGTTACCAGATCCAAGGTAGGGAAGTTCTAACACAGATTTAATTACCCTGACTTTAGCTGCCTACACAAATTAACCCTAAATTTTCTCAAGTAATGATCACTAAACAAATTCCAATGAAGTTAACAGGTGCTCCCTGATTGTTAGAATTTATTTAAATCACGTCATTTGAAGATGTTCCTTCAATACAGCAGCTAAACAATTGTTGGTAATAGTCTAATTACAAGTTTTATTCATACACTTTGAATAGATGAATAGCTATTCAGATATGCATCTTAATTTCCTTTTATTTACCTGTGAGAGATTGACTTGGTCTCATAAGACTTCATACCAACATTGTAATCAGCTTTTTAAATAGAACTAAATGTTTAATATGCACCAATACAACAGAGATTTCTGAACTGGAAAGGTCAGAATTTGTTGCCATAGAAAAGTCTGGAAACTCATTTTCGCCACAGCAAAATACAAAGGTTTCTTTTATATCTGAAGAATTTTTATACAGCAAATGTGGCTGGAACTCTTTAAATAAGACTAATGAGCTGTTTTTAAAGAGCATTTTAGGAAGACAGAAGGTTATTTCACATATAAGCAGTGGATTGACTTAAAGCTACTTGTACCCTTCCCCCCCCAGGAAAGGACACACTGATTTGCCTTTCACCAGTAACACAAGATGCACAGTATCATGTTTGAATAATCGCCAAAGCCACTGCAGACTGTCTGCAAGCAGAGACCTAGTAGCTCTTAAATGCCTTTGAGAACACACAGTCACGTTCAGTTTGGTTCAACGCAGCTCATACTCAGTGCTTTTCTAACTGCAAATGGAAATGCTAAAAATCTCCTTGTTTACTATTACAAGTAACACTTTTATATTACTGGTTATTTTAACCTGTATTCATTTAGAGGTAGATGATTTTTTTTCTTAATTACCTATACACTTGAACTTCGCCAATTAAAAAAAATATGCAAAATTCACAATGAAATCAGAATTAAAAGAACTGGTCTTCTTAAATGCAAGAATACAGGAAACTTTTGCTATGCAGAAGACATCAGCCAACAGACAGAATAATAAAATTTTATTATGAATGCATGATTTAATAATATTATAATATGTAGCTAAATAACTATGTTAACTAATAGCAAAAAAAATATCGACCAATTTTTTTTCTATACTCCAGGGGATCTTCCAGCATTTTGTGTACTACTATCTACTACATGCGATGACATGATACTGGCAACTATTTTATTTCTGTTGAGTATCAGTGTACCTCATTTTATCTTCGGCCCCAATCGGGAAGACACGTGAATAACTGCAGTTCAGCTGGAAGTAAAATCCATCTGTGATTGCTTCCATATGCATTTGTTTCATCCATCAGTTAAGCCAAAATTACTTGTATGATTTTCCCCATCAGCAAGCAAGATGACAGAGAAACTGCTTTAATGACACCTTTTATTTCTTAATATTATTTTCAAAGTTCTGACAAATTTCTAACATACTTTGCCTTCATTGATAATCTTTATTTCAAGTCAAACCAAAATAGATACTTCTGATGCTCAAAGTGCGGAAACTTCTAAGAATGAATATCCCATCATAACCAAACTAAAAACCAAACAAGGTTAGGCACACAGAGGGAAAAAGACATGCACGTGTCCATTTTGACCTAAAGAGCACAGGCTTTAAGTACTCTGATTTAGAATGCAACATAAGCCATGGAGAATCAAGTATGCAACACATCATGAGACACGTAACAAAACTGCTAGGGGAAGGAAATGTTAACACTGAGTGCAGAACCACCTATGGTCTACATGTCTCCAGCCACCATCCGGGGCTCCCAAACTGCTTCCTGCCGGCACTACCAGGTTCATTGTTCTGCCTGAGCCCTGAGAAGGTGCAGTCACTGCCCCTGTCTCTGTCCAAATATGCCCCAGGCCTTGTGGAAGAACCCCCCAGGCTGCCATCCAGGATTCTTCTGAAAAGTAGGCCCTTCAGTGTCAAGGTTTGAATACATACAGACCTGGCAAGGCTGCGGTGTCTGAATCCAGGAGAACACAGAGCCTACTGAAGGTGAGTAACACGCTGCCTAACTGACTGCTGCTACAAAACAACACCCATACTTGGAAAGCAGGCACCAAGCTTACTTTCCAAAAACATGTGCTCATACTACTGTTCCTCCAGGATCCCCTTCACACATTTACTTGCTTACCTAACCTACTGAATTTGTGCTACCTTGAAATAACACTTAAAATCCATTTGTCAGAAGTTCTCATTTGCAATACGTCTGGACAATTTCTACCACAATAGGGTATCTTTTCCTTGTTGCAGCCAGCAGATGAAAACACAATATAAAGATAGTGGAATTTTTTCAGCAGATAATTGATTTAAATATGTATAAGAAAGGATAACCTATAAAATTCCTTTTGCACATCTTGAAGTAAACCGAAGGAAAAAAAAAAAAAAAGACACCACTGTATTCCCTGAAAAGCGTGGAAAGACAGAAAATGGCAGGCATAAGGTGGTAGTCATATTAAGAACAGCAGCAATATCTAAGTAACATTTAGCTTTGTTTATTTAAGAAATACTGTGGTTAATTTTAATCCTGGAGGATGCAGTGTCAAAGAGTCAATCTAAACACTTGTATCAGGACATTCCTGCATTAATCAAGTTATTTCAACATCCAAACATCAATTATCTATGCTGAAACACAGCTACATCATCTCATGTGGAACTGTAACTTGAAAGTTTTTTTTTCACCCATGTTGGCTACTGAAATCACAGAGCCAAAAAAATACCT
Organism: Falco peregrinus; assembly: GCF_023634155.1. NCBI lineage: Eukaryota > Metazoa > Chordata > Aves > Falconiformes > Falconidae > Falco > Falco peregrinus. The sequence continues at coordinate 43,097,077 of NC_073723.1, forward strand.
TTAACCACTACACAAATGCATTTACACAGGTGACGTTACAAATCAGAGAGAGATCTGATCACAATCAGAAGAGACAGAAGCCTCTCACCCTACTTCCATACCTTCCAGGCTCAGTGTATAGCAAAGCGTGTCACTTCCTCTGGAGCACCCTGAGGAAGAACAGATCCCCATACAACTTCTGCACAGTCACTGGAAAACTCACTTCAGACAAGACACTTGCTTCTGAGAGGCTGGATGTCTTATAATCATGCCTAGAAAAGGGTGCCCCAGAAAATGACTCTTCAGCAAAAGACAACTGATTAGCTGAAGTGAAAGAACAGTATGGATTACAGCCAGGCACATGTTTAACAAGAGATGATCCAATGCCCAATGTGTATTTCTAAACACTCCACACTACAGCTGCATGAATTCTGCAGACCCCACTTCTGCTGTAAATGTCCCTGACTGTAAGAGCACATAACTGGGTTTTGCCTTCTTCATTTTTGATTTGGGTAAATTTCATGTTTGTTTTTCAAATCTCATTTACTATGTTAAAACAAAAGTATGCTTCAAAGTAAAAAAAAAAAAACCAAACAAAAACCAAACAGACAAAAAAAACCCAAACCAAACAAAAAAACCACACCACAAACACTTGAAAGTTAGGTTTGTAATTGCTCATACAAACTTACTGTGGTTCACTTGTATATACATCACAGTAATCACACAGACCTTTAAAAACACTTTCTGTAATGCTCATTCAGTTTGACTTTCAACTTGGATATCACTACTTGAACAGGTTTTGTATAAAATGTAAAAATAATGCTCAAGTATTGGATCAAATGCAAAAATCATCCAGCTGGTGGGAAGCACTGAAAGCATTCCCTTTTCCCACAAGTATATATACATATATATTGTATTATTGATATACATCAGGCTCACAAAAAAAAAATAGAAGAAATTAATTCAATGTTCCACTGAATGCAGGGCAAAAAGGTGCTATGATAAAGGTTTCTTGATTATTACAATGGCAACTGTATTTTAAGGACTTACAAGAATGGCGAGATCCCATTTTGTGTAATACATGGTCAATTTTCATATGCTCAAATATTAGACAAAACCACTGTATAAGTGGTCATGGAAAAAAAACATTCAAGCACCTTTGCAGTATAGCAGCTATTATTTGCAGTATCTTAAATTCAAATGCATCCAATTATTTCAAATTTGTTAAAATTGGAAAAACCCTCAAAATACCTAGGGTTTAATTACAGTGGAACACAAACAGTAATGTGACATAAGATACAGCTATATTTTTCCAGTGAGTAAATGCCTACCTATTCCCAGTCGAAAAATCTGTCCAAAGACCCTTCTGAAGGTTCTGAGAATACCCATTCAACTTAATAGTCCATATCCAGAAAGAAACACCATCACAGACATAACTGTCTATTCTCATGGTGTCTATTTCAGATTTAAAGCAGTAATCTAGCTCTACCCAAATACTAATGCTCACATTTTTATCCATCAGCAATAGACTCTTCTGACATTACTTCTGGAAAACAAAACACCAACCCAAAACTATACACCCTACTTTAGCATTCCTGTACAGTGATTTAGTTCTATGTGGATGGCTTATACTTTCGATCACTACTGATCAATGTGAAAGAGAACCATGAAAAGGAAGGATAGAATTAATGTCGTTGATATTGAAGGCATATGTTGTCCACACAGGATTTATCAGTTTGTTCTCAGCACAGTCAAGCCACAGAGAGAGCTTGTAGGAGCTTAAGAGACATCCAAACTATAATTTCCATCAAGCAATTCAGCCAAATGAGGAAGTTCAGATGAAAGTCAACTCATCACAAAACCACTACAGGTTGCTTTAACAAAACATTTCAATTCATCTGACTTAAAGGTTTAAAGGAGCTGTGTTTTACAACAATAAAAAAAGAATAAAATATTTCTACCCAGCTCCAAGTTGTACATTGCTATCAGTCCCTATCTTCCAGAAATGCTGGCTATAAATTTTACATTCTCAGACCTTACATCTGCTCATCAATGTATCATTATAAAGGAATTTAAGCAGCATATTGTGCATCCTGAGGACAAATACAAATTATATCTGAAGACTTAAGCTAAAGCATAAGTGACCCAACTACTCTTAATCAGCTTTCTGGATCTTTCTTTTGTACCGCTCAGCATACTACCAGCACTTATGGCTGAAAATGAGATTCACATGTAATGCTACTGGAAAAAGCTGAAGCATGCATATAGTTTACCTTCATGATTTGTCACAGGGATTACCTATTTTTTTCCATTATAAAGTTACTTGCATGCCCAAGTCCTAACAGAATCCTCACCTAAGTAGTGTGGAAAACCTCGTTCACACTAGCTTTAAAGAGCCATTGAAAACTGAGAACTATGTCAATACCAAGCTGGAAAACTCTCTGAAATGAGAGGCTGTTGGACACTTCTGTTTGGCGTCTGGGAGGACAAGTGAATTGGTTGCACTGGCTTAAGGCTGACACTTATCATATCATGCCCACAAATAAAGTAAGTCTGAGATAATGGGGACAGCTAAATAAGTATCAGCTTACATAAGCAGGATACGCTTTCCACTCTATAGTTATAGATTAGCTAAGTTATGTAATTGATTGCAGTATTAAAGTATTTTTTACATTATGCAAACCATAGGTATGAAATAAGAAAAAATATTAATACTGGTTTCTGTATAACAAAAATATAAGCTAATGAATAAATATTTTTTCCAAGAGAAGAAAAAGCAAGAAAAATAGCTTTAGAAGGAGTCATAAAAAAACCTACTGAGTTCTAGTAATTACATCATATGGGTCTACTTACTAAAAACATTTTCTAGTCCCAACAAGGAAAATTCAACACATACACAAAACCAGTGTATTTCTAAAAATTGTCACTTGAACTTTGACTATCTCCTCCATGTACACTGTCACCACGGATCTAGTCAGCATGCCCTCACTAACTTACCCAAGACATTACCTACAACATCCACAAGCTGTCCTCCAGCTTAGGTTTTCAAACAAAGGACTAAAGGAGTGTATTTGACAAGAAAGCTAAAGCCTTCAGTGGTTATTTCAGTAAGTACTACTGTACTAACGATCAAAAACTTCAAATGGGTAGCAATAGTAATTTTTAAGGACAGATAACTGAATTGTACCTAGAACTGTAATTAGGAATATAATTTCTCAGCAGACACTTCTACCATCAAGATTGCAATGGCTTAGGCAACTGAAATCATTTCTAGAAGCAGAGATTTGGTTAATTTTAGAGTATGTGATAGGTTTTGGGGTTCTAGAGCTATTTTTAATAACAGCCAAAGCATCACTAATCTTATTTTCTAGTGCTTTTAATTTAGAGAATGCCTGCAGATCACTGGTGTACGTTTCTGTTTGTTTCTGACACAGCAAAGTAACTTCCCAACCCTGACAGCGATTGCCCAATTAAAGCTTCCTGATGATTTGATTGTTATTAATTTAATGTTAGACGAAATCTGCCTGGTTACCAGTGAAGGCCTTCCTCTCATAAATCAGGGCCTCACCCACTGCAGCTGGGCTCCCTGTAGGAACACAATGTGCTCACATGGACTGCACTGCAGCCTTGAGACTTGTCAATGCCCTGAACTGCCACACTAAGCAGGGGAGAAGGGAGGAGAAATCAATTTTTTTGAATGTGTGGCACCAATTAATGGGATTAATAGCACTACCAGGCACTGAGGCAGCACAAAGACGAGGAAGCAGAAGGGCCATAATGAGCTCAGGGACTTGCTGGGAAAACTCCTATACCGTGTGAAGACTGCAAGAGCCAGAGGGGTTTGCAGTCTCTGTGCAGACAAACAAGACAGACAAAGGAATGGGAAACTCAAGTACAGACTAGTATGTGATAATGCAGTGGGACAGCAGTAGCAGAAGTAGGAACAGCAGCCAGATAACTGGCTACCATTTCAGTACCGTAACTACTGTCTATTTTATTTTCTCTCTTGACTTCTTAACTTTTTCTTCAGAGTTTAAGTAAATGTTAAGTGGCTCTTCATTTTGGACAACTTCATTCTTCTAATCATTTTTCTATTATCATAGGGAAACACAGAACAAAACCAATTTTCTTGCATTCTCATTTACCTTTGTTCCTTTTTCTTCCCAGCTGTCTTTTTATTTTGAGTATTCCTCCTTTACAGGATAAGAAATCAAGATTAAATCTGTTACTCTAGCAATTTAGTCTTCTCCTTGTGTATCCCTTCTTTGCCACATACTGCGAAGCCTCCAAAGAGCTCCACTATCTTACACTTTGCATTAGATTATAGGCATTATTATCTACTGACATTATCTGAACCAGGGCACACTTAGGAGAAGCTCTGAAAAGTTTCCCCCCCCCCGGGGGTCTCTACATCATGCAAAAGGATGTGTCTTAAAAAGATACTCAGTGAGTTGCAGCCTGCCATCTCTCCAAGGTTACTCCTGCAGAGTTCATCTTTAGCACAATTAGGGGTGATGTTTCATGATGGCACACTGACAGGAATTTCGGCAGCTGCTGATTTTGGTTTTGTGCTCAACTTGCATTTCTCTGGACATCTCTGCTTTGTCCTGATTATGCGGGAAGAACAAGATTCTTCAGAATGCTTAGGAAGATGAATACTCAGGTCACATTTGGTGTATTGAGCGTGTGATGCCCAACTGGCCTGGACATGTACAGTTATTAAGATTTGTTTGAACAGGAACGTAACAACACTTACTGCTTTTATGCAAGATTTTTGTCCAGCGCACATGGGATTCTCATGTGTGTCCCAATGCTTCAGAGCATCTATATGCATTGCATAGTGTGGGCACAGACACACACACACACACACATTTCAGTCTGAAAAATGCCAGTAAACCCAGTCACATAAATTCAGCAATCTTATCCTGACTCTCTCTTTTCTTTTCCTTCAAATTAAACTAGACTTACACTCATGCCCCCCAATTCCAACTCTACATCTCCCAAGTCTCCAGAAGAGACAGCTTCCACCTATTTAGACTGCTAGGAAAAATTCTGCTGTCAACAATACAGCTCAGTTTTTCTGCATTAATACACCAAAATAAACATGGAACTTACCATTCACAGTTTCTTTCTTTGCGATAGACACCTGACCAGAGGAATCCTTCAGAATCATCAGTTCACCTCTCCACTCACAAATGTCAGCAGAGACACAATGCCTTTTTCAAATTGGAGTGTAATGCAATCTTGATGAAGGAGTCTGTGGCACAGCAACCAGTGTTAACAGCAGTGCTAAGGATGCCTTTAACTCCCTGGCAATTTATTGCCAAGATCAAGTACTAGAAGTAAGAGTCAGACACTGCAAAACATGCATATTTCTTTAGATAATAAGTTACATTTTCTTGTATTTGCCCCATGTTTCTCACCCTTCAGTTATACTCTCAGCAACCACAAGCACTAGAAGCTTTAAAAAAAGAAAGTACAGATCCCAGGTAACCATTTGACTGTAGGGACTGGGGGTGGGGGAATACCAAAACAAAACACACATTGGAAATATAGCATTAATCTTTGTCATCCCATCCTCTTCCATTTCCTTGCTATTCTCACTTTCATGCTCAGTGCATTCGTATGGTCCATTTCCTCTTAATTTGTTAGGCCATCCTCACTAATTATTCAATTCCCTCTTCTGTTCCTTCCCAGAAGGGACAGGGCTGGGCCTCATGGCATTCTCCTGACCTATGTGGAAATGCACCTTTAAAAGCCAAGATCCCTATAAAGCTAACAAACACACAAGCTGCAGGTATACAAGGTTAAGCAGTTAGTTAGAACTCATGGGCTGGAGATCACTTATGCCCATCTAGCAGCTTGCTACTGGAGAAAAGAGCAGCTGTGCTCCTCTCCTTCCCCTCACCCTCTGGCCAACTACATTTTCTCTCCTTCGTTAATATCTCGCTCCTCATCAGACCACATGGTGATCCACCAAGCTAAACCAACTCAACACTTTTAACTTCTTTGCAGACTTTCTTTTCTTCTATTTCATCTTCACAAACTGGGTAACTGTAGTATAAGACAACCACCAGTTCTGGGACAAGGGTCAGCAGGAATGGGCAGCCAGCAATGAAGAGGAACAGGAGCTGCAGCAACTGGCTCACAACCTGCAGTTCTGAGTACTAAACCACCAGAGTGTCTGCAGAAAAACAAGCTATGAGAGGAGGAATGATTCAATTAAAAAGGCTGCAAAACAGCTGAAAAACCCAAACTCTCATGATTCCTGCCCCAGAAAACCGCTCCTCCAGAAGCCAACAAATGAGCTTGATAAGCATATTGTTCCAGCCACTATAGAGAAATCTGGTACATGAATAGAGTGATTTTACTCATTGAATATTGCAGGGAGCTGGCAAAATGATGAGAGAGAAAGAATGCTTCATGTAAATACACAAGAAGGTAACAATTTCCACTCACCCTTTGGACAGAAATTTTCTAAGAGGTGGCTAATGTAAAACAGGCTTCTACTCACCATGGGTAAGCAAGTTCACATGCATTCTTTTGTATGGGCATTCCCGTAATTGTAACACATTTCCTTACAGTGCTATGTAAAGTTATGTTCAAAACTGAGGTGTTTCACTGGAAACTCTTATGTTTAATGCAAGTATAATACTTTAATTTTATGTGAATAGGGAAAGAAAACTGCCCAAACCAACAGAAGAGCAAAGCCAGACGGGCATCAATAACTTCAGCCTAACGACTCTACCTGAACACTTTTGGATGGAACTAAAAATAGGTATTCAATGAATCTGGGTAGCCGAAGGAGAAATGAACACAGTGTGGCATATGGTACCTGACATAAAAGTTAAGGCCATCAAAGACGTGTCTGTTGCAAGCTTTTTAAAAGGCTATTACCCTCTATATTAGAGCAAATATGGATGTTGGGTTGTCTCGGCAAAGACATAGGCATGCATTTTCAGCGCCATGCTCTTTTCCTGTATTCTAGAATTAAACTCATGAATCCTTGCTTCTTCTACCAAACAACTGCTCTTTTCATCACCTTCAGTAATGTCTGAAGCAGCACACTGCCTTAGTCAGGAGGCCAACAGTTTCCTAATAAATCCATTTGAAAATTATTTTGCTTTCAGCTGGGTTTTAACTGTTTCTCATGGTTTCAGGCAGAGAAGCATCTTTTAACTCAGAAGATATCCCTCTCCCATATTTCACAGTTAGGAGAATAAGAAAGCGTGCATCCGTGCAAGGAGGATAATACCGAATACAGTCATTTTTATTTAGATATTACATTATGGCATTTGGGTAGTCTGTTCAAGAGTTGGTGAGCATAAAAAAGCACTTCTTTGAAGTCCAGAGGTAACAAACCATCTCCATTACCCTCACTCATACAAAAGTACATATGCTTTCCAAACAAATAAAATATCACAAGACAAAAAAAAAAAAAACAAAAAAAACCACAACACAAAAAAACCCAACCACCAAACAAATCACTAGGCAAATGAAAATTATAAATTATCACTCTCCACCTCTTAATTTAAATACACAAGGCGTAAAATGCAAAGTACCAAGTGGGAAGAAAAGACATTGAACAAAGGGAAAGGGTATTGATTAGACCTTCAAAATTAAAAGGTGAACTGTAAAAGAACATGATATTAAAATGCTCTTAAATATCAGGTTTCTAACGCTATTTTTTAATGCTTCCATTTACATAGTAACACTTTTTAAAGCAGCAAGCACTAATAACAGGTGTCTTTCTAGCTGTGTCTTTTTAGTGAAGGCCAAGATAAAGCATCTAAAAAACCCACTTGCTCCAGGACAGTAAAGCAGCACATCACACATGGCAGAAATGCCAGTTCAGGTACTAGCTGCCCTTTTCCCTCTCAGAAGCTCCAAAACTAGAAGGCTGAGACTTCTGCGAAGTCTGGGGTACAGATAGCATCTAGCCCACTTGGAAAAGCATATATCAGTAACAGCAAAGAACATGTTAGAAAAAATTAAAGACTAAGTTAAAGCCATTAACTTTTTTAAATTTAATATTTGACATTTATTTTTGTCCTTTGTACCAAAAGACTGAACTAATCAAAAGAAACAAAACAGTTGCAGAGCTTACTTCAAGTTTAATTAACAGCATGCATTAAGTATCACCCAAAACTTGGAAGAGACTTCATAATGTGATAAAACACAAAGAAAAAAAGAGCAGTAGTAATTGGCTTATTTTGATCCAGACTGATTCATTACTACAGGGGTCGCCAGACAAAAATTAAAAATCATCACTGTCCCAGTGCACGTCCTAGAGGAAAGACATTAGACTCATAGTGTTTTATTTTCTTTTATATTAAACAAACATCTGCTAGCTCTAGACCTTAGCATTGAGCAGCCAGGCTTTGCTGGTACATGATGGTAAGAGCAACTCAATTCAGAACTACCTCTCATATTCTCAATTATTTTTTATGGCAAGCTAGTTATGCCTTCTGCTCCCCCTATTAAGAAGCAAAGTAATTGTCATTTTGAGAGTTTAAAAGCATTAAAAGTTAATGTAACAAAAGGAAGTTGTTATGATTCTTCCATTTTTTTATTCCCTATTTTAGATACAATTCTTCAAATTTGATTATTACTATTAGACAAAGGATATAACTTTGATTTTTATTTCTTTGTCTTGTGCCAAGAAGGAATTTTTTTTAAAAAAGCAATTAGGAAAGCCCACATTTCCCTTTCAGACATGTAATATTTTTGCCACTGTGGAAACAAGGTTTATGTGATTATCATCTGTGTCTGACCACACAAATGCATACCCGTACCTGTAATATCTTTCACTTTCTCTTTCCAATATCTTTTTAAACCTTCAACTAATTTCAGAAACATTCCCAGAGGAGTAGACATCACAAAAATGCAAGTTCTTTCAAATGTTGAGAGACTAACTAGTCAGGTAGCAAGACCAAAACACGCGATTTTCTTCATTCAGAAACAATCTATTTTCTTAAACCCAGATTCCACAGGGAAGAATAATAATGAATGCCTCATCTACAAGGCAAATTTCTGACAACTTTTGCATCTTGTTGGTCACCAGAAAATCCAAGCAAAAAGCATAAAGCCATTGCTCATGGAACTGTTTGTTAATGGAAAGAGTCTGTCTATAGTTTAAATTAGGGTTTTTCACTTGTTTTGCCTTAAAGACAACTTTACCAAGGCAACTATCAGTATGCACAGTGAATTCTCTGAAAAGCAAAGGACAGCTCTGCACCATTTTTTCCCATTTGACTTTCATCCCCCGTAAGCAGGTCTTTTACTTTGGTGCACATCAAGGCTACCATTAAGTCCTGCTGTAGCAGACAACAAAAAAATTTAGAACTTACACTGTGGCATTTCTAGATCACTGCTGGTTTCCTTTGAAAAACAGCTAATATTGGTTCCTCTGAAAGAGGGACTACCAGGCTGAAACAATGTCGCTGGGTAATCAGTTAGTACCTAAAATGATTCTTGCAATGTCTAAGTACTGAAAAACCTGGGTCTTCTAAAGGCTCCATCTAGCTGCCTGAAATTAAATGCTTCTCTATGTAAATTCACATCATCCACAATACAGTCCCTTTCATGCTAGCAATAGAATCTAACCAATTAAGCATAATACCAAAATAAAATAAAAGATATGAGCAAGCTCAAAAGAAAACAATGCTCTTTGAGAGCATCCCTATCACTCACATTGCAGATATTGCAGCTTAAAACATAAGTTGATACTATGAAGAATCTTAAAGTGGTAAATGAGACACTCAAATTCACTGTGTCTACATTTGTATATTTAAGAATTGAGGGCAAACATTCCTTCAGAAGACAGCGCAAACTCAAAAATTCATTCCCCAACATTGCCTAATTCAGTCACAAGGTACACCATAAATACTGTTAGTGACAAAACAGGTGCATTGGGATGTGTTAAATTTTAAGTCAGAAGCATAGGTATTTTATTTAAATTAAATATTGGAAGCCAGTGCATGATATATACCAGTAATGCCATCTCATTTAGGAAAAAAACCCACCGTAAATTAAAAAAAAAAAAAAAAATAAAATAGTTCCGTATTACATTTGCTTCAGGAATTTTGTCTGTTAAAAGAAAACAGCGTAAGTGTGGTAACATGAACACACCCTTTATGTTGTTCAAAATAAAAATTATAGTTCTAAACCTACATTACTGCAAGAAAAAATCTTAGGTAACCAGGGGTTTGCTATGCTTAGTTTGAGAAGAGTTATTTTGGCTTTTGATAACTCAAAGAAATTACAACCTTCTAGTTTGAATAACAACAATGTACCTGCCGGATGATTTTTAGCTGCAGTTCTATAAATAAGAACATTGCAAAACACTATATTTATCTCAGAGCTCTTGAAGATTTATTGCAGTCTGTTCTTCAGAGTGCTGATCCAGCTTTCAAATTCACAGAAACTGTCAGGTTGCCCAAATGAGAACACAACTAGATGCTGAAAAAATAGTCATACAGAAGTCTAGATGTATGAATACTCACAAGCAGCAGGATTATTCACTGAAATTATTAGCACACAAAAAGAATTTGTTGGATTGGATGCTTGAACGCAAAGTGGGTCAATACTTCACTCAGACAGAAATGAGTGGGTGCTCATTCTGAATACTCTGTCCCAGCCAATTTTAGGCACGCACCTCCTGTTCACATTTTAGAAAGATTGAAAAAAAACAACAGTGAAGCTTCATCACAGAAATAATTCATTAGAGTTCTTGTTGCATTCCAAGTTAAATGTAAAAAAAAAAAAAGCCAACTAAAAAAGCCCCAGGTAGTGCTATGCTACATGTTACCACAAAAATCCCAGAAGAGAGGTGTTTCTAAAGGGCATTTCTCAAATCTAAACTAGGTGTCTACCCACAGTATTTTCGGGTGCTAATAATCTCTTACAGAGATATCTCCACTTTCAAAAGCAAAAGAAAAAAAAATAAAACCACAAAGACACAAAACCTACACAGAACGAGATAAGCCAGCTCATTAAACCTGACGGAATTTAAAGGGTTAATTTAAGGCCTTACCTTCAGCACTAACAACATCTGCATATCCTGGGGCATTTAGAAGTTGACCTATAGGTTCACAGGAATTTTACCTGCAAAAACCTTAGGGACCTGTAAGATGAAATGGCAAAGAAGTAACAGTATTGAAAAAGCATGATTTGAGGACCTACATTCAAGGGGGAAATGAGGCTAAAGTATCAAAATTGTTTTGCAATCTGGCTTAAATCTCAAAATTGACACAATCTCAGATGAACACACTAATTCCCACCCACCTTCCTTCCCACTTCTAAGATATAAATAAGAACTTAACTGGTAAAAATGTTTGGAATCAAGTGAATCTGCATGTTACCATTCATAGCTTAGTGGATAGGACTTCCTACTATCCATTAACAGGTATTGGTAGTCAGTAGAAGACTGATGCCTGCTGAGTCAGCCTAAACTCATTAATTCTTTCTCCAGAAGGTTACTCCTACTTTTCTTTACAGAGATGGAAACAACTTTTTAACCAAGGGAGGGCCCTGCAGTCTTCCTGGATCTTACATGTCAGCACTTCTCTTGAACACTTCTCTTTTAGACAAATTAGAAAGACAATTCACCTATCAAACACCAGAAAACTTCAGCAAAGAAAACTGAACTCGTATGCATATGCAGCACATGCTAAAGGTAAAAATAAAAAAAAACAAAAAAAAACCCCAAAAAACCCCCACCCAAAAAACATACACACAAAAAAAACCCCAAAAAACAACCACGAAGAAAAGAAAGATGAAGTCCAAAAGACCAGATGTTTTTAAGTAGATACTGCTGGTTAATGAAGTATGAAAGGCCCTAACCACTGTACAAGGTGTCCACAAATCCACGACAGAACAAAGAAAAGAGACACTACCATGATAACTGCAAGCAACTGAACAGAGTGACCAACTAGTAACTAACAGCATCTTCTGCTCATGACTGTAATGCAGGGGAATTGTACTTCATCATCAGGAAACCAACAACTGTCCCAGCCATCAGGTAACTATGCCTGTGTCATTGTCTAAGAGCTGCGGTGTAAAATCCTCCTGATCACTGATCATTCATTGTGTACACAATATAATATGTTTATGCACCACCATCCTTGCCTTCATCTCAGAAAGCCTGCATGTCCTCTCTCAGCTTTCTTCTTTCTTGTCACTGCCCTCAATTACCCAATATTACTTTATGCACTCCCTAAAATGTTGGCTTGAAGCATATATTGAGCAATTACAATCACAACCTGCTCAGCAAGTAACACTGCAGAAAACTGAATCCAAGTCCGCTCTGTTCTGACTTGGTATCAGAAGATTAGTACTCACTGCAAAAAAAGATGGCTGTCATCCATGACAAGCAGTGATTAATTAGCATCCAAACCAAAAGCGGTATAAGAAAACGCTAGCTGTTCCTCAATGAAAGAGGAAGCACAGGTATCTCCATGTGTCAAGACTTTCAGAGAGATAAAAACCTGATCTGTTAGCGAATATATCTGATAGTGAACACACGGTATTCTTGACACACCACAATGCATATATAACAGGAATACCAGTATAGAGCATAAGCTTCGCCCAATGCATAGTCTTTGATCAACTCCCATCAACTTCAAATACATACCCTCCCCTTACTAAGGGCTACAAGATCAAGCTCAGGTTGTAGATCTTCAAAAACTGTTGAGAGCAAAAAATACATCACCAAAATTAACTATACAAGTAGATTTTAAATGGCTAATCAGGAAGTGGAGGAAACAAGAATGACAATCCACTTCCTCCCAGTGTTATGGATCAAAATTACATTAAGCAGCTACATGAATGTTACAGCCCTGTATCTTAAATCCACTCCGTAGTATTCAGGTCTAAGTGGATTTCACATAAAAATCTCTTCCTGGTACACAGGAGTCCACTAACCTTGTAAGCTGTCTACAGGTTGTTATGCAAAGAGCTTTCCACAGATCGTTTCTACCACAACAAAATCCCTACATTATAGTGATTAGCGAAATACGTAATGATATATGAAACGCTGTAACAAATACAACTTCTTCATTTTTTCCTCCACTATTGACAACTAAAGCATCCCACTATTTAAACTGAGATGAGCATCTTACACTACTGAGAAACTAGGTTAAAACACAGTGACTCAGAACAGTGATGTCAAGTAATTTGTTTGAATTTTAATGTGTAAAACAATGGGTTAAGAAAATTTAGCAGAAAATGACATCTGTCAAGGACCTAACTCCTCAACAACCCCAAGGCACTTAATTCCCACTAAGATACACAGGAGTCAGTTACATATACAGCCCTAGCAACTGTGCTGATTGAATAGCCTTTTATTCAGAAATTGACCCACACAAATATTTCAGTTTCTCTGAATTCTAGAACTAGAAAAATCACCTGCTGTTCCCTAGTACCCAGTTGCTGTTCTATCAAATGGGGCTTCATTTATTACGGAATAAAAATATCTAACAACCCTGACACTGAGCCAACATAATCTGTCAGAACAGCATCAGCCCATGCAAAATATAAAAACTGACCTATAGCAAACAGTTTTACCACAAAAATTGAACCTTTCTCATGATGGTTGGCAAATGCTACCCAAAACATACACTGAAAACAAAGCATCCACCACACCTGAATCAAAGAGATTCCTTACGTAGTAAGCTTGACTGAGAACAAGTTAAACACTGGAAAAAGCAGGCTTGTGTCTTGGGGTAATACTGCCAGAAGTGTAATGTATGTGCATTTAGATATAAAAACTGCATGAGAAACAGGATGGTAAAATGGTAATAATCACAACTGCTCTAGTGCCCTCTTAAATTCTAAGTATTCATAGCTTCTGCACAGAAATAGTAAGATAACTGTATCCGTGCATCTACAAATCCAAGTGCCTCTTTGGAAGACCAGGGAAAATCTACAGCAAAAATACGGTTCCCAAGCGTTGCGACTGCAGATAAAAATTTCAGAAAACATCATCGACACAGACTTTTCGCAGGACGGATTTCTTCCCGAGCGCCCGGTCCAGAGGGCGGGTTTCCCGGTGGGGAGGCACCCCCTCTCGCTCCCCGCTGGCCGGGCACGGAGGGACAGCGCCTCGGGTCTCGCCCCCACCCCTCGCGGTTCGCTGCTCAGCGCTGCCGCCCTGGAGGCCGGGGGGGGCTGGGAGCGCCGCCCCCGCCTCACGGCGCGCACAGGGTGAGCCGGGCCGCGGGGAGCCGCGGCCCGACGGCAGGGGCCGGGCCGCCGTCCCACCGCCGTGCGGCTCCGCGGCCGCTGAGGGGAGGCGAGGCGGGGCGGGGCGGACCGCGCCGCGGGGGCGCCTGGCGCTCCCGGGGCGGAGGGTGGCAGGGCGAGGGGCACCACCATCGCGACCCGCGCGGGCGCGTGTGAAGCGGGGGGCGGCGCGTCCGTGGCGGGGCGCAGCAGCGGGGCGCGCCCGCGGGACAGCCGGGGAGAGGGGCTGCGCCGAGCCCCGGCACTCGGGGGGGCACACGCCCGCTGCGGGCGCGGCAGGGCAGGGGGTGCCGGCGCTGCCCTCCCCTCCCCGGCCGGGCAGAGGCCGAAGCGGCGCCTCAAACTCGTCCTCGCCCCTGCGCTCACCTGTGCGGCGTGGGGAGCCGCAGCCATCGCGGGGGCACCCCTACCCCCACCCCCACTCGCCGCGGAGGAGCCGGCCGGCGAGAGCGCACCTTACCTCGAAGAGGGGACCGATCTTATTCTTCTCCAGGTAGGCTTGGATCCTGGTCTGCTGGTGAGACGCCATGAAGAGCTCCGGAGGCGGGGGCTGGAGCTCCTCTCCCCCGGCGGCGGCTGCAGTCCCTCCGGCTGCTCGCGGCGCACTCCCCCGCCGCCCACGGGCTGCCACAGCGGGAGCGGGGGAAAGCGCTGCGAAGGGGCGGCAGCCCGAAGTCCCGGGGACGGAGCTAACTCAGGTAACCGGGGGTGGGGGGGTGGGTAAAGCCGGGTGCCAGTCGCCCGCTGAACTGGGCGCGGGGCGGCGGCGGGCTGCCTGCCCTCGGGGAGCAGCCGGAGCGGAGCACGGCGCAGGGCGCACAGCTGCAAAGGCGGCCCCCGGGCCCCGCCGCTCCGCGCGCCCTGCCCGCCTGCCCGCCGGTGCGCGCGCGCCAGGCAGCGCCTTGGTTACGGGAGCAGCCGCGGCTCGAGCTGCCGCCCTCACGACAGCGCCGCTCCCGAAGCCAATGGCCCGGGGCTCCCGGCAGCGCCGCGGCCGGCGGCGCCCGGGCTCCGGCGCACGAGAGGCGGGAGCGCGGGAAGGGGGAGGAGAGCGGGTGGGAGGCGGGGGCTGCGCTGCCTCCTTCCCTCTGCCGCCGCTCCCCTGCCCTCCCGCGGGTGGGCTGCTCCCCCGGCGGAGCCCGGCTCCCGCTCCCCGGAGGCGCCGCCTGCGCGGTCCCGGGCTGGGAGCCCCTCGGGCGGGGCGAGCGCCGCGGCCCGCGGGCGTGAGGGGCCTGGCCGGCCCTCGGAAACTTCGGCAGGTGGAGGGTCGCGGGGGAGTGAAACGAGTCGCTCGGCCAGCGTGCAGTGGGGGTGCAGGGTCTACGGCCAGCGCTTTTCCTTAATTATTGTTTTAAATTATTTTACAATCTTAAAATGCTACCTTTCTTATGATGCAGCTAAAATTCCCAATTGGCGACCCCGAGCATCTTGGCATGGTAATTTGAGTAGCCACGTATGTGCATCCTGGTCGCAGGTTGTGTTGAGTTCCCTCAAGCAGCCAAGGGCTCCCCTCCAAAAGCCAGCTGAGAAATGAGAAATTTCCAGCTGGCTTTAGGGAGTAGTGAGTTAACGGCCGCATCAAAGAAGTGGTATTTATTCTTTCTCCACTTCAAGTAATTAGTTGCCTGCCTTTTCTGGAAGCAGGGTCACAGCCAGCTTTTCCTTCTCTCTCTTTAGAGAAAAACAAACAAAAACATGCTTCTTGGGATTTGATGTTTCTTTTCTTCTGCAACAATTGATTCTGCTGTACCAGCATTCACCTGTTAAAAAAAAAACAACAAACAAACAGTGAAAAAGACATCTCTTATTTTTTTCACAAGAATGTTTTAAAAGCACAAAACAGCATTGAAGAATATCAGGAACACTCAGCACATCTGCTGAATCAGGCTGCCTGCTCCCAATCAAGCAGTGTTCTGCAAGTGCAAGAGTACAAGCTGCTCCTGATTCAGAAACCCTTAAAGAAAAGGATTCATTTTATCAGGAGTCAAAAGATTGGGAGTTCTGCTCACATGGCCATTGGCTGTTGTGTGACTTCAAAGTCCTCCTTACTGACCTAAAACTCATGCCTATACTTAGGAGGAGGTTGGGTGTAAGTGTATGATAAAGGGAGTTTGCAGCACACCCTATAGCATAAGCAGTGGCTTGTAGAATTCTTTAATGGATTGCTGGAACATGCTCAGTTTCGCTGCACATCCCAGTCTTGGTGTGGCAGAGTTTTTATTTTCTGTAGTAGCCACTAAAAAAAACCCCAGCTTTTTCCTTACTCTGATTCTGTGTGTGTTGGTAGTCTTCTAAAATTCATGTCAGCTCAGAGTGTTAGCATATTATCTCCAGCAAAGTACATCTGCTTTGCCCGGTACCACTTAATATGGTGCTAAGCTAGTTTAATCAGCCTAATTAGGATCATGAAATCATAAGGGTAATTGCCAGTGATGCAGGTTCTCCACAGTGGCTGTAACGATTCCCATCAAATGAGGATGTTTGTAAATTGCATAAATCTTACCAGAACCCGGA
Organism: Falco peregrinus; assembly: GCF_023634155.1. Lineage (NCBI taxonomy): Eukaryota > Metazoa > Chordata > Aves > Falconiformes > Falconidae > Falco > Falco peregrinus. Next base: position 43,113,814 of record NC_073723.1, read on the forward strand.
TTGCTCCAAAAGGTGAAAGTCTTTAGCTTTGCTAAATGGTGCTTCCCTCCCATGATCCAAAAATGATAACACGTTTCTATAGCCCTACGCAGCCTGACCTTTGAAAGCAGCAGTACTTCCAGGCCTGCTGGGACCTGACCACACCAGAACTATCACTGCTGTCTGTACACCAATAAGAGGACCGAAGAAAACAAGACTTTCAGCCATACAAATAGAAAAGAACCTATTCAAGGAGGCTTTAAAGCAGGGGTCCTCATACTACAGCCCGTGGGCTGGATACACCCCCCCAGGGTCCTCAATCCAGCCCCCAGTATTTACAGAAACACACATACACACACGCCGGGGGCTGGGGGGGGGAAACCAAGCAGCCGCAGATGACTGCCTGCCACTGCATCCGCGCGCCGGTCCCCTGGTTAAAAAGTTTGAGGACCCCTGTTTTAAAGATAGCATAACTGTCTATAATTGCATATTGTACAATTAGTTAAATCCTAAGATCTCACTGTGAAAACCTCAGAGTTTTGGGGTTTGGTTGCAGGGTGGTGTTTTTTCTCCCACAGAATCACAGCGTGATTGAGATTGGAAGGGACTGGACCCACACCCTTGCTACGGCAGGGTCACCTTGAGCTGGTTACCCAGCACTACTTCCAGATGTCTTCTGAGTATCTCTAAGGATGCAGGATCTTGCTGGTATCTGTTGTCTTTCTTGCTCCTATTTCCCTAGCACAGGGGTCCTCAAACTTTTTAACCAGGGGACCGGCGCGCAGATGCAGTGGCAAGTGGCAGGCAGTCATCTGCGGCTGCTTGGTTCCCCCCCCCAACCCCCGGCGGGGGGGGGGACAGGGGGGGTCTGTAAGTACCGGGGGCCGGATTGAGGACCCTGGGGGGCCGTATCTGGCCCGCGGGCCGTAGTTTGAGGACCCCTGCACTAGACCTTCTTTTCCGTCTCTTAATTCTCACCCAGACATATAACCTAGACTTTCCAGTTGGCTTGGGAGCCACACTAGCAGTCCTACTGTGGCTGGGAAAGCTTCCAACGCCAAATGCAGAATTAGCTTTCTAAACAGACACATCTTGTAATCCCACAGCTCCCATAATACTTAACTGACAGGTTATCCCTTGATATGGATTAGGCATTTTAGGGAGACATAAATGCAGACAGTTCCTGACTAAGAGCTTCATGTTACTATTTCCTAGTTGAAGGTCTCCAGCAGCTCCCTGACAGAGAGCTTGCTCTCAGTGCTGAAGTGTGGGAGTGCAGGTGTCTCCTGCAGAGAGCATAGGCTCAGTGACATGGTAAAGTAGGAACAGGAACTTCACTGTTAGCACTTTTTCCTCTTTTTTGTCCAAGAAGGCATAAAAACAAGCCACACTAAGATAGCAATCAAGAAATCATGTGATTTGCAAATAAGCACAGAGAGCTGGGTGTGTCCTTTCTGTCCTCTCAAGATGTTAGGGGAAAAACATTTTTTTTAAATTTATTAAGATTTTTAAGTTCGTTTTTAAAATTGGTATTAATACAGGTCTCTTAAAATGAACTTTCATTTTAATACCAAAGCATCAGAGATATTTTAAAAAATCTCTTGGATTAAAATAACAGTATATAGCATATACATCTGTGTAACACTCAGGACTGAACAAGAACAGAAATGACTGCAAGAATTTGTGCACAGGCATCAAAAAATGAAAGGTGTCCCAGTTTCAAAATATTATGCGCCATACAAAGTAAAAAATGTAAGATTCAAAAAAAAAAAAAAAGACAGGGAGGGGGACGAAAGAACAGAGCTAACTGTAAGATGCTTGTGACCACACTGTATTATTCAGTTCTTATCCTGTGTCCACAATTCTAGATACCTGAGCTCCGTGCTTCTTGCCATCGTATGTTAGCGGTTTTCTCCTCCTTCACTCTTCTCACCAAGAGAAGAGCGCGCATGTTTTGGTAGGTTGTTTCTGGTTTGACTTAGTTCAAGGACTTCACTGGAGTAGGGGCCTATTAAGTAATTCCATAGGATTCTACATCATTTCAGTTCTGTCACCCATTTTTCAGGAATAAGGTTGCTGCAGCTCTAATGCTGAGCACCGAATTTTCAGTTATGGGCACCTGCAGTACCCATTCATCATTGCTGGAGTTAAGTTACCCAGGCTTCACATGCAAAGAAGGTGTTCTTCAGGAGTCAGAGCTGCCACTGCCTAGCAGAAAAGGAAACTGATGACTTGGCAGGCTGTAAAGGTACTCTGTGGGTCACAAGTATCCAGTGCCAAGTCAACAGTTTTTTCCCTGCTGGCTAAAATTTGATCCATATGCTCTGTAGGAAGTTTGTTTTTTGTGATGGCATCTGGAGTGCAAAAGAGACATTCATATCTAAGAGAAATCTATTGTGGCAATATATGAATTTATTACAGATCTGTACATGGCTTTCTAGCTTCCATTAAGTGCTTTATGTTTCAGCTATCAAAAATCATCATCAAATCCTCAATAACCCTTTCAGAAAACAATTAGGGGAAAAAGAGAACAACTAGCAGGCATGTTAAGAGGTGGTATTCATCAAAACCTGGCAATATTTTCTTTATAAAGCTTTCAATTTTGTCACTATTTCCTTTAATGTAATAACTTTATAACAAAGAATTCCCCTTCCATTACTGTGGTTGTTTCTATTGAGTTTGATAGTCTATGCAAAGTCATCATTACTTGAAGAGGTAAGAGAGCCATTACTCAACAGCTGACTAAACGCTATTCTTGGAGTATGCTTGTACTTTTAAAAAAATGCAACTGAGCTTACTTACCTTCAGGGCAATAAAATCCCTGAGTTCCTGCACTTTATAAATGAGGTATTATTTTTTATTGCTAAAGCATAGCCTTGGAACTTTACAAACCCCTGTTTTAAAATTTTCTAAAACGGCATACACACACACACACACACACAGGCTGAACATTGCAGTGCTTCAAGCTGTTTAAAATAATGGAGGTCTAGCAGTTCCTGACCTAGAAATCTGCCATCTAGCTTTTTATTTAGTATTCCGCTAAAAATGGATCTGCTCAGATAGTATGTTGCCAAAAGAAATTGAAGCTTCTTGGTACATTGTACTGAAATACCCAATTTACCTTTTATCCCACATCAAGTTAACAGACAGAACTGGGAATGACATCACTGGAGAGCTCGTGCTAATGATTTGGCGTACTTAATTTTGTTTGGTGGGAGTTTTTATACTTACTCAGTAAAGGATAGTATCCCTACAAGCATCAGCTTGAGCTTAGACAACCCTGAATTCCTTCCTATGGTGTTCTATTCGCATCAAGGTAAGAGCCATACAACTTCAAAATCTGGGCTAGCCTCAGACTTGTTGTATGAGCAAAGATTCCTTCGCATCATCATTCTCGAGAATTTAGCCTAAGTGTTGGATATTTTGTCCTTTATAATTATGATCTTGGTCACAAACACTCAGCCTCTGTGGTAAAACATTTCCTGTTCCCTGCAGGGCAGGAGCTCTTGGGAACTTAAAAGCTTGCATTATCCTCAGGCTCTCCGTAAGGACAAGAACAGATCGGTAGAAAATCCAAGCTTCCTAAACCCACACTGTGCTCAAGGAGGCCGCGTGACTACTTTGATTCCTGTTATGCTCAGATGTATTGTGTAATTTGTTTTCATTCATCATGTTCACTTTCCTGCTTCCAATAGTTCGTTAAGGAACGCTCTTCTCTCATCCTATTCAGAGAAAAATCCATCTAAACTTGAAAACTTTAGTAAATATCCTATTATCCATCCAACCATTATTAGAAATCACAACTCTTTAAAGACTTTATTGCAGCTTATATCCACTTTTAGCACGTTTATAGTTGTTTTCTTTCTGTTTGGCTACGCATGAATGTAGCATGTAGGTAAAAGGGAAAGCAGCAATACTTAAGAGCACCCTGTTAATAGAGCAGAAGCTGACTGTATATATTAAATACGTTTCAAGGACAAACCCGCTCTGAGATTTCACAGTTTTAAGTGCAGTACAGAAGACTGCGGACAGGCATTATTAGGAAGCCAGCTAAGGCTGCAGCGCAGCCTGCTAAGCAGAGCTCTTGGTACCCGCTGAAAGAGGGATAGCCCAGATTCACATTCAGCTACACTAATACCCAGAGACTCAAAGAAGACTTAAAACACCAACTGACCGTGACGTTCTTCTGCCTTTCTGAGGGATACAAATATTAATGTAATTATGTGGTGGTGGCTAAGAGCATAAAAGCACAAGCCTTCAAACCCTGTGCCTTTCCCCTCCCTCTGGAGCACTGCCAGACCAAGCGCGTTTGTCCCTGCGCCGCTGGCACCCCGGCGGCGGGGGGTGGCAGCCGGACGGGACCGAGCCCTTGTACCGCTGTCCCCAGAGGCTGGGCGAGCTCTAGGCTGTGACGAGTAACTCATGTTATGCAGGGCAGCCACTAGGGGGGAATAAAGAGCCACGCTGCCGACGTGCTGCGCTCTGAGCTGCGGGAAGGTCTGGGACGTGGCCGGGACAAGTGCTGCAGCTGACCCAGCCGGCGGCCCGGCACCGCGCTGCAGCCGCGGGGCGTCCGTAGTGCGTATTGCGTTCCGACCGCAGGGCTTACCCAAGGGTCGATAAACCTGCGGTACGTTTGTATACTTGCTGCTTCGTTACTATAAACGTTTGGACTGCTAACTGTAGCCTGATTACTTGCAGTGGTGAAGTTATGTAGGCTCTGAACTACCAGGCATTTCAGCATGTGTTTTTTAGCTGAAAACATACATGTAAGTTAGGCTGCCAGGTGCTTAAAGGTAAACATATTTAAAGTGTATTGATAGACGATGCCATTCCCAAAGGGGAGAGTGGGAAGGGGGGCCGGCCAGCAGAGGAGGTGGGTTACAGCTAACTACTCTAGGAGGGCTGTTAAACCTTGGCTGCCTGCAAGACCCTCCTTCGGGAAGCTGCTGAAAGCAAGTAACCTTGCTAAAGCTGCTGAAGAGTGAATCGGTGCAAAAGCCAATCTGGAGAGAGGAAGTTTAGGACAATGTTTTTCAGATGCTCTAGATAGCTTTTGTGTATGTAACTCCAACTCCTCTCCTCTTAACACAAGTTAACACTCCTGACTCATCAGGAAGCCCCAAAATGCACTTTCCAGCTTGCTTATTACCACAACACACCTAAGAATGAACAGGATTATGCTCAATGAGCATACCAGTAATACCAGCTTCCAACATCTAAAAATAAATAAATAAATAAGGGTCTAAGCCAAAATCATCAAGAAAGACCCTAAAATAGATTTTAAAAGTTTAGATTTCACAGTTTCAAGGCCTCTGCCCCCCCCTCCTCCTCTGCCCCCTCCTTTGACACAAAGCTCTGAGCTCCAGTAACTTTTTTTATAGCGAAAGCAAAGATTCTGTTGTAGCCATTTGATTGCAGGACCTAAAGGCAGAAAAAGATCAACATGAAAGGAGTAATGGCAAAAAAATATATGAGTTGGCAACACCAATGTATCTCCTTTTCCAGGCTTAATGGAGCTGGCTTTGAAGACAATACCCAGGGATAAGAACTTAAAATTTGAAAATTGACTAATCTAAAGATTGCTATCCTCACATAAAATTCCAGGCAAAGAGGTGTGCGTCGCCTTTTAGTGAGAGGGAGGCTACCAATGATCCCACTTCATTCCCTTTAGTAGGAAGCTTAGCAACTATTCAGTAATAGTATCTCCTTAGGTGATTACTGCTTATACTTGGAGGGACAGGGTATTAGAGGAAGTCCTTGAAATATTAATGCCAATGCCTTTTACAGTCCTTGAAGAGGAGGACAAGGACCTTGGACTGAATGTGCCATTGAATGCTTGCCCTTGGCAGTGTTTCTGCCGTCACACACACATCTGATTCTTTCTAAAGGGGAAAAATTCTTGGCTTGGGATCCATCCCCTTGGGTTTGTGTCTCATGGAAAACACTGGACACAAGGTTATTTTATCATGGCTGATTTGCTTAATTGGAAAGAGAGATTGATATTTCTGCTATGAATGTAACGCATTTAACCTTTCTGCATCTGTCTGCTTTCATAAAGTTTCAACTGCTTTTCCTAAAGCAGCATGTGCACAGATCTTCGTAGGTTGCTGCCTTGATAATGAGTTACATTTTCGACCTGATACACCAAATCCTAGCCATAGTGTCTTCCACTAGCAATTATGAACTTGAAGCACTTAAAATCATACGCATTACAATAAGAACATACATCAGACAATTATCAAAAAGTTAATTGAATTTGTCTCCTGACTCAAAAGAGAGGGAAAAGCTTGGCTTGTTACTAGTAACATGACGTCCCTAATAATATTTTAAAATGTATTTTTAATCTAAGATTAATTTTCAAGCACTTGATAAAGCAATTTACATTTCATAAGCTTCATTGTCCTAACCAATTTTGAAATAAAGGATTATCTACTGTAGCAAAATGGAAAGGCTCATTTGGAGACTAGGCTACCTCTGTGTCTGAGCATTTTTATGAAAAGATACAGACGGTTATTTTGCTGGAAACTTTTTTCATGCAAATTGAGGATTGTATTGCCTATTTTACAGAAATATTTTAGGTTCAGTCTTCTTCTTCTCAGGAAATACAAATTCTGAACTCTACATATAAAAAATAATATGCAGGTTGATCCCAGCTTCCCCTGAAAAGAACAAAGCCTGCAAATATAGGCTACGTATATTATAGAGAAACTAATTCAGTGCTTATAAGCAATACTGCAATTAATTTTAATGTTTTGGTAATCATTTAATCATTGTCTGACTTGCTTTAAATCTTACTGGTGTGTTTACATGAATTGGACTGCAGTTCTATTCCAGTTGTATTTGTGGACTGAGTCTTGGGATATTTTGTTCTGTGGCAAATACTCATGCCAACTGACCCATGTAGAATTACAGTGTATTTTTCATACTGCACTATAGAAATTCAGCATAGTGGCTTTCTTTACAACAAGAACTACTTTCTAATTGTTAGGTAAGCATTAATAAATTATTTAAAAGACTAATTTGTGGACTTCAGTACCTTATCAAAGATAAGCATAAGAATTTTTTAATAATTTGTCTGACTTTTAAGGCTTTTTGGCAAATGCTGTAGGAGAGGGATTTTTAAAAAGAAATAGGGAATACTCACAATTGTGAATTTACATAAGGACTTTTTGATGATGTCTAAATGATGGAACAGAAGCTGAAAAAGTGTGGAGAGAAGCACAAGGACTAAGTGATTGGAAAACCATTAAGGGAGGAAACTGTGTGAGTATCTGTATAACTAAAATAGTGGGAGTGAGCAAAGTACTAGAATCATGCAGTGTATGATATTAATTCTCTGGAGAATGCATGAAGTATTGTAGACCATGTGTAATGGTTCATTAGAAAATTATATATATATCAAGCTTACTATACTATGCTATGATGGCAGTTTTGTCAAAATTACAAAGTAAACAACACATTTGTCTACTTGTACATAAGAGGAAAAATTTCCAAGAGGTTTGGAATCACATTTGCAAGACAGAGCCTATGCCTCTAAATTTAGTGGGATCAGTATCAGGTCCACAGTAAGGATAAAGGGTAAAAAGAACAGAAAGCCTGAAGCTTTGAAAGGAATTTTAAAAGGTTGTGTTTCAGAAAACAGAAATACATGGATCTGCCAGATGCGTTGGTGCAGCCTTTTTTTTTAAGTAGCCAAAAAAAAAAAAAATCAAGAAAAAAATGCATGAATGAGCAGTCTGTTTAAAACAGAGAAAATGTAAGAAAGTTAACAGGATTGTGGGTATCGCCAACAGATTGTGAGCATGTACGCACGTTGCTATTACTGAGCTTTAGATAAAGTACACTGGTATTTGGAACATTTTGAAACGTTTGGAGAAACAGCTCAGATAGTTATTAGAGATTAAACTGATAGTGAACATTTTCTGAAATAATTAATCCACACGCCCATTCAGGAATGCAGTACCCCTCTTACTCAAATGTTTTTCTCAGTTCTTTTCCCCCTGTTCACTTCCTGTTTATCATTTATGATTGCTATGAAGAGGTGTTCAGAATAGATGAGTACAAGATCTGTCAAAGTAGATAAGCACATTATCTACTTCTTTATTAGTAAGGATGCTCTGCCAATTCAATATGAGTGGGGGGAGGGGGGGAAGAAACAAAGATGACTGGATTTTGGTCTCTGGTACCTAGGCACATCACACAGAACAATCCAGATTTTCACTGACAATGCATTTTCCTACCATAAAATCAGCATCTCTTTTCTTACTTTGTACAGAGTTTTCTCTGCCTAGGCTATAAAAGCTGCTTAGGTATCCTACTTTCCCTTCTACCCCTTTCTTTGGCATAGATGAAGCTTTCCAGCCACTGAAAAAATTCTTTATCCCAGGATCTACTCTTACTACTCTCATCTCAGATGCTAACATGGATTCCAACAATAGGAATCTTAGTTTTTCTTTAGGCTTTGTTTTGCCCTTCTCATCTGCCGAAGCTGAAACATTTGTAATAAAGATAGTTCTGTTTAAGGCTGCAGACCTGATGTTTCAGTTAAATTACAAAGAATGTAACCAGCTTCAGTTGTTTCAATGACATTAATAAATAGTACCTCAGGAGACCTTCTGTCTCCACCAACAGTAAAGTCTTGCTTCAAGAAATCACCCTTTTAGCCTTTCTATTCAGGGTTCTTAAGACAGAAAAATAATTGTAGTTACCCAATACCAGCTCTATAGAAATAATTACTTTATTGCAGATGTCCTCCTCCATCGTGAAGTTCCATTCACATCTGCACTGAGATTGAAGTTGCACTGATTTTCAAAATTCTTCAATCCTCTTCTCCCCCACCATTCTTGACAAGAGTTTTTCAGTCTCGGTCACCGCTCTTTTGCCCTGTTTGTGTCCTCTCTTACTTGATCCGTAGTCTACAACAATGAAAATCTATATTCTGCCTCATTTATTGGAATATTCGTATTTTGAATATTTCTCAAAATCATTTATTTGCTAGCATTACAACAACATATTTAGTTCTTTTTAGTTTAGAAATGACTGCCTGGTTCTTTCATTATGCATGACAGTAATGATACTATGTACAAATATATTTCCTTTATACAGTTATGACTGGCTGGTCCAAATGGTTGACATATTTTTTATGGCATTACTTTTTAACAGAAATTCACATAGGATATACACCGGTATGAGCATGCTGGTTTTGGCAGGGATAGAATTAGTTTTCTTCGTAGTAGCTAGTATGGGCTGAAAGTATCAGGGGAGACTTGAGGTTAACACCCAGGATTGGGGTTGGGGATACAGAGGTTCCAAAGCCCACTATAGTCCAACTGAAAAAGAGACACAGGCAGCATGTGAAGAAGTTTGAGCTGCTTCAGAAATCATTGGTTCTGTAGAATGTGCTGGTTCTGGCTGGGATAGGGTTAATTTTCTTCACAGTAGCTGTTACGGGGCTATGTGTTGGATTTGTGCTGGAAGCAGTGTTGATCACGCGGGGATGTTTCAGCTGTCGCTGAGCAGCGGTTACACAGTCGAGGCCTTTTCTGCCCCTCACCCCCCACCACCAGCGAGCAGGCTGGGGGGGCACAAGAAGCTGGGAGGGGACACAGCCGGGACAGCTGTCCCCAACTGACCGAAGGTGTATCCCATACCATGTGGTGTCATGCTCAGCATATGGAGCTGGGGGAAGAAGGAGGAAGGGGGGAGCATTTGGAGTGACAGCATTTGTCTTCCCAAGTAACCATGACCTGGGATGGAGCTCGGCTTTCCCGGGATGGCTGAGCACCTGCCTGCCGGTGGGAAGTGGTGAATGGATTCCTTGCTTTGCTTTGCTTGCACGTGTTGCTTGTGCTTTACCTATTAAACCATCTTTATTAAGTGAGTTTTCTCGCTTTTTCTCTTCTGATTCTTTCCCTCATCCCAGTGGGGGGAGTGGGCGAGCGGCTGCACAGTGCTTAGCTGCCAGCTGGGGTTAAACCACGACAATGAGTTAACAAGTTACAAGTCTTTTCATGACAAAATTAACTGTTATGTAAACAAAATTTTCTTCTTAGTTTAAAAGTAGGTTAGCAATAAGAAATACTAACCTTTTTAGTTAGTGTTTCTTGCCATCTGAATAAACTGATATTTCAAATATGAATCCACTTTCCACTATAACTGTTACCGAAATCTCGGAATGAAGAGCTTATCGACACCAATTTGATGTAGATAAGCAGACACTTCTTTATTGATGGCCGGGTGCGTGAGTGAGTCCTCTCACAATCAGTGCACACCAAGTTTCAAAATCAGACACCATATATAGAAATTATTCATGCATATTCATTAAGTATTCATGCATAATCATGATATTTCCCGAAAATCATTAGCATACTCTCCTCCCATATCCGATTCTGTGCAGTAAAGGTTAGAAAGGTCCAGAAATGTGTCTGGGGTACGATTTGGGTAGGTGGTATATGAGTCAGTGGTCGCAATCTCCCTGTGCCGGAATTACCTTTTACTAAAGTTCACCGTTTCTTGGCCGGTAACTACAAGCTGTTCCAGTCGACTCTCCCCAGTTCACATTAATTCTGTATTCTGACATTTTAATACACTTTCTACATACAGAAGACTAGTCAAATACAAAGAAATCCTCTACCCAGTCTACCTGTAAATACTGTATCTAATTATCTTCAATCATCTTGAATCTTAAGTCTATTATCTAAGTTCTAATCATTCCTACTAGGTGATTCTGACCTATTCTTTTGGCCTTGCTACAGGGCTGTACAGAGGATTTCATAGCAGCTTTTGCTGTGCAACTACAAGTTTCATTAAAATATATTTCTTACTCCAAATGATTTTATAAAATCAAATAAAGTCAACTAATTCTACCTTATTAGCAGATCTGTACCATAACCCACACCTTAAACCAGTACATTCCCATCAAAAGCTGGATAGCCTATGGACACACTCTTCAAATTTTCATTCATTATATTAAAAAAATACATACTATTTCAAAATTATCTGGTTCTGATTTCTGAATGAAATTGAAATCATTCCCACCTCCTATGAGGATATTACCTAAGGAGAGCAGGAGAGAAGCTGCAACCTGAAAATTATTTTTGAAACATGTTAAACATATCTTTAAGTGTTTTTAAAGTAGTTCTAAATGTTCACAGAAAGCATTGCATGGACAAGGGAAAGAAATGGAAATACTGCAAGAAGACATTTTTCTTACAAGTACAGAACAGTCTAATTCAGTTTCTGTTCACATTCAAGAAACTTGAAAAACAATGTTTCAGAAATGCAAATGTATACAATATTTTTGAAGACAAATATAATGCAATTGGTCAAGGCAGTAGCTAAATCAGGAAATTGACTGTAATTGAAGTTTATTTTATGAGAATGTAATAGAATTGCAAGACTGTTGACGCTTATATACATCAAAATTACTAGATTAAGACATAATGTTCTTTACATGAAATTCTGCCCTCAGACTCTGAGGCAAAGAATAAAGTGGCAGAGACGGTGGTAATGGAGTTAAGAGCCCCACGGGGCACGAGAGAAAGCCATATCGCCAGCAAAATTCAGAGGAGGTGCAAGGAAGGAATCAGAGTATCATTTCAAAATGAAGCAACACAAGAATATGGGATGAAGGAACTGCTTGGGCCCCAAAACACACCCTTTCTTTTTACAGGCTTCAGATCAGCCCGCCCCTACACCCACACAGGGTGAAAGTCAGGAGTATGAGGACACAAGTAGACTTCAGTGTCAAGCCTGGACTGTAGGTTGAAGTTGGCAAGGGGCAAGATGATCTCCCAGCTGATTCAGAGACACAAAAATAAGGCTGTTTCCGTAGTGCCCAACAATTACAGACAATAAGATTTGCCACTATGTATTTAACAGAAAACTGATACTGATCTCTGAGAGCAAGAAAAACAATGCTTGTAGGTTTGCTTGGACATTAACATCCCCTGTCAAAGGATTAGTTCATAAGTCCTACAGCATTTCCATTAGATTTGTAGAGTAAGTGCAATAAAAATCCAGCATGACTAAGAAAATTTATGGGGAATACAATGGTGGTGATGAGCTGTGGGATAAGATCAGCTGTGTTTTTCTCAGCCTACTGAACAATAAGATCAGACACCATTTTGGATATAGTCCAAGGACCATGCCAAGCAGAGCAAAAAAGATATGAGCTGAAGGTATATTAGGAAATGAGTGATTACAATAAAAAGAGATATGAGATGTGTGCAAAATGCATGCTGCAAGAAGAGGTAGGGTGATTTTAAGAAGTGGACTGGAACTGGGGTTTGGGAAGATATAAATTGCAGTGGTTGATCTATCTTAATGACAAAAGTAATGTCACTTTGGATAAAGTAAGAATGAGAAATTGGGACGTAAAGATACAAATTTCTCTAGTGGCAGACTAGGAATCCAATAGGTTTCATATACATTCTGTTCCATTAAGTTTTCCTAAAGCAACTGGACTGTGATGATAATTTGCGGTTTATTATTAATATACCACCCAAAAGATTCTTAAAATGCTACCCAACAGTTTGACAAGGTGACAGCCACAGTAGACACTTATTCAAAAGTATAATCCAGGTGAAAAAAACTCGTTACTTGTCAAAAAGACACTCCTGTGGTGCTGTATTTTCTATCAGCACTTTTCTTATGTTTACCTGAATTTTACTCTTGCATAATGTAGGGAAGCGTTTCAGTTCTAAGGAATTTCAAATTTCTTGGATCAGGATTCTAGAAAGAACAATTTTCCTGTTCTGTGTTAGACGAGGCCGCAAGACTGCCAGGAATGAAGTCTTTAAATTACCAGGTGAAAGAAGAGCTTTTCCATATAAATGTGTTACTTTCTACCAGCAGTTAAAAAAAGGCATTCTTTTTTCCAGTTCAGAATTTCTAGTAGGTGGGCAAAATAGAAATCTTCCAATAAAATATAATGCACTGGGGGGTAGTAAAGATCTTTGGTATACACATATTTTCTTATACAAAAAGATGTGGAATGGTACAGCTTAATACATTACACAGAGGTTTGTGATCCTTCCACATCCCCCAGAGTTTTAGCCCTTATAAATTAATATAGAGTGAACGTGGATACAACTATGTAGACTTGGCAAAGGTACAGATGTTGGGTTTGAGTTTCCTTGGATTAGTCTGGTCTTACCCAGTTCTGCAATGGAAACATACATTAATAGACATATGCAAAAAACCTTAGAGATTCAATAAAGAAAGCCTAAAAATCCAAGAGTTTTCATTCTTTTCTCAATAACCCTATTGTCTATAATATGACATTTATATGCTTATTCCACAAAAGCTAGCAAGTAGGTAGTAAAGTGGTAATTATCACGGGGCAGGGGGGGAATATTTTCTGCCCTCCATCTCCCTCTTCTCTTTCCTCCAGCTGGCAATCGGCAGGAACTTTCAGCCTCACAGTGAATAGCTATACCAGCAATTTGTCATAGCTTTCTACTTCAAATGAGTACTTGATTTTGCAGCCTTTAGCTATTTAGATGCTGTTATGCATATGTTAATATTTAATTCAATAATGTAATTAGCAAGTCCTTATGTCTCTCCTTTGTGTAATACGGCCATTGTATTCACGCCCCTATTTTTTTTTTTAATGATGGCAGAAATGAACAGTAGTTCTCGTTGTTCTGTGATCTCATCAGCTTATACAAACTAATTTAGGTCAGGCTGCACCAGGTTTGGATGCTCTTCCAAAACACATAAAGGGACTTGAGTAGATTGAATTAGTGATTTGCAGCTTGAGAATTAATCTGGTGTGATTTAACGCCCAACGAGATGGAAGACACCACTTTGCTCAGGAATTATTTGTGAGGCAGAGTGGATTCCAGCTCCTGACCAAATTCGACTTCCTTCTTCAGAAGGATTCGAAGTAATATTATTACCATTAACCTATATAATTAAACTTTCCACTCACCCATATATCAAGAATACTCGTAGACAAAGATGCTATCTGAGATGAATAAGGTATCAGAATTTGTTCCAAAGATTTATTGGCATCTTCCTTTTAATTACCTAAATGGATAGTGGCTAAGGGGTACACAGAACTCTCCAAGGGGCTTCCACTTGCTTTGCATTGCAGACTCAAGTACTGACTAAACAAGAATCCCTCGAGTCTGCTCTCTGCATGTGAAAATCAATTCCAGAAACTAAAAACCAAGGGAAGAGGAGGAAGTAGGAGACCCAGCTTTTCCCAGATCCTCATTTCCCTTATCTATTCCTATAATGACCCAAATGCTCCAGTCCACTTCAGAAAGTTTTCTAAATGTATCTCTGGACCTTTGTTGGTTTTCTGCCTTTGTGTTACCTTGCAATTTTTTTTACCAACTTTTCAAAACTGGTCTTAGAAAGCAGAGGGGTTTCCTGTGGGAAAGAGTCGGGGTTTTGTTTGTTTTCTAAAGAAAAGATTATCATTTCTTTAGGAAGCAGGTCCACAAATGTAATATCAGCTACTAACTGCAGTAGTGCTGCAAAATGGTAACGATACGTTGAATGAACATAACACAACAATAAGAAACCAGTACATTTATAATGGACTTGCAGTCCATCTGTAGATGGACATACAGGTCTACAGATTGGGTAAACATTGTTGAGGAATGGTTAAAAAAATGTGATTGCTATTATGGTAGGAATTTGAGGAGTGTGGCAGAGAATATAGTATAAACTTAGCAGCAAAACAACAACTAGCTTATGAAATTTGGTGGAAGGTTATTCATAAATTATCGGAACTAGGAAGGGGAATCGTAAGATAAATTAAAAAGACCTTTCAATTAAGTGGGATCAAAACTAGCACTTTATCTACTAAATAGTTTCAGTGTCTCGTTTGTGAAATTATTTCAACAGATAATATGGACAAAAATCATAACTACTTTAACTTCATTGGGCATTTGCACGTTTATTTTAATGTGTATAGAGGTTAATTTAAAAATATTTAAAATCATTTGAGATAAGTGCTCTCTATGCAGGAAAAGCATTATATTACTAAAATCAATATATATTTATATATAATACATATTTTCAACAGAACTAATGCTTTTAATGGCAGTTAGATTTTGGTTTGGTGGGTTGGTTATATAGCAAAATCAGACACGTGCTGCATCCAGAGAGCAAGTAATACTTAGAAAAAAACCCTGACATCACAGAACATATTAAAAACCTGAACACATATGCAAATGAGAGGGAAAACTCAGTAATTAAAATGTGATGACAAATGGGACAAATTTTCTTGATCAGAAAAAGATTCATTGCAGAATTCGGCATTGTTAGAAACTCCTAGACAAAGAGGGACAAGTCAAAACAGTAAGGCACACAGACAGATTGCTTACCACAATTCAGTGAAAAATCCACAAATACTGAAAAAGGTCATGTGTAAGTATTGCAAATATCTAATAAGGGAGCCAGGGCCAGTAGGAACACATAAGCAATTAGGTAGCCTTGTTGTAATAGAAGTCGTGGAGACTATAAGATCAAATAGAAGCAATATCCAGATGTTTAAATTTAGGTGTCTTGAGACACCTGAGACCTTGTTCCTGAAAGGATTTATACACATGCTTAACTTTACAGGTCTTAATAGATTCATGAGCACAGAGTCAACAGGAGCAGAGTGGTCTGCATCTTGGGAAATATGAGACCAGTCCACAGAGGCAGATAGGACAAACAGTATAAAAAAAACAAACCTGGACAAATGCAAAAGAAAAGAACATTTTATTCATACACACACGTGTATATACATACAGTTATGTATGTGTGTATATCTGTGCATATGTATGTATATATATGCATGTACACATTATACCCAAGGAATTAAGAAGAAATAAAGAAGTGCAAGATTATATGTCTGGTTATAATTGCCTTGAAAAAATAACACCCAAACACAGTTTGTTTGAAAAGTCTCCATATTCCACAGGCAAGGCCAGCTATTATTAAAGTTTGCTATAGACTGCAGAATACCCTTTCCAGTACATTTTGGTTCCAGTTCCAGCTTTTGCACAAGTAGACTTGCCATACTTTTATTCTAATCTACATTTTGTTGGATTCACATCTTTTATGCTACCCAATTTATTAAAACTCCTAGTAGGTAAGATAACAAGAATCTTCCCAATAGCAGCGGCAGGCAATAATTTTTACTTCTGTAATGCACACACAATCGTGTAGCAAAATGCTTATGATCAGATAACTTTTTGGAACAGGCAGAAATGGTTTAATTGATTTCAGTAATACCATTCTTATTTATAGCAGCTGAAAGTAGGTATCTTCATGCTTAACTTCTATTTTACATAACATTAACACAAAATAAAATAACTTTGCTCATGTCTAAAATAGAAGTTTTATGGTAATGGTTGCTTTGAAGTAGTTCCATGTTTGTTCTAAATGACCAGATACCATCAGTTCCAAAATGGGACTTTGAACATTCAAAGTAAAGAAAGAGCTTTCTTCTGTTGATGCTAGCAGATGTGCAAAACCATGAATGTGATACGAAATTAACATTGACTGTGTTTCATTATCAGACTGTGGGTCAGGGCAAGCTTAGATTCATACTAGAATGTCACAAAAACATTGAAAATTAGGAGTAGAAAGGTTTTGAGATGTCCTATATGTCATTCTTTTGTCCAAAGGCAAAATCAGCTACATCTGTATCACTTGAAACATATGTTTGCCAGTATATTCCTTAAGACCTGCAGTGTGAGAGAGTGCACGCATTTCCTATTCTTCATGCTATGATAGCAAGCATTTCCTAATTTACACTTTTTTTTCCCTCTGCTATTTGAGATCTCTCACACAAAAGACATGGAGGGAAAAAAATACCCAACCTTGCTGCAGCAGCATTCTGTATACGTGAAACTCAGTTATAGTTAAAAAAAAAGAAAAAAAAACACACAAAAAGGAGAAAGAAAAAAAGAAATAAAAGGTTTAACAGAAAAAATGTACTGAGAGTAAGCCAACATTTTTTTAAAAGTACAATTTTCAATAGAATATTCTGACAGCTAAGAAAACAGTGTTTTGTTCTAGGAATGCACTTTTATTCTTTGTTTTTTCTCTAATGATTCTTGGATCTCTAAATCTTACTGAATCATTGTGCTGTCACTGGTTGCTACGCTGTAGGGATGAAAGCATGTGTACTTTATCATCACTATCTCTGTGTTCTGTTATTAATTTTTCAATAGGTAACCAAGACCATTCCAAAAAGGAAGGGAGGAAGCAGAGTATTCGAGTCCTCATGGGGAGGCTGTATTTTAGCCAGATTTCTATCTCTGCATTCCCCTGAGGAATCTCATTCACTGTTTTTATTGGTGGCAAAGAAAACTTAAGTATTCAAATATTTCTCCTTTTTGTATCTATTTGCATACCTTACCTTGTTTTAAAGCTCTATTTTAGGATTCTGTTCTCCGTCTTACACCCAGGCACTAAAACTTCGATGAGTTAGAACCCCTTTCTTGATACATTCTTGGATGGAAACCTTTCATTATAGTAAAGAAGTTCTGACTTCTTAGTCAAAAAGTCATGTTATATTCACGGTTCAGGTAACTACTGCAGGCAACTGTTTGATGGCACCTGACTGTCATTAGCAGCCTGGGACTTGTGTTCCTCCTACTTTTGCTCTTTTTTTATGCTTTTTCTAAGTCCCTTTACTACAGAAAGTGAAATCTCTTAACTTCCATGCAGGTGTCCAGGGCTATTTGAGAAGCACTGAAAATGTGGTTTTAGTTTCAAAGTGGCATTCACCTTTCTACTGTATTTTGTTGTTGAATAGTTTTATCCAGAAGTGATGGAACATTTGATTCTTATCATTCTTTGCCTTTCATTTAACAGTCTAATGAAATTGCTGACACATCCACCACACATTTGAAGTCAATAGCAATAATTTGTTAAGTGGTATGTAATATTCTGGGAATGTAAAGAACCATAAATATGTGTCCCCATTATCCCTAAGATCCATAAAAGGACGAAGAGGCCAACTACTTATGGCAAGGTCAAGTTCAAGACTAGTGCTTTCTTGAGCACACTGATTCATCCACACTGCCAAGTAGCTGCAGTGCAGTTTCGCATACCACTGGCCTTGCATCTCTTCACACCTGCACGGAGGCCTGTTGTGTGACACCTTGTGAAACATCATGCAGTAGGTACAGCCAGAGATATCCACAGCTACCAACTTCAGTGCAGTAGTAATTGCTGTTGCCCCTTTTGCTCCTCCTGCTCAAGAGTCTACGCCATCTTCCCGTAGTCTCCTGCAGTGCATAACACAAGCCATTGCTATGTAGATAGCCAACTGTCTGCAAGAACTGGTGTTTGAAAACTGGTGGTGCATAGAAGGAGACATTTCCATCAGCGGCGCAGGTCTCTGACCAGTGGACCATTTGACACCATTCTAGCCAGGCTCCCCATCACAAAGTGGAAGTTTGAATCCAGAAAACAAACACCACTTGTTGAAGACGCATGGTTCAACACTCCTGGCATGACCAGGAAGCCTGCCCTGAATTTTCAGAGGCAGACAGCCATATTTGAGAATGTGGCTCACCATATTTAGCACCTTCAGGAAGCCTGTGAGGCCTACCGCCCTTAGCTTGTACCAGTCAGCTGGCAACCAGTCTGGGGTCAGCATGTCTAGAAGGAACGTGCTGGTGGCTGAGGCCTTCATCTACTGGCAAGTGATTCAGCACCCAGAGTAATTGAGGTCAGCGGGGACATGAAAGCCACGCTAACTTCAAAGTTAGATCAGATTGCTTAGGCTGTTTTCCAGCTGAGTGCTGAAAATCTGCAAGGATGATGGTGGATTTCACAACCTATCTGGGGCAAAGTGGGTCAGTGCTTAAGGTGACAAATACTCTTTCCCTTAACACTGGTCATTCTGCATTTCCCACATTTTATCTTATGACCATCACACCTTGTGCTTCAGCTCTGCACTTCTCAGAAGAATCTGGTTTTGTTTCTGCAACCCCTTCTCTCCTGGTTGAGCAAGCTCAAATCCTTCAACCTCACCTTGTGTGCCGTGTGCTCCAGCCCTGTCTTCCCTCTTCTGCCCTCCCTGCCGTTCATAGACATCTCTTGTACGGGGATGGTGGGAGGGTTTGAAACCGGGCAGAGTACTCCAGCTGTGGTCTCCTGAGTACCAAGTAGATGGGATAACTCCCTTGATCTGCTGTTTACACTCTAAGAGAGCCCACAGTGTGGTTAGCTTTCATTGCAACTGCTGACTTACGACCAGCTTCATCACTACAGTCCCTGGGCCCTTGGTTCCAGACTTGCCACCGAGATAAAGAGTTACCCCAACCTGCACTGCTGTTCCACATAAAGGATGTTGCATTTGCCACCACTGAACTCTATGAGGTTGCCATGGGACCATTCCTCCAGCTTATCAAGGCCCCTGACAATGGCATCCTATCCTCCAGTGCATCTACCGCTCCCCACATTTTGGTGCCGTGCACAGCTGGGCTGTGAAGGTACATGCCATCCCAGCAATGACACTGCCAGATAGCATTGGCCCCAGTGTCAAACCTAAGTAAGCAAGGTGAGGTGTGAGGGGGGTGCCGCCTCCAAATGGAAGACTACCATGATAGCATGATGGTCAGGTATGAGAGGAAACCTAATAAGCTCCCAGAAGCATTGTTAGACTTGTTCTAATATCCCTCACCTCTTTCTCTCATGTTCCTTGCAGACCTCCTCTGGTAGTCACTGTCCTGTGGCCAGTTGTTGTGCATTGATTCTGACTGTGGATTTGCTCCAGGATGATCTCCAGCACCCACTGCTTGGACAACCTGAATTTCACAATCCTGGGCCTGATGATCGTTGTGTCTGGAGCTGAAGTCTTCTCCTTTTCTCCATGTATTCCTGGAAAGTAAAGATATGAAGAATGCACATTCTTTCTTATTTCTGGGAATGCACAATATTCTATACAGCTGCATGCACCAGCTGCTTAAGAAACCAGTGTGCTAGTTTTGCAACTGTTATGAGCATGGCTGGGGTGGACTCATTCCTTGGAAGATACAACCTGCACCAAAGCCTTAGGGTATGGAACTTAAAATGTACATTTTCAAAGCCTTATCTGAAGACTCCCATCACTTAACTACCATATGAATTCAGGCAAAGTTTGAAAATGGCAAGGTATTTAAAAACAAACAAAAAAATCCAATACAAAGCAAAACACTTTACAGAAGTTTTCATCGTTTTTAAGCTTGATAGAGCCAACTTTCATCCTAGTTTGATTCCATCCCATTGCTGAACTCAAACACATAAGGTGGCAGTTTGCTTCATGAAAGGTTTGTAGAAGGCCTGGAACTAAGTTTGGCAATATTTAAAAAAAAAATAGATCTAATTTTTCACATGATACACTGTAAGCTGTTCTTTATAGAAATCAATACAATAACAGCTTATTGAGGCTTGTTATAGAAAAATCTTATTTTGGGGAAGAGGATGATTTTCTGTGATTGCTTGATAGAAGGCTTCATTATTTGGATTTATCCTTCTATTGCACTTCTGTATTTTTTAAATGGTTTAATTACATTACTTTTAGAAAATTTCTTCCTGTACCGATTTAATTTTGAAGTCTCTCAATGAGCCAATAAGCATTATTTTTTCACGTTCAGTGTTTCACCAAGATGGAACTGTCTGCTTCAGCGAACACACAGGAATTGGTGAAATCAATGGAACTTCTGGTTTTCAGTACTACAGAAAATCTGGTCACAATGAGCATGTGCAGTTCTCATGTAAGGCCTTTGGAATCTATGGAGTTGCTCCAGAAAAAAAGTATCACCCATGATAAAACTGCAGAAATATTTTTTTTAGAGATAGAATACTTTTTAGAAAAGGAGACTTCCAAATGACAGCAGAATTTGCTTAAGTAAAAAAATATAAATCTTCTCTGTCTTCTCAATGTCACAAATCTACGTATCAAAGTATCAAAGAAAGTTCTACCTGTCTGGCAAAAAAGCCTTGCAGTAAGAGTATTCAAAATTATTTTTTACATTATGCATAGCAGAACACCGATGCAAGATGTGATATTGACAGTGCCTCATTTTACCAGGAAAATCTTGTAGAAATAGCTGTAGTTTGGTTTTATATTCATGGCCATCATACTACATAAAGCCTTTCCTCAGAAGTTTTTTTGCTACAGGCCTAACATGATGGTTTACAGTAAAATAAACTGGACTTCTCAAAACACAGCCCTGCAGAGACTCACCAACTCAGTCCTGTTTTAAAAAATAACTTAAGCATTCAGGCTTCCACATAAGGCTTATGCAGCTTTTGATCCACTGATCAATTTAGACATACAAAACAATGCGTAATACTTATGCATCCAGCAAGAGGCCGTGGACCATGCTGAAATCCAGATTCAGTTCTGTATCCTAACTTCCATCCAAAAGAAACATCTTGACATTCTGGATAGGTCCCATCACTGGTAGTACAAAAAGGCGGAATAAAATCGGAATTACTCCAGGCATTAGTGAGCCCGTCAGAGCCAAGCACACCTAGTCTTAAAGTAACTACCCATTTCTCCACTGTTTCAATGCAGCGAAGTAGGAAGATGTTTGCTAACCCGCTGCAAAGAGCACAAGAGGCAGATCCATATAGGGATGATTTTTTTTGCCTCTGGAACCACTAGACCAGCAAATTTCTAGTCTATTGAGGCTCCAAATGCACTCTTTTTCCTTTCCAAAGGCAATAACACCAATGTAATTCAGATGCACATAGCTGTCTCCACTGCAAAGAACAAAGCTCTAGTTTTCATTAACCGAGACACTCCCATGTGGAGTCTGAAAAACTGGAACAATTGATGCATCCATCTTACAGCTTTATGTAATTGCTTAGCAGGTCTTCTCAACTGACAAGACACGATGATTTTTCAACCTTTTCACAGCTTATAAAATGCCAGCCCTGAGTTGTTTCTGAGATAGGTAGCAAGAAACTTTTAAGTCAGTGCCAGTTACTTGAACATGGCTCCTCCACACTCTAGGGATAAGCAGATATGACAGCTGAGCTGCTTCCATTAGAATGAGTTCCTTTTGCAACAGTTGAAATGAAAAATGGTAAGAAGTAGATTTTTATCCCTGTGTTTGTTTTGATTTAAGCTTGAAGTTTGACCCTGAAGCATCCTTCAGACAGTATAATCTGTAGGAGCAGACACATCTGCCAATTTTGAAAATACTGTGCAACAATAAAAAAGCATCTTTAATTTTTTTTCCTGGGGGGGTGGGGGGTGACCTCTTGTATTTTAAATGCTTCACTAAAAATACAGGAATTCATTCCAAATAATCAATACCAGTCCTACATGCAGTTTTAGTGAATTCAGTCCCAGGTACTTAGTAATTCCAAATTACTCAGTAGTCAGTAGTCCTCATCTCCTAAGGAGATTCTTAAGATCTTCTCTATGACAGAAAAACAAACAAGTTCTTTTTTCTATAGCAGATAAAGCTATTCAGTGTTGCATAAAATCCAATGGGGAAAAAACTGAAAAGAAATTGTATAAGCAAAGCAGACACCACCACCCCCGACCCCCAGCCCCTTCCTGGAATTACAGTACACAGAAGCTCCCTATTCTTCACATTTCTTTGGTGCTTCATTTGCTTTTGCATACTGTAATCCAGCCATGAAGAATTTTCTACCTAAGTGTTGTGGGGAGAGGGCTTGGGGTGTTTTTGTTTATATTTTACAAATATATTGTTTCCTCATGCAATGTCCTTTTACCTCACTTTTCTCATTGTAAGTTCAGGAGAACTGTTGAAATTTAGTTGCCAAATTGTTCTTTCTTTGGATACTGAAGAGCCATGTCAAGGAAATTTCAGGAAGAATGAAGTTAAACAGCGCTAAGAACGTCACATTTGCAGTCATTGGATTATTTTAAATTCATTTTGGTGATTTAAGACGTAACTAATGTATTAATGCATTACTTTCCCAGTAAGTGTTCTGCAGTAACATAAAAGCAAATGCATATTGGCAATATAGTCCTTTTAATGATTCCTGTCCTGAATAATCTTTCTTTGGGATGCAATATGATTATTTTTTTCTGTTTCACAATGTTTATACAGACACACAGTGTGTGCATTTAAAGAAATAAAATTAAAAAAAAAAGCAGAAATAATGTTTTGTTCCAGGTACACGTCCTAGAGACTTTTTTTTCCCCAAACAAATTAAAGCAATCACACACTTTAAAGTTCAGTAAAATCTAAATTTAAACCACTGTCATTTTGGCCACCAGAGCCTGGAAGACGCTTCTGCACATTAAGCATCCTCAAGGGTGCTTCAAAATACTTGCTACCAACAAAAAATGGCAGATATTCTGAAACACATTTTATTCTTTTATGATTGTAGGTGTGATCCTGTTTCCAGAAGCCTCTTCAGCATTAACAACACTATGGCAATCAACTATGTATGTTTAGTATAGCTTTTGAGCAGTATCAATGGCTAAAGCCTCCATAGCTTTCTTTACAGAATTACAAAATTACAATTTATACAGCTTACTAGTCCAAGTCATAGTAAGACTACAGAGTTATGTCATTATCCAAGCAAATTTTGTGAAGAAAAAAAATCACCCTGAATGCAATCCAAAACCTTTTCAAATCCATGGATATATGAAACATGAATCTGTTGCTCTAATTCTTACATAGTTGTTTTTCCTCCATGTAGTAATGTGTATCATAGAATAGAGTCTATATTTTTCCTGAATATACAATGCGCTGTGTACTTGCCTGGCTTCCAACCCCCACATAATGCAAGAACTCCGCTTCAAAATGTTTTATGCTGCCATTCTGATATTATTTTCATCTGTAGGAGCGAGTGAGCTTTCTCTCATCTTCTTAATCAAGTGAAGGCTCCTTCAGGCCAAAAGAGGTTTTGCTGTTAAAGTTCCTGGGGTTTGAGCATTGCCTCTATCAAAAGAGCTTACCCACCTTAACAGCTTATTTATCTCCCCCCTCCTCCTCAGCTGCTCTCTTCTTCCTCACCAGCTTAGGTAATTTGGAGGCACTTGAGAAAAAAAATAGCCTTTATGTTTAGAGGATGAGAGCATGCTAAATAATTAATCCACTGATGTAAATCTTTACCTTACTATGTAGACAGAATACAGAAATACCTCTGAATGTATTTTGTTGCAAATGACCCATTTGTTAGAACATTTAGGGCAAAACGGAGCTAATTAATTATTACGAACAAAATTACAGGCTCAGCAAATTGCATAACTTCTCTTTTGATAGCTTCAAAATAAATACCATCCTAATCATTAGCCTGAAGAGTATTGACAGGGGCCTGATTCGGCATGTCTAGACCACGTAAACCCTTTGTATAGGAATAATCTGTTGTTATGTAGTGAAATAATTAATTCTGGCCTCTGCCAGAAGAACTGCATGATTCAGCAGTGCACCCCTTCTCTCAGTTGGTGCTTCTTGAAAAGTTATCAATTCTCCAGAAAGTCCAGGAGACGCAGATCTTCCTCTCCCACTTTCATGTAACTATCTATAGTACTGTACTGCTAGTAAAATCAATGAACATAGGTGGGCTGCACTCCCTATCTGCTGGAGGATGACCTGGCTATACCACCTCACTCTCAAGGTTGTGTGTGAGCTCTGATCTGACATTTGTGTTCTAAAAAAACTCCTGCTAGTGAAATACACGGGAGAATGTCTATTTTGGTTTCCAAAGAGGTTAAATCATTTACTAGACAGCAACAGAGACTTGCGTAGTTTTGGGGATGCCCCAAAGCAGGCAGGAAGGAAGGCAGTTCACTATGGAAATTTACTGGTGCAAATATCATGACTTTAAAAGTTGGCTGTCACTGAGAGCATTAAAAACTGGGACACAGATGCTTGTAAGCAGCGTTTGCATGCCTTTAAACAGAGAAAGAGAGAACAGAAACAGCAAGACCTTAAAGGTGGAAGGAATAGTACTCATGTCCCACAGATGTTGAAGCAGAAAAGCTTCCATGCATTTACCGTAAAGTACTTAAGCACATGTTGGCGTTTGGAAACTGCTCAGAGACTTCTTAATTCCTTGCCATGGTCATGAACTATCCTCCTTTCCTAACTTTAGTTACAATCCTGCAATAGGACAGGGAGAATATATATAACATTTCCACATGGATCCAAGAACAATGGGGTATCTAGAAGACTGACCAACAGCATGAGTACGATGACTGTACAGTGCTTTAAGATTATTGTGGTGCCTTGCATCTCCCTCAGGGAATACTTGCTGGGGACTAGTTCTTGCTGTTTCAACAGAAACACTGACTGACCGGAGTTCTGACCTTCCAGATTACACACAATTTAAAAAAAAATATCTTTGGATAGTTGAGATGTCTAGGAAGCTGTGGTGGTACAATTACAACATGTTCACAGTTCACAGTGGGTAGGAGCCAGCCAGAGAGCCTGTCATTAAGCCGAGACATTTATATATTCAAGGACCTTTGGAAAGGAGGTTAGAGAAAACGAAGCTCTGAATATAAACCAGGATCTCTGAATAACTGATCATTTGCCAGTAAGATTTTAAATATAACTTGCCACACACTGGGATTGGCAATTCTGGGGAAAGATCTCTACAGCCATGACTCAAGCCAAACTAGACAAACATACAGCATACAGAACAAGTGAAAGGCTGTTGCTTTGACAATATTAAATACTGGAACCTCATGTGAGTATGAAAAAATGTGCACTGCTCTTAAAACTGAAAAATCATAAATGAAAGATCAAGTTTGTTTACAAGAAGTGCTATTTCACTTCCGTTCTGAAGGAAGTTTATGACACCATGAATATTACCTCCTTCATCTTGCATTTTATATGCATCTAGATGAGACTTTTAAAGCTACCTCTTTACAAATGGTGCAGATACCCTGGTGGGATTTTCAAAAGCATTTTGATGCCTAACTACCACGGAAATCATTTGTACAAGGCTTTAGACATCTTAACAAGTGGTTGTCTTCATGATTAGGTATCCAAATACAAATGTCTCACAAAAGGGATTGAAGATTTTTCTTGCCATAAGTCAGAAGAAGTTAGATGTTAATGGTAAAATTAGCAGAGCTGGCTAATGGAACAGGAGCATCAGTTCTATTCTCAGAAATGACTGATATACCTAGATACTTTGGTAGCACCAGTGACTAAATGAATAGAAACCAGGTTACATGTCAGAACCCAAGTTCAAAGCTGAATTAATTCCTTTGATTCATATCTTAACATTAGCTGAAAATATATATATCATATATCAACACACACATATATATATATATATATATATATATAATCAGGCTGATAACCCAGCCCTAGGTCACTTTGAAAAATATGACATAATTTCTGATTTTACTTTTAGATAACTACAACTTCAGTACCTATACCAGGATGTCAATCATTAAGTCCAAAGACATTACTGAGAACGGTTTGTGTGTTTGCGTAAACTCCCCAGATGCCTTCCTCCTGGCTGAGAAATCCTTTGAGTGGCTGTAGCCCTGCTCTGGTTATGCCCAGGGCTCACAGGCAAATAGCTTGGAGCATAATTCTCATCCAGCTGCCTTCAGGATCTGGAAACAAAGCAGGCCTGAACCGAAGCACACACATTTGTAACATCTAACACACATGAGACTGGGCCACATGCTGAAAGGGTGCAGAAATCATCTCGGGGGTTTGTGGCCTGGCATTCGGAAGTTTTTAGTCCAAACTAAACATACGCTCTCCTCTACCTGAAAACAATTGAACGTGCTTTTCCCAGGACTGCACACCAGTGGCCTGGCTGTCCTCTGGAAGAGGAGCAATTTTTTCTCTCTCCTGCTAAAGCTACACAATACACACTGGTCCGACAAGAGTGCAAGGCAGAGGAACCTAGGCATCATCTCTGGTCTGTCCTCCCACATCTTCGTGCTACTATCAGTAGCTGAATCACTGCACAACTCTCACTTCAGGATGCAGACAGCAGATCATTTTTCAGTAGACTGGCTGTTACCATCCAGGTTGACAAAAAGTCTTATTTCCTGTAGCGGTGTATTTGAACACTCATGTATGTGATCCACAGAGCATATTTTGCAAGAAGAGGAATCACATGCCTTCCTTTCCCCCCACCTTATTCAAAGCAGACCTACTTCCATCTATCACAACTGCAATAATCTGGCAGAGCTTGTGTTTCTGCAGCACACCAACAGCCCTGCTCAGTGACAAACATCAGACCAGTGCTGAATGAAACAGAAAACTATTGTGGCTCAGCACGTTTGAAGAGCCTTCAGCACCTGTGATTTTCTTTCCTTTGAGTATGAGCAGAGCCCATTTTTCATGCTGGTTTATTCTTTGGCCGCCCCACTGAGCCTGCTCTAAGGAACGTTCACATGGATTATTAGTGTTTAGAAACAGCGAAATAGGACTTGGTGGGTGGAAGAACAGAAGGAGCTCCTCAGTTTCTATCAAATTTTCTACTTCTTTGGAGAAAATTTTGAACTGCTTTGAATTTTACTGAAATCCTAATTATAACGAGTGATACATCTTCATTCTTTTGATCTAATGTGGCCTAAAGCAATTTTAAATATAAATATTAAGGATACCTAGTAGCAAAGTAGGAATGTCCACTGTTTTTTCTGCCCTTCTCACTCTTTATTACTAACTTTGTTACCATTCTAAAACATGTTATAGTTGTCCCACTTTTATTCTAACTGGTACAGAATATCCGTTTTCTGTTTTTCTAGCAGTCAGATATATAGAAGACCATCAGTAAGGTTCATATTCAACTTTCACTATACTGAACTGTCTTTTTTATTATAAGCTCATTTAGATTATAGCTAAAAGCCAAAGGAAACAGGGTGCTTCTTTACCACAATCTTCACAGAAAGCACTTTGGTCATTCCTCCATCTTCAGAGTCCTCTTTTGGCTTGACCGCTCACCAGCAGGACACGCGCTCCTGCAGGAAGCTCCAGACTGTGGCCTTCAAGAGAGGCAGGCGTTGAAGGCACAACAGGCCTTTAACATTAATGTGACTGGAATCTTAACTTCCGTTGTTCCCCTGAAAGGCATCTAACCTAGCATGAATTAATGAGTTCATTAAATGAAAGAGAGCTGTAATTAGGCAGGGAATTTCTGTTTCTTTCAAGATAAGGATTAAGACTAAAAGAGATTCTCTCTTCTCATGACTGCTATGTGATGAGTATCCAGACAATGTAGTTTAGTCCCACACTACAGTTTCAAATATTAATGCTTTCTCTCGAAGTCATGGGAACTAGTCCAGAAATGAAAACCTACTGTCTGTTCTGTCTGTATGAGGCCCACAAACGTCCTTTAAAATTGGCACATGATTATAATTATTTCCATATGTTTCCCAAGCTACCAATTTTCCAGGGTGTGCTGTCAAAATTCCAAACACCTACCTGACTTCTTAATATATAAAAGCTTTACGTATTTTCCTATTTCGGAACAGCATCTAATATATTGATAAACATTCAGTCAAGCTTCACCTTGTCTTGAATTTAAATTCAACTGTTACTCAACATATTTTGAAATGTGTGAGCACAAGTAGCACTGATCCGGATCAGACATTATTTCTATCTCAATCTGTGTGATACTTTGTCATTCACTTTTGCAACGATGCACTGACTTTAGTTAATGCAGTACTGCTCTTCATTTGCTTGCAATCTTGCCCTGTATTGGTTTAATTAGACCTACTGTATGGATGGTTGTGACAAAACCCCATTGATTACATGTGGTCTGCCTCTCATTTCCAGTCAAGCTTTGTGTCTTGGAGACATTAACTTGTTTCATTAATTAGGTGAAGTAAACGCATTCACAAGCATGCAAGCTAGTCCGGTTCTGGCATAATAGTCCCAGTATTATGGATTCATCCTCTGTAGTCGATGAAAATTTGGTTATTCATTTAAATGAAAGCAGAATCAAAACTTATTGTGTTCCTTTTATTTGTTGATGCCACTAGAATATATCCAGTACTATTTCCTCCTACTCTTAGAGGCTGCTATGCTTCACAAGGAAAGACAACAATTATTTATTCCACATGTTAAAAGTCCCTCCTTGTCCTGGTAAAGAAATCTAAATAACAAGAACAAAACATGACTAGCTAAAACCTAGAGGTTTAAAAAAAAATATTCTGGGTGTAGGTCAAAATAGTAAGAATTTACACTGAGTCTTCTATATAGGATGCAGTTGTTTAATAACATATGGACTGTGCTAATTACTTGGAAAAAAATTAAGTCAGATCTTCAGGACATTTCATTGCTGTAGTGACGCTACTCAGCACTCGTCTTACCTTGCTTTCCTCCTCAATAAACTGTATCTTCCCCCTCCCTTCCTCCCCTCCCCATCCTGTCATATTCTGGAGATGCATTTTCAAATCTTTTCACCAAATTAGGGCTACAGGGAAACTCTGGATGCTACCCCTAGTCCCAAGATTAAAATCAATAGAAAAGGCTTCACATCCATGGGCATTTTCCCCCACTACAGCACTCTAGTCCATTGATCTGCTTTAATGCAACACTTGGCAGCACTGGATACTCCTCTTGGGGAGCAGCAAGAGCAGGTCTGCTTCCTGAAGGAGAACAAGCCAGGACCCGTGGGTGCACACAGCCCAGTGGCTTCCCCCTGGCAGGACCGGGATAACAACAGGCTATGCAGACAGTCCAGGGATGATCAGACAAGGCGAAATTCTGAATCAGGTGGAGGATCCATCCGGAAAGTCCAGTCAGAAACAGCAGAAGATGGGACTAGAGACAAAGCTACCCGTAACACAGGTTCCAATGTCCATCCAGGAGCTGAGGCTGGAGATATGAGCTGCCCAGGCCTGAGCTGAAATGCTGCCCCAGATCCAGCGCCAGCGGGTGCAGGGGTAAGGGTGGTTGGGGCAATTGGGGCCTTTTAGTGCCCTCAGGACCCTGGCAGCACCACAGAGGCAAATGTATAGTGAAATAAAAGGGGAGGGGAAAAAAAGGTATCCAGTACTATCTGGGAAAGCAGTTTCAGAGAACTAAGATTTCACCAAGCAAGAATGAAGTAATTGTTAGAAATTCCACTTCATTAGTATAAGCAAAGTATGAGCATCATCTATCTTGTTTCTGCATGACACAATAAGCCATAAAAAAGAAAGTAATAAAATAAAAGTTTATGAGTAACATTTAAAAGGAAGTATCTTAACTTTCAAAGGTTAGCTGACACATACTTTGAGGCAAATATACATTATCTTTTTTGAACCGTGGACTCACACTGTGCCTCATATGCTCTCTGACACCTAAGTGTGGGAACTCCCTTTGGCAGACATTTTGACATTCAAATGATGATGACAGTAATGCTTCCTCATGAAAGATGAGAAACTGCTGGACACCAAAGCGCTACCATGGTGTAATTTATCTCTTTCTCAGAAGTTGGTTCAAAGCACTATTTATTCCCATCACGTACACTGATCAAAAAAAATAATTCTTTGGACTTAATCTCTGATGTATTCATGGTGAGAAGTCAAGACCACAGAAATGAGAAGCACTGAAAAAAGAAACCTCACTTACGATGGTGGAAAAGCAGGCCATATTTGAAATCATCTGGTCACTTCTGCTTCTCGATACTTCTCTGCAATTCCATGCTGCTTTCCTTCACAAAATTAGGGATAAAAGAGTACTTAGGAGAGAAGACCAAAAAAAAAGTTATCTTTTGAAGTCTAGTTATACAGAAATACTCCATCCTCACCCTCCTCCCTGCTAGCACAAGATGGAAAACAAAAGGGATTTTACAAAATCATTGCAGGTGCTTTTGGTCCTGCCTCCACTGTTCCTCTTGGTCTTGATCACAACAACCATGTAGAAATCAGAACTTCCTTCATACACAGACAACTGCTCAGGCAGGTCTAACATTTAATCAGCTTTCAGTCCTATAAAAGAAACATCCAGTGCAACTCCCCAAACCCCTGGCATCCCAACAGTAGCTAGGCACTAGTTCCCAATCCCTCTAAAGGATCAGTCATTTATAGGTGTTCTTGTAGCGGTGGGAGCACAAGACTCCACGTTATGCTCGTCCGATGATCCTTGTGCACAGCAGTGAACAGATGATGACTGTTTCACGCTTCAGCCTGCAGACAAGGGAGTGCCTGAAATGGTGGGTGTGATGAACCTTCGTGGGCAGTAACAGCAGCATGGGGCCAGAAGGGGACTTTCATGTCTGTGTCTTTTCCAGCCTTCACAAAATACAGCTGCCCAAAGCCAGGGAGTGCTGCTCATGCAGGCTTCAGTTTTACACTGTCTATAAAGATACACTTCGATTGTCAGCAATGAACCTAGATTGGGCCTGTGTTCTCAGAAGAGATTCTTACTATAAACATTTATTTTTAGCAGTTTAATTTCTGTTCTGCAGAAAGTCCTAGGGTAGCCATAGTGAAAGGGTTAATGACCCCAACACCCTCCCACCAACTTATTTCTTGCTCACAAATGAAGAGATTTGCAGTGGCCATATTATGAATGGTTTTATTACTGTCTGACATTTTGTAATACATTGTTATCATTCCAGTCTTTAATATGTAGACTAAAAAAAATACCATAGATCTAAAAGTACAAAGTATTAGTTCAACCCATAATCAATACAGCAACTGATTCAAAGTATGCTACACAGGCACTTTATAGAAAAGTAAAAAGTAATTTAAATCCATGTTTCAAGGATATTTAACATCAAATTCCAAAGGTTACTTCCAACAAAGTCTGCTACCCACTGTTTTAAAACAAAAGCTTACTGAGAGATTCTGTGTATGGCTGTACTTATACATAATACTTGAAAGCAGTAATGCTCTCGTGCTTAATGAGACGTTAAAAACAATATATTCTTCATTTGAAAAATGTGTGCAATACTCAATGCAGAAATTAAGTTCATTTGTAAAGTGTAACACAAGTATTACTGAATACATACACTATATACAGGGTGTTAAAAGTTAATAAGGCTGCTTAGTCTTTTAAATCTGACATATGGTACAGGCAGGACACCCACAGCCACAAAAGATGTGGATATTCTCAGAAAAGTCCAAATCTAAGTACTTGCAGAAATGTCCCAGCTACTTTGAACACTCTCTTGGACTTTCAAACTGAAGCCAAAGTTCTTTCTGAAGTAGTTCCCCTCTAGCCATATAGGATGTCTAGCATGGAGATGTTATTTCTGGAGAAGAACGTAAGAAATGACTACTTGATTGGCCTCTGGACAATCTGAAATTTCTCACCGGTGTTAACATCTGAATGACTGTGCACGCTTTGTATTCATTTATACATACATAAAAAGAAAACAAACCCATGTCTTCTAGCAGGAAAAGAGAAACATTCCTAATAATACATTTTCATTAGGAAAACCTGACTGATATATACAGTATACAAAAAAAGCCCTACACAATTGTCAGCATACAAAAATATGAGTTCAGTATCTTTTTATACTTTAAAACCTAATGATGAAAAATCCAGGTATCCTGAGACAAGTGTGTACTGTGCATCTAATTTATCAATGCCAGTGTACTGCTGGGGTACAATTAGAAGAGCACTACCTGCACTTACAAACAAGTACAGAGATAAAATACATAAGGCAATGCATTAGCTTGAGAAACTCTCCTCTCCTCATAATGTTAAACAAAATCAGTGCAAAATATGCTTAAAATGCTGGCAGACATATCCATGAAGTAGCTGTAGAGTACAGAACGATATGTATATATACTACAGTTACTTATTTCACAATTTAAATGAAAATAAATGGAAGATACTTTCCTTTTTTGAGCATCATGCTTAACCATGATGTGTACACTCACATTCAGGCAATTGTCTTTTATATATATATATATATATATATATATATATATATATACACACACACACTACATCTGACAATGAATTAATAAAACAAAAAAAATTGCTGCTGTTTGCTTGTGAATTTCTCTGGCTAAAAACAGATCAATAAAACTCATTCATTTTTTTCCATTAGGGGATTCCAACAAATGAAATTTAAGTATGATTACTATAAATCCTCATCAATTTAAGTTTAATCATTTTGCCTCTAAAACAGTATAAGAGCCGTTCTGACCACTACTGAGTGCATTAAAACAAAGAAGTAAAAAACAACCTGAAAACCTGACGTTTTTGCTAAAACCCAGTGAAAACTATCTAAAAAGCCACTCAAGACTGCAGCTCTCTCAGTGGACATAAAAGTGGTCGGTTGGTTCAGCTGACAGCAGGAATATCTACTTTAAAATGGATCACTAAATACAAAAATGTTTGATACTGAGAAACTGGAATATATACATTTTTTAAATTCATTTACATTTACAATCTACAAGGAAGGTAAGTGTTACAAAATACCTAATTTGGGGAACTAGACTGAATCAATGCTCGTTTCATTGATTAAAACTGTTTAGCATCCTATTACTCATAGACGATGGTTACAAAGAGAGGCCAAACAGCATCAGCTCTGCTTTAAAATCAACACCTATGTTTTCTCCAAGCATGAACGCTATGGCAACTTAGCTGTTCCTTGGCCCTTAACCTTCCCTTCCCAGCTGTTAAAGCTCCTATACATTCCCCACAGACTACCACTGAATCATGGTAGTCAGTATCTAGTAACGTATGTCTCTAGATCCTTGAATTTATTCGCAGAAGAATTACACTTGTCTTAGATGGAAAAGTAAAAGTTACGCACAGAATGTTTTCCTTAAAGCAGTTCAACACATTGTCACAAAAATAGGCTACATAATCTGTTGCTGTAGAAGCAAAGATTTAACAAGCTATGGGTGTTATTGTAAATCATCACTCTTGGTCATCTTGTCATCTGTAAGTCTAAAAATTTATGAGAGGATAAACATACCCTGATGAGAACAGATTTTTTTCACTCTGCAAGTGCACCTTGCATAAGGAACAAATACATCCTCTCTATATACCAAGTAAGAAAAGCACAATTTAAGAATGGGCTTCTTAAAGGTCCATCTAACATTGTTAGAAGCCAGATGTGTTAGAATGCGTGGTGTGCTCTGAAAACAGAGGGACAAGAAAAGCTGCACAATGTTTCAAGCAAACACTGGCTTTTGAAGGAAATTTTGAGAAATTAGGCACCCACTTTCCACAGTCAGTGGGACATTTATGTCCAATTTCCTCTGGAAATCCTGTCTTTACATGCTACCTATAATACTAGAAAACCAGAGTTTAATTTTTTCAGCCCCTTTGATACCAGGCTAAATAGGTATTTCATGTTGCAGTATGGGTTGCTAATGAAGCTCCCAGTGCTGAATAAGTTTTTGAGAACTGCCTTTAGAGGGGGAAAAAAAGAATAAAGAACCAAAACTTGGACACAAAAACAAGAGGTCAAGATTTCTATTCCACAGTCATGAAACAATAGCTCAAGAATTTGGTTAGTGACTGGCTCATAACTCTTTGTACCTTGGTATTTACAAATGTCTATTACTCCATGCTTTCAACAACAAAAATTAGACAACTACCATATTATACAGGGAGATTATTTTGGCATATTTGCACTCCTGCCATTTTCAGTGCAATAAAGAAAAGCAACGACCAGTTACAAAAATGTGTGTGCGTGCAACAGATTTTGTCCTCTAGGTTATTTTGTATTATACAGGATCAGCAGCTCCATGCAGCTGACAGCTGACTCGCCTCACAGTAAAAACGCAAAGGCTACATGGGGAAATCTCACAGGAAGATGCGAGCTCGCAGCCAGGGCTGAAACCAGCACCATTCTTGGCACAAATTGGTTATGGCTTCTCTGCACTCCTAAACAAGCAGAAACTGAAACATTTTTGGTGCTTTTGCCTGGGGCAGGAATTACCCTAGCCAACACTACCTCTCTGAATAAAACACGTCCAACAGTACGAGATCCGGACTAGAACAGCAACTACAGAAATCGTGACTCACTCTTATGTACAAGCATTAGGTCATCCTACATAAAAAGTATACGTTTCTAAAGAGTAAAACTTCGTTTTCTGGTTTTGTTTTGTTTTTAATCAAAAAGATTAAAGTCCTACAGCTTCCAGTAACTATGAAAGAGAGTAAACTTCAAAGCAGAAAGGTGAAATTGTTACTGAAGTGTTCGTTATTGTGTGTCACAGTTTAAGGCAAACATTCTGTATTTAAGGTTGGACCAGTAACTGACGTAACTACGTAGAATCAGAGAATTGTTTCGGTTGGAAGGGACCTTAAAGGTACATTAATATATACATATTGAAACTCACATATATGCGCAGACATATATATCTGTGGATATATAAAAATATTTATTTTCTTAGCAAAGTTTAAGTCTGTAAAAACATTAAGAATACTGAAAAAAGGTAGGAGCTCTAATTCCTCCTTTGGAGAAAAGTAACAAGTCCCCTAGATACCCTATATAAAAAACACTCCGCAAGAGTACAGCTCATTTTGAATTCTCACTTATTTAATTGTGGATTAATATATTTGTTGAAGATTTTATAAATAATTAGATAATTTGCCACAGTTATGTTGGAGGTTTGATTGCTACAGCGTAACTATAGGCTGCTGTTGTACAAAAAGTAAATTTTATTCAGTGTATGTCCTGCTCTAGTAGAATGGGTAGCTACTGCTACAAGTTGAACTATTTCAGAATATAGGTTTTGTTTTAATGTGTTCACATATAAAACTTAATTTGGGGCATTTTCTCTGAACATTCATTGGCCAAAAGAACAGCCAAACACAGATATATTTTCCCTGGGCCCTCTAAATACTCGGTACAATTTCAAAATAAATCAATCACAATTACCACTCCAAAGAACTGAAATGCTATCGAAAACAATACTGACAAAATAAGGGAAATGGTAGCATAAGACATCAACCCCCCAAACTACACTTCAACTTAAACCACAGACATTTCCAGTTAAACATAACAATACTGCCTTATCCTTGCCTTATGTAGATTTGCTGGTATACTGCTACACAAGAATATACACAACTCTGGAAAACCCTGAAACGCAGAGGTGCGATGACGTAAATCATCCATTAGACAGAGTCTGAAATTCAGTCTAACTACGGATGAAGATCAGGCTTACCCTTCTTCTTCATTACAATGGCAACTAAAAAAGGGCAAAACTTCACCTCATATGTTGTATAGGTACTCCTAAAGCAGTACGACAACGACTGCTGAAGACATGGCCAAGTTTACTGATTACAGGCACACGTTCATAGCAGCAGTCTGCCTGCAGCCATTAAACACAATTCTGAGATGATTTTTCCATCTTTAAACCTCACTTACATTATATCCTTGAAATGGTAATGTCATCGTTCTGAGAAATTATGATGGCAACTGGAAAAAAAGGGATCATCAGTGCAAAGGGCCCCATATGAAGTGCATCCTCATTATCAAGCCTGGTTTATTTAGGCTTTTATTCCTTCCACAAGTAAGCATTCTGTGTAGTGTACGAGCGAAGTCATTCTCTCCGAACAAGACATTTGTTTTCAAGCTGCTGGCTGTACTTATCATGTGACTGAACAAGACACATCAAATGAACCTGATTCCAGTGTAAAATTCCCAAGGAAGATTCCTGTTCTACTAGTGTAAGGTTGGAGTGCACAGATTTGGAAGGAATTTTTCCAGGCCAATAGAGAATATTTAGGGTATTTCTTTCTTTATCCTGAGTAAAGAGGTTTTCTATTTATCAAAAACCCAGGCACATACTGCTGTAGTGCAGTCAGATTTTTGTCATACAGTCCCTGTATCTTAAAGACCATTATTGGATTATTTTCTGGAGTAGTCCTCCTCATTCTTCTCCGACAGGTGGTGGTGGCTGGCATAGTTTGTATAATCTGACAATGACAAAAAACAAAGCAATTGTTATTCTGAGAGCTTGGTTATTATTAAAATGAGTAAATTTAAGGAACACAAACTAAATTAAGTCTTCCTGCATTGCAAAACAAGAAGTGCTGAATTTAGGTCAATAACATTGATATAAGACCAGTAAAATCTTATTCACGAGCATGAATGTTTACATTGGAAGTGCTGTAATTACAAACACATAGCTAGAAGCAATCTTATAAAGACATTCCAGTTTAGTCCAGTATTTGTATTTCTGCACTGAAGACCCTATTCTGGAGAAAGCTACATCTCCAGTAACCCAATTACTAGTTGTTGCTTTGAATTTCTGAATTGGAAAAGCTGCTTGGTGAATGCAATTGCCTCCATTTTTGTTTTGTTCTGCCACAGTCAGACCTCACTCTAACTGAGTTTCCTATAAAACTGATACTGTTTGAAGAACCTAAGACAGATGTCAGACATGTGACACACCAGCATGAAGATTTTAAATTCTTTCCTGCCTGTTTCTACACGTATGAAGTCAAGGCCAGTAAGATTTGGATCAAATGACTGCCTCAGTACAGACTGAAATAGCCACTCCTTCATTTATGAAGGCTTTTGAACTTCCCTTTTGCATGGACTTGGTTATCAGCAAGTGTTTGAAACTTTAACCTAATGTTAGGAATACTGAAAATAAATGGCAGTTGTTCTGACCTCAGGCTCTCTGCTCAGTTATGTCCAGTATACAGCATCTCCTCTGCAACCACAGCAATTAGAACAAGCAATAGACATGATCTCATTTGGAGATTACATATTTTCCTCAGGGAAAGTGTATCATTGAACGAATAGCAAAAAGAAAAGACCAAGTATGGCATGGGAAGGAGAAAAAGCATCAGAAGCCAAAAATAAAGAGACAATAGCACAGCATGTGCATTAATATTTCACATGAAGAATCTTCGATATTGAAATTCCAAAGCAATAGAAATAGCAGGTTTGGTAGGTCTGGCTGCAGACAAGGTGGTGAATCATCCAGTGGCTTGGGGGGCTAGGGATATTTAAGATGTTCAGGGTGTCTGAGATTTCCAAGAATATTTTGCAAATTTGCCTGCTAAACATCACATTAATTTATATGACTACATTTTCACTAATTATAAATCTAAAAATCATACTACAAATCAACACAGAAAACAATAATCTGTACATGTGGCTGGGTTCCACAAACAATTCAACATCAGTAGGCTGGTGCCTTCTTGGCATGATACTGTGCTACTGAGATTATGTGAGGCACGGTATGTATGGCTGCCTCCATCAGCACTAAAAGCCTCTTCCAACATCTAGGCAGACCTTGTCAGAAAAAGCACCTTGTGGCTATGCAAGAACAGGGCAGGATAGCTGCTGTTCTCTGCTTTCAGTTCCCTCAGGAGTTAAAACCCATGAGACACTGACAACACACAATGGCCATGGGCTAAATAAGTTTTCTCTGAATCTTAATGGAAGTGATTATCCAGCAGTGTTGTTTCTGGATGGTAAAAACTGGGAGCATCAGCTCTGTCACCCACACAGCAGTTGAAAACCTGCTTTCAAGCCTCCACCACGATGTGTTCTGAAGATCATTGGGCTCTTCCACATCGTCATCTGGCAATTCAGTAATGTGATCATTTAAGGTCACATCGTGCAGATACCAAACTATCTGTTAGCAACCATATATAAAACAATACATATATATCTCATATTTGTATACCAATGAGATATTAAGATGGCCTTATCTCTACACAGACAAGTATGCAGAGAAAAATAAACAGGGGTTATTTGAGTTATTTGATTCTGCTGCTGTAACAAAGGAGTAATATTCTAACCTGGCAGAAGACAGACAAAATTACTGTCAGAATCTCATCTAAGTAATTGCAGTGGGGTTAGTTCTTGACAATGTTTTAGCAAAATCTGATTTCTATGGAACAATATGCAGAGAAGCTCAGCCCCAAGTACCAAGTTCTGTATTCTTCAGGTTAAAATGGTAATCATTAAGATTACTTGTCTTCAGAGAAAGTGACTGGAATTCTAGGGGAATTCTGAAACAAACTAACAAGGCTGCATAAATCCTGAATGAGCTACAGTTGCTGAAGACAGCGTAGAGCAGAAACGGCCTTTTCTGGTTCTCTATATGGAACAACTATTTGAGATGGTAGAAAGAGATCAGCTGAGGAAAGACAGAAAACAGTGGCAACTGCAGACAACCGAGAACACTGTTAAGCGACACTTAAGGTTCCATTAAGTTGTTTAATGGAACCAAATGTAATGGTAAAATTCTTTTCAAGGCAAAGAATTGGCAACCCACAGTATTGTTTACCTATACATCAAAGGTAACACTCCTGCTGGTGACTATTCTGACTTACGTGACTTACCTGTCTAATGGGACACCACATGCTCCAAACGCAAAGGTCAAAAAGATACTACCGTGATGTCGTCGCAGCAACGAAGACAGTTGCTGCTGACTGGCAGGCATGCTGTATGCATCTGTCTACTCTGTGTTCTAGGAACTCTCGTAATTTTTCTTCAGCTTCTCATTGCTATGTTGTGGTAGTTTCAATGGGAAAGAGGTGATCTTTCCTCAACTGATGCAAAGCCAAAAAATGTCTCACAGCTAAGTTTTTCTTTTTAAGAACTTAGATTTTTCCCTTATCACAGAAGCTCTAAATCTAGATACGTGCTTTGTCATTTAGAGGAGGGAAAAGTTTGGTTTGCAACCATTCTTCGGCTGCCTCCAGAATTATGTCATGAAGGAGGAGGCCATTTAAGGCTAAAACTGTACCATTGAAAATATGAAAAGGCTTCTCGTAGCTTTTACTGTAACAAAAAAGTTATTTTACTGCCTTAGGCTCCCACAATGCCAGTCAGTTTTGGCCCTGGATTACCCCTAAGTTAGTCACTACTGTGAGAAGGGATGCCCTCATTTGCTGGTAAGGGCGATGACTTTATTGCTGATGGACTTACTTTAGAATCAGTACTTTTGTTAGATCTTATGTAATCTCCTTTACGGGGCAGGCAAGATGCATATATGCTCCAACAAACGCTGCTACTCAGCACCTGAACAGCAGCTGCTACTCAGATTTTCTCATAACTTGTACACTTAAGGTACACTCCTCTTCTAGAATCAGATCAAGCACGGGCACAGAAGAACGAGCAGTGATTTGTTACAAGAAATTATGAGCAGTAGCCTGATCCCTGCTGGGAGAAACTGGGACACCTAAGAAAAGTGGAGCAAACTGCCTAAGAAAAAGTTCCTGATTATTAGTGGTCAGAGCCCAGAAGACAGGCTTTCTGTGAAGGCTATGGATAACATACGTGTTGATTCACATGGCTACCTCTATCAGGTATTATTATATATTATATATTATATATTATAATTCCCTGTTTCCTTACTGAAATTTAAACACCACAGCTTGTTATGTATTGCGCATATCTGTTCAGCTCATTCAATGTACTTTCATTATTCAACAATAAATATATTTTAAACTGGTTAAAAAGAGGTTTAAGCTAGAACTGGATTAATAAAGCCACTTTAAGATAAAATTAAGAACATTGTTGTTTGGTTATTTTCATTTATAAGTAGTGTGCTTGTTAAGACAGATTTCAGATATCTGCAATCCATCACAGCATTAAAAGGCTGTATAAATATAGAACGGTCACATTTTTCATTCTAATGGCTATTTCAGAAAGAGACAAAGAAAGACTACAGCATCTCTAAAAGCAACTAGAACATGATTTTGCAGAGATACTGCAGTACAGTACTTCATAAAAATGGGGGTATGGGTTTAGTTACAAATATTTCTCCCAAACACTAAACATCACAAGTGACTAAGGACTTAACTCCAGTGTTTTCCTAATTAACATGAATTAGGCTTCATTTTTCAAAAATGAATGTTTTGAAGTGCTACATAGCCTAAACTTCTGCAACTAATTCCCTAACCAAAACTGTATGGTTAAAAATGCAATTGTTTTTATGGACATTAAAAGCCCAAGCTTACCAATTAGTGCACAATACAGTCAATGTTTACTGTTAGCTTTTGAGTATCTAGGACAGAATTTGGTACAAACTAGAAAAAATCATTGTCTAGGACACAAACAATCAGTTACCTTGGCACAGACTGTGGCGTTCGATCCCTCACTCCTAAATTCTTGGCTGTGTTTTGTACTCTTGCACCCTGTAAAAGAAAAACAATTTTGCTTCATTTATTCCAACACAAGTTAGAAAGTTTTGTGAGCTTTCTAGATTAACCTAACTGTTGATTATAATTAATTAATACATATGCTCCATGCCCCAAAACAACTCTCCTCTTCTAAGGTGGAGAACAAGTAAAATCACTGCATTAATTCTAATTACTAATTATATATAAAATACTAATACTAATTAATAGTAGAGAACTATGCAGAGAAGAGACAATATCTTTCCACTTGTCATTAAATAAATGCAGATATATATATTACTAACACAAAAGACTTCATAAAAAATTAACATCTAAGGTTTAAAACAATCCAAATGCATCTTGTTTCAATATGTGTAATTTTTGTCACCATTCTTTGTAGAAGGCATGGGTAACAAAGTTCTTTTCAGAAATGTCACTTATTTCCTATGAACTTCTGAACAAATATTACAGATTATTTCCTATTAATAGCTTTCTAGTTAAATCTAGAAAAAATGTCCTAAATTGAGGCACTAAATTAGGATTAGAAAAATACAGGTCCTGATCTTCCTTTATCATCATAGAATCACACACACACAAAAAAAAAGGTTGGAAGGACCTGAAAAACAATAACGAAAGTACTTTGTCTCACTGACTCATCCAGTAAGGAGGAAGCTGATAAAATACACACAACGTTCATATACCATGACAGTAAAAAATGCCAACTCTTCTGCAAACAAACTAGCTCAGACATATGAAAGAACTTAGTAAAATTTGTTTTTAAATGATGAGGTATGGTTTTCAAATTGCAGTTTTATTAATGTAAAGTAGTAATAAAAAACGTATCTGTTAGATTTACAGTC
This sequence comes from Falco peregrinus, assembly GCF_023634155.1. Classification (NCBI taxonomy): domain Eukaryota; kingdom Metazoa; phylum Chordata; class Aves; order Falconiformes; family Falconidae; genus Falco; species Falco peregrinus. The sequence continues at coordinate 43,155,566 of NC_073723.1, forward strand.
CCTGTGTTTTCTAACATTTTAAAGGACATGGAAACTACTTATTCTGTCTATAATACATATGACTCTCCCTTTATTTCTCCTTCTGTACTACGTAAATTAAGGACAAAATAACAGTGAACAAAAATATATAATCTCAGAATTCTTACACTGAGATGTCAGACTGGTGTGAAACATCAAAGACAATTTACATTCCAAACAGAGCTGCAATGGGAGCTAATGATGTATAATCATTGATGCAATACACAGAGTAAGACTAGACCTTGCATTTGACTGAAATCTGGTACCCAGGTAATTAACAAGGTATTAGTTCACTGTTATGGGCTCAAACAAAAGACAAAAAAAAGCTGGCTGGTTCCACACAGGTAGGTTCTCAGAGTTTATGTAAATCAACTCGTGCACAAAAAAGACTGTGTCCTTACATTTCTTTAAGAAAAAAAATAGTGGTAAAGATAGAAAAAAAAAACCCTAGACTACCTACAAAACTGAAGGCAGAATATAAAAATGATTTTACTAGCTTCACGTCTAGCTCAGTAAGCTTCTCTCCGACAGCTGCAAAAGACACATGACTACAGACCAGAACAAACATATGTCTTTCCCCAGAAACTCCTCCAGAATTCAGTCATTAGTCACTCAATACCTCCTCTGTTCAGCAGTATGTTTTTAATCGATTTCAGTGATTCTTTTCTCTTCTTTCCCGTATCATCTTGAACCCATAAATAATTCACATCACCAACCTCCTTGTGGAAGGAGATCCACATCTTGGATACAAGCTTGTTGTGTCAAGAACCACTGTTTTCTTTTGGTTTGAATCTGCCAGTTTCATCTGATGCCTTTAGTTCTGCACTGGTGAGAACAGTGGTCACTCCCTATCCATGCCACATGTTCTTTAGCCCTCTGTCACATCCTTCTTCACTCAAGCTGAACAATCCTAGATTATACTGTCTGTCTGCCCTGTCTATAAACCATTCCCAACCACTGATCATTTTTTTTTTCTGACCCTCTCTGAACCTTTTCCATTATGTTATACTCTCATGGAAGGAATCAGTTCAAAATGAAGGGTCATGACAGCATGATTTCTACTTTGTCGTCTGTCCTTGCCTAAACTATTATAACTTCTGATTTGCTTTATTGATAGCTACTGAGAATTGAGCTGATGTTTTCTATCATATCCTGAGGTCTTGAACATGAGATATAATGGCAAGCTTGCAGTAAACTATTTTGAATGTGAACAGGGTTTGGTTTTTTCCCCCATGTGCATCACTTCAGACTTATCTACACTCATTTTCATCTGCCATTTTATTGCTCAAGCATCAAGTCCTGTAAAATCCTTTTGTAATTCTTCATGGTTACTTCTCATCTTTAATAAAAGCTTGAAAAGAGTTCAGAGGAGAATAGGGAGAATTATTAGGTAAGAAAACAGAACTGAAAAAAGAAAGATCAAGTGAACTGATCTTTTTCTATGTACACAAGTGATGGCTTATCAGGGAAATGATAATCAAGTTCGGGACAGACTTTTTAGTATGGTCTGTAGCAATAGGACACGGGGTAATGGTTTTAAACTAAAATAAGGTAAATTCAGATTAGATACAAGGAAGACATGTTTTACAATAAGGGTGATGAAACACTGAAACAGGTTGCCCAGAGAGGGGATAGATGCCCCATCCCTGGAAACATTCAAAATACTACAAGTGTACTGCTAAAAAGGGAGTTAAAAATCTGGTCTCTAAGTCTACAGTGTACTGGACTGAAAACAGGAGTCTGAAATTGAGGGGAAAAAGAAAAAAAAAAAAAAACACACAAAAAAATCCACCCTCAAATGAGGCACTAAGCACAACATCCTATTGAAAAGGTTAAGGAAACTCTGGGACAGAATGCTTGGGAAACACTGTGCAGGAGTCTGCACTGTTCTTAAACTTCTAATAGATATGACAAATGTGTCATTAATTATGTAAGGATAGCTGATCCAGTGTTGGTTATGAAGTTAGGCACGTTGAGTCCCGATCTCCATCACCTTCAGTTTCCCTTTTTCAGTGCCATTTTCTGAAATTCTATCATAATAAAGAAACCCCAGCATGACAGACTGCTGAGACTGGCATATGATTAACATTACTGAGAGCCAGAATATACATATACATGGGAAAACTATCTAAATTAATCACATGTAGATCCTGAACGTCAGCTGTGACTACCTCTGAGAACAAAACCAGCCTATTTTTACTTGCATCACTCACTAGACAAATTAATTTTAGTATCTTGCTCACATAATAAATCAAATGCATTGATTTAAAAAGGAGTCTAGCTTTATACAACCATGGAATTTACTGTTTACCAGGGGAACAAATTAGACCTTACTTACAACCACCAGATTCTTATTTCTTTGGAGGAAAAGCCCCCCAAAATTACTACTAACTTGCTACGTGACATCTGTCTTCACTGAGCAGCATTATACCATTTCTGTTTCAATATACTGTTAATTTATATTCTCCAATGTTATTCTTAAAGCTATAGCAATGTAAATAATGACACTGATTATCTCATGTAGGCATACGGGATAGTTGTGCTATGTGGCTCCAGAATGCTTCCCTCTGCATATCAGTAGTGCCAGAGCACCTGTGCAAGATGCCAGCAGCTCTGAGGAGACACCACCATCATTCTGGACTGTTATATATGAACTAGTATTCTCATTGCCGTGAGAACAAAATAATAGGTTTATTTTCAAGCTACACACTAATTTAAGGATAGCAAGATCCAGTCACATAAAGAAAAAGGATTCTCTTCATGCCCTGCTCAAAGAGCTCTGAGTCAGTACAATTCTTATCAGAATTATTCAAAATGTAGTGCTGTTACCAGACTCATGAGAAGGCATGGAAAAATGATTACTCACTTAAAAGACAACACAAATTCTCTCCTAGCCCTTTCTGTTTATCAGCTTTTTAGTTACCTTTCTTCCTCAGAGCCCTGTGCCTTCCTGCAGCTCCTTTCCTAGGCCTCTGTCCTCGCCACATTTTGCTGCATCCCAAAGACACGCTCCTGTCAGGATGCTTTACATAGTATTTTGTGGGTACAGATGTTTACATGAATAAATATACATTAGTAGATAAAGCTACTAAAAGATAGTTGGGATGTTTTGTCAAAATTTTTATTTTATGAATCAATCTAGACTGGATTAGCAGACGAAAAATGGAAACCACTGAACTAAAACCATCCCACAGACCCAAGTTCATACCAACTCTCACAAGTCAGTCTCTTTTATTTAGTTCTCGCAAAACAGGTGCTTGCAAATACCTAATTCTAACTGACAGGCAATTACTTTGAAAATTGTTCCAACAATAACATCAGAACTATTATGAGACTTGTTAAATGTGATCACAACCTCATTCAACTTAAAAGGAATAAACCACTTCCTGAGGTCATCCAGTCAGGTGTCTCCAATTATTCAGTACTGGTTCCCCAAGCTGGAAGAGGTGTCAGCTTTGAGTAGAGACAATTTCCCCCTGTGCAAAGCCGATGCTGGCAGGACATTGCTGGCTTCTCCAAAACAGGTGGAACAGATGTCCTTTCATTTGCACCTCCCTGTGGCTAATCCCTTTATTCTGCAAAAGACTCAGGGTGTAAATGGGCTAACAAAGTTGTTGTTTGGTTGGGTTTTTTCATATTAAGCCAGGTAAAAGACACAGGTATTGCCCTTTAACTAAATATTCTGCATCAAATCCCAAGAAGCCTTTTTTTTTTCTCCCATCCAAGTTTTATGTCCTGCATTATGCTCCTGACAGTTGAATCCTACAGATAATTTAAACATTAAATCTGGAACAGGTTTCTAGAAAATACTACAGCGTGTTGCTGAAATCACTCCAAAACATTTAGAATTTAATGGAGCGCTATATTTCTACTACAGAACTCCAAGACTGATTTAAAATTACAACAGAAGATTATTACTCTATTAAATGCTGTAGTGGTTTCCTGCAAGAGGAAGAACGTGTGAAAAAAGTCTGGCTTGATGTACTAGCAGGCTTTTCTGCAGTGTCTGTGGGTGGTATTGAGATATTGGTATCTTTAACAGCTATTGATCACCTGCTGTTTCACTTCAGAGAATGTAGCCTCACTGGAGGCTTCTTTCTACATCTCTATTTCATCAAGTACAGTTACAGCTGCTCAGAACCATGCAAGTTACATTCGTCTTTCATTTTCATTTAATAAACTGCAGAAGATCCACAAATTAATCAGCATTTTTGAAAACTATCTAGAACTGTGCATTGAAAATGTTCCTTTAGACAGAATAAATGCTGCAAGCAGATGTGTAAAATTCTATGTCCACATTTTTTGATTGCAAAATACCCAGATCTACCTTTTGTGTAGAACTTCAGTAGACATACCAACCTATACATGCAAGTTTATCCTTATACAGCAACAGCTTTCTTTTCGAGTCAAGCTAAAGCTGTAATTCCTGAGCAGACCTACATGTTCTGATTCAAAACCCTTGAGGGTATTTTTTCACCACAGAAATTTAATTTATGCACCAAATACAGTGAAAGTCTGATATAAAAAGGAAGGAGACTAATTACTTTGATGTATCCATGTTAGGCAGCAACATTTACACACAATTGATCAGAACCTATGGCCCGACAATACCTACACAACTGCTTTAACAGACTAAAGGTTTGACTTAGCATATGTGTATTTTTGTCCACAGCAAGTTAGAAGTAAAATACAGCTGTTTAATAATTTTCATAACTAAACTGAGATTGCTGCATGGAATACATAGCAAAAATAATGAAAATAATAAAATCAAATGCAAACTCAAAAGCAGAAAATATGCATCTTGCCTTATCTGTGATTAATTGTTCTAATACTTAGTTTATCTTCTTGTCACTTCAGGATTGAGTGCATCCTGTATCTTGTTTATGCTTTTGTCATAAGGCTGAAAACTACCACAGGCTGTAATGTATGCTCCATACGCACACAGAGTGATTAAGCCCCCACTCAACCTCTCTTTGATTGACTGAATAGGTTGGGCTCTTTAATCTTCACTTCATAAGCCTTGTCTAACAGCCTCTGGATCATTTGCGCGCATCCTTTGAACTCCTTTCAAGATTCCAAACATCCTTTGAAAGTATTTACCTGATAACAAGATATTCTAGGAAAACTTGTGCCAATGCAGTAGAATGTACCCCCCATTTTCAGTTGATACTGTCTTTTAACCCAGCATTTTTTGTCATAGGTTAGCACTAAGAGTTCATACTGAGGTGGTTTTCTACCCACAACAGCCTCTAAATCCTAATATTCTATTATGACCAAAGAGTGGAAAACACTATGTTGAAATAAGCATATCGTCCTCAGGAATCTTGCCTGGAAAGTTAAGAACCATAGTATTTATTTCTCCCCTTCCCTCCTACACTTCCCCTTCTTTCAGTACATGAGTCATTTTAATAACAATAGTTAATAATCTTAAGTTCTTTTTACAGATAATATATATTAAAATAGTCTTACTCAACAGACTATTCTGATGTAAGGTGATGCCACAGCAGCTACTGTACAAAAATTAAGAAAAATCATAACCCTGTAACAATTATGATGCATTAGACATACAAAGAAAGCAAGCAGCTGGTTAAAACCAGCTTGTACCATTATTTAAAAAAAAAACAAAACAAAACAAAAAAAAACCCAACACGGTTCAGTCAACAATAAAGGAAGAGAATCAAAAAGATAAACAAATACCCACAGTAAGAAAACTCACACAGCTATCACACAACATTAAGATGGAGGTTAAAAAATGCTTGGTCAAGTCATTCCTGTTTGATGATAGGAAACATCTTGTTAGGAAACATCAAGATCTCACCCACAGTGAGCATCTTACCTGTTTGCGCATGACATCTGTAGCTTGCATGATATAGCGGGGAGGTAGCCCATGGCTCCGAGCCAGAATGATTGCCTGCTCTAGGGTAACGCTCAGAGTGCAGCTGCAATGGAAGATAAAAGTCAGCTATCGGTTAGCAGTGATTTCCTTATAATAATGGCTTTTGGACCAATTGTCTTTTTTAAAAAAAAGTATAAATAAAAAGATTACATAGTAGATCTGCCTCCTATCCCTCCCCTACCCATGCAGGTATTAGCCTGAACACTAAAATGTTTCTGGAGTAGAGAGATTTTGAGTGTAACAAGTGTTCCTGCTGACTTACAACCAAATGCATTTGCCTTGTTTTGCTGTTATTTAAAAAAAAACCCAACAAACCAACCAACAGAAACCACAGCCTGACTATCACTTGGCAAGTGCATGAGAGAGGGACAACCCAACAAGAAGAAATTTTTGTAACTGTATAAATCCCTTTGCAGGTGGTTTCTGCACATCTCTCACCCTCCACTGTTAATGCAGACCCTAGCTTTGGTGCCAAGGTCTTGACCTCTTGCTATTAATTTAGCTTGGTTATTCCCATGGCACATTAGTGCAGTTCAGTCCACCTCTGAGACACTGACCCCTTTCAAAAAAGAACAATAATAAATAAGTAAATAGGGCATTCCTTCAAATAAACTGTCCTTTCCTACTTCGCCAATCTTTTTCAAGTAAACACTTGAGGACAAAAACTGATCATGGTACCGCATCCTAATGAAAAGGCTGTAACTGCTTTGTCAGAGCAACCTGGAAATTTTCAGAGCTAAAGATCTTTCTGTAGGACAACGTATAATCACTACAGACAGGAAGCAGTAGGGAAAGTCATTTTGGACATGCCATCTGATTTCAGTTGTCATGGTGAGGACAAGCATAGATAGCTGGTTTCTCATGCAATCAAGACCAAAGCTGTAGAAGACTCACAGATAAAGGCAACAATACTGAGTAGAAACAGCTACTTTTTGGAAAGCACAACATGTTTGAGGGCTGCTGTCATCCAAGAGGTGAGAGCGGCTCCATTCTGCACTAATAAGCTGCTTGATGATTTTTCTGTTCACAGCCAAAGTACTGCAATAATCAGATTTTTTCAATCAGCAAGAGGAGTCATACAGAAAATGATCCTACCTCAGCACAACGTGACAAAAGCTGTGTATTTCAAGTTCAAATAATAAAACAAAGACACATGGTTAAAATAGACTTTTGAGTAGCCTTTTGGCAAAATCCTGACCAAAAGATTCTGCATAGTTTATATTATGCACACCTAACGGAGAATATGTTTCAATCAAACACTCTTCTTACTGAGCATAAGATCTGTAGGAGGAAAAATGTGTCTGCACTTATTTTCTTACTGAAAAAAAACAACCCAAACCCTGACTCGTTTTAAATACTACTTAAGTAAATTTATGGACTGTAAAAAGTTTCACAGCATGAGTGTAGAAGATACTAAATTTGATCTGCAGCTTTATTAATGGTCTTTCATTAAAAATTTATAAGCTAAGTGATTTTCCTTGGTAATGAATTAATTTTTATTCCCCAGTTTCTTGTATACACTGACCTCAGAGTCAACTTGAAGCAAAAATCTATTGATCTTTGGTGTTATATGTTTGATTAAGGTGCATAATAGTTAAATATTTGCTAGAAATTTCAAACACGGTTTTCATCTTGTCTTTGAAAGGTGAAATCTTGCACAAATAAAGTACATGCTCATAATACTTGCCAGCACCAAAATATAAACATCTATCCTTCAAGATCAGACTGTAAAAAGGAAGCTTTGTGCCACCGACAACAGAAAAAAACCAGCAAAAGTATCTGAAATCTAATTTGACAGGTGTAATCTAAGCCAGAGAAAAAGGGCAAAAAGTCTCTCTGTAGGTCTAATAGAGGTTAATGAGCTCAAAGTACAGCTTTCAACCAACTAGTTACTGAGCCAATTTTCCCATAAATCTCATCTTCCTGGAACCCAAATGACTGAAAGAACAGAACAACTATAATCTGGATGCATGAATCAAAACTAACAAAAGAATCTCCTAAATGAAGGTCAGTCAGCTCGAAGAATTAGGTGCAAACACTAATCTTATGATTGGAAAAGACCACCAAACTGCTCCCTATCCAAAACCTGATGAAATGGCTGGTGATCGTGAACATTATGAGCTGTCTACATGTTGACAATGCCATCCATGGTTTGGAAATAAGGTTGCCAAGTGTGTAGACAGACATAACTAGAGTGGGAGAAGCAAAGACAAAGTGTAAAACAGCATAATGAAGATTTCTTTGATAGGCTACTATGGAGGTAGACAACAATGACGGTACAAACCTGAAACACAGGCTAAAACTGAAGCTCTCACCTCAAGGCAAAAAAGAATCGTAATTCTAAGGATAATATTTTTAATGTATGCTAGGAAATTAGTAGTGATGACAGCAGTGATGATGTTAACTACTATCACACCTTTTTAATAATTTTACATTCAAGGTGAAGTCTTACAGTAATGCTGGTTAGACACATCCACTGCTTCTTTTAAAAAACATTCTTACTCATCAACTTATGTTAAAAATGTTAAAGTAGCATCAGAGGCATGTTTGCATTTCAATATAGTATTTCATTAGAGATGTAATTTAATATTGCTAGATTTTGCCTTCTCTTAAAGCATGTAAAAGGTCTGATGAATGGCAGAATTAAATACAAATTATTAGTTACGGCTTTTGTCATGTGATTATGAAATGTTTACTACTTTCTAAATACAAAAACCAACACCACTCTAACAGCTTCATTTTGGTTGAATATTGAATCAATAAAATCCTCTAATAAAACTGATCATACAAACCTTCCACGGTGCTATGCTGAACTGACGCACCACTAAACATACATTTACATGCTTGTGCTTTCTCCCAGCTCTTCAATATAGTTTATGAATTACTACGTATCTGTTATCACAAACTGCCATGGAAACCAGCAGTGAAAGAAACAAATGCACACACAAAACATCAGATGGTAACATGGAAAAGTTGTAACTCAACAGGGCTGCCAAGTACAAAGGGATCAAGGAAATCCAAGTTTAAACCAACACAACTTGTGCAGGAATTCCTCATATGGTAAGACTGTTCTGGTGGTCCGAGAAAGGCTCAATATCAAGGATAGTCAGCAAATACGTGCAATATGTAATAATCCACCTTTCCTCCTCATTTTGAGTGCTGATAAGCAGATGGTACTAAAGTTTACAAAGCAATCTGGAAGCAATTCTGACCATTGAAAGTATCTGGTCATTTGGATACAATCAGCCCAGACAAACCAAACAAGGAAAATGGAGAAATGCAGTGCTCTCCTAACATTCTGTTATGGGAAGCATAAATCCCAAATTCATATATTTTACAGTGTAAGCAAATCAAAATCTGTTTTCACTCCCTCTCTTTTCCTCTCATCCCTTCTTTTATGCCAGAAAAACAAAAGACCCAAATTCATTATCTCAGAATTTATGTCAGTTAGAATCACAAATTCCCTGCCTTGACAGATTACAGCAGCAAGGCAGCATAGACATTTGGCTTTCCCAGCCCAACTGGGCTGAGAATTCCTCATTTTACCCACTTGGTTTCCAAGAACAGAAAGGGGTGCAGCTGCTTCCAGCTACTGCCTGCTATCTCCAGTCTCCCATCAGTCATGACAGCATTGACGTTAAGTTTAAATACAAACTTTCAAACAGCTTCTGGATCAGATCATCCTGAACAAAAGAGGTTAAAATAATTTTCTACCACCACTAGTCCATTAGTTTCTGACTGGATGTGCCTTTTACTAAAGGGCTGCAAATCACCTGGATAGACATACACCTACACTGAAAAATGGAGTTGTAAAAGACGAAAACAGATTGAAATTTTCTAATGGATTATTTGGTGACAGCTTGTTTAACGTCACCTGAAAGGAAAAATAATTTGAGTTCATGTACACTACCTACCGAGCTGACACTCAGAAAACTGTGTATCTATGTTACCAGAGCAAAAAGAATCTTAATCATTCAATTCATGCTCGTTTCAATTAAGATTCCAGCCATCCTACCTCCAAAGATGCATCAAAACATTCCTTAGAAAAATGTCCTGAATAGAAAAGATGAGGTGAAACAAATTGGTTTAGTAGTTAACACAGTCAGAGACGTCAAAATGAATTATGTTCTGGCTATGTGAATAGGAAAAAAGTATGAAAAGGATGCATGTATGCTTAGTCTAATTAAAATCTAAAGCTTCTATTCAACATGTAATTTAATGCTATTGTTATTATTTTAATTACTTTTCTTTCCATACATCATAAGCTAATCGTACCTACATTTGACCACCTTTTAAACCAATTACACTATTAGGTATTAATTTGTTTCTACTGTCATTTATATTAATGCTTATAGAGCAGCTATTATTTATGTCAGTGTATGCAGCAATTAAAAACTTAGTACTAAAGTAGGTTACTTTGAGGTAAACATTTTTAGAGTATTTCTCTATAATTACTAGTGATGGCTGGGTAATTCCATTGGTTCTTAATTGCATGAGTAACCCAAAGAAGAAAATAGGCCATGATAAGCCTAAAAAGGAGGGAAAATGTTGTTCAGAACTATAAGAAATAAGCATAAAAAGTATAGGCAGGCCTAACACTCAAGACCCTCCCACAATTTCTAAGCTCCTTTCATTGTGGGAATATGTTTCCACACAAGTAAAATTGAAGTTTGCATTATCTGTGCCCATTTACTGAAACTTTGTGAACAGAATTTCATCTCTTGAGAGGGAAGTTGGGCCAGGCAACATGTATTAGACAGAAAACGAGAAAGAAGTTTGTACATTAAACTACAATATTTACAGTGGAATTTTACAACTACACTAAAATTCCACTGGAGTTCCAGACTTAGGTTGAGTTCCTTTATGAACCTTTGTGAAGCTGAGATGTTCCCAGTGTGGAAAGACCACTACTTTAAAATCAGCCTTGGATTGAACCCATCCATTGAAGGTTAGTCCAAAATTTGTGTTATTTTTGCCCAGATACAGAAAGCTATTACTTTGCATGTGAAATACATTTATTGCATTATGATGTTTCAGTAACCATAAACAATGTTTCCAAAAGTAACTTATCTGTGGAAGATATTAAATGGAACTTCTGCCTTTTATCCATGAAACATCAGCATGCACAGGTCTCCTTTACAAGAGGCACTACTGTGATTCCATAGTTGCACAAACCTCAAAATAAATATATCCCAACTTCCTTATCAGGCACATATCTACAATCCCACAACAAGATAATCAAACACAGTTCTACCAGGTACTTTCAAACACAAGCTACCAACAAATTTTTGAGTTGCTGAAGTAGATGGCATGAACTTAGCAAGCTAGAGAATCATGCTTGGGAGGTAAGTATATATTAGCCACATTTCAGACCTAACCTTGGTCAATGACTTCTTTTGTAGGTTACAAATATAGTTTTAATCGGGTTTATTAGATTCAATATTAGTAATTCTTCTAATACTTAAGCATGAAACATGCAGTAGGTAATAATTTTTCTGTTTTGGTTTGGTTTGGTTTTTTTGGAAGATTCCTATCATCCAATATATTTCCAGAAATAAAATGTGATTATCCCACCTTTATTAAAAAGGAGTTTTTCAAAGAATAAGGGGGGAGGGGAGAAGGCACTACTTCTCACCATACATCAGTGTTAAAAAAACTGCACAGAGCATCTTTTCAATTTTTTCACAAACATTCTTTCTGTAAGATCTTGCCACCTCTAACCAGCTGGACACATTGCAAGAAGGCACTTCCATCATTACATTATTTATATTTTTTTTACGAAAGATCAGCATTTCCAAAAGATTCAAAGTATCCTATGCCTTTTGTTTGCTTATTCTCAGTGGCACTTGCAAAAACAAACAAAATAAATATAACCTCAAGTTAAAACGCAGCTTCAGCCATTATCTTTCGTTCTGTGCAGAAAGTCACATTAAAGGCTTCTTCCCATGTAAGCAGGCAAGTAAATCTGCTGGAAAATTGCAGTTTACCTCCCGTCTTGCAATAGTTCAGGTTATTCACTTAACCCACTTCCACTTTAAAAATTAAAGATTTGGATAAGGTTTTATTTAGATTGTTAGAGAGGATCTCTATTCTATTTTTGTTGCAACACAGCAGTTTTTGTAAGGAAGAATCAGATTCTTCCAAAGATGTGGACGGCAAATAAGGCAATACTGCAGGAATTGAAGCATGAGAGGATAATTCTATAGAGTACGGTGATGGAGTTGTGTGTCGATCCTACTGCTAAATGTCCATAACGTTAAAAGGAATCCAAACAGAAAAAAGAACACATTGAAATCCATACTAGTAACAACTTAGATCCATCTTATCTGTCCCAGTGCATTTTATGCACCTCTCTGCATTTTCAGATTGCATTTTAAAGGAAATAGTAACTCAAAATCTAAGACATTATTAGAGATAATTTTTAGAGATAACTATTAAAGATAACAAAGCAAAAATGTACCAGATTACCCGAAAGGCAAATATAGATCAAAATAAAATGATGATCACTGTAGAAACAAGTGATTTGTGCTAAATGTCTTATTTTGTCTTAAGAGAAATTCTCACTTCTTTAAAAATTATGTAACAGTTTTCAAATAGTAACCAGCACAGAATAAAATACTCTACTATCCTGAATTATTTTACGAGAAGTTTGTTTATGCCTCAGTAGGTAAGGTATCACAAAAAGACATTAATTGTAGACAGACATAACAAAACGCCATTTAAAAACCAGAAGGGTATCAACTAAACGGGAAGGTAGCCGGACTACAAGCACAGTTTAGTGCAGACAGCTGGAGAGGTGCAAGGATTAGTTTTTCAGACTGTGCTGACTAGCCTCTTGAAAGTAGTCCAATCAATCCCAGAAAGCCTTCTTACTGTGGAGCTAACAGCCAGCCTAAATACAGCTGCAAAACTTCAAGGAGACGTCTTTTTTGTCGCATGCAGCCATTGAGCTCAGAACTAAATTCTTACAGAAAAATTTCTGAAATAACCTAAAAGGAAAAACTCTTATGATAGAATGTCTAAAATATATATGTGTGTGTGTATATATATATATATAAATAATATGAATGTTCGGAATACCTATTTTCCACATTGTTTCATTTGATTCACAGAAAGGCAGCTGGCCATGATGGACAGCTTATGGTGTTACTCTGCTTTGCTATGTGGAAGATGGAGCAGGTTTAGCTGGATTGCAGGAGCTGTGCCAGCTACAGGAGACAGCATAATCAACCCTTGGCAAAACCTGCCTCATCATTCCGCCGAGCGTCTGCCAGCCAGAACCCCACTGCTTGAAGGATGGTAATACTAAGGAGAGACTTTCTGAATTAAAATTCAGAAAAGAAAATAAGACCGTGATTTTTCTGGGGTTCATCAAAATTATGAAAGATTTCTTTTCTCTTATCCTACAGGAAATGCAAAATTTTAAATAAACTTGGGATTTGTTTCATTTGGATGCTTTAAGTGATTACTTTGAGCCTGTAAGGCCTGTGGTCCCTGAATAGACTTCTGCAGCTGCTGCACCTAATTTCATTTTGGCACTGAAAAAGGCTAGGACATGTCTGTGCAGTGCAGTCTCACTCTTCTCCCTCAAGCAGGAGCTAGCATCATGATTCAATAAAATTTAAAAGTGCCTTTCATCACCTACATTTGTACAGAGAGATTGCAGCTTCAAACAGAACTAATAGAAGTAAAGGAAACAGAGCATTGTTTACAGGATGACAGCTGACTGGCAGGCAGAAATGTAATTATGGATGATATAAAAGGAAAAAGAAAGGCAAACTATTGATTTCTTGGACTAATTTAGAGCTGTTCCTGGTGTTGATCAGGCAAAGCATGTTTGCTTACAATAATCCAAGGGGAGTTTGCAGTATTCAATGTCACTTAGGGCACTGAGGTTAAAGGGACTTATTTTACCCCGTTTTTCTTCTTCTGGTGATCGAAACATATTTGAGAAGAACTACTGTCTGAAATAGATATAGGATTGAAGGCTCTAACACAAACTGGTAAACATATTGTCATAATAAAAATCAAAGCAAAGCAATCACCAGCAATTCAAAATCCCCAGCATTATCTTGGATATGGGGATGAAAAAACGAACTCTGTCAAGCTGTTTTAGCGTAGTGCAGTGTAAAAAGCAATTTAATATGGATCACAAAGAAGTCAGAAACCAAGACACTGCTGATCCAGAGATCAGCAATCACTGTCAAAGCAGACAAAGCTGCTGTTTCATAGTTCTTGGCCTATTCTGCATTCGACTGCCACCCAGCGCCTCCCTCCCAAGCTATCTGGGATTTGCTTCTGGTTAGAAGGAGGGGTGGCAGAGACACACACACCCCCACCCCTGTCAATCCACGACACCTAAACTGAGAAAACACAGAAAGGGCTCTCCAGTCAGTTCAGTAAGAGACAGATAAATTGAGCAAGAGAAGGTTCATATATATTTTGTTTAAAGTCTATTAAATATATCTAAATTCTGACAGATTAAATGTTTTCTCAGTTCCCACTCCTGATGAACAAAAGATGCTCATCAGCAAAGCACCCTGTACTTTTCCACAGACATTCTCTCTCATTAGAGACCAATAATAGAAATTAGGCTAAAATGAGGGTTTTAAAAAATAAAGCATAGACGAACCTTGCTCTGAGTTGATTATTCTTTATTTTTAAGCCGGCAAAACTAGTAAATGGAAAAATCTACTTTCAAAGTTGAACTTGCACGGACAATTCACATCTTTCCCCCATCTGCTTGCCTTAGTAGCACCTGTAGATAATACCAGTTTTCAACTCTAATATCCCTAGCATAATGTTAAACAACAGTCTTTGAGTCCTTGGTCTGGGCCAGCAAAATGTGAATTTCTGCAACTGATCACAATCAAGCATTCACACCATTTAGTTTCTAAGAACACAGAGGGCCAGATACACTGCTAAATACAACCAGGCATAAATATCCTCTCTTACTTAAAATTGGTAGCTTGAATTCTAAAGAAGAACTTACAACTTAAAGAGTACTATTTTGCAAGATTATCTGCCTTGATTAAATAATATTCCAACAGAAGAATTTAGCCTTCAAGATTGCAGGCAACAGGCAAAATCATCTATGTCTATGGGACTCTATCAAATCCAGCATCTTACTCCTCTCTTCTGTCTCCCTCACAGGATCTCATGGTGCTGCAAGACCACTCTGCAGGGCAGCAAGGGGAGTAGTTCACAAAATCGCAGCAGAATTTAGCAGTAGAAAGTTGGGAACAAAATTCACCCAGCAAGCCTACTAGCTGAAGACAAAATAAGCTTTCCATCCAGGCAAAGGCAATTCAGAATGCCAAAAAGCAGGGCCTGCTTAGTGCTGGACTGTAGAGGTGTGGCCTAGGGAGGCCAGAAAGAGAAAACAGCACACAAAGTGACTTTATATGAGTTCAGATTCTAGGGAAAAACTTCTTCATCCTCCCAGTTTGTATCCACAACAATAACTTCCAGAAACTGCTAAAAAAACTTCCTCAATATTTACCATTAAAAACAAACAAACAAACAAAAAGCCCACACAAGAATCCCTTCTAGTCTCTAAATACATGAGTTTTCTTTGGAACTCAGGGCAGAATCTCTTTGACTACCTATAAAATCACAAGTAACACATCCCTTTTTCTTGGAGGGCCTATCTTAAAATGCCTCTGGATAATGCCAAGAGTTGCTTCTTTCTCTGAACAGATGAGCACAAGGGCAGTATTAATGCAAAAGAGAACAAAAGTACAAATGGACTTGCTGTAAAGCAGAAGTAGTCATGCTTTAGAGAGGTGTTTTGCACCTTTATACAAATAGCTGATCTTGAATCCTTTAACATCTAGATGGAAACCCACACATAACACATTTAAGTCCCATTCCTGTTGCTCATAATATAATCTCAAAAGCCAATATATTGGTTTTCTAATATTTTGTGGGTTTAAAATATACTTAAGTAGACATTTAATTGCTTACATCTTTGAATTAGCCCCAGTTTTGAGCAGAAATCTGATGAATAATTTATTTTCCTCTAAGAACAGCTCACGTTCAGAATCAAGCATACCACTTCTTATTCAGTCATCAAATTATTCTGAATAATTTGTGACTCCACACACTGTGGAGTAATAGTTTATTGGGGCTACTGAAGTTGCTCTGACTTTATTCTTAAACTAGAAGAATTTTTAGCACAAATATGCTGGCAAGTTCAGAACGTAATCCATGGGACCATGACAAAACCCAGAGGTAGTCTTTCTCAGCTTCATTTAAAAAAGGCAATATTAAGCCCAATGTCTTTTCTGATCACATAAGACATGAAACTGAAACCCAAATAAAGAGCCAGAGACAAGCTGTATAGCTTCATGGTCTTCTGAAATGACAGCTTCATGGCAGTCCATAGTATATAGTATTTTCATCTGATACAGTGACTAGTGTTAAATAATACAGCCTTTTTCTGTTATTGCCTAAAATCAAGTACAGTATAGAGCACATTGCATACACTTGTATCACTGATGGAGAGTAATACAAATAGTCTGTTGTAATCTCTGCTAAAAGAAATGGCAAGCACTGTTTTTATACAACTTAATTGTGTTGGCTATACATGGAGCTTTTCCTGTTTTTCATGCTTGGTAATCTGCATTGCAGCTATGTTGCCTTTTTCCCCCCTCCCCCCTTCCTCAAAGCTCTTTTAAATAAAGGACATTACTTAAAATTAGGAGAAAGCAATGCTCGTTCTAAAACAATGTAATGGTTACCAAGTCTGCTAAAACAAGGATTTGTATGGATCAGAAACTAAGGAGCGTATTTTTAACCTGTAATCTACAGTTTGGAATTCTTATAAAAAGAGCAGATACTCAGCATCAGATTCTTGGTTACATTTGGTTTTTTGTTTATTGGGGTCTTTCTCCCCCTCCAACTGTGGTCTGTGCTTTTTTGGTATAATGTACAAAAAAGTTGTAATCTGCTCAGCTGGAACATAAACATATTGCTGCCTTTGATGAATATAATGAAGTACTAGAGAGCTCTATTGGTGTATCATCATATATATATTTTGCTATTAAAATCTCTTAGCGTTTATGACAAAGATCCATCAATTACAGCTCAGTTAATTTTTTGACATTGTATTACTCACACTAACTGTTATACAGGCTGAGCTTCTAGTTATTATAAGGTACACTGGCAAAAATGCCTCTCTTCTGTTTCACTTTTTTCCTTGAAATGGGCTCCACTACAATTCCCCCTAGCATACAAAGTAAATATTTCAGCATTTCTTGCCTGTATGAAGAGTTTAATATAGTAGGTGTTATTCACCTAGGAAACCTTCCTTTTTCTGCTTTAGCAATTAAGATTTCTGCCTTTTACTGACTTGAATGAGGAACAATCCATTATAACTGCACAAAACAAAATCGTACTATCAGTCACTGCAAATACAGTTCTAGAATTTCACCACAAATCTTTCAGGTATGTTAGCTATTTAGTCTAAGATATTAGATATTTAGTGTAAGACCTCTCTATAAATAAAAAGCAGCATTCTCCAACCTGCAATGACTAAATAGCTATTGGAAACAAAAGGAGGAAAAGAAATTGTCATACCGGTGAACTCCGCTGTTGCACATAATTATGTGACAAGCTCCAAGCCTGCTACAGAGTTCAGATGACACTGAAAGCAATCCAACTCCAGAAGCACTGCATGCAGTGTAAGCACAGGCAGCAGTGCGCTTGGATCGGATAAAGGACCCTATGAGTCGGTAAAGTTCATCCAAGCAATTGAGAGGCCTCATCAGCTGCAAGACAGGAAGGGAGAGAGATATTTAAATATTTGCTATTGAAAGCACATGAAATGCTCTTCTAGAGCAGGTCATCACAGATGCAGATGCAACAGCAGGGCTGGCACAGAAAGCCAAAGCCAAATTCCATAACATAAATACAGAGCACACAGTCTTCTGCTCCACGACCTATGACAACGTTTTCAAATTTTTCAATTTTTACCATCACTGTTTCATTCCCAGTCTTGCCTACAGAAGTGTTCTTCACTTCAATAGACTGAACAGACCCAACAGTGCCATTTCCATTAATGGTATTGGCAAAGGGAGGCCATGAAGAGGCAACCTACAACTGTACACATATACAGGAGGGATGCCAAGACTAGTTGACCGACTCACTGAGAAAATCAGCTTATAATTAAAACAACACTGTCCTTTATTTATGCAAATGTCTAGTTCCTAATCTTGACTAATAACATGGAAAATTAAAAATGAACAGGAGTGACAAAAACATATTACAAAACAAGAACAGTTAACTTTGTAGCAGGATTTAAAATAACCTCAGCATTACTGTACAGAAAATAAATGATGCACTTAGTAGTAAAGAAGGCAGTTTCAAGTGGAAGGCTGCTCTCAGCGAAAGAACCTTCGAGTGGTCTAGCAATGAAAAACATCACCTCGTGGTGCTTTGTGTAAAGGAGACATTCACAAGCAGTTTTTCAGACCTCGTAATTCCAAATTCCTATTCTCTTTATTTCAGCAATACTCAAAGATTCCAACAACCCCTCCTAATATTCAAAGAATAAATCTTTTGGAAGACAGATTCATTCCCTAAAGACAGTTTTAACTAGTTAGGGAAAGCGCCGTCTCACTTCCTCCCATATGAAGGTTACTTCACTGGAAAGCACAGAGGTCAAGTAAATCAATTTGAGTGAGTGAGTGTGAGAGTGAGTGTGAGAGTTAGAGTGTGAGTGCGAGTGTGTGTGTTTAGGGGTAACAAGCACTCCACATACAGCTAAATGTCTCCTGCTGTACCTGTGACTCCTTAGAAAGTTGCTGACTCACCAGGGAAGGAGAGGCATAGACACATGTCCTACTCCCCTCCCGTGCAGTCCAGCATGGAACCAAGAAACGAGAACTATCAGTCTGTTAACACCCATGCTGCCTGATACCAACATAAAATTTTAGTCTGTCATAGGGCTCAGCCGATGATTGGTGTATTTCTCAAGCTGCAGTAGCTCAATCACTCTTGAAGTCAGTGTAGGGAAGACCCCAGGAAATTCTTTTTTTCCCCTACTGGGCTGCAATATGGGCATTAACTCTCCAACAATAGGAGAGAGCATTAAATGAATTTTCATAGCCCCTAGGATCTCTCAGTCACAGAGATTTAAAAGACAGATGAAGGCATTTGAAGAAAGCCTAAATAAGGAGGTTCAGAAGAGAGCCTTCTGAGCAGGATGCTGAAGGAGTATTTAATTTGGAACCACACTTCCAGTTTTCAGAACAAAGAATTTCTGACTGCACCTGCTCTCCCTCACCCTACCCTTCCACCCCCATATACTCCTGGAGCATCTGCATTGCTCTGAAAGCACAGTGAAAAATATATTATAGACACCCTCCAGCCACACCTTTTGATACAGAAGCACATGGCATCACATACCCCTAAAACACAGGTGGACAAAATGCTGCAAGAGCTCCTCTTTCCCATGCCCCACACCGCCCCCCACCCCCACACCTACCTCCTGCCCCAGCTTTAAATAATTCAATTTTTCGATGGGATTAAGAAAGCCTCAGGAAAGGATTAAAAAAACAGTGTGTAACATGCAAAGTTTAATCAGGCACTTAACATTTTTATTTACCTTTTCTATATAAGCCGCTTTAGATGTTGAATTTGGAGGCAAGTTTGACTTGTCCAGGTAGAATGCCCTGAAAGAACAAACATAAAAAGGCAAAAACGTGTTAATTGTTTAAACTCCTGAACAAAATGTATGTAAGTGACTATTCTTAGACACCATCCTTTTTCTTTTTTTTTTTTTTTTTTTAATTTAGTGCTGAGAGGATCAAGGAATAGTACATGGGTAAATAGGCACTCTCACTCTTGCTTTTAAAGTAATAAGGAACATTTTTTGTTCTGGAGACAAAAACTTTCCCTCTGGCCTTTGACAGTACAGTGCAAAATTGTAATGTCTAGTTAGCAGAAAAAATGGATATGAAAGTGATTTTCACCAAAGCGATCCATTAAAAGATTGGTAACAACTGTCTAGATTTTAATAGTGACTATGGGAAACTTGGCATATGAACACTGCCTGAGCCTCATGCACCACAAGCTTTTTTATTTTAGATGTATATAACTGAAAAAATATAAAACCAGAATCCCAAATACGTTACACAGTACTGAGAGTAAATGTATACAAGCTCACAGTATAAACAAAACCCCCAAAACCCTACAAGGAGCAAATATGCATATAGAAGCAAAACGGCATTTGCAACATCCACTCATGCATGCACATGCAAATAAAAAACAAACTGCCTTTCTCTATGATTTCTGCACACTGAAAATAAATTAGTGCATGAAAGGAAAAATCAAAGAAAACCGTTATTTACTTATTTACTTGCAGAACACAAACACGATAGAGAAAGCATATTTACTGTATCAGATTTATCTATTATGTACTAAAGCTCATCAACCCACTTTCTTCCAGTTCCTTCTATAATCTTTCATTTATCAGTGAATAGTACCAGAAAAGGTTTCTATAAAATGGGTAAATGCAACATGCACTGTTTTAAAAGACAAAGGCTGGCTAATTTCTGTGTGGCATAAAGGAGACTGATATTTTGTACAGAGGGCTTCCATACTATCCTTCTCTCCTAAAACAGGAAGACTTGTTACTTAACACCAGAAAGGAAGAACTTTAGCACAGGAAGCACAGAGCTCTTCTGTGTCCTTCAACTCAGGAATACTAGAGGAGTATTTTTTTTCTTTCTACCTTACAAGCAAATTGCTCACCAAAGATAAACGATCATTAAAATGTCTCATAGGCAGAGGAAATATCCTGCATATCTCCAGGATAAGATCACAGTTTCTCTGCCTCTGCAGCACTGCTTAAAAAAAAAAAAATATTATTCCTGCCCATGACAGGGGGGTTGGACCAGATGATCTTTAAAGGCCCATTCCAACCCAAACCATCCTGTGATTCTCTGATCACAAAACTCATCCTGCTGGTAGAAAAGCTCCTGAAACCTGCTGGGGCAGCTGAAAATAGAAACACCTTGTAGGCTTCTCTGCCTGGATGAGGCATCCAGTGAGAACCAGGCAACAGCTACCACTGCAGCAATACTGTCCAAGGTTAAAATAAAACACACCAAGAAAAACCACACTGAACTATGGAATGCGTAGGAAAAAATAAAACCAAACAGATTCTCCAGTGGAAACCTCAGGGTATCACTATGATGCAGCTTCACTGCCTGTGCACAAGGAACAGACCTGACTAAAGGTCACAGCTGACCCATGACCCAGGCTGGAACTATGTGGTAACCAAATTTCACTTGCAATAAAATATGAAAATAAACACTGAAAAGAATGCATCTTTGCATCCTAACTCTCAAATGACAGGATCACCTGGATTCTCCAGTCATTAAAACACTGATTCATATAACATGCATGGTTAAAAATCACTCTCCCCACCGTTTTATGGTTTTATTCCTCAGAGAAATTATTCAAATTGTTACATACTTGCAGGGTAGAGGTGCAGCCTGCAGATTTGAATAACCTTTTATTCTTCAATAATCTGGAATAACTGAGCTGATAAAAAAATCCAGCCACCTTTAATTCTAGTCTATTTTGTTTGTCCTACTTTTGCAGTTTTGAAAAGCATCTTCTCCCAAATTTAAGGTTTGAATTAATCCCCTCTGAAAGCACAACAAAGCTAATCTAGTTCTGTTATTCCATTAAGCCTGTTGCATGATCCCGAATGTACTCTGTGTCAAAGGAAGCTGGGGAGTATTGGAAGGAAAAGAGGTTTGCAGAGAAAATTACTCATAAATCACTTTGAGTGGCCACAGAACATAAAAGCTACCTCAGCAGCAACAGACCAACCTTTTTCTTTGCTAGGAAAGCTAAAAAACAAAGCATCACTCTGCCATCCACCGAACATTATCAGACTGAAAGCCTATACTGTTTTTTCCTGCCATGCCACAGGAAAATCTGATTCATTCAGAATCTGTTCAGCACTCCCATTCTCTTTGGACTGTTATTCAGCAAATTCAGCTGCATTAAATGAAACCAGAAACCAAATATAGAACAGTACACACATTAATGGAGTACATGGAAAATAATCAACTCGGAGTACAAAATGAAGCAACACGGACACTAGAATGGGATATACAATTATAGGAATTACTCCATTAATTCAGTCAATTATTCATTAACCTAAAAAACAAACAAAAATCAACTATGCACAACATTAATTTTAAATATCACGGTACCCTATTACAAATGAAACTATTCCCCCCAATCAGATAACACTCCCAGATGTTTCTCAAGTGCTTTATTTTTATTGCTTTTCATAAAAAATGTCTTCAGTATTTTACAGAACATGACAAACTGTGGACAG
This sequence comes from Falco peregrinus, assembly GCF_023634155.1. NCBI lineage: Eukaryota > Metazoa > Chordata > Aves > Falconiformes > Falconidae > Falco > Falco peregrinus. The sequence continues at coordinate 43,177,843 of NC_073723.1, forward strand.
CATATAAATTTCCAAAGCACTTCACTTAATTACTAAATGCTTGTTAAGGTCCTTAATCATTTTTTATGGGAAAAGTTAATGGCAATCCTGGCATGGGGCCCAATTTGGACAATATTTTCTAATCCATTTGAAATGAACAAGAATGAAATCATAGTTCTTTGTCTGCAAATGTGATGCTAGTTTTGCTTCTATAAGCCTTACAATTTCCCTAAGCTGTAGCAGAAAAGCCTTTCTTTAAAAAAAGGTAGAAAATCCAATAGGCATTAAAACTATGGGGGATTATTGCTGTGTTCCACTTTTGTAAGACATACCCTATGTAACAATGTCAAATAAAGGAACAAGTATCTCAGGGAAAACTTACACTGGCATGAGGTAACAAACATCTCAGGGTTCAAAAAGAAAAATCTGTCATAAGATGAATGCTTTCCCAAGATGTTTTCCCAGAATTTGAGTACAAAGGAGATGCAGAAATATTGATGTTTTCTTAGTGAAGCATTTTACAGGGTACCCTCTAAAACTGACCTGGTCACATAAAATCCTGGACATTTGAAATACTGAAAATTGAACTCTACAGAGGCTGCAAAACTGCAGAGACACACATTCCTGAGTAACTTTGTACATGCAAATAATTCAAGGAAAGCCAGGTTTCTAGTCTTACTCTCCATTGGTTGTTCCAGGAAGCCCACAGGGTTATCCTAGATGTTGACCATCTCTTCTTCAAAACACAAGGATAGTGAAGAAATTATCGGAGTGGGAAAGAGGGGGCAGTGCAGGTAACTGGGTTATGGCATTAAATAAAAGCAAGTTGTGGGTCCTGCTCTAGAAAGGTTTTGCTCTGATGTTATAGTAGAGAAGAATTTAGTCTTTTATATTTTTATCACTGTGGCATATATTTCAATAAATTCATACTGTCTTCAATAGAAAGATGGAAATATATTTTAATTCTACTTGATTTTCAAGCCCATGTCACAAGACATTCAAGATCCTGTAGATAAGCATGGTCAGCAACATGGCAAAAGATACATCAGTACAGAGGTTCAGAGTCAGGAAGTGTTAGAATTACTGTCCCTAATTCTTTTCCTCAGCTCAAACTACAAACTACAAAGCATGTATTTATGGCATAGATAAAGAATATCTCTGAACATTTGTATATATATGCACATATACTTCTGTACTGCTTTAATAACAGTTCTGCATTCTGCCATCTGGTTAACTATATAGGTGAGCATGTGGATAGTATGCATATGATATATATGTATAAACAGACATTTAGAAATATATATTTATATATATATATATTCAATTGTTTCTGTAGTACAAAGTATCCATTGCAGAAAACTATTTGCCGTCACAGCAAACAAATCTAAAAGTGTTTTACATGTTCCTTCTACTAAATGGTAAGTCTCAATAAATGATAAATTACCAAGTACAATTACCCTCTCAGCCCATACTAAGACCTAGTGATTTTAAATAATGTGCCCTAACATCTATGTCAGTGGTACAATCCCACATACAGGGTCATTACTAGTTAGAAAAAGGTTTAATTATAGCAAAAGAAAACCTTCATGACATTATCACAATTTCAAATTCTCAAAGGGCAGACATAGCAATATTCTGACCTTTCACAACTACTATGCAAACTGAAGTGCAGAACAGAAAATTTTAACACCATGTAGCTCTGAACTTACCACAGGTAATTCATATTTCACATGTAAGCAACTCAGTAAACCCTTCCTTTGGCACTGGTGAGGCCACATCTCAAATACTGTGTTCAGGTTTGGGCCCTCACTGCAGAAGAGGCACTGAGGTACTGGAGCGTGTCCAGAGACGGGCAGCGAAGCTGGTGGAGGGGCTGGAGCACAAGGCTTATGAGGAGCGGCTGGGGGAACTGGAGGTGTTTGGCCTGGAGAAAAGGGGGCTCAGGGGAGACCTTCTTGCTCTCTACCACTGCCTGAAAGGTGGTTGCAGCAAGGTGGGTGTCAGTGTCTTCTCCTAAGTAATAAGTAATAGGAATGGCCTCAAGTTGTACCAGGGGAGTTTTAGATTGGATATTGGGAAAAAATCTTCACCAAAAGGGTTGTCAAGCACTGGAACAGGCTGCCCAGGGAAGTGGTTCAGCCATTGTCCCTGGAAGTATTTAAAAGACAGGTAGATGTGGCACTTAGGGACATGGTTCAGTGGTGGACTTGGCAGTGCTGGGTTAACAGCTGGACTTGATGATCTTCAGGGTCTTTTCCAACCTAAACGATTTTATGATTCCTGGCTTACTCCAGGCACAAAGAGACAAACCAGCTTTTGTCAGTCTAAGCAAACAGAACCATGGGAAACAGTGCAGTCTATTGGGAGGAGGATGTGACTGTAAGGTGAAACAAGCAAAATACACAGAGAAAAGAGGAAAATAATTCAATTTAGTTATGCACAAAAATACCTACAAGTATAGGGGTGCTAAGAAAATTTCAAGAAATGAAACTTAACAGCCTTCTTGGCAAGTGTTTGCTTTACCGGAGTAGACTAGGAGCATGGTTGGGACACAGACTTTCAACCCTTGAAAACCAAATTCCTAAGAAACTGGACTCTTAGACAGAGGGGATGATTCTTCATAGTGCTCCTCATTTCCTTGCAAGCTTGCAGCACCTGGCTAAACTACTGGTCTCCCAGCAATTTAAATTCTCTCCAGTTTGTGAAGAGGGCGTTTTGAGGACTTGGTGTTAGGATGAGTACAAGTATCTGAGGTGCAAACAGAGAAGGATGGTTGCAAAGGAGCAGCCCAGCAGGCACATCACAGTCCTACTCTCAAGCCTTTATAAACAGACAAGCAAGGAATCATTGAAATGGGAGCACAGAAATACGAAGACAGAAAGTCATGGATGACAAAACATGGAAAAAAATACCGTTTGCTCTATGTACTGCCCACTTTTTACATGCTATATTTTAACTCCTATTTTCCAGGAATCTAGTCTCCAGCATTTCTAACTACTTCCAAGATCACTTGAAACAATCCCACTTGTGATGTGAAAGGGAAGTTCTTGGGCCACAGATCAGTTACAGCCACCTTCCAGCTTCTCCCATCGCTATCCAAACAGCCAAATCCACACTGAATGCATTAGTACTAATTGCTTCCACATTTGCCTTTCAGACAGTAGATGTCTCCTTTTTGGCTCCTGATATTCCAGACATGGAATACACTGTTAAAAAAATACAACATGCCAAAAAATCACTGTGTGGTCAGAGTTTCTACTACAGCTACAAGCTGTACAAGCTGCAGGCTTGGGCTGGATTCCTATCAGTGACCAGAAGCGAAAGAAAAGGCTCCACCTCTGATCACTGTGGATACGTGTTCTCTGTGTTTGCAAAGGATAAAGCAAGCAGAATGAACAAGATGTTCACCTCGCTGAGCAAAGACTCAGCATATATAATCTATCAAGACACACAAATTTCAATTTCGGAACACTACTATAATGAATACTGATTGTGCTCTGTCAAAAGCTTCAAGAAAGAATGAATTTACACTCACAGAAAGAGCATAGCACTGGAAGAGAAGAAAAAAAATACCCCAAAACTAAATTCAGAACACCTGGCAGTATCTTTTAGACCAGATAGACAAATTTAATTTACTTTATCCAGGATCTCTCTATTATCTCTCTGGCCTTGCTTCAGTTAGATGCAATGAATCTTAATTTCTGTTCTACCTAAAATGCTTCCCATTATGTTCATCAGGAGACAAATTTAGCTATTATTTCCTTGTTATGTCCTTCAGAGTAAATACTTAATTTTCAATCTCTCCTTCATACAGATTTTGCATTTAGAGAGAGTTCAGCCATGAGTATCTAGTTCATTTGGAACCGCATCTTAAAAATATAAAAGTCACTAGATTTCCAATTTTTATAGTAATAAAACCTACATGATAAATTTGTGTATGTAGCACTGCAGTCCAGTTTTACTGTTGCTTTTTTTAAACACAAAACAATGTATCAAATACCTAGTATTGAAAATAGGAAAACAGTTTTTCACTGCTTTACAAATGTTCCACTGCACCAAAAAAAAATATTTTCACAGAATCACTCTCCAAAGCCTGTAACTCTCCTCAGGTTACTCTTTTCTGAATCTGACGGCAATGACAAAAACTGTTCATGTTGCTCATTAACATGTTGCTCACTGAAGTGGACAGACACGAGGGAAAGGAGAGTAAGACTAAAATCACAGGACAACAGCGGCATAAGGACAGACAACATAAGCTTCTTAACCACATGAGCAATTTGGTTTGGAAAAGCTTGGCACTGGAAACAATGGGGGAAGGAATCTGCCAGTTTGAAGGTAGCTTTTAATGCATTTATTACAAGAATTGATATATGATCCGGTCTTTGTGATAACACAGGTATTGCCTTGAGGACCCATCAGTTTGTTCCAGAGACAGACAAGCTATTTCTTTCATAGTAATTAACAATCTCTAAGTGGATCTGTCCTTTGTGTCATTGTATCTCACTTATACCAAAGCAACTACTAGAGAATTTTAGTTCAGCCTGAAGCCATGATGCCATCACATGTATTTTCTGCCTTGACTAAATTATACAGGATACAGAAAACATCAGCCTGCCAAGAAGCCTGCAGCCTGAAAGGCTGCTGTGCATGTATACGTGTGTGTATAAATAAAAAAGAGGTTCTATTCCTCAGACAGATTTTGTTCCATGCTTGCATAAATTCTAGGGGCAGAAATAGTTTCCTTTTCTTGTCTTTTTAAAAATTAAAAGAAACAAGAAAACCCAACAACATGAAAACCTCATGGATTATAACATCCCTGAATGAAGAATTAAGTTTGCTATCATTCTGTGGAGGGCTACTTATGCCATAAAATAAATACAGGAGGCTTCAGACACAGAAACTGTTTGAAGTTACATTGTAAATGAAACACTTTAAAATGACAAATATTACATTCCACATAATCAGATGTTCAATGTAATGAGGGTAGTTAGCTAAATCATTTGTCATTAGATTCACTGATTATAATTGCTTCCTTAGCATAACAGACTTGCATTTACCTCCTAAAATTATATCCAAGAAAGCAGCAACATAGCGGAAAAATCCCACCAAAAAAATAGCCTTTCCCCTTTAATACTTGCTTTAATTTTTCTTTTATTATGGCTGTACAACAGGCTACAAAAGAAGCTGGCAATAGCCTTGGACACAGCTGACTTCAAAGAATAGTTTCAAATCACACAGAATGGCAGGCTGGAAGGAACACTTTTTCCAGACCTTCTTTGTCTATTGATGCACAGGCAAGTTAATTACTATACAGTGGTAATTAACACCCACACCAGTGGTGGGGATGGACAGCAAACCTCAGCTGTCTTTCCCACAGCATGATCCTATCTTTGGAGTGCAGAACTGGGTCATCATACAGTCAGGGGTGTCACAAGAAAGTGCCACGCTGGGGATAAAAGAAGTTATGGGAAAGTAGAGCTCTCCTAATCTCACCTTCATCTATTATTTTGCATATTTCACTCTGAATATTCCAAATCCAAGCAACCATAACATCAGGAACCAAATGTTGAAGCTTTTTAGATGCCTATATGCAAGCATAGATGCTGAAAAGGCATTGGAAATGCTTATGAATCTAAAAGCCAGTGATTTCTCTAATTTTTCATCAGCTAAAAATTGTTGCATAGACAGTTTTGGAATCCAAACAGGTATACTGATATCCAGTTTTAGGCACCATAGTTTGCTTTTGCACTCAACAATGTGCAGCAAAGCATACTGCAGAGACCCAGAAGCTGGAAGCATATTTGGTAGATCCACAGCCCTGCACCCCACTGAATGATCTGTGCCCTAAATATCCTCTCTGCCTTTGAGATACATCCCTCATATGCACAGACATATCCAGGAAAAAACCACTACAGAGCAGATGTGCTTGGACTTTTTTGATTAAGAAGCTAACCAGGAGCACCTGTAGAAAATTGCATTTTAATAGAATGTCATAGGAAGGACCCCATTTTTTTCCCCAGAAAGAGAGTTCACAGACACCGGGGCGGGGGGGGGGGGGGGGGGGGGGGGGGGCGTGGAGAGAAAGAGAAAGAAAAAAGACTAATCTAATAAAATGTCAAATACTCGCAGAGAAGGGAAGACTGGAAAAGCAAGCTTTCTTACTACTGTAGATGGAAAGTCCCATTCTGGGCCATCAAGTCCAAACCTCTGCTAACTTGGACCAACATTAGAGAAGTTGTCATTCCTACACTCATCGAAGTCCATTTTAAAAAGATGGGTTAATTTTTGCAGGAAGCTAATCCAAAACCCAATTTCTCTGAGGATTAAAACTGTTCTCATATCCCATTAAACGTTTTATCTTACTTAGTCCAAGGACTGGCTGAGTTATGGCCATTTAGCTAACCTGTCTGTCAGGTCTGTCCCAGCTTCCAACGAGTCTGCATTGCAACCAATCTTTTGGTCGCAGTAATAACGATAAGATTTATTTCCATGCAATGTAGTAATAACTACCATACTGAATCTCACTCTGCAGGAAAGAGACCTTTCCCAAATATAAAAATTATATTCAAAGGACAGACTGTATTGTAACTAAGTAATTCTTCAAGCAGTAATGCTTCACAAATGACAATTAAAAGTTTACCCTCGTGCTTTTACAATTACATTGCTCACAATCTGCAAGAGAATACTTAAATCAACCAAGCAGTCCAAGTAAATACATTGCATTTGTGAGTTTTCGGTATTGCTATCAGCATTTGTAGTAGATACGGATTCAAACACCATTGTGCCCTGTGCTGCTGAAGCAAAATGGTCTCTGGTATCTGTAAAAGCAAAAGGACTGATTCAGAACGGAAAGAGCCTATTTGAACAGCAAGGAGTACCAAAGGAGGAAGATGAGGGAAAAGTGGGAGGAGGCAGAAGAATACAGAAGGGGCTCACTTAACATCAGCCCCTGTACAGGTGAGACACACAAGTTCTTTCTGGTCCTCTTCTGAATTAGAAGACAACTGCTGAGCTATCAAACACATAGTAATAAAGATCTTTAAAACCTTTGCTGACCTAATTACTTTCACTTAGCTGTACTGCATGTTTCTCTTTAGCAAACAATTTGATGAAGTTAAATTTATATTGCTGGCAACTACTAGCACCAGCTCAACTTGCAAACTGAATTTGAGCATAAATTTCTTTTCCTTATCAGTGTCAGAGAAACAGAACTGGTTAACTATAAAAATAAGTGTAATCTGACTGTGAAAAAGAAATCCAGCATAATTAAGAATAATTGTGGGCCAGTTGCTGAAGATTTCACAGCAGTTTCAGAAATCTAATAAACTAAGAATTGCTTGGGTTTTTTTAAACTGACTTTTTTTTTCTGATAAAGGACATCCTACATACTGCTGGGGTAGGGGGTGTTGCCTCAGAAATTGTAGAAAAACTCCACTTTAGCTGGCCACATAATAAAAGTTCCCTTATATTATTAATTAGATTAAAATAGCTAGGGTTAAGCATATTACAGAAGATAGAGGGACATTCTTTCCATTCCACATAAGCATGAAATTCTATAATCAATCTTCAAATGTCTTTCATGCATTCTCATAAAAATGATAATCTTATCATTACTATTTCATAGTTGAGGTAGTATTTGCAAAAGCCCCAAAGCAAGAACCATGAAAGACAGAAGTTCTTATGATGCTCAAATCAGTGTCAAAGAGGACAATTTCGCACCTGGATTTATTGTATCACTTCTGATACTGTGAAAAAGCTGGTCACAGTTCCACAGTTACAAATGAATTTTGCAATAAAATCAAGGATTCAGCTTCGTGACTTTATGACTTTATATTATGGATAAAAGTTATCCTTCCTGAAATCCAGTAAAAATTTATTAATGTATCATAGAATGGTTTGGGTTGGAAGGGACCTTAAAGTTCATCTAATTCCAATCTCCTTGCCATGGGCAGGAAAACCTTCCACCAGACCAGGTTGCTCAAAGCCACATCCAATCTGGCCTTGAACACTTCCAGGGATGGGGCATCCACAGCTTCTCTGGGCAAGATGTTCCAGTGTCTCACCACCCTCACCGTAAAGAATTTATTCCTAATATCTAATCCAAACCTACGCTCTTTCAGTTTAAAGCCACTAGCCCTTGTCCTATTGCTACATGCCCTTGTAAGAAGTCCCTCTCCAGCTTTCTTGTAGGCTCCCTTTAGGTACCAGAAAAAATGGATCTTTTTATTCATTCAGATAAATAATTTGCAAATTAATTCTTTTTAATGCACACATCAGTATCAGATTTGTCACCCAAAAGACACTACATTCCTTAAAAATTTTCTATACTCAAACTAACAAGATGTTACCACAAGAAATTTAGAAGTAGCTGAGCAAAGGTACTACTCATTTTTAATTTTGCTGTCCTGCTTGAGTACATCCCCAGTAAGGCCAACATCTGTGTTTGTAAGTGGGACCATACACAACAAAGTGGTCTCATCTGTTTCACATCATTAGAGCATTATTATTTAAATGTGTGAGGAATAAGAGAAGCTGAACTTGTCTCAAGAGTTCTCATCAATAGATGGCTCAGTTGTAGTCTCACTGCCAACCAGTGGTTTCATTCCCACTAGTTCCCACCCTCTGTTCCCATTACTTTTTCCTTTGCTGTTGCTCCCATTTGCCTTCTGCTGCTGTACCAATGGAAAGACTACAAGAAGTTCATTTCACAAGCAAGCAATGCATTCCTTTTCTATGGAGAAAGAATGGTTTATGGATTGTGCCTTGAATGACTTATTTTATTACCGATTAGGTGGTTCTGCACAGAGGATTTCCTCCATGTGAAGAGTTTAAGAGAGTATTATTGCACTTGAGTATGTTTCCAGGGAATATTCAATTCCACTTCTTTGTCCTTTAGAGCAATTATCCAAATGTTAATATCTTTTGCTGCTGTAGTTACGTTATTAGATTCTCTGGCCAAACACCTACACAGGCTAGCAAATGGCAGAACAAGAACGAAGCATCTGCTTTTCTGTTTTCCTTCTTCACATTATGTCAGTGAATTCCTGAAGCTGTTTGTGCCTCATTTGAGAAATGAGTAGAGTTTACCAGAAAGCAAACCAAAAAAATCAATTACTGAACATTCTCATTGGGCATTAGATGGCTAGAAAAAAACCCCACCAGTTTTCCTATTATTGTGACTAGACACAGCTACCCACGGTAATTTTTTGAATGCTAACTTTTTCATAGTAACTTCTTGCAAAAGTAGGCCTTGGAGGTTAGCAACTGATCAGAACTGTGAGTAACACCACCGTAAGAGGAATGTACCTCATTTGAGCCACAGCACGAATGGAGGTCCTAACACATGAGGTAAGCAAGGTCAGGGAACACTACAGCATAAAGTCAGGAAGAATTTCTTTTAAGGATTTTCATGGGGGCTAAATTGGGCCTATTCATAGAAAAAACTGCACAAAAAGTCTTGCCTTGTCCAACTGATAGAAATTTCTTTCCAACAGTAACTGACTTCATCTAGGCCAAATACTGGTATGACCAAAGCTTTCTGTAAAACTGATTTATAACATAAGCCTTGTCAACTAAATACTCAGGAGGAAACTTTCCCCGCCCCCCCCCCCCACCCCCCCATTGGAAGTTCTAATACAAGAAGGTGGAAAACAAATACTATCTTTGTCATTAACACAGAAGTGCACTGACACAGATGTCACAAATAAATGAAATATACAGTACTCACTGAATGCAAACAGATTTAAAATCATTTTTGCTAAATAGTACTGCTTAGATTAAAACAGAATCTAGAAAGTCCACTGCTCTGTTAACACATTAGAGAAATACTTTTGCAAGATCATGAACAAAACCTTCCAAAGACAGGACTGGGCCAAGAGGTGAAGGAATTGGAGAGACTCTCATTTATCCTCTTTCCTCTTCTGCACTGTCCTTAACTTCTTTTAAGACCTATTCTCTGCTGCTTTTAAAAGCTGCCTAACAGTTCTAGTGAAATGATAGTGTTTCCATCTGATTCAGGAATTTCAGAAATTAACAGATGTGATTTTACTGCAGTCTTTTGTGCTCCTTTTCTTCTACTCATGCAAATAAGAGTACTCAAACAGGCGTTTTTCACCAATACAGTGAGATGCAAATGGTCTATGTACATATCTTTATTATTTTACTTCACAACTAACAGGTTATTTTGTATACCAGAAATTCTGGTTTTATGTGCAAATTCTTAAAGAAATAGTTACTGAAATACACAGCTGCATAATTTTTCTTATACTGGCAAGTATGCACTCTGTAACTCGTACCTGAAGCTGATGCAAGTATCCAAATATGTTTATATTCCCGTTAGTATGAGGGGGAGCGGGGAGGAAGATGCATAGCTTTGAGGAAACAACACTATTTTTAAGTCCTATTCTGTAGAAATTAGATAAATACGGTCTGCAAAATCAGATCATAATGTTTAGCAGTATTCATACTCCATTTGTGATCACGTAGATATTTCCTTTTCTATATGCGTTAGTCCAACAACCTGGAGGCAACTACAGCTATAGCTTTCACGGCGAAACAAATTTTTAACAAGTAACTTAACAGTGCAGAAATTAAAAAGTCAGAACCATGAGTCTTGGATCTTATTCAATCATGCACCAAAAAAACCCCACCATACAACACACTTAAGTTTAAAGATGTGTCATAGAAACTGAACTGAGAAGCCGAACTTGGTAAACCAATCTCAGGAATGTTGGTTTATTACCCACCGTAGTTTCTGGTTATACTGCTTGACTTTTTCTAGTGAGGCTGCATTAATCTGAGCTTGAAATTCTTCTACTGATACACTGTCTCTGTAATAATATCCTTCCATGCTCTCCAATGCTGTGAAAAGAGAAAGGAGAATGTAGAAGAAAAAAATCAGTATTAAATATTTAGCATTCACCTTCTTCGTAGCTTTGTTCGCACACGGGTGAATTATTTTTTAACCTTGAGGCAGTGACCCCACTGTGGATTGCTGAGCTGTTTCTGTATGTCATCAAATTCATACAGACCACTTTAAGGTTTCATTTACAAGAAAAAACATATTTCTTGCCCTGTGTAAAATATAAAGGAGAGCCATAGTTTGAGTTCTGTTTCTCTAATTAAAGTACTTCTGCTCTGTGAATGCAAATGTGGGTTTTAGTTCTGATATATCCTGGAAGAAAACTGTAGAATGAGCTGGGGTAGAGGAAAGGGATTAACATACCAGCTACTTTCACAGAGAGACCTAACAACTTTGGAAGCCCAGTTTTGGGAGATGTGGAGCACTGGAACCTCTGGTTATTCCCACAGATAATGTGAATGCTTCCTTCCAGTCCAAGTAAAGCAAACTTCTCTGGATCTCTAAAAATGCCCTATAAGCTCCTTTTCAGGGATCAGGTAAGTTGGTAAGTTTCTGAAGTCAAATACTTGATTTTGACTACTCTTGCTGTATTCACTTCACCAAAGCAAGGATGAATATTGCAACAAGAACTCAGGAACTAAACAAAGACTCCCAGTAAAGGAAGGATTGTATTTTCATACGATCCTTTTCATATGATCATTGCACAGAAATTAAAAGGAGGAAAAAATGAACACACTACCACTCCATTTTGGGATGCTCTTCCTAGCAGTAGTTTTTCAAAAAAAAAGAAAGAAAAAAAAGAAAAGTTTAACCTTTTCTTTAGCCAAGTCAAAGTAAGTGTTTGAAAGGTTCTCAAGAAAATTCAGACTGAAAAAATCAAGATCTTCATGTTAAGAGGTTAACCTTATTACAACACAGAACACAGCCTCTCCTCTTGTTTTTTTTGGGGAGAAGTATTAAAGATTTTACAATTAGGAACATTGCCACTTTAATGATCCCTACATATTCTAAGAATTCATCACCCTATTAGAAAATGCAAGCAATAAGCAGAGTTCTGATGGAAACATGCTGCTGTCTTACAGCTTCAGCTGCACACAGAATATTAATTCTGCTTGTACTGCTTAATATGAACAGTTAATAAATAATTCATTCATTGTGAAAGAACATGCAAATTGCACTCCCCTTCTGTGCTTTCAGAGTTTGTAATTCTACTTCTGTGCAAAAAATATTAAATTTCAACAGTCAGACTTGCTTCTTAACTTCCTTGGTGCTAAGTCACACCAGAAAGCCCCCACAAAAATATCCGCTGTACTCCATTTATAATAGCATGTTAGTGCAAACACAGTTGATAACCCATCCAGCTTATTTTAATGGCATAAAGTTGTTTTTATTCAATTAGATTCCCAACCGGGAAACTCAAGTCATCTGTCGGGACTGGCTGGAGCACATAGTTCTGCCTGTACAGGCACTGTGGGGGACATGCTCACAGGTGCTGGCAGAGAATCCCAGTGTGTGCTTTGACTCTCTCCTTTCTGAGGGGTTTAACATTTTTCTACCTAATATATTAGAAAGCTCTTTTGTAAGGATGCTTTCCTTACAAACATGTCTTCAATGGTATTCTTGAATCCAACTTGGTCCATTATGGTCTGAATAGGAAAAAAAAATGGGAAGGGTGAGTAGGCTCAAAGGGTTGTAGCAAATGGGACATGGTGTACCTAGGGCCCCGTTACAAGCAGAATATAACAGGGATCTATATTATTCAACATCTTTATCACTGACATGGAGGAGGGTAAGTCAAGTCTGCAGCTAATCCCAAAATGGGAGAAGCAGAGGATATACTCAAGTACAAGGACACCCAGAGAGGGATCCAGAAAGGCTGAAAGAATGGGCCAGCAGGAACCTTATGAAACAGAACAAGAAAAAATGTCAAGTCCTGCACCTGGAAAGGCAGAGCCTGAAGAACAGCTCTGCTGAGAAGGGCTTTGGGGCCATGTTAGACAGCAAGCTGAACATGCAGTGTTCTCTGGCAACCAAGAAAACCAAAAGCATCCTAAACTGAATTCACATAAGCATGGCCAGTACACTAAAAAAAGTGCTTGTCCTTACTTCACTCAACACTCATTAGATAGCATCTTGAATACTGTGTCTAGTTTTGGGTCCCACAGTACACAAAAGCTGTTGATCAACTGGAAAGAGTTGAGCAGAGGGCAAACAAGATGGTCATAGGCTTGAGGACACAATCTGTGAGGAGATACTGAGGGACCTGAGTTTGCACAGCCTGTACAAGTGATGGCTTTGGCTGGGATCTACTAGTCAAATGCCATTAGCTACCAGGAGGTCAACAAGAAGACAGAACCAGACGCTTCACAATGCTGATGGGACAAGCTGCAATGGACATAAATTGAAACAAGAGATGCTTCAACTGGATAGAAAGAAAACACTTTTTCACCATTAGGGCAGTCAAATAGTGGAACAGGTCACCCAAAAGGTTGTGCAGTTTCTGTCCTTCAGTGTTTTCAAGATCCTACTTGATAAACACCTGAGCAACCTGATCTAATGTCACAGTTGATGCTGTTATGAGCAGAAGGTTGGACTAGAGACTTCTTGAGGTCCCTTCCAATCTGAATTTTTCTAGGATTCTATGAAAAACTAAAAAATGTAAAACCGCTACATAATTGAGACTAAGTAGCAATTTTAAATAAAACGTCTTTAAATTAAGCTTATTTATTACTGAGATCTCAATTCTAATGCAGGAAATAGAGAAATCTGAGTGCCAAGAGCAATACCTCAATATTCTCAGACTCCAGTCCTGCAAATCAGGATCCATTTGAATGTATACACTTAAGTGTATGGTTGCACAAAACTGTTATATATGGGGAGGGATAAATAATATAGCCTGGGTAAACATTTAAAAACTTTTAAAAATGTCTACAGTGCCAATCCTGCAAATATATAGACTCGTAATTTTAGGCATGGAGTTAAACAACACAGAATGGAGCAACACAGAGATAGACGTGTACTGACTTATGCCTTGGGTAAAATATTCCAAACCCATGATTTTGCAAATGTTCCATTTGAAAACATCATAATCTATTGTATTTCAGGCAGGAAACAGCTTAGTTCTGTTAAGCTTGGGAAGCAAGAATTCACTTCACAGAGGAACTTACAGACGATTTCTACATTTGTAGCTAATAAATTTCAATTAAAGTTGGAGATCTACTGAGTTACTTTGATGGCAACTCAGCCAAACCTCACAGGAAAGAAGTAAAAACTAAAATCCCAACTAATTCATTAATGAAGAAAAAAAACCCTCAAAATAATGATTTAAACACTTGGATTTAACTTCTTATCCAGGAATTCTTTGTCTTGGAGCCTAATGGACTATTGTGGAGGGGAATTCTTGAAAATTAAAGAAATTTGGTATGATGAAGAAAGAAGAAATCTTTTGTATTACTGAAAATTATTAAAATATCTTTGCCCTTTTCCTTCAGCTGACTACGAAGATGCTTATCCTAAAACTAAAACACTTCAGGCTTCTGGAAACAGAAAGGGAAAGAATTCTGCAAAGTAAGTTCTATAGCACACTGAATTGCCCCTCCAAATCTAAAAAAATTTACTATTTCCAGGATATCCTCTGAACCAAGGTATTTTCTGTTCTCTTTTATATATCTTTTTTTCTGCTCTACTGAAAGCATTTCCTGCTCAGTGTTCTCATTTTCCCCTGTGACTAAAATGAATCTGTTCAAATGAAATCCACTGAAGTGTGTCTTTATTAGTTTGTTTAAAAGTCAGACTTCAGGGATCTTATTTTTCGAAAAAATCTGTGTTTTAAGTTTACAGTAAGTTTGGCTTTTTCTTCACGTATCTTACTGTTTGCTATTTCCTTTTACATCCTCCTCCTCTAGCAGCGACCTCCTCAAAACCTTCATTTGTATGCCTGACTTCTGCCTATTCCACACAGACCCTCAAAGCCTTTCACATGATCCAGAATACCTTCAGCTCCCTCTGAAATCAAATGCGGCTCAAGGCAATCAGTACCTCGCATTCACCATTTCAGTGAATCAAACTCCACGCTCCTGATGACTGTAATGACACTGCAGCTAATGCAGGCTGCCTGCAATTTTCGAACAGCCTGAGCTGATGCACCACCATTCATCACTTCAGTAACATTTGCAGTGTCATAACTACAAAAGCCTGAAAACATTATTTAAATCTTCATAACATTTTAAAGAGACAGAATTCTCAGATGATAACAATTCAGTCCTTAAATCTGAAGTAAAAGGAAAATATAGCATTTGGAAAGAAAAACAGTTTTAAAAGCAAGTTTCGTGGTATCACTGTTTTTCACTAATGTCTACAAAGAACAAAACAATATGGGTGAAAGAGGATTCATTCTTTGATGTTGGAACCATATAACAGGTATAAATTCAGAAATGTATACCCGTGCCTCTATTTTTTTATCACAAATCTCAGCATTTCTTAAATTCACATTTTAATTCAAAGATATCAATAAATGCCTACAATAAACAACATATTTAAATATATGCATTCTACCCTTATAGTTATAAAGGATTTAAATCAGGGTAAGTAAGTAGAGTTTTAAAGAGAGTTAAGTATTATGTGAAAGAATTGGGTAGGGGGTGCAGGGAATTAAAATGCAAGTTACCTTGTGAAAAAAGTACTGGGTGGATTTTAAATCCCCCTCCATTCTTCAGCCTTTGAGGAAGCTGTTCAAAATGGTAACTGTCAAGGTAGAAGTAAACCTTCAGGGTCTGCCGGCTTCCTTCTGCTTGATATGTGATCGGTATATCTAAGAATACAGTCAGTGTTACTATTTCATTAAAAGCAATGACACATCCTTTTCCAGAAACTGTTGCACCCAAAATTCACGTGGTTAGATAAAAATCACTGCAGACACAAAACTAGTATGTGCCGCACTTTGCATTATATTCAGTGTTGCTGTGGTCACTTTTGGCCTATCCATTATCAAGAAGCAGACAAACAGAAAAGTAGTCTTGATGACAGAAGACTGTCATCTTCGTCAGCCCATCAGTGACAGCAACAATACTAAGCAAATCACGTAGTTGGCAACATCCAACTTGTATTCCCTGTAAATCTGAAGAAACATCCACATACAGCGCATAGTTTGAAACCATTGGAAGGATACCTTTAGCCATATTTCACATGCCTTCCTCAGGAGCATGATGCATAAGATCGGTGTGATATATAGAGTCAGATTCTCCTCAGATTTGTGTGGGATAGAACACAAGTGAATATACAGTAGCTACCAGCATATTCATTAAATTATTATTAAAAATCAGGACTCAACTGAGAAAACAAATGTATTATGGTAGAATATAATGAAACTCTAAGAGCACATTTGATTACACTTTAACAAACTAAATGTCATAATGCATCAAATGGTGTAGAGTTCGGGGCAACTAGCAGTATCACTTTGCAGTTACAGTGACTCCCCAACGTACACTGTGTGTATTATGCCAGATGATTAACGTGTAATGACCATTAGGAAAAGCTGACAAAAATTGTCCATTTAGCTAAATCTCTCAGAGGAAGTCAGTTAATTCAATTTAAGCTTTATATGTATTTCCTGTTTAAGTATCATAAAATTCAGCGATTTGCATTAATAATCATATTATTATGCAGTTTTTACACTTTGTGTATAAATTACTTTGTACCTATATGGAAGAGATCCCAAAGGAATATTTTTCACTATTTTTTGTAGTAAGAAGAACTTTTTTCTTTTATCGATTGTGCAGAATCTTAAATGGAAAACCCAAATTTGCCAGTTCCTTGTCTTCTGTAACCACAGTCAGGCACACAGGTGGCAACACTTAAACCAAAAGGAAAGGCAGAGTTTATTACTATCCTAGAACACATAGACTTTCTATTTATCTGTGGTTTAGCACTGACACCTCAGCTGGAAGATATAGCAACGTGAATGCTCATGACACAGGCACAGGGTTAACCTTCCCATCAGCCCACCCTCCTGTAACTCCAGTTCCATGTTGGTACTTGGTTTGGCAGGGCTTCTTTTTAAAACAGATACTCCGAATAGGGTTTTTTCTTGAATTATACAGAAATATAATATTCTTTTTCTTATATAGGTTGATTCCTACCTAACTACCAGTCCTGCACTACTGAATTCTTCAGAGTGCAGGCAGCTTTGTGGAGGAGCCTTGTGTCTTCTGGTTTTGGTTATTGCAGAAGTTCTCTCATGTGTGGTCTTGATCCAGCAAGGGAATTGTTTTAGAAAGGCTTGATGTGAAGCAGACATGCTTTCCTCCCTTCCCAGGGGAGTTATGAGACAGGAAAAAATGAGGGCTTTTTGCTCACTAAACAAAGTTCACTGCAGGAAAATCTCTACTGGCTGAAAACATATTAATAAAGGAGTGGCTGAAAATGAGTGAAGGGTGCAAACAGCAGACTGTGAAGACAGTCCCTTCCTGTGAGTTGAGCAGTATTGGGAGGAAGGGTTCAGGACCCTGACTGTCTGCACCAGCAGGTCTCAGAGGAAGTTTCTTGCACAATTTAAAGCTGTGTTTGCCATCTCCTTTCAAGGAATGGTTCCAAGAACTACTTTGTCCTTCAGATGACAAAATGAAATGTTTTTGATGCTTCTCCATCTCATCTCTGTTGCATTCCTCTATTAAGACCTTCAAACTTGTTTTACATATGACTTTAATAACAACTAGATCTTACAGGGACTTTCCTGATGCAGTCACATACTCCAAGTGGAAAATTCGGTTACGCAAACAGTTTTGCCCCAAGATTACTGACATGGCCAGATAATGATTCTGCATTGTCACTGATAGCTGTATTTCAGGATGTCTAGGAATATTAGGAGAGCTACCAGATCTACCAATTCTCCATAATCCAAGTTATATAATACTCCCTGCGGGAGGTAATGTTCTAGGGGAAAAAAAACATTACAAATACAGAAAAACAGTAAAAGCCAGATACTAATTATAATTACTTACTTGCAACTAGTGGTTCTGGCTCTGACTGTCTGAAGTAAAAAGTAACTTTTTCCAAGTCAAAAAGTGCAACCAATGTATCTTCTAACATGGCTTGCTCATCAGCCTAAAAAAGGCAAAAGAAAAAGTGAAATGGTCATTTCAGCCAGATGTTTTTCCTACCAGAAATAATATGAGAGCAGGACATAAAAGTAACTACAGATTGTTGCACAATATTTCACTGATGGAGTGTATAACCTAATTAACTCCTAGAAACAAAGATATTTACATTATCTATCAGCACCTTCCCGTTTATTACTAGTCCAAAATTATTAAACTGAATGTTAAGTTTCACAGAGTAAATTAATAGGTAATTTATAGCTACCATTACTTCTTATAGATTTTAATCAAATAATACTGTAATTATTCTTTATGTAAGATACCAGACTTCAACAGCTTGTCCTGACACCAGGTCTAGCTTGTAAATTAACAGTGGAAATGTGAAAACCAAAACTCTTTTCTTTTAGCAACTTTCTTTAAAAAACACTGTAACTTTAGCCTTTCATTTATAAACAATAGATGAGAGTTCATCATGTCCACTCTAAGCACCAATAATTGAACCAGTAGCTCAGAGCGATTTGCACCTTGACCTACAAAACTCTAGGTACAAATAGATATGCCAGTATTCTGATTTGCACCTATGCGTCACTCTGTGTACTCCTGAGCTGAAGAGATACCTAAACAGATCCAGACTAATTTACAAAAAAAGCTTCAGGAAGTAGACTACTAATTTCTCAGGACACTTCACTGAACCTTTAAAAAGGAAAATCATAACCTACAACTATGGTTACCTTGAGTTAAATATGCAGAGCAATTATAGCAGACATCAATAATCACTTAAAGTAATTCTATTCTTTATACAGCTCTCCCCTAGCACCTTAAGCAAGAGCCAAATGGAAATCCGAGGCATGTATTTTTCTTCTAAGAACTGAAAAAGTACGAAGGCAAAGAATAATAAAACTAGCTGCCTATAAAATAAGAATAAGCTATAGCTTACTGAATTATAGAAAGCAAAAAGAAAAAAACCAAAAACAACCAAAACTATGACTTTCCCTGATCTACACAGTGAAATAGCATTCCCCCTTGAATTTATGAAAAAGCAAAGCTGCTAGAAGTATTTTGTCTCCTGGTTCCATTTATGAAGTCCCTATGGACAGAGCAGTTTATCAGCAGAACAGTTTGAAAACCATTCAGTGACATGGGAAATCTTTGCACAACTGCTCATTCTTTACTGAACTCTGGCCATAATGAGTGTAATTTCCTTCAAATACCCTTATTTAAAATAACACGGATCATTTGTAAGCAAAACAGTGCTGAGAAGGTATTGAAAAAGTTGTCTTTAAATACTTTCCCCTTGGTTAAGAACAGTTAGAAGAGTCTGAACAGTTTCATTTTCAATATGACAATGTGTACTGCTGGTATCTGATTACATGAAAATAGCCAAGTAGCACACATTTTCACTACAAAGGAAATCTCTACAATCTTGAATGAAAAAACAGAAGTATTCAGTGCTGTAAAGACAACAGTTATTTTGTGAGAATATGACAACCAAATACATGGAAAAACACCGACAGGCACCTAATGAACTTCAAGGACTCCAGCACCAGGACATGTTGGTGCTGCATGGTGCTAAAAAGCATGCAAGACTCAAGACACAAGCCTGAGCTCCCCTGACCATGCTTTCTTCACATACTCCTCATGCAGATATAGAGTCCTGTTTCTCCCAGGCACCGACTTTACCCTTTTTTAAGCCACACACCTTGTCCTGACATGCCCTGTCCCACGCAAACCCATGCAGGTACCTCAGCTACCTATGAGGTAGTTGCTCACAATAGCTCAAGTAAATGCTCTCCAACAATACCATAGACTAACACTATGATTGTGATTTAGAAATACCTTTACTTTTATTGATCTCTTCTGCTTCTAAAGTTTATCAGGTTAGCTTGCCAGCAATTTGCTGGCGAGATAGACAAGGCAAGGAAATAAGATCTTTGATAAAAAAGACCTTTGATACGAGGAACATCATCTGTTATTTGCATGGACTTTTATATAGTCGGATGTACCAAATCAGTTATTTTCAGTGAGCCATTCCAGAGGTTGAGAAGACTGCCACAATTCAGACCATGCAGACTGCGTCACAGTTCTTCAGGTTAGCAAGAACTAGTCTAGTTCTAATTCTAGTGAGAAGCAGCTTAAATAGCTGAAGGAGCACTTTGGATAACTGGTGATTAGGGGACTGCAAAGCCATGTCCCTTCTAATTGTTTAAGCCACGGCTCTTTGCCATGCCTTGTGAAGAAACAGCAGATTTCCAGCTACCCTGACAGGCTATGAGGATTTGCCCTGACAGGAGCAAAACAGACTAGCTTGTCTTGTCCTTCAGCTACTACAGACTTATTGCTTTGGTAGGGGGTGGGAGTGGTGTATCATACAGTTATCCAGACTAGCTATTTTATTTATCTTGCATTACTGCATATTGCAAACTGAAGTTCTGATTATCACTTAATGCTACATTGACTCCCAGGGAACAGCTACAAGAGCAGTGGGGAGTCAGGGGTAAAACTATCTGCTGACTCAAAACAAACATAATACTGTCTTTGTGGAAAACATATTTCCCATATCACAAACAAACATTTCCCATATCTGTAATTATCTAAACAGTGAATTTTCCAAATAGCAGCTAATTAAGTAACAACCTAAGCCCAAAGGACACCAAAAATAATTTTTAACTGAGACACTTCAACAGCACCCCTGGTTCAGGGAACAAACACAGGCTGTAACCAAGCATGCCACATGAGAAGTCTTACCAGGTTAGGTGAGAGCAGGGACTGGAAATGAAGGAGAAGACCTGCACTGGCTATCTGTTCCAACCACCTTCTGCTGGCCTCCACTGTCTCCATTTCATACTCTTTGTTGTTGTCAAACATCTGATTTAAGGCCACCATTAGTTGCTCTGAAAAGGCACAGACTGTGGCCACTAGGCTCTGACAGAAGACCATGTCGCGCCTCAGTTGTATCTCACTATCTGTGGATGGGTAAAATCCAAAAGAGGAAAAGAAAAAATGGAGCAGGAGATTAATTAGCAGCAAAGGAACCAAACCAGAATTTTCCTTTTTGTCTAAAAACCAAGTCATTTTAATTTAAAGTAAATTACAAGTTTACAGCCTTATGTCACTCCCAGTAAATAGCACTCCATAACCAAACCTGCCACTTACCACATAAAAAGATTATTTTATAATTCTAAAATTATATAGAAATGTATTTTAAAATCTGGAATTTAAAGTAGATCTTCATAAACAATGTATGTTTATCTTGTTGATTTTAATATCCATGCCATCAATTCTATGTACTTTCGATGTTACAAGGTGATGGATGTGAGTCAGATCTCTGCTGCAATGTGAGAACCAGCTGGGCACAAAAACATTCCCTTTCCACAGGAAAGCAAGGAGGGTCAGAAGCTCTTAGTATCACTGCATCATCTGGTCAACTCCACAGCTACCAGCCGGGTAGGGCAGATGAAGACTGACTGCTGTAAAGCGCAGGCAGGGAGTATAGGAGTGTTACTATCAGAACACAATCTAACCAAATACAATATATATATGAATATGCAATCTATAAAATAAGCACAGATCAGCACCACATATCCAGTAAGCAGCAGAGATTTCTGGCATCAGGAGAGTCCAGGACAGGTCCCTATGTAGAAGTCTATGGAACTATTAGCAGATGATTTAAATTAGGGACTAGCTAACCTACCAATTTATTCTAGATGGCACAGACATTAGATTAGCTAAAGGTCAAGAGAGTTAGAAAGGGAAACATGTTCTCAATAAAGCACAAAATTGTGGTAATAAATATTCAGTGTTTTCTCCTTCTCTTTTCTGAAGGTCTTCAAGTATTTTTATCACTATGAGCTTTTAGGCAAACATCAATCACAAATGGTACAGGTAGACTTAATCTTTCTCAGAACAAGAGGAGAAGATAGGTGATACCGAAGTCTTTCCAAAGCCTAAAATCTTTGTCCTCGCTTTCAGATTCCTTTGCCTTTAAGAGGCTTAGCTCCTTTTCCACTTTCTCTGTGAAGCTGGCAAAATTTTAGATGACTGGATAAGTCTGCAGAAATAATTCTGTATTCACAAAATTAATACTGGCCATAAAAATATGCTTTTCTTGGACTCCAAGTATTTCTCAAAGTAACTCCATTCTGCCTGTTTCCCTTCTGAGTTCTTCAGTCTTTTCCTTGATTGTTGATAATACTGACCACTCTTTTACTATCATTTTGATTCCATTTGCCAGCCTCTTAGAACTTCAGGTATATTTTCTATAAACAGTCTAATTACTAGTGCTTTTGCACTATGACTCATTGTTTTTTTTAATTATTATTAAAATTAACCTCTCTCTCTCTCTGATCTCTCAAGTTAGGCAGAATCCAGTACAGACAGAATTTTCATCTTTAAAAACTCCATCCATCTCCAGCTTAAAAAAATCCCACTGGCTTCTCCATGGTCAGAAACTTTCCAATGTCACAGCAGCACTCAGGGATTTGAGCCCAACACACATTCTCTCTCCTCTCTTTGCTCAATTTTATCTCTGTTTGCCTAACAGCAGCTGACTTTCAGTGCCTTCCTCAGTATCGCCTGCTTCTCAAGCAGCCCCCTTGTGTCTCCAACAACTCATTTCCAAATCTCATTTAATACTACTTGAACATCTGATACTGCATCCAAGAGCACTTTGGGCTTTTTTTACAAAAAGATTGTTATAAAAAAATAAACTATAGAATTTATGAACTTATGAAACCATGTAAATAGGGAAAACTGCTTTAAAGAAATAAAGTTTGGGGTATTTTCTCAGGTCACTTCTTATTTTAAAACACCTGAGGAATTACTAAATGCTTTTGTAATATTTGGAGCAAATCTGTCAACAAAGAAATGTTATATTTTCCTTTACAAAACTGCTGTTCTGTGTCATAACAAAACCATGAAACAATAATGCATTCATATAGTGTTGCAAGATGGTTAAAATAATCAGCTTTTACAGTTAAAGGTGACAGCTTAACTTGAGCACTTACACACCTACAAACTATAGAGAATCTTCTGCCATTCTTCCAAGTATTATTTTCTAAATACTGATTTATGGATATTTTGCAGACACAATGCCTATTTTATGTATTTGAAATTGTATGCTGTATGGGGTGATGGCAGAATAATAGATAGAATAATCAGACCCCTTCCAAAAAGGAGGTACTTACAAAAAGATATTCTGTAAAAAAACGATAAAAGGAAATGTATGCATTAGAATAGTAAGGTAAGTCTGGAAATAGATGGGAACAAAGAGAAAATAAAAAAGATAGCAAAAAGTCCAAAAGAAAAAAGACAACAGAAGTACTGTGCACAAATTCAGTGATTTAGAAGTTACTTCATTTGCCTAGATCCAAAGTAAATGACCAGAGAAGGCATTTTGCGTTTAAAAAAAAAAAATAGAATGTGCAATGTTTGTTAGAAATGTCTTTGGAATTGCTGTGGTCTTCAGGAATCCTCATCGTAAACACAGCGGTAACGTTGTTGATTATCAGGTTATCATAACCGAGATTTTTCTCCTTTCTCTAAACACAGTATTCTGTCCAAAAGCAAAAAAAAAATATCTCAAACCATCTACATTCACATCCCCCACCCCCAAAAGAAGCAAAATTACCTGTATACTCAAGAAGTGCCAAGAGTATTCGTGCCTTCACCTCTTAAAGAAAAAAGAAAATATATTGAGGTCACGGTTCAAAATGTTTTCACCAACAAATAATGCATCTATGGTTTCTCATTTTATACCAGCTTAACTCCACTTTCTTGTGTAGGCAACCCTGATTTATGCCTACAAAACAGTAATGAGTCTCAATTTCACTTAATTTTACAAATGACTTAATAAAATTGATAATAATCAAAAGCACCAACACTGAGAAAAACACATGAAGAGGCAGATGCTTTCTCAGAGTACATGCGTAGCAGCTGGCCAGTGCAAGTCCAAATATGAAGAATTCCAGTCTTAAAACTAAAAAAGACCAGTTTTCATTGATTACTAGGCTACCCCAATTCTTTCTTTTTTCTTCTTCCTCTCTCGTTCCATACTTCAAAATTTAAAACTATCTTCATTTTAATGTACACCAAAGCATCCAGGAAAAATACAAAAGCATTTCATTTTATTCTCAGCCTTCAGGATTTTATTTTACTTCAAGCATTTCTTTTCACTTAACAGTCTATGAAGTAAAAAAGTACAGATTAAAAAAAAGTATTAATTTACACTACCAAAAACTTGGGGTTTTATCTCTTTACACTTTTTTTCTGCCCCCCCCCCCTTTTTTTTGAGGGGGGGAACTACTCAAAATTTGCAGGCTTAAGGAAGTGATTCTTCCTCTTTACCACATAGCAGAACACAAATAAAAATGTTAACCACCACTGCAAGGAAAAGCCAAATTAAAAAAGTTCCCCTAACCTTAGAGCATGCCAAACTTCCAGCACATCAGCTGTCCTACAGTAACTGCCTTTTGCATCTTTCCAGACTTTTTACACAATTTTCTGTGCAGTCCTATTCCAAGCCCTGCTGAGTGGACCAGCAGAACTGCTATGGGGTATATGGACAATATGACAATTTGGGAACATGTTGGCCCCTACTTAAACTAACCTAATATGTTTGAAATTTGAATATAACTCAGAAGACAGAACTGACATTGGAGCTGACTGTACCAACAGCACCATCTGGATTCTGCATGTACTTGCACACATCCATGAAAAGCCACAATCTTCCCCAAAGGTGACTATGCTGAAAAAAGAAAACCTTTCAAGTCTGTTCTTCATTCAAGCTGTACAAACATTGCAAAAAGAACTGGCAGTGCCTACGCTTCTGAAATGCATGCCCACGAAACCTCAAATACAAGCATTAAAATACTCAAAATTACCGGTTATTCTTGAAAATTGCCTGGTGGTAGGTCTTTGCCTTAGCCTTCTGTCTTTTGAAAAAAACTTACAGAGATTAGTAACTTGGCATCTTGGAGTCTGAACATAGCATAGTAACTAAAAATACAATATAGGGAAATACAGCATTTACCTGAAGAATTTAGATACACTGAGGCTATTACTTGCAGCTTTTTTTATATTAGTTTGTTGTATCTCTGAATTCAAAAGCATTTGACATATCTATAAACAATGATTTCCTGATTCTGAGAAAATTACAGGACATTGCAACTCTCCTTTATCATTGCTTTAAGTCTTCTCCGTTTCAAAACATACCCATAGGCAAAAGAGTATTTTTAGTTTATTTATGTAAGTAGAGATTTATCTGGGGTTAGAAGTGAACCCTGGATGTCAACCATTTGGTTTTCAAAAAATTCCAAATGCTACAGAAGTTTTCACCCCTTCTTGCTACATGGCATATGGCAAGGAATAACTACCTAGCAGTTTCTCTTTAGACTAAATAATTTGTAATGCAAGATGCCTTTAACTTCTTTTATTCTTAAACATTCTTTTGTACTTTTCTTTAAAATCATGTTATTCTAATATTCTGATCTTTGCCAGTAAATGCTAGATTTTAGTTTTATTTTGTTTCTTACATCTGAAAATATTTTTTAAATAAGACTGAGATTTGCACTGCATGTTTTATGATTTAAATTGAAATACTTTTTTTTATACCTTTAATGACTGAAAGGCTCCTAATTTAAATTAAAATAGATGTGAACTTTCTCAATTCCATAGTATTTCCTGTTTAAACTTTAAATTTTTGTCCAAGCAAAACAGCTGCACTTCCTTATGCAGTTATGCAACTAGCTGAATAGAAACTGACTTGCTCTAAAACATCTCTTCTTTTGACCAAAAATCTTACATTTTCTTCCTTTGGGAAAAAACAGCTACAGAAATTTCTCCTTCTCTTTGTTCTCTTTAAACTTTCTGTTGTTATGCTGGCCAGTTTTGATTTTACTTTTCCTTCCATCCCTCTTGTGATTTTCCTGGTTCCTACACAAGTCACCCCTCAGATTTTCCTCTTGTGATTTCTGATTCTCACGTTACATCTCTCACATACATCCACAACCCTGTACCTACATTATTCTTTCTCTGTTCAGTGACTGTTGAATTCCTGCCCTGACTACTGCTCTCTCCTGCTCCAAAATCAAGCACTCCTTTAAAGATCTGCCTGTGCCAACAACTTATTTTCATCTTTATCAGTTTAACAATTTAGTAGGCCCAGTCGCTCCAAGAAATAACTTTCATCTTTTCTTTAGTTACTTAGCTCCAGATAAATCCTCCTAGGATCGGTATACTATTTCAGAGAACTCTTCAATTCTATCAACTTGATTAGTCTTCTAAGGCTGCCTTTTACAGAAAGAAAAGTTTTCTATAGTTACAGTAATGATATAGTAGGACAAATGAAATGAGACAAAGCAATCTCCACATATGCTTTAAATTTACTGTCAAGAAAAGTTTGGTTGTTTTTTTCTGGTTTGTTTTTTTTCTAATCTGTGCAAACCTTCATAGATTTATTAAAAAAAATTCTTCTCCCAATTCCAATACTAATAAAAAGAAAACTGACAGACTAGAATGATCATCCTCAAGGCATTCTGAGTTTAATAATTTCTTCATACTTAAAGTAAATTACAAGAATCCTAAGATCTAGGGCTTAAAGTTTCTCATTTTTGTGGGGCTCCCATGCCTCTTTCTGCTTTAGAGCACTAATCAGTCTAATGCAACACGTTTTACAACACAACAGAACAATGAGTAAAAAATTACAATAGACTTTGATATTTTTATGAAAATAAAAATGAGTCAGTTTTCAATAAGGAATGCACTTACTGAAAGCATTCATCCTTACTTTAGGATTCATCAATAATGGTTAAGTATGTCTATAACAATTGGAGGTTTTAATTACAACAGATTTTTTTCCCCACAGTGAACAAAATTGTATCTGTGCTCTCCTTTGACTACTTCCTCTAGCATCTGCTAGAAGAGACAAATATATCTGCTTTCCTCAATTATGAAAATACTGCCTTTTGCTTATAAACAAACATGAAGATTCTTCTAAAATCCCAAGACTTAGTTGGGCTTATGACGACAAGTTGAACAAAGCAGTCAAATTAGGGGACCTTTTTTTTTTTTTCCTTCTTTTTTCTGAATCAGGCAAATAAGAGGGAAAACAGGGTGATAAATCTCTGTACCATGTGTTAGATTTTCAGCCCAAAATAGCTCAGGGCAGTACTTGCGGTTCTTCTAGGTATCCAGACCATTTGTGAACGCAATGCATGATGGTAGGATTGGAAAGGAGAAAACAAGAAATGTCAATATGAAGGGGAAAATTAGCTAAAGCATTTTTAACCCTGCTTTGTGCTCATCTGATCTCAGTTAGGTCCAGCCACTGGTTGTCTCTCAAGTCTTAATTTACACAGGCCTAAGCCTGTCTGAATCACAGCAGTCTCCCAAATCTGCCTGAGGAGCACATTTCTGCCCTGAATCTTTTCAACACTAAATGACATACACCTGTCCAGACACGCCTTGGAAACTAAGGCTAGAGAAGCAATTATTCAGTTCCATTCTCCTGTTTCTCTTTCATGCTATTCATGCCAGAGAAGCCACAGGATCATAGGCTTTCAGGTATCCATTACACCACAGGCAAATCATAATTATGATGAAGTGGATCATGATTCTCCAGACTCCTTCCCAGGAACAAGTACTAGTGATACCAGTTTGGAGGTGGTGGAACAAGAATCAAATTAATGAAAAAAAACCAAACCTACAAGGGAATAGAAAGATGTAAAGACTTATGGTGAATAAACAGCCTAAGAAGATAGTTTTACATGTAAACCCATGTATTTGGTTAAGAAGATCACACAGAAGCCAGTTGGAAATCTCTGACAAAAGCTGAGATGCCATGGATGGAAAGGGAAAGCCAAGAATATTTAAAATTAGCAGAAAACTTCTGAGACACTGTGATGACAGAAGGTAAGATGGAGTGTGTGCTCTCCTTGAACAGGACAGTAATAATGTCTTTTACTATTTAGCGCTCTGAACCATATAACATTCACAATCATGATAGTTGCAATAGTTACTATTATTTCTTCACAGAGAAAATTTTAATCCTAATTTCTAAGACACTAGAAAATGCCAACAGTTTTATTGTTCCGTAACATCAAGATTCCTTCTGATAAATATCACCATTCCATTACAGTAGTACTGCAAAAAGAGAAGTTTTGTATTATAGAGGCAGTGAGTAATTTTGGCCTTGCTTAACTGTCCCATAGAAATTTGTGTAGATTTAAAACCAAATTTATCTGAACAACCTCAGCTCAGTACTGAGGGTATATGACCAACGCTGAAATGGGTTAAGTCTATTAATTCTACTTATGGGCAAACAAGTTACACGAAAATGGTCTGTTAGGCTTAGCTTCAGAAGGGAGGCAATGAAAGGTGTTAAACACACATTTAGATTCCTACTGAACTGTGAAAGAAACCATGATTAATACTTGAATATAATTTGGTTTAGGATGAAGACAAATCTATAGAAAAAAGAATCCAAAACTTTTCACTCAGTGATAGCCAACATTAAAACTAAAAGAAGCAATTTTAGTACTGAAGATTCAATCCACTGTGATGTCCTCAAAAAACAGGAGGTATTTTTGAGGCTGTTTTTATAATTTTCTAACCCACAGCCTGAAAATATGATTGCATCCGAAATGAGAAATACCAAAAGTCAGAGGAGGAGGAGTTTGTTTGGTTTGGCTCGTTGGCTTTTGGAGGTTTATCTTAATAAAACTTATCAGAAAGCTCTTCCCCGGTGATCTGAGATTTAGCAGTTTTTTTATGGGACACCATGGAAATTAGCCAACAAAACAAAAGGAGCTAAGCATACACACAAATCATTTAGACCTAGAGCTGACAAGTTTTTGTTCCCATGTAGACTCTTAGTGCAAGTAGGTTTATGAAAATAATTTTGCTCATTATTTCTGTTTCTCTATCAAACAGCACAGGAAATAAAGTAGAAGCTCCAGGCAAGATTTTTCTGGAGAGGAAATCCCAGTTACTTTCTTATGGAGTCAGGGGAGAATGCAGAACACCTCAGGTCACATAGTCACTTGGTGGTGAAGAGGAGCAGAGTACTAGGTAACTTGTAGACAGTGGTGGGAGGGAGGTGGAGGAGGAAGACTGATAGGATCAGTTGTGATGGAGTAAGTGAAAACCAGATGAACAGGTTTGGCTTCACGACAAATGAGGGAGCATGAATTTAGATGGATAATGATTCCAGATCAATACCAGGTAAGAACAAAATATAGGACAAAAGTTGTACAGAGTCTTCATCCTTCCATTTAAGACAGTAGAAAAATGGGAGTTTAATTTCAAGGAAAGCCTCATTCTGGTGTATGAGTCCCAAGAATTTCTGTGACAAATCAGTCAAGCCAACTGGACTTCAGCAGCAACTGAAATAACATAGAGCGTGCAACATTATGTTTCATTTGTTTTCACTTGTCAGAAGATACAATTTTCTCTTCAGTATCTGAAGCCAACAGGGTGAACATGAGACAGTTGAGATACACAGAACATAAAAAAGTCCTGAAATTCAGTAATTTCTCATAGAATACACTGTGTTCAGCAAACCTTGCCTAGTAGCAACACAAGGCAGTTGTATATCTCCCCATCCCTTCCCCAGGCTCTCTATCATTAACAAAGTGTTTATGGGCATGTTGTTCTCACTAACCTTCAACAAATTTTCTGATATTCTGGGCAAGACTCCGGACACTACTGGGGAGGTTCCAAGGGTCTTGCTTAATGTGGAGTCGTAGCCTCTTTGGACAGTTAAGCTTCGGTTCCATTTCCTGCTGAAACTCTAAGCAAGGACAAAAATAACATTTTTCTGCTTAAATCTCCTTAGAAAGCCACAGTAAGACATTATCAATTCCTAAATGTTTTCACAGCTCAAGAAGCTGTTGACTTATTTAACTCTAAGTTAAAGCTAGGGTGACAGGTCAAAGAGTTATCTAAGCTCTCTACTTAGTCAAAGGAGAGAGCAATCAGCATTCCCAAACATGACTGTTTCTGAACCAGGTACATAAGTAGAAGGTACCTGTCTCCATGGAGTAAGTGGGACCCTGGAACTTCTAAGGGAAAAATTAATTCAATCGGAAAATTAAACTTAAAACAAAATTACTTATTACTTAACCTAGTCTATCTTTCAAACCACTGAAATGCTCCTTGTATGGTTCATGAAGATGGTGCAGATCAATAATAAAATACCTGTCGTGTTCATATCTTGTGTCTAACTGAACATTTATAATACCACTGAAAGGACAACATTTTGTTATGCAAGCCTACTAGGTACTCTATCTAAAACACTGAGAAACATAAGAGAGCAGAACTGATCTAGGTTCATCCCCATTACTTTGGTCCCAAAATAGGAAACAAAGAAGAAAGAAGAAAAACAGGAGGTTATGTGGTCTTCCATGCAAATTAAATGAGGGGGAAGTACTTTACGTTTTGTAAAAATCAGATAATTGGGCTAGAGTAATCATCCTCTGTTGACTTCAGTGGGATTTTGGTGATTAATAAAAGCCAAAGATCCACCCTCTGGCCATCTAAAATTAGTTTTCATTGCCAAAAGACATATGCAGGTTTGATTATGATTTTATTGGTCCTATTATAAATATCAATACAATATTCAGTCTCCCATTGAGCTTTTTTTTCTTTTTTCTTTAATCTCAGTTCACTGAAAGAAGTCTTTTTCATTCTTTATCATAATCTTATGGCTACCACCAGTACCCATTTATACACTTAGACTTAAGCAACTACGTGACTGTTAGCAGAGTATCTGAAATTACATACAGCATTTTTTTTAAATGATCAATAATACTTATACAAGTATATATTTGGCATAAATATTACTAAGACTATAAATCTACATGTGCAAATTATTTATAAATCAACTTCACAAATATCTAAAAAACATAATAAAAATCCAGTGTTAGTAACAAAAAAGATCAGAAACTGCTTCAGTAGCTCAGACAAAAACATAATAAAAACACCTGCAATGTACAAAACCTGTATCTTGCTTCAAGTACCTCAGAAATTCTATAATCAGTTCATTCTACAATTTAAAGTGTAAGAAGCTAGTTTTCAACTAAGAATAAATTCTACTTTACGAGAATTCCAACAATTAGCTCTTGCAGAATACACCAAGATTAAGCAACATCAGTTCTTTAGCACCCAGCTTGAATAGTAGTCATATCCGTGTACGCTTCAAGCTGTCTTTTGTTTCTCAGACAGAATTACACGTTACCTTGAAGGCCTCGACCTGGTGTAAAATATTTTGTCTGTTCAAAGGCCCTCATCACAGCTGGTCCTTTCAGAAGATTGACAATGGAATCGACCTGTTGGGATCAAGGTTCTGTGAGAAAGATGTTTTTTACAGTAACGATTAGAATTTCTTTCTTTAAGAAATATGGACTACAGAGAAGTAGTTTTGGATTCTTTCTTACCTAATGGCTCTAGTTAAAGTAACAAACTAGGGAATGTTAGACTAAATATAAGGACCTGTTTAATTCACAGTTTTTAACTATTTACAGAGAACTGAAGGAGAATGAGTAAATACATACCATCCCAGTAAACAGCGGAAAGCAAAAGTAAAAAGAAAAGGGAGTATTTGCTGACGATAACTTAGCTCAAACACAGACATTAGTATCAAAGCCAAGAAAAAGAATCTCATACTTGACCAAAAAGATGTTCCAAACAGCTATGGAGCTTGTCCTGTTTATCATGGGAGATTCGAACACTTATGGGAAGCTCATCACCTGAAAAATATTTTAAAACAAAAAACTTTAGAAGTTTCAGTACATTTTCCAAAATCTTTGTAGCTTAAACTACTTGGCACACAGACCAGTGCTAGGCTTTCAGGATTATATGTCCCTATATATTTTGCATTTAGTAGTTACTCAGTAACACAGAAATAGCTCTTACAGAACGGACCACATTCAAAACCTACTGGCTATGGTCCTGGACAACCTGCTCTAGATTAACCAGCTTGAGCAGGGGATTGGGCTAGATGATATCAAGAGGTCCCTTCAAACCTCAACTATTCTGTGACCAGAACATCCAATCCTTCTATGCTGGAGAACATCCTAAACACCAGACTAAATAGTTAAGTAATGTGAACATAATATAGCAGACCATGAAGCCACTGAAATGCATTCACAATATAATTTTTACAGTGACTTTACAGGTAATTCACAATATTAATATTCTTAATAATTAAATTGTTCTGAGATTTTAGTAATTCAACAAATTCTGTATTTGATATGAAGCTTTTAGTAGTACATACCACATCATTTCCTAAGAGAGCACAAAGGAGGACTCTTGTAGGTCACTGCCCTCAGTCACTAACTCTCTCAGGCAATGGGTGATGCAACCTGAACTCTTTGAAAAGCTGTGAAATATTGAGCTTAAAACTGATTTTCCTCCTTGCTGTTGCAGTGACAGGTAAGTAGCCACTTGATAATTTATAATCCAAATTTATTCATGGTCAATCTGGACTCATTTTTCTTATGTCAGTGAAACACTTAAATAGCACCTTTCTGTCCTTGATTCTTTTTTATCTCATTTAGATGTCCTTACAGCCAGTAGTTATAACCCTTTACAGGGTTTTAATTGCAACAGATGGAGCACAGTGCCAAAGAGCCCTGATCTGGAGTTAACCAGGTTAGCTTTGGAACTAGAAGAAAATTAAGTTGTCAGGAGAGTGGGAGTTTCACTAAGCAGCAGTATTTATCAACTCAAACACTGTATCTGCACTTGGCTAGCACAGACATATTCTTTTAGGCATCTCAGCTGGTACTTCAGCTTGATGATGCATGAGCATATATCAGCTCATCTATATCTTAAGTTGAAGATAGAGACCCTGGGTCTCCTCTTTTATTAACAGTTCATTATGTCCTTCATCCTTTCCTCTGTATCTGCTCAGTTCTGTAAGTATGTATTATTTCTGGAAAGCAGTCATCTAGTTATTCACAAGGTATCTCTGTTATCTTGCGTAACGTCATTAATATTTTCCTGTCTCGACTGAAAATACCTCTCCTGGTACAATTAGCAACAAAAATTGCCCTTTCGATGGCCAAGTCTCCCTGGTGGCTCATATTCAACTAATTACGCCCAGTTCTTTCTTTTGCTAAGTCATTCCCAAATTATAAACTCCCAGCTTAGAGCAAGTATTTTTTATTAGTCCCTGAGTATATGACCTTGTACTCCATGCAGTTAAATCCCATCTCACTCCTATTAGCAGCTGCATTTATTTAGATTCAATTTGTCATAGCATAAACAAGAATGTGCTTCTATGTGGTCTCACATTCCTTCCTACAAACATACACAGCCGTATCCTGCCATCCGGGTGCTGACACAGGCTGGGAGAGCACTCCACACTCACCTAAAATGCTCCTTACTCTGTGCAACATAACACACTGTCAAGGTTAAGGCATGAAAGTGGTTAAAAGCAGTGACCCTAAGAGCTCTAACTAATTCTGTCTATTCACAGAGATGCTGGAATGTTGGCTTACTTTCACAGGACTCTTCAGCGCAGCACTAACTAGGCAGAAGCAAAATGACACACTTCTTTTACCAAGGAGGATGCAATTTTTAAAACAGAAACAACAAAACTGCCAGGCAAATGAAAAGAATAAAACTGAATAAAAGGAAAAGATGACAGATTCACAGCTGACTTTTATAAACATACCTGAATCCATTTCATCACTGTGAAAATAAGAACTGCACTGACTGCTACAAATGCTGGTGAATGAGGCAATGGAATTCCTATTGCTGTTGCAATCGCTTGAAAAAAAACAACCACAAAACAAAAAAAGAATTAATGTCCCTTAACACAGGCTCTGTATCAACATTATGGAAATTCTTTCCCTTTCCCCCTTTTAAATTTAATGATGAGATGGTCTGTACAATTCTTCATCAACAATAAATATCCCTATAACTTAGGTTATCATTTAATTTGCAATCCAGGTAGGACTTGGAAGACCTAATTCCGAAAACAGATGATTCAGTTGTCTCCATTCACCTTGCATGTGAACAAATACTTGTGGAATGATAATACACACTTTTGATGCAAACCCACCAATTTTTCTTACACAAGTGACAGTTTTTGAAACTGTAGCCTCAAATGTTTTAGTGACTCCACATTTAAATTCTGTATTCTTAGTTCATAGCTAATACAAACGACAAAATAATCTAGTTTACAACTTGCAAACTAGAATCCATAATGTGTTTAGAAGAGATTTGATCCATTTGAGTAGCACCAAAACTCAAATTACAACTATTTATGATCTCATCTCTTCCAACTGTTTGTATTATTAAACATGTATAGACACTTAGATCTGTGACTTCAGTTAAAACTTTTATGTATACAAAATGTGACCCACATTGGTCTAGTAAGATCTGGGGATTTAAATGTGGGGTTTTTTCTGCTCCTTTATCTCAAAAATAAATTGTTCTGTACAGAAAATAGATGGAGAACATACCTACTTCTGAAGCATAAACACAGTAAAACATAGCCTTTTGTACTAAAAATCCTATGAAAATAAATTGGAACTCAAAGTCTTCAGAGTTATTTAGCCACATTATCATTTAGTTTCAATGCAGGAAATACTTAAGTAACCACCCAGCAGAGAGAATCTTAAAAACCTAAGTGGATAAGATAATGTAGCAGTCTACCTAAAGGATATATATATATACACACACACACATATATATAATGATCTCATTTTGGTTTTATTAATTGGGTGTATCCACTCACCAGGATAGGACTTATCTATATTTTACATATAATGCTGCAGTTATACACATACCCATGTGCTCCTTACTTATTTTCTTTATTTTTATAAATACAGTAGTGATGTTTCACTAGTTTTGGCATACTGACTTACATTTCCTGGCTAAGGTATACGTTTTGGACCTGTAACCAACCAGGTAAGTGAATGGGGAAAACTTTAAAATGAAGGAATAGGATATGATTGTAATTATATCAATTAAGTAGATGAAAAGACATCAGTAACAACATGTTCCTAACAGAGGGTGAACAGTCCCAAGGAGTATTAAGAACTTCTGGCTGGATATTACAAAATGTTTTCTAACTAGCTTTATTCACTTATTAAAGTCTCCAAAGGGAATATAAAGGTTATTTAAAACCGGACTCTGTAAAGCATGAGAAAATAAAACACAGGAAAATGAGAAATAGATTAGATGTATCAGCTATATCATTCTGCATTTTATTGTGTTGTGTTGTATTTTAAGGTTTAGAATGAGACCATTCTAATGGCTGAAATTAGTCCACTAGTTCCAGTAATAACCAGTGGCATTATGGGATCTGGAGATTTTAAGTACTGCCTAATGTAATTATTTAAGCAAAGAAACAAAGAATTCCAATCTCACTCTAATGATTGTTCCAAGCTCACAGATTTTATGATTATTCTGCGTATGAAACCCTAGATTTTACTATTCTTAAACAGCCAGAATGGACTATAAATGACTGGAACCAGAATAAAGAAAATGTTTCAAATTAAGTGGTACCCATGTCCTAAGTAACACCTTCTTTCTCCACAGATAAATCTTCTGCCAACTGGGGAACTCTGCAACTGGAGCAAGCACAAGCCACTGGAGCAGCTCCTGCACAGCCAATTTGACACATCATGGACATGCAGAAATTATAAATGCACTTCAGCTGGACCAGCACTTTGCTTGTGTGCTCCCCATGGCTAGAACAAAATGGACTTAATCTGTGCAAATTATCTCTACATTTACTTCTGTACAAATTTATACATATATTTCCATTGCTACTCTGACAAAGAGTTCCTATCTACCATGCTGCAATAATCAAATATTAGTGTATGCAAGAGATCTCAGCAACACAGGGTTCTGTAGAAAAAATTATGACCCTACTGAGATTCTACTTTCTGGGCATAATAATGAACCATGATAATGAACAAATAATGAACCCTTATTTTACTTGCAGCTAAAATTCTAATTTAGATTTTCTATCATGTAGTTAACCAATTCTCTTTAAGCAATAGAAGATCATCTTTATAAGACCTATGCTTGCTGTAATTACTCCTTTTTAAAATTCTTTGCATTTTCATTCACAGTAAGCATAATGCATTATGAATTCTAGAGATGAGATGATGTTAATTTTTAGAGTGGAAGAAGGTGAAGAATATATGTTGAGAAACAGATACTTCTTTTCTTTAGATCAGCAAGAGTGGTGGCTCTGGCATCTTGCTTTCCAAGGCAGATATTTGGTTTGTTGTTGGGGAACATAATAAAAGAAAATATTTCTGGGTTGTTTTTTTTTTTTATAAAACAGGTAATCTAAAGTAAAGCTTCACATGTCTGGCTGTGATATCCTACAAAGGACAGGGATACCAAGATCTAATAACTAATATCTATACTAATAAAAGAGTTTAATTTACACATCTTGTAACACATCTTGATGCTAGTTATTACTCTGCTAGAAATGTCGGAATCATTATATTCTGATACGACTCATAGTCTCACTTGACAGCCTATGAACCCACAGGTTTGATTCAGTCGACAAATAAAAAGTTATTAGTAGTTACCTGTAAGAATCCCTATTGCTGATGGTATCATGACCAGAATCTTCTTGCTCATCACCTGTCACACTGAAACAGACTTTCTTCCCATTCCTTTCCCCCTTTTCGTTATCACTGTCTGCTGGTATTAAAGGTTCAGGTGTTTTACGTTCTGATTTGGGAGAATATGTTATTGAAGAAAGAAGGCTGGGGGGGGGGGGGGGGGGAGAGAAGAAAAATTCATGTTTTTCACAAGCGAGCTAACAACATGCTAACATTTCTCATCAACATCCTCCAACTATTATTCTGTAATATGTGAAGGGAAATCTTAACTTGGGCCATATCTATTTGAAACAAGAGAAGAAAGTAACACATTCTGCTGTTAAAAAGTGTAACCATGAAACCCATTAGCATTACTAAATGCTCAATCTTGCACAAAGGCAATGATTCTGGCTAGGGAAGAGATACAGAACATTCTTGAACACTTGAGGTCAAATTTTATATAAACATAACTGATTTTAAACATGAGCCATGTACTTTCAGCACAAATCAAGAAAACAAACCAAAGAAACTATATATCTGTGAAAAGCATGTATTTTCTCAATTACTACTGTACCAGACATCTCAGCCTGCATCACAACCTATTTCACTAAGGCATTTTAATACTCTGTATTAACATATCTGTGTATTCCCTGACATTCAAAGTGTCTAAACCAGGATCACTAGTAAAACTGATGATTAATCTACAAGCTTTTGTGATGAGCACAAAAGCAACATCCAGTCAAGAGGAGAGAACAGCGCAGACTTCTACATTTAGAACATGCACAAATACTGGAAGTAAAAGATTCATATTCTTGGGTGATTAACTCATATTGAGATGTTCTAATTTACTTTCAAGATCAGAACACCTATAATGGCCAATTGTTCTTTAATTCCTATTACTCAAACACTCCATTAGAATGATGTTTTCAAACTAGTATTTGGATTTGAAAGGCAGCATTTTTCTTGCAAAAATGACCTTCTAACAGCCTGAAATCAGAAGACACTGAATTAAGCTTTTTTTTCCTGTAAAACTTAGACAGAGTAGCAGGATTTTTTGTAGGAGCTGTCAGAATGGTCAACTAGCAAACTTTCTATCAAATACATGGCATGATTCAAACATACATTAGATCTTTTTGTTACACATAATTCTTACTTCTGAAGCGAAGCTACAGGAGATACGTATCTTGTGAACAAAATCGCTGCCCTAATTTTTATTAAAGGCTAGCATTCAGAATTCCTTCCTTTTATTTCTCACCACACATATTAGCATTAGCAACACAAGGAGGGGAATTCTGATTTTAAGGGTTTTAACACTTCAGCTTAATTTTGTGGGGGTCTGCCAGCTGAAGCAACTCATACTTAGCTTTTTCAGCTACAGTTACATCACTACTGAGCTACCAAATTTCTCTACTCTTTTGACAAAAATACTCTACCAGAAAACAACCGAAGGTGTTCTTGAAGTTTCTGGACTGAGAGCAGTGACTTTTTGCATACAAAACACAGATAAAGTGTTCAACACCATGTTCAACCATAACATTTTTAAGTATACACAAATAATTTCTGGACTCTCAGGAATGGAAAAAGTTTTTTATATATAAATAAAACCATATACTTTGGAAATACATATACAGAAACCATATACTTTGGAAATACGGTAGGTAGATTATCCCTATAATACTGTCTGTTGACTGTATAGCAATGAATACATACCTCAGATGGTATATCAAGCCTGGTCTCATTGAAATCAGACCCAACAGATGCTAACATAGGGTTTGGCATTAACTTGAGGGAGACAAGGATGGTAAGTAAAGCTTTTTAGCAAATCCTTTCATCATTTCTGCATAGCTTTCTCTGGCTAAGAGCTAACAAAAGATAGATATTTATCCTACATAAAGAAAAAGGATCTGAATTGTAACTACGATATACAAAAGGTATAATTTTACTGGACTTTAAACTCACTCATCCACTAGACAGACAACTTTTGGGCTTAACATGATGCCTTAACACTTCATACCAGCGTGAAATCACAACTCAGTTCTTCCCTATCACTTAAGTCACTGTATTTCACAGCACTGTTCAGTTTTGCTCTACCCACTAGGGCATACATGTTCTTGAATATATCCCAAGAAATGCAGACCTTAGAGAATCAGTTCTTCATAATTGTAAAACTCACTTTCTGAGTACAAAAATACAACAGAAGTTCAAAAAGGAATTAAACAAATTAATAGCAGATCATTCTAACAGTGCTCTTAAAACAAAAGGTCCATTCCAGAAAGACCTTGCAGCACTGCCTGCTGGAAGATGAGATGAGATAAGGACAAGGATTAATCTATACTTTCGTTTTTCCCTGTGTTCCTGTTACCATCCACTTCTAGAAAAACCAAAAGCAGCCTTTGGGCAGATCTATTCTGGTAACTTCTTGTGGATTTTGTTGTTGCAAGAAAATAATCAAGAGTAAGAAACAATCATAATGAACTGCAATTTCACCTCCTGAAAATATCTTCCCCTGAGTAATTATCTGTCAAGACACAGACTATTATATCCTCTTCTTTTGTGTGCCTGTTTAGTCACTGCTGCCAAGATCTCAGTAAAAGACTGATTAAGGTAGCTGGAGCTTTTCCTAAGGGAGCTTTTCACTTCTGCTCAGCAGGCAGGCTCTTTTTCTAAGGAAAAATTTTCTGCTGAACTACCATGAATGAAAGCTGGAACTCTGGATAACAGAGTTCTGGAGCTAGTAGTTCCTGAGGTCACTGCAGTGCTCTTTGAAACCCAGTTCAGGGAGTCTAAAACACACAAACCTAAACACGGATGCAAAAAAACCCACCAATGATCATGCTTAAAGAGACTTTTTTTTTTAAGTGGTCTTTTTCTTCTTAAATGCAGCAAATGCACATTTTCCTTGGAGATGGGTCTACCCAAAACAGTATTATCTTAGGTGTCTGTGTCTCATAGGAGAAATATGTGAGCAAGTAGTAACTAACTGCTAGAAATTCTCTGTAACTATGCAGAAAATTTCCATGAAACAGAGAAATTTAAATCTTGACCAAAAAAATTCACACATGTGGAATTAATCCTATATGCAACCCAAATCAACAGATTCCTAAAAATATGTTAGAAACAAATAAAACCTGCTAGGGTGAGTCAAAACATTAAAAATTGATAGCCACAGGCAGTAACAAAAAAACCCGCAACCTCTGAGCTGCTTTGTCTTTTCTGCACCCCACAGAGGCTCAGAAAGTGTTCAAGTCTCTTGTATACTCCCAACAGACATGTTTCCAAAACATAGGTGGGATAGACAGACTGCATGTGAAAGAGGCACCACATGGAACACAACTGGGAGGACTTATTTCTATATAATAACTAGCATCAATGGTGGGCATCTAGCAATGGTACTAAAGAAGTACTGGCGTACTATTAAACTATTTGAATGAGTCGTCAGTGGAACTTTAAGAGGCTACGAAAAGGGGATATATACCTTTTTGTGTGTGTATCTCTCTTTCCCTCTCCATCAGGACTGCATTTCTTATACAATGCAATCTCATCAATGAGCCATGACAAAAGTTATTATGAAGTTAATGTAGGAGTACACAACCTTCTCTTAGACATTCCCTTCCCATAATCCACAAGCTCTCACAGACCTGCTCTTCAGGTGAAGCACTTTTTTTCAGTTCATTTTCATTCACTAACAGACAGGAGAGGCTGGGCAGGTAACACTGCCCCATGATTCTGGGAGTTGAGAGAGAGACCATTACTGACCTCAACACAGAGCAGAAACACCTAGTAACATGGAGAGCAAAAGTTTTTCAACAGTACTGTTATAAAGGGTACCAAAGGTCCGTTATTCTATTATTCAATATCTTATAAATTTAGAATTGTGATGGCATGTTCATATTTTCTGTCCTGAGAAAATCGTAATAATGAGGATTGCTTATAATTATAAGCAATTCAGTAAAGACATCAATTTTATTGTTGCTATGTTGTAACAGAAAACAGAAGTTCTACAGTCTTCATAAAGTACAAGGATAGGTATGTTCAAGCATTTCCTCTAGCTGCCGAAGTACAAATATTTGTAATTAACACACGGCTGTTTGATTATCTTATCTTACTACTCTATCTTTTGTTTCTTAGTAATTCTAACTTTTCTCTCAATAATTAATTAGTAGTTGTAACTATGTTCTATTGTGATACACCACATACTGCTGAACTGCTCACACCCAGACAGTCCCAGCTTCCCTCTTCCCTGTTCAGCAACATTATGTAGGTCCCTCGGCTATCCTGTTTCCTGTATAGAACTGCTTTCCTCCACAGCAATAATGCACTGGCAGTCCACTCAAAGTCTGTGAGGAATAAAGTATGAAAAGTCTCAGTCTTACAAATAGCAAAAGGTAAAATTTGCTATATAAATCTGTGCACCTTATACAGAATCTGCTACAAGGTCAGTGTACAGGAAATTTATGACAGAAAAGAAAGTAAACCCTTATGTTTACTGTCACAACTGTGTGACTCTCAAAATTAACATATGTATGTATCTGTACACACAGCATATACATGTGTATGCGTGTATTTATTTACACATGTGTATGAAAGAAAGGTTCTGAAGTTCCTGTGCTTTTGCATCATGGGCTCAAGAGAATGGATAGGAAAGGTGTGGTAGACTGGGAACTGGAACTTCCCGAATTATTGATTCATCTTTCACATGTAATTTTCTGGCTTCCTTAAAGGAAGAGTGTCAACACAGGCTTTACAGTCAGTTATTTTTAAGTGCACCCAAGCACTGAAATTATCTTAAATTTAATTAACTGACTTCATATTCAGCATGATAATTAGCAGAACTACATAAAGGCACAGAAAACAATGTTTTCCGTAAAAAATCTGAGACCACTTACTCTCATTCCTATCGCAGTATGTAATACATTACAATTACTTACTACTGTGTAACTATTACATCATGTTACCACTAGAAAAGTACAAAAATTTCCCACTCTGAAGTAACTATGAAAGGATAAATGATTGTACAGTCTTCAAAATACCAGGAGAAGCAATGATATACCACTTTATCAAAGTGGAGATAATGAAAAATAGTCTTTTAAACCCCCAAAATTGTGTTATTTGTATTTTCAAATTTAGTAACTTCTGACATTTGCACTACATATGGAATTTTCCAAAACTGAAAGACCTATCACCCTTCTTCATCCTCATCCTGAGACAGTAAATAGCCCAGCAGTCTTACCTCACAAATGGAAAAGCAAGTTTTAAATCCTTGTCATGAATGAGGACAAACTGTGGTGAGACTCTGGGTCTCTGCATTCAAGTCAAGTATCCTCATCATTCAAAAGTGGCCCTCCCTAGATCCATAGTTCTTCATTAAGGCCAATTTGTTTCTGAAAAATGTCTAACAAACTAATAATCTTCCTATGGGTGAAAAATGCTTTACCTAAAAGTTTATCTTCGGGACTATTCTCTTCAGTACCTGAAGAGTTCAAAAAAAGCTGTTTCTGTACCTCTGCCCTTTGTTCCCATTCCTAGTGAAATTACAGATGTCGTGTGGGTCTCATATTTCTCTCATTTTAAAACAATTAGCATTTCCACGTTTTAGACAAAAGCTACAAACTAAAGTGGGAAAAAATCAGGGACACTGGGAAAAGCAACAAAATATAATATTACCTACACGTAAATTCTTTACCTTCAATTATAGCTGAAGTCAACATTGGCCTCACACTACGCAAAAAGGACACCCAGGTTTACCAGTATCTTCAATGAAAAAATTAAAGGCAGGTCCAGATGGTAACATTTACTTACTCGTCTATTTGACAGACACATGTTTCCACCTCTTTCAGTGCAGCTTGTAATTTGAACAGCAACTTTTGATAGACATCTTGTGTTTCTAAATCTTCTTCTTTTAAGAGGTACCTCAGACCATGGCCCTCTTGCTGGCCAAGAGACTGTCCTGAAGGAGCAGCCATAGTAGTAATGGTATGTTGGACATAAATCATGGGATTCAGTTTACCTGGGAATAATCC
Source organism: Falco peregrinus (assembly GCF_023634155.1). Taxonomy (NCBI): domain Eukaryota; kingdom Metazoa; phylum Chordata; class Aves; order Falconiformes; family Falconidae; genus Falco; species Falco peregrinus. The sequence continues at coordinate 43,220,369 of NC_073723.1, forward strand.
AAAGAGGTTACAACATTAACTTTTTTTCAACATACTTTTTGAAATTAGTAGAAAACCTAACAAACATTGAAATACTGTCTTGCTTAAAACTTCATATATTTAATTTTGCATTTCATTTTGCATATCAAAGTCAAGTTACTTGAGGGAAAATTATTGTGGATTTATGACTACTTTTTATTATGCTTTAAAAATAAACCTAAAGTATTATACTAGAGGAATTTCATAAAGCCATGTCTTTAGTTTTAATATTTGGGACATAAACCTAAACCAGTTACCTCTTAAGGCTGTATTATCTGAAGCACCAGCAGTAGCTCTTTCAAGCTCAACTGACTTACCTTGATCAGTGCCTTTGTTTTCCTTTTCATGGGAAAAATGTTTTCTGCTGTCTAATTGTACACCAAAGGCACTACCAAGGGAAGTTAAGGTTTTAGGGTAAGACACTTCCATCACATTGATGTGGCAATTGGTTGGACAGAAATCACTGCTGTGAAGTGGTGAAATCTTTGACTTAGCTTGTTTGAAGGTAGGCCAAGCTCTGTTTTTTAATACTCTTGAAAACTGGAAGTGAGAAAGAAAACAAAATTTTTATTAACAGCTTAGGATGCATCAGTACTTGGTTGACAAAACTTGTGTACCTGAAGAGAAAACAAAAGTTTAGTGTATTCCAGGCATCCTTGACTTCAGATGGCTTGACTTCATGATTTCCATCTTTACAAGAGAAAGAAAAATATTTTTCATTTTCTATTTTTGAGGGGGGTTGAAGTAAATTATATTTACAAATGTAAACAGCCTTGTAAAAAGGAGACAGAATTTATTTCCCTTGCAATGTAATAAAATATTGTGTCCCCCTGGGAAGAAAGATTGGAAATGCTCTATGATCCAGTGCTGTACTACACATGACATTTATAAACACCTGCTGACATAGATGTTTTCAAGTCAATGTCTTGCAAAAAAATCTGATTTTTTTGCCTGAAGCTGTAATAAAGACAGAATCGGAAGCCATGAATTACGAATTTCATATTCAGGAAGGATGAAGTCCATGCTAATGGTTCCCTGGGCTGCATTAGGAGAGGTGCTGCCAGCAGGTGGAGAAAGGTGATACTGCTCCTCTAACTCAGCACTGGTGAGGCCACACCTGGTGTACAATGTCCCATTCTGGGCTTCCCAGAAGTAGACAGGCATGGACATACTTGAGAGTCTCCAGCAAAGGGCCACAAGATGATTAAGGGAATGGAGCATCTCCCATAAGAAAAGGCTGATAGAGCTGGAACTGTTCTGCCCGAGAAAAGAAGGCTCAGGGGGATCTCATCAATGTGTTCAAAAACCTGAAGGGAGGATGCAAAGATGATGGATCCAGGCTCTTTTCAATGGTGCCCAGTGACAGGACCAGAGGCAATGGGTACAAATCAAAACACAGCTGTTTCCTCTGAACATCAGGAAACAATTTTTCACTGTGAGGGTGACTAAGCACTTGCACAGCTTGGCCAGAGCAGTTGTCAGACCTCTCTCCTTGGAGATACTCAAAAGCCATCTGGACACGGTACTGGGCAACCATCTCTAGGTGGTCCCACTTGAACAGGGGGGTTGGACAATACCTCCAGAGGTCCCTTCCAACCTCACCTATTCTGTGATTTTGAATGATTCTGTGAAGCTGATAAACACTGGATCATAAAAACCGCAAACACCATTTACAGACTTTGCTAGTCCACCACTTCTTCTCTCACCTATGTATCAGTTCAGCAATTATGAAAATTCCCACCCCCCACCCTACACACACACACACACACACATTTTATGGTCTAATTCTAATGCAGTGCTTTTGTATCTTTTTCACTATAACACCTGAAATTTTGTACACACTCTTGAACAGGCTTGGAGGTTTTTGGTTTTTAAGATGAGATATGTCAACCCAAAATGGCTAAGACTAAACCATACTAAGTTTGGACATTCAGAAAATACACCCACTTCAGAATCCTAAAAGTCATGAGATTGAGCTCTCCCATCAGAAAAGAGACTTGTCAGTCACAAGTAGGATTTTTGTCTAAACATGTCCTTTTCCCCTTTCCAGTGCAGTTTGTGGTTAGGGGAGGATTTTTTCTGGAAAAGACATAATCAGTTCAAAGGCCCCGTTATTTTAATCACCCTGTCTCTCCAGTCAAAATACTGCGCAGACCTACCTCAGCTATGGAGCATAGATCATGCATAAGAATAGTTTCAAAGTTAACTTGCAAAGTTCCTTCCCTAATAAATGTCAGTACAAATTCAATCAGTCAAGTTTTGACTAACACTTCAGTTGAACAAAGGTATGTCCCTTCTGAGTAATAAAAGGTTTTTGTGCTGGGATGTAAATTTTTGTTTGTTTTGGTGTCATATTACTCCAGCCAGATGAACATTTGACTGATTAATTACATTTAAATCTTTATATCAGAACAAGATCTGGAAGATTACAAGAAATCCAATTATGGAATTACTTGAAGGCTGAAGAATGTACAAATAGTTAAGAAGGGCACTAAGGACATTCAATGATGAAAATGTTCCTGCAAGCAGTACATATTTCACATCTCAATCTCCCACACATCCTGCTCCAGAGAGACCGAATGCCTGGCTACAATTTAATCAGGTCATAAGTCAGGCCCAAAATTCTTTTCATATATGTGTTGAGAAACATCTGGGACTCATGGCCCTGGACTTGAGATCTATTATGAGCAAAATGTTCTGATAATAATAATAGTAGGAACTGCAGAAATCTGCAGAGTTTCTATTTATAGAATTTGAACTTTCACAGTGAAACCAGCAGCCAAGCTGGGCTCAGGCACTCCAGAACTCTCCTGTAACTATGGTTACCTTTACTTTGCCAAGAAAATGACATACCTATTCCTGAAATTCACTTGTGTTTACTAATTGTCATTAAGAGCTGTAACTGTGAAACTACTGATTTTTGAGAAGATGAGCTTGAAAGTGCAGTTTATATCAGCAATATCTGCTTCTAAACAGTATAAGCTCTACAAAAACTTCCCTGAGGCTGTCCATTTCATATCCAGCATAACACAACAAAATTTCATTTATTGCCTTGGCCTCCAGTAAAGAGATTATATATCGTGCTCAATATTTTTGCTACAGAAAAGGTATAAACCACCTACATGTTACTCAAACTCTAAATACATTATTATTAATGTTAAGACTAACTAGTTTATTATTTTTTTTAAAAATATATTGATTTGTAATCAAATTGAAACCACAGAGGTTTATAATTCAGGCAAACAAGAGAGAATGAATGTTTGGTAATGCAGTATTAATATGTTTTTGATGTCCCCTTCAGTGACTCCTCAGTTTATTCCATTTCCTGTCCAAGAGCACCCTGAAAAGTCTTTGGAAAGCTGCTTTTTTGCCTTCATCCTACTGATGTTTTCCTTATAGTTTTCCCTCCTTTTCCTTTGAAAACCAAGAAAACAGTATCTGCTCTTTTCCATGCAACTTGTAGAATGGTGTGAATTCTACACTGAACCTCTTTTTCCTTTTCTTTTTCTGTTTTTCTTTACAATTTTTTGCATATTAACTCTCAGGACAGACCAGTTTGTAAATGTTCCAGCTGAGATCCCCAACTGAGATAAGACTGGGCAGAGCCAGTTCTATGTAGCCATTCTGGGCCTATTTCAAACTAGCTCCAAACTCCCAAGGCTTAGGTTGTTTGGGAGAGGAACCAGAAGCCAGGGTGAGAAATTAAGTTTCCATTAACAAATTGGCAAATGGTTGATTCATTTATGCCCTGCTCAGATATACAACTATAGAGAAATACACCGACAGCAACTCGAGGTCATACTCTGGGTTATTTATTAATTCACATCTCATTAATTTAGATTTCGAGTGTATGAAAGTCAGCACCTTCTTTTTTCCATGCTATCATGTTTTATTAACCCAAGTTAATCTAACAATTTACAGAGCTATTACTGTTAACAGTAATGCTAGAAAAAGTCGTACCAATTAGAAGGGCATAGAAGATGAATAAAAGGGCAACAATTTGTTATTTAAAATTAAGATGCATTAGAAGGAAAAAAAAAGTTTGCTGTTATTGCTTCATTTTTAGTTAACATCTGCAAATTCACTAGAGTATTGGTTTAAGACATTTACAAGAATGCTGGGCCTTTTGTGGGAAATATGCAGTTGATTGTATCTAAAACTGAACACAGTAAACAAGAAAGGATACAATCTACCCAGTGACTAAAAAAAGGGATCATAAAGATCATAAAGAGCACAGTTTGAACACAGTTTATGCAATTACTCAGTTTAAGCAGTCACACCTCAAAATAGCTAAACTCTCAGCTATATTTTTGCCATTGCAATAGACATTTTTAATATTCAAACATTCAGTATGTTTGATCTCTAAACGTCCAAACTGTACCACATTCCCCTGTTTTTCCCTTAAAAGACCAATATCAACAAGGTTAGGACATGTCGGTCATACCTTTTTATAACTAGAGATTCTTCGGTAGATATGCTCAATTTTCTCACTGCAAATGACACTGAATTTACTTTGAAGCTCAGTGGGGATCACTTCGTTTAAGGAATTGAGGCTGTTGCAATTCTGCACAAAATGTTCATCACTTTTTGCCAGTGCTTCAAGAATCTAAGACAATAGAAACAAGAGCAGTACGTTATGAAATATGATGTTTAGGATAACCTCTTAACCCCTTACTTATAATCCCTTACAATTAAAGCTGAAAAGCGTGATAACCAGTTGCCTTTTAACATTACAGGCAATGCTGCATAACAACAATTAATGAAACTTGGGAAGCAAACATTTTTTTTAAATCTATCTCCTGCAGAAGTTATACACATAATAACTACTTTTATTTGGCTTCTCATGACATTGTCTGATAATGGGTTTACTACTAATTTACTACTAATGTAACCATTATAGCTCCTCCGAAATACATTGTCTGCTGTATTTTCTTGAACAGCACACGTTGCAAAGCTGATATATTAATTCATTACTTGTAGCAAAACTTTGGTCTGGCAGTATAAGCAATACTAACACGTTGAAAAAGCATGCAAGAAAACTGAGTGCTATCCTTTTGTACATTCTGCATATATAAACAGGAAACAGAATAAGCTATACTGCCCAGCAAAGACTGAAGTCTTGCTATGATGGAAATAGAGCCAGCAAGTGATGGTGATAGAAAACTGAGGAAAAAAAGGCATGTTGCAGAGATGAGGGTAGTATATAGCCCTTTTTTTGGAGTCAGATTTACATTTCAAGCATTGAAATTTGTGTTGGGGAACTTGGGAGATGCTGGTTGGGTCCAACTCTGAAGATTGGTTTGAAAAAACACCCCAAAATGGCTTTCTAAGAAAGGCACCCAAAATCCATATTAAGGCACCTAAATAAGGAAAGGCTCACATTTTAGAGATACTCAAAGAAGTGTGGACAAACAACACATACAGTATTAATCTATCATGAGACTCATGTCTGTAAGTCACTTCTGCTACAGTTCATTATTACACTATTCACGATCACAGATAGAATATATGATTTATAAGCTGGACCGAGGAGTTTTGAAAAAAATGACAACATACAGAGATTTTGGAGTGCAAAACCTGAAGTTTTTAAGATGTCACAGATTATAAATGACTAGTTCCTGAGAAATTTTTTTCTACAGGTCCCCAGCAGGATGAATTAAGCCTTTAACTCTTCTGCTACAGTGTTCAATTACTCTACTAAAACCCCGCAGTCACTTTGGTCATACTTTTAAGCTTCCTTTATGTCAGGTTTAATCAATAATACAAATTCAAATAATTCAAGTGAGGTTTTTTGCAGCTGTGCATTAAAATAAGTGCATTCAAACCCAGTAACTTTTGCAGCACAAGTTTGCATACTTTCTCGTCATAATAATTAACACAAAGATTTGCACAGTATAGGAAAGCAGGGCAGGATTACTTCATTGCCTAATGCCAAGCAGCAACAAATACACACCATAGAGAGAAGGAAGCATATGGAGAGAAGCATAAGACCCCACTGAACATACAGAGAAGTTTATGCTTACATCATTTAAAACCATTTGCATTGATGAAGTGCTATGACACTTTTTATTATTGCCTTTGAGTTAAGGGACCTGATTTTTCTACCACTGGACCTTTTGTAGTCATTTAGACCACTATCACTTGATATAAACACTACATTATTCTAACACAGTCACATTACATCTCCTTATTGTTTTCTAATAGTTTCTAAATATTTAATTAGTCAGCCTAATCACTAAGGGTGATGACACTGCATTATTTAAGGCCACAATCAGTGTTCTGGAAGTACTCCTTCACTTAACTACTCTATATACAAGAATGGAAAAGTATTTCATAAGCAGTTAGAAAGTAGTAACTTAAAAAATTTATATGAAATTGTAATTACAGCAAGAATTAACATCTTTAAGGCCAACGACCTGAAGCATTGACTAGACCAGCTCTAGCAAATCTTGCGATGCTGGTTCAAGAAGTTACTCCCCTGTCTATCAACCTGACTGGCTCCAAAGTGAAGTCAGGGAAAAGAAACCTTTGCCCATGTCTCAGTCATTTCAGTAAAATATCAGTACTTTAGTTTACACTTCTGATGGAAATATCAACAGAAAAAGAAATTTGCAGGGATCAATACACTCTCCAAAAGTAAAGAAAAAGGGCTTTCATACTTTTATTAATTGTGCTTTGCTAGCATGCGTATGTGTGTGAAAAGATGAAAACAAACTTAGTAAGAGAGCTGTATTACTACAATATTTGTCAATCTGACCCAGACAGTATTATATATATACAAAATTTCACATCCCATTCACAGCAATCACAGATTTTACTATTTGGAATATTCACAAAATAAAAACTCCAAAGTAAATTTTAAAGTTGCACTTTTTCTTCCTCTGTGATTTTGCACCTGTATGTACAGCTTTATTTTACTTTCAAACACAGAAAAGACAGAGCTTGTGCTACTCCTCCTACTGAAACAAATTTTAAAAGTTGAACATGCAATCCTGATGAGATTAAGTAACTTTTGGAAACTATAGCCTACTTTCACCAAGTTATGACATATCAGTGAGTCTATGACTTTCTTTCAAGTTTTCTTTGATAATTAAGAAAAAAGGGAGGGGGGCAGGAGGAACAGAAGACCTTAAAGTTCTTTTATATTTTTTCCAGTTTAGAGGCTCAATTTTTAACCACGCCATAACTTAGTTTGCTTCCTGGATGCACAATCATTCTCCAAAATGTCAAAGGTATAAAGGTGACCAATTGTAAGATACTAAATAAAATACATATAAACCTAAGAATAAGCAAGAGACAGATGTCAGTCCATTGGTATTAAGCATAGTAAGAATTAATACATATAAAAATTGCTTCATACCTTTGCAGTCAAGCTGAAAAATCCTTTTGGTTCAATCATTTTTTCTAACACATGGCACTTTATTCCAGCTGTGCTGTCATACTCATAAACCACCCCATACTCCAGATGAACATTGTCAACAGTGAGACTCACATGATCCTTCTTCCCGTCAATTATTGCCATAGTGTTAAATTTGTCAATTACCTCTAGAATAAAGAAAATAACACAAATCAGTTGAGGAGGGCTGGTCATTAAACAAACTGAAAAGGACACAGGCAAACATTCTAGTAACAGGTATACTCTGATCATTCTATTTAAAAATGCTCATCAAAAAACCTACCTACCAGCTGAATAATTTAAAAATCAGAACACCAGTGGGTTTATGGATGTTAAAATACTAGATTGCTAAAAAGGCATGAACAGACAAGTCACAGTAGTCCCTCTTTAGAAACAGTTATTGAAGGGACTAATTTAATTTCATTTATAATCCAGAAACATTAAAAAAAAAAAAAACAACCAAAAAAAGGGAAAACTAAGAACTTTAAATAAACTAGAAGAAAATTACCATGAAAAAACTGTCAACATTCAGAAATGAAATCACAGTATCAGCATTTACCCAGAGAACATAAATACAGTTCACGTTAACTGTCGCTTTAATTACCATGATGCATGAGTGCAGCTTTATCTAAATGTTAATTGCCTGAAAATAATCTGAAGGATAACTGATCTGTTATTTCTTGTGCAGTAGTGACTAATGCATCTAATTTAGCCTTAAATGATTACCAGTAGTGAAAACAGATTAGGTAATTCCTAGGATTATGCATCCTATGAATGAAAATTGAACAGATTTTCCCGAAAGTGCTCACAGAAGCTTTTTCTCAAAATGGGAAATATAATAATTTTTAGAGAATGGCAAATTAAATTTACATGTTTAGAATGCATGAAAAAGCAAATCATTATGTAAAATGCACCTTACAGTCTGCTTGCAACTTCCTCTCTGAAAACAAAACTACTGCTTGTATTTTTCTTGCTACTACACAAACGTTCTGATCAACAACAAAATCAAAACAAGCATCACATACCTTCCACTTTGCAGTCAAAGGCATCTCCTCCATCATCTCCAGAGGGCTTGGTGTTTGTTTTCTGAAGATCTTCCTGTGCACTTTCAATGCTGTTGTAAACCCACTGTATAGAATCTTGCTAAAAATACCAAACAAAAAAAAGACAGCTAGGAAAAACTTTGCAAGTACAATTGGTAGCAACTTATTTCATTGCTCTCAAACATGAAATATTTGCTTTAATTCCCTGATTATTACTAGCTTTACTGCCTTCTGAGCTCCAAGTTTATAACCATTTTTTTAAAACTACAGATAATTTTGGTGTTCTCCAAAACCATCTGAGGTATTTTGTCAGCTTTTTATTTCAGAATGTACTATCATGAGACAATATGAGGTCTGTGATACCATGACATCCATCAGTTTCATGTCTCTGCCAAATACAATATAAGGCATTTCAAATCAAACTGCACATTGAAAAGTATTTGAGACAAGAAGTTGTGAAGAAATAAAGAGAACCGATTTTTGTCTTGCTAAATCTGCTGTGCATCTACCGAACAAAGATCTGCTGTGTCCAGTTAATCTATCACCCATGTGCCACTGGCAAGAAAAATACACACTACAGCTTTCATTACTTATACTTGCCTTTACTACAGTTATTTTACTAGATGTTCCTTATTTTTGCCCCAGCTTAGCAAAACCCCCAAAAAAGACAGAATCACAGGCCCTGGAAATCCTGCATCTCATGCAACTGAGTGACACATGAGCACAGAAATAGTGACTTGGTCATACAACCTATAAAGAAGCCACACATATGCCTTAGATCTTGTTTTCCCCCCTTAGTTACTCAGCCACACGCCCATCATATCCTTGTGGAAGGGCCTATCAAGCATGCCATCTCCAGACTACTTCTTCTCTTACCCTTACCCTTCAAAAGCAGCTTAGCAGTCAGCTTATCACTCCCTCTCCAACAGCTACAGCAGAATAAATGGCATGACTATGACTAATCCTAATTCACAGACTTTAAAAAGTTGTTTGTGGAAGAGTTCAAAGTTAAGCAATGATAGCAAAAGTTTAAGCCAAATGTTACAATTGTCACGCAAAATCCCAAGCACATCTGATTATGCTTCTCTAACATACAATATTCAGCTGCTATCTTTGCCCCATTAATCATAGATAACTATATTTTTGTATGACTAAGATACTGTTTCCTAAATTCATCCATGCTCTACTTTTCACTCAATGGCACTGAACTTATTTGATCTTAGTATGACCTAATAGAAGGAGTAACAACTTAAACTGGTAGTCTGTTTCTCCAAATTTAACAGAAGACAGAATGCAGTATGATTTGGAGCAATGGTCTCCAAAACCATTACAGAGGCACAAACTAAGCATAAAATTGTCACAGCATGATGAGTATCACTGCAAAGAAATTGTAATTCTAAGAAGTAAAATCTGCTTTCAATTTTCTTTTTCCAGACAAGACAGAAATAATATAAACACTGTCCAAAAGAAGTTACTCAGTTATTCACACTGCAAGAATCTGAAATGAAACTTCATGCTCCAGGCAATCAGGAAGAGTCCTCACCCTGAGAAGTGGAATATGCAGGAAACAGAAAAAGTTCTCTTTCAATTATGCAATTGCCAATGACAGGAGAGACTGAAATATTAAATTGATATTAATTAAATAAGCTAATGCACTGTACTTACAAAATAGGAGAAATCCATAATCATCTTCCCAATAATTAAAAACTCAAACTTCTGAATAGGAAATGAAATTTCAGCTGTCTTGACACCCATGGGAAAACTGCCATCTATTTCAGTCTAGACACTTCTCCCATAGCATTTGATAGCACTACATCCTAAATGAAGTTTTTCTTGTCAGTCTGAGGGATTTTAGTTATTTGTGATCTGCTGAATTGTGATAGCTGCTTTTTAAGATTGAAATAAATACTCTGTATAGGAAAAAGTGTTAAATACTCCAACATATTACACAAGTGGATTAAAAAAACAAAGTAATTTTGCATGTCAAGGCATTCATGCCAGCCAACATTAATCAGTCCTCTCTGGTTGTCACTAATCCCTATAGGAACTCTACAGCTGCACTCAGAGAGAACACACCTGCTATAAAGAATTTAACTTATCTATTATTCTAGCCAGTTATGCTACTAGTGCACAAAACACCCTCTCTTTACTAGAGTGCATCTTCCTTTAAAGAATAGGTGGGCTTGATCTTAATATGGTATGTAACAACTTAAATTCTGTATTAGAGTTTAACCACAAATGTCCAAACACTTCCATAAAGACTGTATTTGCATGACACAGTTCTAACTACCTCTTGTAATTCTTATCTCATATCTATGCAGTTGGTGTGGGAGAAGGATTTCACTCTTGATTTTAATTGGATTTTTCTTCTCAATTAACATGTACTGGAAGCATTTGTGAAGTTAATTAATGATACTGAATCACAGTTCATGAAAAATTTGCAGGAACTTGGAAAAATTACATTACAGAATCCAGCTGGTTTTGTTTTCTTCTTAAATTTTTTGCCTTGGGATCCTGAGATTTTCTCCTAAACTAACGTGAAAAAGATAACAAAAACTGCATGTATGTATTAAAAAAAAAGATAAATTTTGAGTCCTTGAATGTATGTTTGTTCCCAAGATTGGGATGCAATGGGAAGACAGAGACTTTTATAGGTGGAATATGTGCACTCTGCTATGTGCTGAAGTGTTACAAAATCCTGGAAGAAGATCAGCTTTTTTTGCATTGCATTCTCCTGCTGCTGAGCTGGCAGAGAGCTGTGTAAATCCCTCTCCATCACGATGAGAATATACCTCATAATGCTTTCTGCACAGAACTGCAGAAACACTTGAAATAATCCTTTAAAAATACCATATGAGAAAAAAAAGAGCTGTAGCTTTATATTTATTTCAATGGAGAAATTAAATAGACCTCGAACATCAGCAATATATTGAGCAATCTTTAACTTCGCTACTTCAACTGGCCTCCCTTCACTTTTATTCACCACTCCTTTCCCCTCATCCCATTCAAACACAACAGATGTGGACAAAGATAGAGAGTACGCTGTTTACTTTGACAAAAAAAAAAAAAAAAAAAAAAAAAAAGAAGAAAATCTGCAAGGGTATGAATGAGACATACCTGCATTGGCCGTCTGTACTTCCTGCAAGCCGTGACATGAGCGATAACACTTGCATGAGTCTCTTTGCTAACATTAATTCCATTCACTTTGATTATGCATTGGCCAGGATGAAGACCTGCTGCAGCTGCCACCGTTCCTATTAAATAAACCCACACAGATAACAGACTTCTTTTCCTAAACATCTCCTTTAGAGCTTTCAGTCCAAAAGCCTGATTTAAAAATCAGAATCTGCTCTCACTGACTCTTACTTAGTTCCTCTGACCACAGGATGCTTCTGCAGTCAGCTAGACTCCAAGAAAATGGAGTTCCCCAGCAGATGATTCCATAAAAAGAGATCACACTTTTTTCTAAAGGCTGTTTAATAAAACAAATGTCGATTAGTGATACGACAGTGTGGAAATTCCGTCTTAAAGAAAATGATTTTAAAAGGATAAAAAGGCTCCAGCTTGAAACGACAGTGTGGAAATTCTGTCTTAAAGAAAAGGATTTTAAAAGGATAAAAAGGCTCCAGCTTGAAACTCACTAATTATAACATAGACCACTTTTATTGTGATTTTTTTTTATATGCCGCAAGCTTATGAGCATCTTGACTACTTTAGATGTCTGTGTTTTAAATATAAAACAGCAGCTTTCTGATAATCCATAAAGTATCACAGCATACTAGTGTTTCTTGTTAAACACTAAGCAAAATACCCAAATCCAAAGCATTCCCAAGGATCTTGTTCTTATTTTAATCTTTTTACCAACTCTTTTATAACAGAGTGCTTTACGGATTTATTCAAAATACGCAAAGATAATCAAGTAAGAGATCTCAATTTTTTTGTTTGTTTTGTTTGAGAAAAAAAAAAACAACAACACCAAAACTTTCTCTTTGAGCAACATAAATTAGACGGTTTGACAATTTATTTTCACACTGGAATAACCACCTTGGGAAAATCTTCTATGCATTGAATAGGTACTACGAAAATAGCAGCTGTCTCCAGGTCTTTTCAGTGTGACTCAAGCCCAGTCTTGAAAGACAGCCTGTTGGAGTATGGCCTTAGTTCCAGCTACCTGAACATTCTCTATTGCCTAGAGACTGCAAGGCAGAGATGCAGAAGCTAGCTCCTGTAAAAGAAAAGGCTAGACTGAATTTGCAGGGCTGACAAATAGAAAGCTTGTCATGACTTGTCAGCTGAGCAGACTTGACAAGGAAATAGCTTAAATAATATACCTGGATTTCCTTCATTTTAGGTACTATCAGGTTAGATGAGAGCTGCATTTTAAATGCAGTATCAAAGAAAGTCTTTGGAAATTACACCATTACGAGCTATTGATCGCTTCCCAAAAAAAGATTTAAAAATAAACGTTTAAATAGGCCTTATTACATCTCTCTCTCTCCAAAAAAAAACATACCATTTCTTCAAAAAACTCAAGGTCCCAATTCAGCAAAGTATTTAAGCATATGCTTAAAATCTTTCAGGTTTAGCAAACCACACAAGCAAGCACTTACATATTGTTGAGGCTAATTGGAATAAAGTATGTACTTAATGAATAAGGATAGGCAGTTGAATTGAGATCCAGGTGCAGAAACAATTATCACATCAGCTCAACAGTCTGTGGTTTATTACTTTCTCTTGAAAACCTAATTTCTGGCACCACAGCCTAGAAAAAGAGTCATCAGCTTTGTTCAAATCTAGCTGCTTTGCAGATCTGTTCACTTTAAATTCCTCAATTACAAAAGGGAGGGGGGAGGGGGGGAAGACAAAACTGCCCCACAATAGCTGAAAATACAGTGTTAGTTGGCTCCACCGCTAACGACATGTGACAGCAACAAAGAATGCTTCTTTGCAGAAGGACTTTTATTGCTAGTGTACCAGTCAATAACATACTGAGTTAGGGATGGCAAGCATTTGACAATCCCATCACAAAATGGACAAAACAGTGTTTAGAGGAAACACTGCAATTACTAAAACAGACTAGATTACTAGCACCCTTGAAAAGATTTGTGAAAATTGCATTTTCTGTAAAATGTTTTCAGAACACTGCAGAACCACATGGCTACCTAACAAATTAATGTTCAGGAAGTGAGTGGTTCCCAACACTCATTTATTGGAGGTGATTTTGCATCCAACAGCTATTCCTTAGTCTAAAAGAATGCACAGCCTTAACTTAACTTCCCTACATTTGTCAAAAGCCGGAAAAACTATCCAAAGCTTACAAAGTATAAGAACACAAAATAATCTTGTTTTATTTAATACTGTATGTTACTTTAAAAGAAACAAAGAATCTCAGCTGAATCACTGGACCTAATTTGGATTTATCTCAGCCATGCCACTTAGACATGAAGTATCTGTTTACCACTGCCATTGACAGCTCTTACCTCTCCCAACAGCATGGACAACTGATGGGCCAAATCCTCGGATTTGGAATCCAAGTCCATCTGCAGAATCAGGAATCTTCACTGTCCTGATACAAGCAAACATTCAATATGAATGCAGCAAAAGGTAGCATTTTGTTATTCAAGATAAAAGTGGACAACAATAAGTAGGTTAAAAGGGTGCAAGATGCCCCACTTTCATTCACTTCACAGTCTCAGATTCAGCATCGCTCATATTCCAGACACTTTGTACCACTGACATCAGAAATCAGAGCGAAGTGAGATAACAAAACCAGTCAGAAGAAGGCAATACTATTTTGCAGGGAAATTCAATATGCCAATTACAACCTGAGCACCACGGCTTTAAAATTCCTCCCAAAGGGACTGCAGTTTGGGTAAGTTGCCACAGCACAGAACACTGAAAGCTCTGGGAAGGCAGGCAGTCTCTCAGCTAAGAGGACAGAGCCTGGGGACCACAGATCACGGCAAGCCTTGACAAAAGAACTGCATTAGACTGCAGAGACTAGATCCATATTACAATTTGTTACCATCGAAGTGTCTGCTTGGTGAGTTTTATTGAAAAAATATTTTGTTGCAGTTTTCTTCTAGCACCTATAGAAAGTACTGGGTTTTGTAAAGCAAGAATTGGCTACTGCTGTTCATATAACTTGTAAGCACATTGTGCTGCACTCCTGCTGGGTCTTAGTGCAACAGTGATATGCCTACTGACAAACATAACCAACAAAAGCAGTTCTGAGAATCAAAATTCACATTTGCTCCTTAAAATGAAGCCCTGAGCTCACCCAAAGTAAGCTAGCATATCTGCATGATATCAGCTCAGGTTCCAGGAAAAGCAACACAGCTGCATTAGCCCTAATCAGAGCTAGTTAGGTCATGCATAACAGTGCACTCATTCAACTTCGCAGCCTTTACTTCCAGAGCCAGCTTCCTTATTACTTAAGGGATCTTTGCTACAAGCTCCATTTGTCAGTGCAAAAGCAGACAAATTCAAATTGATGCTGAAAAGTGATTTTAGATTTGGACCGTAATAAACTTCATTTACAGGTGGTTTTGAATAGCATCACTGCATCATTTCTTGTACCTTCGGTTTTTTCTGGTATACACATTTAGTATTTGGAGATGATTATCAGCAGAGGTGAGATCCAAAACCCACTGAAGTCTACACATTTTTTAAAAATATTAGAATATTCTTGAGCTTAATAGATTTTAATTTGAAATATTTTCCGAAGTATAGCATCATTTAGTATACTTATATATTAACTAAAGTTGATACAGTCTATATGGTTTCATTCTGAAAATGTTTTGTGAACATGCTAATGAGCTATGAAAGACCATCACTGGCAATTTAGGCCAAGAATTTAGGAAAGAATCGTCTCTTCTGCCAACACAGTTGTGCTAGCAGCAGCTCCTGACAAAAAGCAGGCAGCACTGAGAAACAAATTATTCAACCCCTCTGAACTCCTCATTCACTAGATCATCTCTGTTAATCTTGAAATCCACCCATATTTTTACAGGCAAGATGTGTCAAATTAAACCAAGATCTACATTAAAGAAAGGCCAAGTATATGCCTTTTATGTTTGCTAAACACTATCTTCTACTGGTTTGAGGAAATTTTTTTTGTTGTTGTTTTTCTTTGTTTGGGTGTTTTCTCGGAGTATCTGTCCAGATGATCATCTTTATGCCATATTTCTTTCTTTGCTCTTTTCCCCTTTCTGGGTGCCATATGCATTCCACTGCATAACAGGAGAAATGTGTCTCCACTCCACCACTGAACCAGACTCACTTCCAAGGTACTTTGCGCTATCTGGTAAGAGAGGATGGTTCCTCCTTACCCTGCAAAATTTGATCAGAATTTCTCCTGACCACTGTTTCTTACTTTCCTCTTCCTTTCGTATGTATAAACTAGTAACAACTGTATTAACTTTATTAATAGACCTATACTCATTTACATACTTACTGAACCCAGCCATTAGGCCTCATTTTGTATTTCTTTAACGTAACAAAAATTGCATTTAGGTAGGAATGGTCAAAACAGAAACGCATCTGTTACATAAAGGTGGAGAGCTGTTTACTTGCTCCTGCTGTTAACACAACCAGCACACATGCTGAAGTGGCCCATTAGATCACAGAGTCCAACTTCTGCCAAACCAGCAACTAATCCCCAGACAGAGGAACTTGTTTAATAAACACAGTGAGAGGTAAGTGATCAAACCAGTTCATATAGTCAGGGAAACTTCATGCTCTCTTGTGGCTCCTGCAGGTATTTAAAGTGGCAGAGCTGATGAACTTGTGTTTCACTTTTGCTGACTGTCAAATGTAATAAAACAAAATCAAAGCATATCAAATTGCTTGACCTTACAAAGTCAGATTAGATGCAGCATTTCAAATAACTTTACAGTAGTGCTGTCTGAAGTTCCACCAATCCTTTAAAATTCACTTCAACTGTAGTTTGTAAAAATTCCCCCAAAGGAATGTCAACTTACTCCCGTGGTTTGGTGCTCACAAGAACCCGCAGGGGCTTTCTGCTGTTTAAACATGCTTTTAGGAAGCAATCCACTTCACTGAAGGGTCGCAGAAAAACCAGGTCACCGTTAATGGCAAAGATTTTTTTCCCAACCTCCAAGCCTGCCATCTAGAAAACAAAAGCAGTTGTGTATATGTTTGTTTTTTATAACCACTAACATTATGTTTTCTTCTGCTGGCATGAAATCCCAATAGAAATAATGACACACATCTTTCCTGTACATTCTTTACGCCTCCTTCAATTACCATGTGCAAAAGACTTACACCACAAAACATTTCTAGAACTGGTTAAACTAATATGAAGGGTACAGTAAATATTCATTCTGAAGAGATCAAAATACAAGACTAGTCTTAATCAAGATTTTATGACAGTATTACAATATCAATTAATATTTGTAATATTTAACACTATAGCTTGAGGCAGTTTATTTTTTATGATATTACCTAATTTGTCCATCCATCATTCTCCAAAGGAACTAAAGCTTATTTTCATAAGGAAAGACCTGATTAATATTTTAGTAAGTTAGTATTTATTAAGTTCCAAACCAAAACAATATCCTCAAACGTTTCATGGCTTTTGAGCCAAAGGTATGGCAAGCCAAACTGCATAGAGTTTTTAAACTCTGGTCTAACAAGAAAGGAACTGTACCCAGCTGGATGGCAGGAGTACACAGAGCAGCTCAGGGCACAGGCTAAGCTTTACCACTGTCTGAGATCACAGCAAAACCTGACTGCTATAAATCACTCCTGTGTGGCTCTGTGACTGTATTATATTATTGATTTGTCGTATCTATTTTCATCTGAAATTTCTATTCCAATATGAGATTTAGAAAGGCTTGAGATCCAGGTTCAATTTTTTTCTCTCATGGAAAAGACCCATTCTTTATCTTTACATGTATAGAGACTCCCATGCAGTTCAGTAGAATATGAATTTAACCAAAAAGTATCTAAAGCAATACTAACAAACAGAAAGGCTGCAATTTACTCATTCAGATTGTCAAATTCTAAACTTTATCCAAAGCTTGACACATCCTTTTTTATGAAATATATCAAGTGTGACTCACAGACGAGCTTTATATTCATTTCATATTCTACCAAAAATATTTATTCTACTCATGATTAATGTCATCACTGGAATATTATAAAATGTACAAAAATAAAATGATAAATTTTATATCACCGCTCAACATAACAATTTACCTGAGCAGAAAATGAGTGTTGATAATGGTCAGAACAATATTTAAAAAAAAAAAAAAAAAAAAGGAAAGAAAAAAAGGAGGAAAAAAAAGATCCACAACCACAGCTTTCCTGGAAAGTTGTTGTTGTTACCTTCTACTACTACATATTTTGCAAACTGATGTACAAAACATACACCTGTGATCAAGTGAATAAAACAGGGAAGATAATTTGTAATACTTGATACCTCAGCATTTGATCCTTTCTCCACCACTTTAATAATTGGCACCTTGTTTTTATCTTCTAAACCAAAACCATAGGTGCCTTCATTAGATTTAATCTGAAAAACAAAATTGTTCAAAACACTGTTCAGAAAGGAGAGCTAAAGTATATCTCCATTAAATAACAATACACAGTGCTAACATATTGTCACAACAATCATTTTTTTCATTCATCAAAGCATACTATCATTGGGTTTCACGCACCATTAATGACTTCGCTATGACATTTTCCACTACTTTCAGATCATGTTTCATGAGTCTCTGCTTCATATTTGACCCTTCCATTTCTTCATCCGCATAAAAACGGAACAGCAGTGGTTCATCTTTAAATTCGCTTTTCTCTAACACTGTATAATACAAAACCACACATATTAATCCTTTTTGTTAAATTTTTTAATATAATCTTTCATCTTTTGGAAAATACCAAAAATGCATACACATATTAAATGCTAGCAAACTATTTTTCTGCATGAATCTAGGAAAATCTTAATTTTTATTGTGAACAACAATTTTTATTTGGATCCGTTCCACATAGGTATCACTAAGCTCATTTTCAACAACAACATCTGGATTCCACCAAGCTGAGGATGACACATTAGCCCGAAACAGTTTTAGTGAAAATGTTCAAGCAAAAGTTTTCTTCTTAAAAAGAATTTTAAAACATGATTCTGAACAGTGCTTCTGGAAAACTGCTGGAGATGCTTACCACCAAGTTCTGGCACTCTCCAGGTGGTGAAACATGTCAGGTTCAGTATTAGAAATGGGTTTGGTGGGGATGTAGAAGCAACTAGAACAGCAGATGTATGCAGTTTGTATGTTTAGAAGTGAAAGGAAAAAGAATGAACAATGCCAGACAGGAAGTTAATTCTCCCTCCTTCTCTAAACAAGCTGATGAGAAAATAATTTCTTCCTCTCTTTATTTCAGTAAATTACCTACTGCTTCAATCCTTTCACTGAAATCTTCCCTCTGATGGTATTAAACATGACCTTGTTCACCTCATTTTTGGTACTGCACACACTTCTGCTCTCATCTCCCTCCTTCTTTCTTCACTATTGTCCTTATCATTTTCCCATTTTTCTACACTCCACTTTCTCCCGTTGTCACCATTTCACTTTTTCAAAGTCATGCTCCTCCATACTCCCTTCATTCCCCCCCAGATGTCTCCTTTCTTTCCTACATATTTCCTAAATGTTACTGTCTCACCTGTCCAAATATGTGTTACTATCTTAAGAAATTTCTTTCAAAGTGGCTAATAAAACTGCCCCCTCCTAAATACTTTAGAAGATTAATTCCTCAGTACATGTTTTAAAATTGACTGGAACTGATTTTCAGAGTATACAATAGCTTTTTTTTTTTTTTTTTCCGGAAGACAGTAGCACAGGTCTCTTTAGCAATACAATGAAAGAACTTTCTATCCCTTCTGTAATATCTCTACCAGCCCCTGCATTTCCTTCCAGCTATGTAAACAGCATTAAACAAAAGGTAAGCGTACCTTGTACAGAATGTACTTACTTACCATGGTGCATAAATCCATTATCACAAAGAGCTACACCGAATATCATAGCTTCCTCCCTTGTCCGGCAATCCCCCTATTAAACCGCAGCATATTTTTAATATATTTTAATGTAGCACCAAGATGGATACTAGGCACAATGGCATAACTTCACACGGCTGACAATGGTTAAAGATTATATTTACCACTGCCACCTTCATATATACATTTATAGCATACATATAAAACAATACATACATGTTTATCATAAAATAGTTTGGGTTGGAAGGGACCTTTATATGGTATACCTCTTCATAGTTACAAATAAATGTAAACATTTAAGCAACACTGCATTCTCCATAAAAATTTAACATTAAAGAATCTGAAAGCGTCAACGTTTTTAACTTTTATTTTATAAAACTTATGCATGTTGACTGAGTGGACAGGATACCTTGTTCTTGTTCCTAGTTCACTGAAAATAAAACAGAATTGATGACAGCAAATTGGTACTGACTTTTGTCCATTTAGTTAGTAATTCAGAGTTTTTCAGAGCCTATCCATTTCATTTTAAGCCATGAACAGTGTTACATGCTGAATCACAAAGCTAAGTCTCATTAAAACATTTAAAGTTCAATTGCAAATAAGGAAGATAAGCACCACAGGGATGAGCAGCGTGGCTGCTGATGGCTGATTGCTTTTACTTTACTAGTTTAAGAGGATTACACTTACAGAGGCTGTTCCAATAACCCTTAGACAAAGTGTCTGCATGTTATTCTGCTTAATACATCAGTAACTTAGAATTTAAATGCAAAACATACTTAAATCCAAAAGGTGAATACTTGCCTGTGCAATCAACCAGTCTATCAGTTTGTTAGCCATAACCACAGATTTGTAGGTCCTCAAGTGATAATCTTTATCCCTGTTCAAAACAAAACAATTTTTAAAAAACAAAACCTCAAAAGAGCCTAACAGATGAAAACTTGTATTTTATAAACAAGTTAGTGCAAGCATGAATTGAGTGTGTTCTAATGGTTCAGAAGTTGCCTCTGGAGTAAAAAAGTGAGTCAAACTGTTCAGTGTAGATAGAAAGGAGGAGGCTGACAGTATCTTCCTTGGGCAATAATATCATTGGAGTATAAATACAGTTGTTTTGTTACAGCTGGGACTCTGCAAATAAGGTAATGGGGTGCTAGTAAAGGAGTGTATTAATATATACAGTAAGCATATAAGCATATCCATCAGGACCTAGAAGGCTCTAAAAGTCTGTAAAAAAAGGTCATGTTGAATGGAGCTTGCAATCATTTAATGATTCAGTTATGCTTTTTGTCTTGATAGGCCTTCAGTCTTGTTTGATTACTCCCAAGAGACGAATACTGAAAGGATGGGTTAGGTTCCTACATTCAAACACAGTATCTTCAGGTTATATACTTCTTCTGAATTACTCTCTAAGGATTTCTCAATTGGACTCACCTAATTACTGGGGTAAACAGACTGTGAAGGCGACAGTACAGTCGTACACCCTGTTAAAGAGAAAGATGAGGTTAGTTAACAACACATTCACATCACACAGAATGTTAAGAGGAATGGACACAGTACTTCATTTAGATAGTAAAAAAAGTCTGTTCAAATTTCTGTATATTTTCACATGCCAAAACTTAGTATTTCATTGTAACAATATTGATGAATAAACTGTGAGAAAGAAAACATTTCCGATCTAATCTAAGCTTTACTGAGACACACGCAAAAAGGACAGCTTTAAGGTAGCATTAAAAAAATTTTGAAGGTATAGTACTTTGAAAGAAAAGTATACAAAACCTGAAAGATAAAGCAATTTTTCCATGCATTAAGGTCTACCCAATCACTGGTTGTTATTCTACACACAAAATGAGTAAAAACACTGCGTTTGATTATATACATCCATATGTTACTGGCAAACTGAAATTACAACTAACCAATAAACTCAAGAAAAAGGCAAAAAGACTCAAAGATTGAAAATAGCTTCAATTAAAAACAAAAAATAAAATATTTGGAGGAGTTTAAGAAACTATTATCAGAAAACTGTATTTAAAAAAAGAAATCACATTAGTATTACTTAGCAGACTGTCAAAAAACATTTATGTTTATAACATGCAAGAAAAAACACATATAACAAAAGCTGTGTCAAATTAGATTCCATTCTACTTCGCTGTGCCTAGTAGTTCAGTATTGAAGATTCTTCCAGATACACCTTACACTAACAAATGCCAGCAGAAAAGTAAATGACTCTGTAATGTAATACCCAAATGCTGACATTTTCTACCACCTCAAAATCATGAATATGATTTTGAATATTAATAAGTTTAAAGGCAACTTTGTTCAATCATTTTTTTGTGCTCAGTAATGTAAATGGATAACACTACCTGTGTTTAAACATCTATGTGACTGCAGATTTACTGCCTTGTTAAGGCACTAATAAGAGACACTCAGATTTAAGAGCAAATTAAACCCAATTTTCTACATACAGCTTCATATCTATTAAAATGGACTGAAAATACAATAGACTGAAACACCAGCTTCAGAATAACCCAGAAACACAGGCAATGCATCCTGCATTTGAAACCATTAAATAAGAAAAATAACTAAAAAATAACAAACTTTAATTTTGTACTTAAAATATGTAACAGTAAGCCAAAATCTTCCCTAACAAATGGAAAACCTAATTTGATTCACATAAATACAGAGACAGGCAAGAGTGAGCAGCTGTTGTTTATCCTAGCATAGTATTTTACAATTTTTTCAAGCAGAACCTTCATTTTTGATGGGTTCTTCCTAATAACAGCAACTATTCTGTCCTGTACCTTAGAGATCACATCCTGCATCTCATTTCTGGGGTAGTATGTTCCATCATCGTATCGGAATCTGTACAGCATGTGTTCGGGTTTGAATTGGTGCTTATCTGTAACTAAATTAAAAAAAAAAAAACCAACAACAAAAACAAACAAACAAAAAAGTATTGTTAGGTGACTTTCTAAAGAAATCAACCAGAGGGCCAACATCATTTCTTCTAGTAACAGCCCATTACACAGCAATAGGTAGACTTCAGACAGGGAGGGCAGGAAGCCCAATTAGATCATTGGCCTTAAGTTCCTTTATGTCACCAGTGACATCTCTTACAATGTTTAAGTAGTCCAGAAGAAACCAAACAATTTCAAGTCACAGGGCAAAGAGTAAGATGAACAAACAGGCAGGGAACAGCCTCAAAAATTAGGTTCTCAAATGTTTTTAGTCTTCAGTACTTTTGTAAAGCATATTAACCAAATAGCCAAATAAAGCTTCTTTTGCAACTATTCATATTACTGTTCCACAACATTCTCTGTTCTAATTCTCACTGAGGCAAATCTCCAATGAACCAGCAAAAATACAAACCCTCCACAACACATCTGATCAGTCTTGCACTGGGGAGAAAAGGGAGAGGGAATGTATTCCTCCATACATAGCCAGCTGAAAGTCTTATGTGCAAGAGACCAGCAATCATTATGAAGGTGTGGATTTCCCCAAAGACCCATGAAAAAGGATGTGAACAGGTGGGTTTCCAGAGTTTCACAAGATTCCAGCAACAAACTTCACAACTTCCAAGTGTTTTGCCAAAACAGTCATATCCTATGATACAAAACTTCTACAGCAAGTCTTTCTGAAACACAGCCGATTCATTTGATGGCTGAGGATAGGACTAGGCACCAGCACCACCCTAGGATAACTGTCTTGTATTAATTACTGTTTTGCTTGCAGATGTAAGCTTTAATTTTTAAACTAAATTTGCATGTCATTGACTGATAAAAGAGGGTATGTCTTCATTAATCAGAGTAACAGGCCTGACAATGTCAGATAATTCTTCTGTGCGTGCCTTCCTATACCAAGTGATTAAACCATCATACATTGTTCTCTTCAAAAAATGTAGTTAGGCATCATAAACTTTGTATAGTCAAGTGGCTTCTGTCTGCATCATTTTTCATGCCCTTCCAAGCTGTTCAGTATCTCCACACATCATCTGATACATGGACATAAAAATTGGACTCCATATGTTAAGTGGTTTCACCAGCATCATGTGCAAGAGCAAAATAACTTCTCTACCTGTATTCAATATATCTACTAACAGTAAAGCCCAGAACACTATCCCAACTGATTGAACTGATGGTTCACGATAAGGTAATTATCCAAAATAACCCCTAAGTTCTTTCACATATCATTGCTTCTCAATACATCAACTACAGACTACAAAATTTTCACATGTAATACCTAGTATAATTATCTAAATTAATTTTAATGGAATATAAATTTAACTCAGCAAAAAAGATATCTTCTAGTTCTGTAATTAAAAAAAAAATAATCCTGCTTTTGAAGGAGAAAAAATATGTTCGACTAGATTAACATACATTAAGAGTTTTTAAAACCAGCAGCTACAGAAAATAGAAAAACCATAACCAGGACAGTATTGCCTAAGGCCAGATTGTTCCTCGCTTTACAGAGATGCACTGGGAGGGAACCAGGACTACAAAGCACCTTTACATTCTTGCATGCCCATGATGAACACAGCAGACTATACCCTTCAAGGAACACGAGCACCACTCTGTCTTTGCAACCTCTACTTAAACACAGTGCACCAGACACTAAAGGAGCAGGTCTACAGAGCTCACACTTCCTGACTTTTAAACATTAAAGCTGATAGAACACTGCATTACCACTGAAATAAGGAACCCCAAGCTGCTTTGCTTGTCACTCCCAACAATGTACCTATATTTTGTCTTGGGACAAATATTTATATGGCACACGCTACGAAAAAGGGAACTGATCCAGGTTTAAACTGGTCTTTTCTTTTACTTTTTTTTTTTTTTTTTGCCAAGGTAATTTTGACTCAGTCCAAGGAATCGCACAGACATGTAAATATCTATTGATAACACTATCTGGTATTCAGATTCTTTTTGTAACTACAAAGCTTTTTACTGCCTTGAGAGGAAGCTTCCATTTCTAATAAGCAGCAGCAAGAAACTGGACAGAGTATCTCAGCCCATTGGCTAATAAAAGTCATTTCAGATATTAGTGAATGCCACTAGGTGGATTCAAAATAGCAACATACAAATAGATTCTCCCCTTCTGCAAAACTGGGGGGGGGGGTGACGGGGACGGGGGGGACGGACGACACACACAACAACATGGGAAAACCATAATTTTTCTACTTGCAAGAGATCAAACACCAGGAAATAAAACAATGTCCATCACAACATGGTTCTGTCACTGCTAGAATGAAGCCCAGCACAGTGAAAATAATGGCCAGCACAGTGAATACGCAGTCTAACAAAGCCCTCTATAACATTTGCAATGTGAGTAACAGCCAAACTTTCTTTCTCCCTTGCTCCCTCTGTGAAACAGATGGTTCATTCAACTTATTTTAAGAATTCTATTTTCACTGAACCACAGCTGGATCCACTATTCAAGTAGCATGTCTGGCTCCCATTTCTATGCTCTAATATAATTACCCTTTTATTTCATGAAATTACACAATATTCATTTAACTCTGTATTGAGAAAGTCTATGAGTGTATTTGGGATATAAATTACAAGATCAGGAGAAGAATCTTTAGCAACAGAATCATTCCATTGAAAACAATTCTATGTGTAGTAAACATAATAGCATCTGACATTTGATGATGGTGGAGGAAAACCATGTAGACTGACATTAAAGAATTAAAGACTACATGACTACGGATGAATAACCTTAATGTTTTTCCTCCTACTCTGCATATGTTTAAAATGCACACAGCTAAGTGGCACTCCCACTTTTTTTCCAGTCAAAGATACTGAAAACATCGTGGCAAAGAACTTTAAAAAGTTAAGTATTAAATTCATTGCTGGTTAAATTATTAAAATGTATATTATCAATGATTCCATCTAAATATACACCCTAGATCTATGCTGGAACAGTAGCTAACTTCACAACTGTTTCAGTATTTGTTTTTCTTTAAGGTGCATGTAAGCCAAATGTGGCTCCAAAAGTAAGAGTTTCTCCAGCTCATTTATGTGATCCTCTTGGACTGTACCTTGTAAAAGGGACAGAGATGAGGACCTGCACTGGTAAGAGAAAAATGTTACCAATGAAAATTACCTTCAGAAATCAAACCTTCTTACTGGCTTAAGAATTGAACCATTTCAGAAGAATACTTCTCTCCAGAATGACCTAAATGCAGGTAGACTGACTGAAAGTTTCAGCATAAAAATACCAAATTTAGTAACTATACAATGTAGTGTAAGTAAGGCCTTAAAAGTCAAAAGATTTAACTGTTGGGTTCTAGGTTGGATTCCACTAGCTCCGCTTGTAATACCAAACAGACGAGCAGGCACATTTATCAAGAGCCAACTGTGACTCACTCTCTTCTACAATTCTTAATTGAACATGTATCCCTAGAAAGCCTGGCCTTAATAAAAGTTTTAAAATGTTAAAAGCAATCTACCATTCTCTGTTCCCCCAGAATTTATTTTTGTTTACAAGAGAATAGCAATGTTTCTCTAGGTCTCTTAGCAATGTTGTGATCCCAACAGCATAGATGTAATCTGATTAAATTAATGGAGTCTGTCCCAGGAAATCTGCTAGCCATGGACAATGACCCCATGAGGTCCCTGCAAGGATATAACGCAGATTCAACATTAACGACCATCTTTTTGTCAAAATTAAGTCCACTTTAATTACAACAATTACTTTGAAAGCAAGTAAGTTTAAACTAATTATATTTACCATGGTGGATAATGCCATTCTCTAATAAAGCTTGGCCAAGATGAACACCTTCTTCAGATTTGTGTATCTCTCCAATTTCCAACAACCATGACACAAATTCACTGAAATAAGAACAGATATAAAGAACAAATTTTAAATATCATGTGACCAGTTCTACTACATTCCCCTCTCAGTTACCAGTGTTTCTTACTAATCTAGTAACTGATTCTTAGGCATAATGCTCTTCAGAATGTCATATCACCTTTAAAAAACCCACTCATTTCAACTTTATTATTTCATCATACATACATAAGGTTCCCCTTGAGATGTTTTGTCTTACTCAGAAGTTTTGCCTGTATGAAGTTTACCCTGTACACGGTAAAGACTTGCCATGCTTCCTGGGATTTCCTTAACTAGCACAGACACACCTGACCAGTCAAATATAAGACAATCCCAGGCATACGTACTGCACCTGCCCAGGGCAGATATGCCATGAAGGCAGAACATAATCCCAGTATGACAGAACAGTACGCTTGTGACTTCCCAGGTGTGTCAAGACACGTTGATATCCTGAGCATATACACAAAGTACATACTGCATGTGCAGGAAATACCTGGCTTCTATCACAAGAAACCTGATGCAGTTGAGAGACAGCAAATTTACAGCATGTAAGATATTTGCATGCATGTTACAAATCAAAAGAACAGTGTAGAGAGGTCGTGCAAAATTCACATTCATGGATTTTAACTGGTGACCTGGGAACCAGCAAAAGCCTACTTCAAAAGCATCCACTTCAAAGGTAGCATAGAAAAGCAGCCATTTAATGGTAGGTTTAAATGTTTCACAAACAGCTCCTCACCATGAGTGTATTCATTACCTGCTTCCAACAACTTCACTGAAGGAACATGATTCAACCACAACATTAATCTTAATCCTGGTTTCAGTTCTTATCAGCTATGTGTCTTCTGACAGTACATGAAAATCTCTCAAGTTTCATTTCCACATTTGAAGCCACTGAGTATCTTCACTATGCTTGCGTAAAAGTCGCTGTACTTTATAAAAATACGTTCTACACTTAACTCTTATGGTCAAATGAAATAAGTGATAAACCCTCTGCCCCTCAAACTCATTTTTTGGTCATATACACATTTTTAGGGTCTCTATGGCTTTCTGTTTCTCTTGCATTTAGTCTTCTTAAGCCATAGGTATTATATGGCATTATAAAGATCCTCCTGATAACAGGGGTAAATTTTTAAACATGTAAACTTTATTTAGTAACTCTGTCCCTCACATTCAGGCAAGAGGAGGACAGAAACAGTCTTAGAGACAGAGATTGTTTAAAGTGGAATAAAGCAAATTTGATATTCTAAACTAGGCATTTCAGAGACAAAATGCATCAAACAAGCTGGGAATTGTTTCTTTAAAGAAACTATTTTATTTAATGCATTTTCACATTTTCAACATATCTTTGCAGTCTTGCTCCTTTAATAAAGCTACTTTTGGAATACGAGTAAACATATTTACATTTCAGGCAGACTAATTTACATTTTGGTTAAATTCTGGGAGTCAAACAGGCCTAACAGATATTGCAAATAAAGCACAGTTTCCGTAGCATCCCAAAGAAGATTTAAAATGTGGTTTTAGCTGGTAAAAAGTCATGCTATGAAATGCATATAATACCTTCCAAGAAAGCATTTGGGGAAAGTGGTTAATTTCCTCTTCCTGTCTTTGATGAGATTCCCTTGTTTGCACATCATTTTGTACAGTCTTTCTCCTTGCTCAGAGATCATCACCCAAGTGTCCTGTTCCATGCCCAATTTTAAACCTGACAAAAACACATTAACATTTTATGAAGTGATATTGCCATTATATTTTAGTGTCTTCCCCAAATAAAGAAGCAATACCAACATTTTACATACAAAAAAAGGAACCGTTTCCACTGTTATACTCACAATTAAGTTAAATCATAAACATCTGATCTTTGTAATGCATAACCAAATGATATCTTTACGTTCTTCATAGTGAAGTTAAACTGTTACTATATTGTCATCATGACTGATATTGTAGTAATAAATACTAATGACGTGATTTTTAGACCAGTATATGAACGTTTCAAAGGGAGTAGTCATGTCTTCACAAGTTTAAAAGAAAAGGGCCTTGGTTTTGCTCTTATCATGTGATAATAAAAATGTTTTCACTTAAAGGAAACTTTTTCAAATTTCCAATTACTAGTTACTAGTTATTCATGATACATTTGTTAGTTTCACCTAAGAATAATTCACCCCTTTTTCACAAAAGCATATACACAACTTGATTATTTTTCTTCTCTTCAGGATTTTTACAACAGCAGAAAGGGGTTTGTTCCAAGATTTCTTACTGGTTTATATTCCTCTGTTTCGCTTCTTGAGAAAATCATCATGTCTTCTAAGTAACAGATGATCAAAACCAGTTTGTATTGAATTATGCATCCTACTGGCCACTCACAGAAGCTTGTGCTTCCAAGGAATACCACAGATCTTAATAATCCATGTGATTTCTCAATAAACAATTATTAATTCTGGACAAATCCACAGATTTCTCAAATGTCTTGTGCACATGTTCTCAGTTTCTGTTCAGATTTTTACATTTTTAAAACTATAACTGTACACATTCAATCTAAGTAACAGTCTGCCACTTCTTCAGTTCTGAAAATATTCCAGAAAAAAATGTACCTGTCATGAGAAAAAGCTAACAATGGTACTGGACACAGATAAAAGGAGTCTCTCTCATTATCCATGAGCCAGATAGTGTTGATGCCACACAGATAAAACCTCGTGTATTGCTGCGAAAAGAAAACTTCACTGCTATACTACTTTTGGAGCTCATAGGATGTTGATGCTCTTATTTCTATTGGCTGTTTGAATCAGGTCACCACAGCAACATCAGTCTTAAAGATGACCACCTTTTGAATAAATTTCTGTAACTAACTGAATGCTTCAGTTGGTTACAGAAAAGCCCCAAAAGTGACAGAAAGACTTCCTAGCAAAACGTTTCCAATTCAGCTTGATTTCTTTCCTAGCAAGAAAATACAATCTATAAAGTCATCCCAGTTGATAATTCAATTACAGCCACTGAAATCTTTGCTAAAATACCTCATTCAGGGCATTTTCTCCCTTTTGCTCAGCTTCTGCTATATGGATTCCAAATAAAAGTGTAAGTTGAATTTCTCTAAGAACCCTGAATCTCTGAGTCTCCCAACATGAATGGCGTAGCAAGCCCCAGCTACATGGAACACTCAAGCTGTATTTCTGTGCCTCACTCCTGCTCCACGTGCTGTATTTACCTAATCCGGAGATCACTGCAACCTGTGTGAGAGATGTGGAGTCTACAGGACCGCTACAAAAAAATGCATGGGCACAAACAGCACAACCAGGATAGAGTTACTCACATGAGCCTCACCCCCAGCCCAAGAGTTCTGGGAAGCGTGTTCTTGATTTAGCTCATCTCAGACTTGCAAAAGAGACAAAACACTGTTTTCACATGTGCAGTCACTTAGACTTCAGTGTAATTGCCTATATATACACACACACAAACAGGTTCTATGTCTCACCAAGTTAACATACAATTAAAGCATCTCTATGTTCATAGTGAATGGGAAAGTGTTACAGGTACATTTAGATATAGTATTTGAATTCTAAAAAGAGAGGTGTTTGATTCCCAAGTTGTTTGGCAACTTGATTGCAATTAAGCTGATGCACCTCCTGCTTTGCAAGAAATGTTAATACAGACATTTAAAAAAAAAATCACTGTGCTGGAGAAGGTAAGATAAATGTATATATTCATACACTAACAGAGATCTTCAAGAACTACTTTTGAAGATTTTGTGTTGCAAACTAAGTGTATACAAAATCCCCTCCTCCTCCTTTCATGGTTGTCTCCTTGGTGGCAAACCCACTGAGAATGCCAGGATCTGAAAATTTCCCTGAATCATTGGATGCTAAAATCCATGGCTTGACTTTGGGATGGCGACCTCTGTCCTCAAGCTTGGCAGGCTTTGGTGCACACTCACCTCAACTACCAGCTGCTCAATAGTATAATGTGAAGTAGAAAGAATACTTCAACATAAAATACTCCTACTTACTCTGTTTCTTACCTAAATGTATCAAGAGTCTAAAGGAGCTAAGAAACTTAACAGTGAAGTGCAACTTGTTAAAAACCTTTTCAGCCAGTTTCAGACAAGGCCCCATAGAGAAGCAGACAAACCTGTTTTTTGTTGTATTTGACACCATCTTAATCATATTGCTTTTTCATTTGTTATTTTAAAAATGTTAAGTTTTTAGAGGCATCTAAGGCATCATTTTAGCTTTTCTACTATTAATTCCTGATGTCACTATTAATTAGCCGGCGCTCAGACACCCTAGTTGAAACTCTGGTCCTACGGAAGATGTCCTACAAACATTCAGTATTCAACTTCAGAAGACAGAAGAATGTACTGCTGGTCTCCATTTACAATGGAGGCACAAATCAATGCCTACTGCAACAGGTGACACAAAATCTGCACAGACCAGGAAAAAAATCTCAGATCTAACTACAACATCATCTTTTCCTTCAATAACAAGGCCTCAAACATCATTATTGATTAGGATATTTTAGCTTGCAAATGAAATTAGCTCCAGAAGATGATGATGCATCATCTTTCCCTGGTCCTACTTTGTTCTGTGTTCATCTTGAATACATGAGTTTATTCATGGTTGCATTTGAGATCAGGACTATATTTCAACCAAGTATTCTTCCAACGTAATTCAGTTATTCAAAAAGACATTTTTCGTCAATGGTGATTTCTTACTTTCTTGGAGATGGAAGAATACATCAAAGAAGAGGTTGTGGGTATATTCTGTACTATTTCATGTTGGATCATCTGCATGAAGATCCAACACAGACAACCTGCTCATTTCAGTGATTCAAAAAGCTAGTCACAAAAGGGAAGCAAAGCATACAAATCCCACAAGACATTTAGAATAGACCGTCATATATTACAAACCATAACAGTACACAGGCCTCAGTGAAATTATACTGGTTGAGGATCGGCTGCAAAATCATAGATTAAATCATCTCCCCACTTCCAAAACAGCATTCGCTACCAGCCTACATGATTCAAGCCATTATGCCCTTCCCAATACAAGTTTGATTTATTTTTTCCAAGATGGTATTCATAAACCTTAGCTGAACTTGACACCACAAGTTTGCCTAGCAGTTGTTTTTGCTTTATATCTCAACATAAAAATACAGCATGGATTTCTGGCAAAGCAACACAAGGAGGTTTATTAACCTACCTTTTCTCCTCTCTCGCTCTTTCAAAATAGCTTCCAGCCATTCTTGCTTCTCTTCAGGGGTTTTTGCCATGCATACAAACCATTTGTTCTTTGCTGTGTTGTGGATCTTCCAGCCATTAATAACAGTGTGGCCACTGCTGTGATAGTCAGCTGGGAATAGACAGAATGGCTTAAAGAGCACCAATACTTAAAAAAGCAACGGTTTCTATAATTACTAAGAACTCTTTACACATAAAGCTCAGGAAATAAAGAAGAATAAAAATTAACTTAAAGTTATCTGTGCTGCTTGTGAACTATGTTATAACTTAATAAGCTGTACTTTTAACTTTTAATAAATAATGTCCTTCTTAAAATGTAACAGAGAATTGCCTAGCATATGGAAGAAGGTATAAACTTAACACTAAAACAGGCAGAGTCCTATTAAAAGAACAGATGACGGTACTTTGAGTACTTTTGTTCATGTTAAACTGTAATAAATAATTCCTTTAAAAAGCAGCATTGTGGTTTTGCCCCTTAAATCACTCAAAGCTGCTGTACTGATTGAATGACTTACTATTAAAATGTTAAAAGGACTAAATATACAGGGGGGGGAAATACAATTTCTGTATGACAAGTAAGCATATTATATAGATTTGATATCTCTTTACTGGTTACCTGAATAAAAAAATTTCTACACTTATTTGTTAAAACAAGTTGAAATACAATACAAGATTTACCCCGATTTAAAAAAAAAAATGCATCAACAAAATGCATAATTTTTGAAATACGTTCCTAACAGCCTTATGTTCAGTGTGCACATTATAGGAGAGAGGTAACAATTGCTGATGTCCTTAGATATCTTGAACTTCTGACTTCTAACATGTAAACACTATGCTATAAAAATCAGACAATTTACTACTTATTAGTCTTTCTTCACTTCTATAACACTTGATTTTAACATGCTAGCCATAAATCTTCCTCAGAAATTAGCTAAACAGACTTCCTCTCCAAAACTAACACTCCTGAATATCCTTCACTATGATTACATGCATTTCCTGGGGGAAAATTTTAAGCCATAAATGCCTCATGATAACAAATACATTTTTTTGCATAAAATACAGATTAAAACTAGAACTAGCAACCACCGTACAAAATACTAAGAAAATCAAAAGGTCAACATTTTCTCACCACAAACTTTCATTAAGAGGCAAGAAAGTCCTAGGGCCAGCCCTGACCTACTGTAATAAGTACAGAGCTTTTTTCTTTGTAAATATTTTTCATAATTCAGCCCTATTTTGTATAATGAGATGGGATTTTCCAAAACTGAAACCCTTGCTGACATGCTTGCTAAGATTTATCATAAATCTCAGCAGACATGCTAGTATCCTTTCAATAACTCTGCATTTTAATTAGATGGAAAGCAGCCAAGCTTTGTATACTGGGCTGGGAAATGTCAGGATCTACTAGGAACTCATGAGACTGATGGCTAATTTCTAAACCAACAAAACTGTCTAGTATTCAAAGTGTGTAAAGAAAGCACAAGCAAGTCTGTGAGAGGGGGTGGGGGGGAACGAACTAAGTTATTTCTGCAACATCATGTTTATATCACCTATTTATCATGTTTTTATTCACATAACATATACATGTTTTTATTCACATAACATATACATGATATTCTTTGTGCCTTTAAAAACACTGTTTCTAGAAAACTAGCCATCATATGGTGACACGCAATGTCAGAAAATTGGAGTCACAAATCAGTGAAAGGAAAGAAGCCTCAGACAGAAGCTCTCAGCTGACAGACCACAGACCTTTGGAGATCAGAGGCACAGCTGGAGGAAGGAAGGTTAAGGCCCCTTTGTATTATTTGAGCATATACTTCCAAACCTTGCAATATGGCCCTAGCTGCACCTTTTTGTTTATTTATTAAGCTACAGGCTAATACATATAAAACTACAGGGTGATATTTTTCCTGTGGTCTTTGTTATTGTATATATCTATCAGCACAACACCCATGTAATGAAGGCAAATATTATGATTTCTAATGCAGTGAACTGCAGCAGTTAAAATTGTGGCCAAAAAGGTAAAAAATGATGGCTCAGACTCAAAAATAGATTCAGATCCTCGCATTTCACTCTGGACAGGAAACTGGTATCCACTTAAGCAGTTTAGTTTGGAAAAAATGGCTCATCCAGCCACTTGAGTATCTCTATGTAAAGATGACATTTTAAACGTGCAGCATCCTTGGCATCTGAAACTCTGTAACTGCAGGGTCAAGAACACTGGCAGTTTGACCACATTTATCTCATGCCACTACAAACTTGTCCAAATTCTGTGAAAAGCCCAATAACCTAGCTAGGTACTAAGATTGCCTAATGTGCACAGATGGCAATGTTTTCAAGTGGAGAAAAACGGGTGGCTATCACCCAGTTTTGCAATAGTAACACACTCCTGTGATGGCCAGCTCAATTTCAATCTCTGCATTTAACTGCAACACCCCTGCTTTCTCTTTTGTTCCCCACGTTCCCCATGACTACAATTCTCCAAGGTTCCCATGAGCAATTTGTTCTCCCCAGTACACCCATGCCCATAGTCTCCTGAAAAGTATTTCAGCATTACACTATCATCCCATATAAACTCATACCTTTTTTGGACTGGTTATGGAACAAAATCTCACCAACAGCTGTGGACATACCGGCCAGCCAGTCAGCCAGCAGGTATGAAAGTTCTGACTGGCCAGCTGCATAGGATATATGCACACTCTTCACATCAAGGCAGTAACAGCTGCCAGTCAGGCTAAACAAAGGATCTGCAAACCTGATATAATAGTTAACAGAAGGAGGAAGAGCATGAGACTTCATGTTGCCCCATGCAAAGTCTGAATAAGCATGCTTAACAAATCATTAACCCTCCAACTTCCCAAGAAAAGGTGACAAAAGATGACAAAAGATACTTGATAATACATTAAAGCTTGCCATTTGAACTGTAATATATTGTTCAACATTCAAGACTCAAACCTTTGAGAGATGCCTGTGAAGCTATTTGTTACAGCCATATACAATAGATTCTTTTTCTTCTCTTGAAGTACCAAACAGAAATCTCTGTATTGAGGTACTTCTAAGCTTCTCAGACTTTAAGTTCTTAGGAGCACTGATGCTCAGAAATACCAAGGAAATAACTGCTGCATAATATCATTCCTTTCCCCCTCTGTATACTTTCTGATGCAGTCTCTGGTTACTATTATCATGTAGTGCTTTTTCTATATTGTGCCTCATTTCAAGATAACAGGGGACAGAACTAAGATAATATAAGCAACCATAAATCTGGAATTTCCTAAGTCTCAAGTGCTTGTATTCATAAACTGAATAACATTCACTTAATGGCAGATGAATGCCTTTATAGATATACTTTTCTCTCAAAACTGAATTTTAAAAAATGAACACAGAAAAAACAATACCATCACAATATACCAAATTTCTAATACTTGCAAGTGGTTGCGTAGCCACATTGTTTTAAGAACACAAATAGTCTGCCCTAATAAGTAATACACATTCCACTTTAATCAGTGCAATCAAAAAAAACCAGAATGCTTCATGATGTTGAAACAAAAAAGAAAGCTTACACCAACTGCACTGCTCAGCCAAGGCCTAATTTCATCAAAGAAAAATTGCTTTTCAGAAAAAGCTTTGTTAATTTCTGTAGGCATGTCATTAGCATGACAATAAATCCCACTGGGAATCTGTTTTCCTATTTCTGTGCTTCTACTTAAGAACAACGAAAACTACATTCCTACATCTATCAATGCTGAGAGCGAATGCTCGTGTTCCGCAGAGCCTTATGGTTCCTTATACCAAGTGAACAGAGGATCCCCAAATCTACTGTAAAGAACTGTGGAAGCATCATCTGGACTCAAAAGTCTAATGTTTACAGACATTTAGAGACCCATGAAGAGTACACGAGAAAGAGTCATGCATAGATACGAATATATAAGTACTCTGCACGCAGAGCTTCCACATAGAAAGTGATCAGTAATTGATGATTAAGGAAAATAAAATAATACAATGCCAAAAAAAAGCACATGCAAAGCTAATGTGAATGAGGTTCAGACAGCCAGACTACTACACTTATGAGTGAGATGAGACAAAGAATACAGCCCAATAGCACCAGGTTACAGTTCAAATGTGGATGACTACAGGGAATAAAAAACAAGAACACAGAACAGTAAAGAAACCAAGACAAAGCAAGGTTAAAGAAGGGCATCATGACCGAGTGAAAGAAAAAGTATCAGTGTGAGGAGAGGGAATACACTTCTGACCAGAAGGAAGGAAAAATTAAGTATTTTTTTCTAAAGCAGGGGGAGAGGGTGGCAAGAAAAGGGCAGAAAGGTGCTACAGGCCCAGGAAATAGCACAGACATTTCCACATTTCAAAGAGAACCATAGAAAGGAGGGGTAAAATAGCTATAATTTCAAGAAAAAAAATACTTTAGGATATTGGACAAACTGAAATGCAGAAGGTGGAAAATGCAAGGATATGGGGAAAAAAGCAGGTAAAAATAACCATAGAATCATAGAATAGTTTGGCTTAGAAGGGACCTTTAAAGGTTATCTAGTCCAATTCCCCAATAATAAGCAGGGGTGTCTTCAACTAGATCAGGTTGCTCAGAGTCCTGTCCAACCAGACCTTCGATGTTTCATGGATGGGGCACCTGCCACCCTAATAATTTAGAAATTAAAATAACCAAACCATTAACTGATGTTTCATAAGTGTGGAAAGGAGGACAGATTTTAGACACGTTGCATATATAAAGGCAACAAGATTTGATATAGCTCAGGAGAGCAAGTGGGAAGGAAGCACAACAGCCTCCAGTAAAATGTGTAAGGCTGTAGGAAATGGGGATGGCAGCAAAATGTCCTGTGGCTGGAGGAAATCAGACTACTGGTGTCCGGAATAGAAAGGAACATGATTTGTGCTTAGCCAAATTATACTTGAAGATTCACTGAGAAAGAAAACAAGTAAGAAGGAAAACTGATGGTGTGACAGGGATCAAGGATTGAATAGCTACAACAAACAAATGAAGAAAGGTGGGACAGATTTGAGAAAGGCAGGGCAGTCATGGAAGGAGGAAAAAAAGAAATATTTGCTAAAGCCAACACTAAAAGCATGGCAGTATCTGGTATCAGAACCAGTGAAAGAAAAGAGATACAGAATTCTTGGGGTATTCATCAGGAAGAATATGGTGGGTATAAGCCTCTGTGGCCACAGTAATGTCAAGATTTCTAAGAGATACCCTCTTAGAAAGTGACATAATGGAAACAGGAAAACTGTCTCCTATTTCTAAAGCGTGTAATAATAATACATAACATAAAAGACTGAAACACTCAACTTTCTTTTTTGCATAAAAAAAGGCATTGACTGAAATTTCATACAAATAAAGCTAACAATTGGGCAGGAATACAGGCCAGAAAAGGGAAACAGCAGCATATAGAATATTGGATAAATTATATTCAAGTCAATGAGGATTGATGAAATTCCCTACAGTGTACCCACAGGTATCTCTAACCCATTAATTAAATTTGCGGGCCTGGTAAAGCACATAGCCTGAAACAGATGTCAAGGAGTTCTTACAAAAAAATGTATAAAAACCAAAGAGAATTAACCAAGTGTGACACCACAGTGCTCCACCTTATGTTCAGCATTTTCCCCTAGTTCTACCAAGAGCTTAAACAGTTCAGCAATAACTTTGTTGATGGCACCCAGGCAAGAAGCACTGCATGAACTTTCAGGAACAAGACATGAATTCTGAATGCTTAATAAGTTTTGGAAATAGTAAGACAAAATTCAGTACAGAAAATAAAGTAATCATTAGGACCTACTCTCAGATATTAATACAGTATAAACCAGAATGGAAAAGGCACCAGTAATGCACAAAAGGATCTGGTGTGGGATTCTGAAACACAAACTAAAAAATCAAAAATAATGCTCTCAGAAAAGCTAGACAATCCTGGGATTAGTAACAGACATCCCACATGCAGCACTACAGTAATTATTCTCTTCCACTTGGCACCAGTAAAGTTTCAGCTCTGGACACTTCATAATGTAACAAACTAGGGGGAAAAAAACAAACCAAAATTCCAAAAGACACAAAAAGTAATAAAAACTTAGAAAACATGACCCATGGCAACAGGTTGAAAGACTTAAAAAGAAGAGATGGAGGACAGACAGAACAGTCTTCCAATAAACTGGTTTGTCGCAAAAAGAGCAATAGTCAAATAGTTCTCCAAGTCTACCCAGTAGAATAAGTGAGCAAACTGTTTTTAAAACAAGGAACACAATTTCAAAAATTCTTGATTTTAAAGAAATATTTAACTTATACTAAGGATTTCTATGAAGCTTACTTGAGCTGTAGGATCCTTGTCATTAATGCTCAATTTTAGAAAGGAACTACATTAAGAAATGCTTGGAATCCATAGATGTAGGACAAACCTAATGCTACTTTTAAATCAGGAGAAGTAATATATAACTCACATAAATTTCCTCCAGACCTACATATTTGCAATGCCACTGCAGGTTTCACGCCACCACCACCCCCTTTTTTTTTTATAATTTTACATTAAATAGCTGAAAATGATTAAGGTTTTCCTTATTAATCATAAGGAAATTATAACAGTTAAGCTCAAACGTTAAACTCAAGTTTCTAAAACAAAAGTTGACATTTCTCTGACTACTTTGGTTTTTCACTTTTCTAATGTGTGTCAGGAAAATTCAAGCAATCATAGGGATTATATCCCTAAAGGTATTAAAAGCATCCTTCCTTTTTTCTTAAACACTTATTTTACAATTTCAGTATTTATGGTGTTTGAGGTTTCATTCCAACAGAGGTAACTATTCCGTTTGCTTTTACAAATATATCATATACCTAGGGATAATATCGTTTAAGAGCACTGGAATGCTGTAAAGTGAAGTTAAATATATGATTTCAGCCGAGCAACAAATATCACTTTATTTTATTACTCTGTTCATGTTTGTGTAAAACAGTCATCTACAACTGCCCAGCTAATAATGTATGAAAGCAATGATCTGTCACAGGAGCAGAGTTTTGATACAAGCAGATAGTGCTCTTAAAGTGGCATCTTACTCTTGCTTTCTGAGTATAAGAAGCACCCTCCATTCTCAAAGAAATCACAAAGCTGCATTTGATTTCACCACCTCAAAAGACTGCTCTGTTAATGAGCAACACAAATATACTCACCTGTTCCATCATCTACATTCTCTACTTCCATCACTTCTGTATTTATCCTGCCCCGAAAAAGGTAACGGTGGCCATCTGTAGACGCTTTGCTGTTCTTCAATCGCCTGATAAAAGAAAGAGCAGGTAGGCATGTCATCCACCACCTTTTTCTATGTTTCTGCACCACTACCTGGACATGTAGCATTTAAAGACTACTGTAAGAATCACAATACATTTATACATGTGCAGTTGAACTGTGGAAACCATTGCTGAATGGGGCACTGCTGATCCTAATGCAAACAACATCCATCTCTGGTACGACTAAGCTGCAAATTGGTGGCTGACATGAGAGTTTATCAGGGAAGTTCCAATCTGTAAAAGCTCTGTCCCACCACTTTGGTATCTATATGCCACTGTCTGCCATCAAAGACAAAATACTGTACTGAGAGGATCTTTCCTCCTAAATGATGCAGCCTCCTTATGCTAGTCAAGAAATTCAACACAAGGGTAGCATGACTGAAAAAATGAAATAAGAACACCTTTGGATATGAATCTTGACCTACCCATATTAGCCTCATAAATGGCATTTATGCATGGAAGAATAAAGACAACATTCTTTCTTCCTCACATAAGGGTTAACCAAGAATTACAATTCAGAATTGCCAAAATTTTGTGGCAGTTTCACAGTGGTGTATTCCAAAGCAGTGTGCACTGCTGTAACTCTGTCCTCAGTGAAGTCAAGGCCTTTTGAGAACCCCAGCTGTAAGTAGGTTTTCCCACCTTAGACAAGCTAGAGATGATTTTTCTGTCCATTTTTGCCTATAACGATGGTAAAGAGTGTATATCAAACAAAGGTATAATCATCTGAATTCTGACCTTCACTCACTCCAGACAGGTAGTAAACTTCAGAAAATGACCTGCCTCTCAAACATTACAGTCTAATGAATAATCTAATATGACATAAATTTCTTATTCAAAAATTAAATAATATATTTTTCAAAAAACAAAACAGCACCAAGCATAAAGGTTCAGTATTACATACTTTTTTCTCTTAAAAGTGAAGTAAATCTAATAATTCTAGTGACCTTTGTACCTATGAACCCAAATTTAGCAATCTACATTTATACAACTCCACAGCAAAAGGATGCTTTAAAATTACACAAAATACCTCATATTATAAAAATAGGTCAATTTTTGTAAAATTTCCAAAATACAAACCTCCTGTGAGCAACACTTTCTTTACCTACTTGCCAATCAATACCCAAAGTATCTTGCTGGCATATAACTAATTCATTTCCCACCATAAACTCTGAAACTATGTTCTAAGTTGAGTTATTCTCATGTCATCAGAGACGTCACCATGTGACATCCAGCTACATGTCACCCAACGACATGTAGGACATGGTTGCTCAAAACTAAAGAAATCGCAGACCTGTTGTGTGTTTTGAGATTTTTCACCTAATAGTGCATTTTAACTAGAATATGGCTACAAAAATAAGTAATTCATAGGTGGACAAGTGAAAAGATACTACGTAATCAGTAATTTAATTGTAATTGTCAGACAACAAAATCTAGCAAAAATTAGAAATTTTGAGAATAGCTTAGTTTATATTTAACCAGTCTACATAAAAATGCAACTGAGAAGTTTTAGGAGGATATCCTTGAAATAAATTCAGTATTCAACACTAGGTATAATCACAAGGTTCTTAAATGGTTCCTACTATGACTGTTCCAAATGTTCTGCAACCTAAGCAAGAGTTGAAACAAAATCAAAGGAGTGATTCACTATAGCTAGTGAAGTATAAATGAACTATTTTCTCACATGTAAATGCTTCCCTGTTAACAGAGTATTCTATAGGAGGAAACAATATTGACTGAGGAAGAAGATTTTTAAACCTTCCTTAGGATTAGTCAGCAGCTTCTTCAGTGGTAACCTACTGGGAAAAAAATCATTTCCAGTCCAGTCTGAATAAAGTTCTTACAGAACAAGCTCAGCAGCTTTACCATGTGGAAAGGTCCCTACAAGACATTCTTTATCACTAAGGTTCATGGCTACTTTCCACAATTACCACTTTCTACACCACATACTGATGAGTCTCATCTTCCCAACATATTGGTTCAGCAAGAAGCTCCACAAGTGCTACAGTGAATCTAACCACAAGTCTACCATAGAATCATGAAATCATTTAGGCTGGAAAAGACCCTTAAGATCAAGTCCAACCATTAACCTAACGCTGCCAAGTCCACCACTAAACCACATCCCTAAGGGTCACATCTACACAACTTTTAACTACCTCCAGGGACGGTGACTCAACCGCCTCCCTTGGGAGCCTGTTACAGTGCTTGACAACCCTTTCAGTGAAGAAATTTTCCCCACTAACCATCCCAAACTTCCCCTGGTGCAAATTGAGGCCATTTCTTCTTGTTCTGCCACTTGTTCCTTGGGAGAAGAGACCAACCCCCACCCTGCTACAACCTCCTTTAAGGTAGTTGTAGAGACCAATAAGGTCCCCCCTTGAGCCCCATTTTCTCCAGGCTAAACACCCCCAGTTCCCCCACCCGCCCCTCATAAGCCTTGTGCTCCAGACCCTCCACCAGCTTCGCTGCCCGTCTCTGGACACGCTCCAGCCCCTCAGTGTCCCTCCTGCAGTGAGGGGCCCAAACCTGAACACGGCATTCGAGGGGCGGCCTCACCAGTGCCCAGTGCAGGGGGACGGTCACATCCCTATAGTTAGCACAGAAGGAGAGTGATATCCAACCCTTAGCCACCTGCTCTTATGTATGACAAAATGAGTAAGAGCATAAACTTATTTGGGAAAATAATTTTTAAAGCATTTAAAATAATACTTTTGAATGATGAGACCTATGCAAAACCTCGTATGAAAAATACCATATATAAACTATATAGCACAGCAAACAACAAGGGTTGCTAATAAGATTTTAAAGCCTTAATGAAAAATTGGTCTCAGATTTGTGCATTTTATGCATAAACTTCCATTTACTTTGGGGTTGTAGCTGTATATGTACTACTGATTTTACAACTAGACTACGCAACACATGCTGTGGTACACAGATATAAGACTTCTGGTCTTTGTTATCCAACCCTCCTATCTCCATCCCTCTCATCTGCCCCCACCAAAAACAGGTAGCAAGAAGACAAAAAGCACACACTACTCCCCACACATAGCTAAAGCAATGGGAGAGGAGGAAATCATTATGTCATCAGGCTGCCCTCAGTCTTTTCATCCCAAAGCTGATGGTGCTGGGTGCTCCCACATGCTGGACTGCATGACCAGCTACCTTCACTCAGATGCACTAAGCGTACATTTTAGCATTAACATTTCACTTGACCATCCTCTCATGTACAGCCCTCAAAAGCAGCTAGGTCAGGATTCATCCTTTAAATAGGACCACTGCCAAGCCAGAGCACTAATCTAAACAAATTGATATTACGGGTGCAGAGAAAAACATCTTTCATCTGGATGCTACAGACAATCCAGGGTACTAGTAAAAGACAGTTGGGGAAAAAAAAGGATGAAAGCTGGCTATCAAATCTGGAACCACCCTTGAAAATCTTGCAGCACTCACACTGATCCAATGGGCATGGCAGGGGTGATGACCGTAGAACCTGGATTTATAAAGCTACTGTTTCAGCAGTTGCAGTCAGTTTTCTCAACTGGACACTAAGGTCGATGATGGGAGTTTCCTCTGACACCACTCACAAGTGTGCAGAGACAGAGCAAAGATAATGGTACTCAGCAGCGCTGTTAAGAGACCATATTCAAGGTCTTTCACGTATCTAGGAATCTATCAAGGATCTATACAGTAACATGTATTCAGTGGCTACTCAAAAACAGGTTCTGGGTCAAAGAAAGAAGCAGTTCCAAGAGGGATGCATGTACACAGAGGTCTTATTCCTCAGAAGCATAAGAGCACCAAATATTAACTGCAGAAGCTTACTGCTAAACTAAGGTATTGCTCCTTGCAATGCAGCAAGCAGCAGCTTCCTGGCTGTTTTCCCTGATTAGAAATACAAGGCTTGAAACTCTTGAATCTGTAAAGATTTATTTTATAGCATAAGCCGTAATACTCATTTGTCTGAACTGAAAATTCAGTCTGTTGACCCTTCGCATAAGAGAATGAGGCCACCACATATAACCTGTTGTGGAAGACTGACAAAACAGGTTGTGTGTCCCTTTCATCATTTGGATTCTGCATTCATATAAAATATTTCCAATGTTTGAATTAAATATACTTCTCTTTGGGTGACAGTTCCCCTCTAAAAATCCTGACTTTTATATTGCAATTAACTGCAGTAAACACATTGGTGGTGTTCAAATATTCTTATGAAAGAGCATACAAAGGATTAGCTCTGCTGTGAGAAAAATACATTATTTTTGAAAGTATAAATTAATCATTTACCTGTGCTTTTTTTTGCAGTAGACCAAAAGGTTATCAAAAAGAAAAAATATCCTCTCTTGGATATTTCCTGCTGAAATTTTCAGTAGTAGTCCACTTCGCAGCATTTCTGTGCACGT
This sequence comes from Falco peregrinus, assembly GCF_023634155.1. Classification (NCBI taxonomy): domain Eukaryota; kingdom Metazoa; phylum Chordata; class Aves; order Falconiformes; family Falconidae; genus Falco; species Falco peregrinus. The sequence goes on from NC_073723.1 coordinate 43,263,601, forward strand.
ATCTGTGATGTTGGACCCCTAAAATCAATTGGAAAGAGATTATTTTTTTATTCTGCGAGAACTGAAGGACTGTGCACCAATTAAGGAAAAGTTTCTTATACAAACTCACAACCATAATGATTCTCTGGAAACGCCAAGAATAAAATTCATGGTAATTTATTACATTGTAATTAAATAATAATTTCTAATGATGCTTAACACCAGCTTTGTATTCATTCAGTATTGCCATTAACTGGAGAGGGTGTGTGGTTTAATTGCTAAAGTTTCCAAATTGTATTACGTATGTGCACAAGATCACTCCTGAAAAATCAGGCCAACTTCATACAACAACTCTTATCCTCAGTAACTTTACTATTTAGTCAGAAATGTCTGACATAATCCATGCCAAGATGAATTTGGAAGCTGAAGCAACCTGTAACTTGAACATCATCAAGGGTATATATTTCTACATTAAATAAAGCTAAACACAAAATCAAAAAACAGCTAAGTTTAAAAGTCAGGCAAACTATTAGTGGCACATACAACTAAGACTGTCTAGCATACTTCCTCATAACACAATCTCAAGACATCAGAATTCTGCTAAGCTTAAATGTTTCAAATGAAACTTCTCATGCCTCATTTTTACTTCAAGGTAGATCATTCTTTCAGGCATTTTCATAAAGGTTAATGAAAAAGAAGCAATTAACACAGCTTAACATTTTCCTCAAAATACTTCTGTGAAAAAGTCATGGCATTTCTACGCCTTATAAAGAGAAATTTACCTCTCAAGAAAGCCTGCCTTGAATTCGGAGGTGTATTTTGCTATTCTGAAAATCCACGTGCTTGTGGGGCAAAGCTCCTGTCCATGAGCTATATGCATCCAGCCATGTGACCTTATTGATAACTATGCCTGCTGGCTGCATCAAGCATACCCATCCATGGCTTGAGGAGTTTCCTAACTTGAGGCAGTCAACAGCCAGCTTGGAAACCCACAAAAGCTAGGACTTTCCTTTCAACTACAGATGATCTGAGTGACTTATGCCTGCAATAGCTGTAGTTACTTCCTCTTCTTGATCTAACCACAGTAGCCCAAAGGAAAATGCATTCAATTAAGAGCCAAGAAGCAATCATGGGTTCTGCTCTCAGCTCTTCATCTTACCATTCATCCTTTGTACATCACATCCCTGAATATTGAGCAATAGCTCAGACTGTTCTGAGGCGAATGCAGTCTGTTTACAGAGATGATAAGAGACATTGCACAGCCATCACACTGGAACACAATTCAGGTCTCTAAATAAAGCAGCTTCAGCATCAGAACTACCTACCTACTCATTTCCATTTAGGTTTGAACGGAGCCAAAAATGAACATCATCTATAGAGACTACACCATACTTCCCTTCCTACGACAGCATCAGAACCAGAAGCCGGCACACTAATTTTACAGTTTTATTTAAAACCAAATATTGGAGCACCTTAAAAGTACACTCAGTAATATAAGTTGAGCATAATTTAGGGCTGTACTTAATGCTTGCTGACCACAACTACAGAAAAGCAGATAATTTTGTTCCATTCTATTTCATTGTCTTTGTGTATTAAAAGGAGTAAACAATATCTGATTTTGCTTTTAAAATTTGCTGGAATAGTACTTAATAATAATTTGCATTTTAAAAGGATAGATATTTTTTAAATGTTTCTTGTTTCTTTTCACAGAAAACTTCAGTTTTGCTGGAAAGCTGGGGTTATTTTGTAGGGAAGCCAAAAAAATTCAGCTTAAGGCTTCAAAATCGTATCAGCAGTTTCAGCTTTCTACAAAAGGGTCTATTTTTTTCATAGAAAGGGTCTTATGAAAACATTTCATCTCTTTTTACATAAAAATTTCATTTTCACTGTAGAAAAATACAATCTCTTTCCAACAGTCCTAGAAAGATCTGCTACTTGCCTGCATCAAGTTATAAAATACCATATTTTATACATATTTAAAACATATATAATTCAGGCTACGTGAATCGTCAGGATTTACTTCATTCATGATTCAAGTTCAACATTACAATACGGCAGTGAAAATTATCTGTATCACATTACTACCCTTTGCTACTGCTTTCATCTTCATTTTCTTCCTTTCCTAATATAAACTGCTAAATGATGAAAAAAACATTCTAGAGATACTTTTTTTCCCTTGGAGGCCCTCCTATCCAAACACTGAACAGCATTCAGTTCACTTTATCAGATACCTTCTGACAAGATCACAACCTGTGCTGGTGTGGCCACAGGTCAGTGAATTTTGTTACTGCTGGTTTATCTGCTGAATTCCAGGGAATAAGGTAACAGGATCAGAAGCCACATCTGGCTGTCCTACATAAGCCTGCTAGTGGAGAAAAAAACCCTGCCAACCTCTTGTCTATGTAACACTGTAAGGGTCAGCCTGTTCCTAGACTTCAGGTGGGCATGGAGTTGAAAGGAAGAGGAAGGGCATGTTATGTGAAAACACTGCTGTCTATACACCTGGGGTGAGCGCTTCCTTTAGGGATGAAAAACATGATGAAAAAAGGATAAAGCAGAGGGCACACAAGCACTACCATATCCACCATGCAATTCAAACAAGGACTGACAACTAAAACAATGATTTCATGAAGGATGTAGCTACACCTTGAACCTCCACATGGCTTTAAAGCAGGAGCACCAAGCTACAGTTGATATCCAGCCCAGCAGGATAATTCATTTATCCAACTCCGAGCTGTCTCCCTCATAGGGAAAGGTTTGAGGCTGCAGTAACAGATGAAAGATCATTCTTGTCCCAGAAGCAGGTGAGGCTATCTACTGCACAGCTAAAGCTGAACTATACTACCTACAAGCCATACTTTTCTAACAAATATTACGAAAACCTTCTAATGCAAGCATGTTTTTACTAAATGTTTCAATTGAAATTACCATGGAAATCTCAAATATGAGCAATATGGACCTGGAAAGTAATTTGCTATTTCAAAGATTTCATGAATACGTACATTTATACTCAGGGCTTGTAAGGGAAGATCATGCAGTTGCTCAACCTAAATGTAAAATCATTACTACTACGCTGCAATTCATGTTTCTACGCATTTAAATTACCCACAATTAGTACTGATGGGGCATTTTCAGTGAAACCAGCATTTTTGTAATAGGTCAATTTGGAAATGCCATGTATTGTAGAAATAAACCTGTTTTAATCATCTTCCAATAAAACATATAAAGGATTCAATTGGAAAAAACTGACCTGCAAAGCAGGCTTATACTGTGAATCTAGATTAGGTTTTCCTCCATCTATCCTACTGAGTCACTGAAGACTCCAAACATCTAACTAGAGCAGTCCTCTCCTGTGGGTAGCACTAGTGCCAAGGACTCTGTGGTTTATCAAGACAGCTGGTAAGGAAGTTAAAAGCCTGTAAGATCTCAGAGCCTGCAGGCTGTTCAGGTAAAACTGCTTCTAGCAACCTTTGGCTGCCAGTCAGTCACCTATCATTCCACTAAGGCAAAGGCTTGGGCAAGAGGTCTGAAATGTGGGCTACCATGACTGTATCATAAAATAAATGCTTTAAAATGCACTGGAAGGAAAGAGACTATATGCAAGAAATTTAAAACAGTATTTTTTTTGTTTTTAAAAAATCCTTAAGTCATTAAATACCCATCTTTGAGATTAAAATTTATGACTTTTATTACCTTGCAATGAAAAGCAGCATTTGTTGGTTTTGCTTGTTACAAAAGCTACTTATCTACATATTCCAGGCAAATTTCAGTCAAACACAGAGGTCTGACCATACTGATTCAGTGGCCAACACATTAACAGTGATAAATGTCAGATTTTACAGATATTGACATACTCTTCAGTACTTGCACATGGGCATAGGAAATAGAAATAAAATAGGGGAAAGGGCCAAAATTTCTGGTGTTTATAACAGAAATCTCTATTAAAATACTACTTGCTGTTATGGCAGAATGGAAAAGAACAGAATACCCCATGCTATTGTCACTAAATTGGTCCGTGACTCACACTGTTGTTCAGTTTCCAGATCACAACAAATGCAACAACTTTATTTTTTCTTCTCTCACTGAAACTTCCACGTAAATTTTACTGACAGACTCCTTCAGTTGCTGAGCCATTCTCCAGCTGAAACAGCCACCTACACAAGTTCTGAATTCAGGCCAATAAATTTAACCACTTAGGAAATTAAGTGAGAAAGAAAATTTTTAGTATAATGACTTTCTTGAAACAGATGTTCCATTTTTCCATGAATCTGTATTTTTATCATAATAAAGAAAAGCTTCACTTTGTGACACTTATGTATAGGAATTCAAGCCATGCTTTGATCAGATTCTAAAAATAGTCTGTATGTTTTTTTCCTTTCCTTCTAGTTGGGGCCAAGCAATGTGCTAAAGCATTTCCTTCTGGAAGGAAATCTCCAACAAGTTTGCCTCTTTATTTTTAGGCAATGCAGAAAACCAGATGTTTATTTAATTAAATCCACTCTCATACATTGCATTCAGAGGTTTTTTGTAGTTGTTGTTGGGAATCATTCAAAATACGATTAGCTCTTATACATGCTCTGGGATTCTTACCATTTCAAGGACTAACTGTATATTATGTTTGAAAAGGATGCGCATATTAAGATCAGTGCAATTTTGCCAGATTGGGCACCCTGTAGTTGCCATATGATAATAGCAGACCTGATCAGCTAAACTACAATAAGCACCACATAACTCCACTGAAAACATAGTATTTTAAAACAATGATGCCATTTCAGAGTTCAAGCACAAGTGAAATCCTAAATTTAAATTGGGGTGGAGGGTGGGGGTTGTGGGTACACAACAACCAAAGAAAAAAAACCCACAAGGTTGGAAGGAAATTCCTATGTTACGGTTCACAGAACACATTCTGAGCAGACTGTTTCCCATGCTTCTGTCCGTATTGTTATCCTTTCTTATTGTTAGCTTGACTTATTAATATATTTCCAACAGCAAACATATTTACTACTGTATGCCTTACTAAGGGTTCAGAAGAAACAATGCAGGAAAGTGGATTCCCTTTTCAGGTTTAGAGGTTTGAGAACAGTCTTAACCGACTTCCATGACTAATGATGCACTGAGTTAATAATACTGTAATTCTACACTGCAGAGCATTCATTAAGATGGATTTGATAAATATCTGTAAGAGTCAGGCACTGAAATCAAGTAGAATAATATTAATCACTACAGTGCAGTACAAAATTTAATTGAAAAGCTGAAAATAATAGAAGGAATAAAGTCAGTGATAGGCAATAAGGATTATTTAACAAATTTCCTTGCCATAAAATATTTAGCACTATAAGCACTTAACTTGCTGTTGCTTCCATCATGAAGTTATTGTACAAGCATGTCTAATGCATTTTAATTTCACATACACTAGTCTTTCCAAGTTATTGCTGATGTCAGCAAGTTCAAGCTAATTAAAAAAAAGAAACTTATTTTCACCTAGTCTAAAAAAATCAGCTGTGAAGATATTGCTTCTTTTGGAAAGTGTTAGGTCAACTAGACCTCCTCTCAATTACAACATTTAGAGGTTTACTTTATCTAACTAGTCCTTTGTTTTTCAAAATCCTACAAATGATATCATAGCGTGAGTACACACACACAAGTCATTTGTCTTTAATGACGCTTTTGTTTTTATAAATAATTAAGATTGAAGATTAAAACTAAATGTAGAAAGGCTTGTCTGAATACAAACCAGTAATTATATAGCTTTTTTACTTGCTAAAATTCCTTCTCTTGAGGCACAGTGAATTTTTGTGGAAGGTGCTATACTAACAGTCCTGTACCAAATGATTACAGTGCCCTGAACTCCAGCATAAGAGGGTTGCTGTGCTCTAATTATACCTAGCCCAATTACAGAAATTGAGCTGTTCTTGAAAATGCTGCTACACAGGAAAAATACCTTGAGTGATACATTTCAAATCCCACAATGCACTGAAGTAACACAAAGAATTTTGATTAAAGTAAAACTGGTTGCTTAATCCATGTTTACAATTAATCAAATCTTCCCATACTACTCAATTAACAACAAACCAAAAGTTTGCATAAGTCCACAGATCAGGAGATTTCATGTGGAGCAGACAGGAAATAATATTGTGGTGTCATGGGCAGTATTTAGGAGGTTCTTTGTTCAGCACAATTTTTATGCTTACTTCAGATAGTTACTTGTTCTGCTGAACTCTTCTGGAAAGCATCGGAGAGACTGAATCCACGGCTGCAGAACCAGAGTGTGTACTTAGGCACAGCAAGTTCAAGAAACAGCAGGTGGCAAGGAGGAGACGTAGAGAGGGAACAGAACTGTGTAGACACTATTTTTTCTTTCTGCTGTTTCATCTATTACTATGAGCATCTACTTAAAAGTTGACCCTTCTAATCAATATTCTAGTTTTTAGTTGTCACACTTCCTGACAAACTGTGTCAGTTGAAGTTCAGACAGGTCTGTCTCAAAGCCTTCTCTGATTCAGTGTCCCATCAGTGTCCCTAATCCTTTCTTTTCTCTGCACTGTACAAATGTCGTTTCCCACTACACAGCCGAAAGATCAGGTCTCAGTCTATCAGACTACCATGTAAAAAATACCTTTTCCTTGCTACCTTTTCCAGTCAGCAAGCCTTCCACAGAGCTTAAAGGGATAAAAATATCTTTCTCTAGTTCTTAAGTATCTCTCTTAGGAAGAGAAGTAGCACATTTGAGCAAACCATTCAAAAAAGGAAGAACTACTTCCATGTTGAAATTTGTGTCTGAAAAAAAAAAAAAAGTGTATTACATTCAAAATGGGGTTTTTAAAAAACATTTACATTGCTTACATTTTTTTTTACTGGAACTGCACTTGTGTTTCCCTCTCATCTCACTGCAGGCAGCTCAGATGTTTCAATAGAAAAAAACTCAGGCAATTTAAAGATACGTTCCTATCTACATCTATCTTTCTGTATAAACTAATGATAGTGCTCAAAATAATACAAAAGGAAGATTCTACTACTACAAGTACTTGATCTTGTTATCTAAGGGAAAGGGTGGCTCTTCTGGTTACTATTGAAAACTAACTCAGAAACAGACCTATGGTTTCTTCACAAACTAAAGCATTAAAGAGCTTCCACTTGCAAATTATGGAAAAAAAATAAACTAAGTCTTACACAGATTCTATTGAATACATTTATGTTAGTTTAGCTCAGCAAACAGTAAGGGACTATCTACAAGCTGAAAAAAACTTATGGACTCAGTGCTTAATCAATAATAAACTATCAATTATTTTTTTCAACCAGACAAAATGCAATTAGGCAGCCATGGACAGCATTAAATCACAGCAGCAGTTAAATGAGGATTTATAGATGTGTATGTGTGCACACATGCATGTTGATGTAAATGATCAATACTCTAAGGCTGACACTAAATATTTGCCCTCCTTCCTGGAAGTCTGATATTTTATACAGAGATGATCAGTCATGGACAACACAATTTACAGAGCAGATCCCTAATAAAAGCTGAGATTTCACAGAACTGAGGAGCTGACAGTACCTCAGGGTCACAAAAACAGTACAATATATGCTTGTTGAAAACTGTTACTCCCTCAATATACAAAGTGACAAATCTTAGGACAGTACCTCCCATCCTTCAACATGAGACTGCCATTCTTCTAAAAACTCCAATTTTTCCATTTGTCTCTTGGCCTCATTTATGTTGGAACAGACAGCTTTCATGGCCTGGAGGGCTTCCATTAGCGCCGCGTAGTCACTGTGCTTCCTTGGAGTCCGCTTCAGTAATTCCTATTTAGACATTTAAAAAGAAAAAAGAAGGAAAAAAAAGAAAAAAGAAAAAAGAAACCTGTCTTTGATCTCTAAATGTACATTACAGGAGACTTAAATAGACTAGGATACAAAATCAAAAAGTAGCCATACCTCTCTTTTACTAGGTGGAAAATAAACCCTCCAGCATTGTGTCCTAGTATGACACTAAAACTCAGAGAAATAAATGACTAACAATAAAAAAAACTACTTAGGAAAAAGTTTGCATTTCAGCTACTTTCTCCCTCCAAAAATGTTTCTTCATGTTGAGCTTCTTTTTGGGGGGTTGGGGTGTTTTTTGTTTCCATCCACAGGATGGAACTGTTCGACAGCAAGGGTAAAATTCTGCTTAAAAATGTTAAGTTTACTAATGTCAAAATTAACACTTGCCTTTCCTGCAACTCAGGGCCAAACACATGTTCCTTTAGCTCCACACTGTTGTTTAATCTAGTGCAATACACCAGAAAACTGAACAATAGCTTAGGTGACTCACTGATTTCAGATGGTTACTAGTAATGGCAGCCATACTAGAAAACAAAAGTGGAGTTGCCAGTACTCATTTGAGATTTCCCATCTCAATCTGCCAACTACCCCTTTACATCTGGACTGACTACGGACAGCCCTCAGTGCATATGCTGACGGACGCGTGGGTACATTCCTCTGGAGCCCTAACCCTGCTGCCACCACACCCTATATTTACATTTATTTAACATAACTATATTAATTTAATTGTCCCCTAGAGTAATTAGTCATTTCCCCGTTTTATCTGTAGATCCTTCATTCAAAAAATAGAATATAAAAATAATTTTAAAATAGGACAAGGGAACTGTAAAACCAAAGATATCTGGGATGACTCAAACATCACTGAAATTATTAAATTCTTTAACTTCTTCTAAAAATCTTTATTTTAACATGTTTACTTTTAGGTTTTTATGTCAGTGCAATGAAATGCATATGCCTCAAAACTGGCAATGTTTCAGATAGAAACTCATACACACTGTAAAAAATGCTGTCCCATAATCAGATTTCAAGTAGCTTCTCGAACATTATCTGCTCTGGCTTTTCTCTCTCTATTTGAAACAATAAACAGTATTAGACCTTAATGTGTTAAGCAAAAATATTTTTTTCAATATTTACTTTCCTGATAATTGTATTATTTAATTTCCTAACATGGAAAAATTTCAGTAACTCAGAGGTTTTAATATCTAATATTTATCAGTGTAAATTTACATTTTTCATTAAGTTTTAGGTTGTAACAGTAAAATAAGAATAAACATATAAACGTGCATAGAACCACCTACATCTTACTGTTACTCTACAGTTTTTCTTACAAATCCTTTTGATAAATATTTTTCATTTACAGTTTGCTGATGGTAAATTAGAATCATCAAAGCATGTCGCCAACTCTGCTATCCCAAGCACTTAAAGCGAGGGCATGGTCAAACCCAGCTGAAATCAGTCTCATTAAACTCCCTTAAATGGCTCACTTATATTCAACAATGGAGAGTCAACCTTACAATTAGATGCAGAAGGGAGCTAATCGTCTTGACCCAGCCAAAGTCCTCTGTTTTTTTAATACTGATGTCAGAAGACTTGCCACTAGCTTTAATGAGAGCAAGTCTGGGTCCGATATCTAATAAAGACATTATTCACCGTGTAGAGAGATTGTTCCTGCAGTTTGGAAATATGCTTAGCAACCAGTTTTATACAGAAAGTATAAAGTCCTAAATAAAAATCTTGGAAGTACCTTTAAAAGAAGGGGATACTTGCATATTCTCTGTATCGGCGTTACTAGATATCCCTCCAATGGTACATCTGTGTTCTTGCGTCCTCCAAGGAGCATGCAGTTCTGGGATGTGAACAGTTTCACAAATCATTAAAAAATCCCAAGAAAATTATCAGAAATAAAGACAAGGTCGTATGTACACAGCAATATAGGCTAAGCTATATATAAATTATACACATATATGTAACGAAGGAAGTTTGCAAGACTGTCAAAAGAACAGGCCTGAACACATGCACAGGTAGGTACACTGACTACCATACATGACAAGGAAGACACAATGGCATTACACAGGTATCTCCCCTAGGTACCTTGTTCATCCAGTGTGATTAAGAGAGGGCTTTTTTTAAGTTTATAAATAAAAGACAGTAAATAAAATGCTAAAAATATGATTTCATATGTCAACAAACACAAAAAAAAATAATTCAGGGTGTCCACTGTAGGGGCTTTTGGTTTCAAAACGTGTCTGCAACATTAAGTAGCATCAAAGATGGTCTGAAAGGTCTGAACATGGCCATCCTAATACACACCCCAAGAAAAGTGTTCTGTTTACATGTTTCTATATTTAAACATTATGTGTACTGAATAAAATATACTTAGCCGTGGGCTAAAGAATAAGTAAGCTTTGACAAGACATCAAACTATTGAAGCAGAGAATAATACATGAAATATTGGGTGGAAGCATCTGTGAAAAAGCAGCTGAGCCAGAGAAAAGAATAAGGACTATTTAGGATAACAAAGTATGCAAGGGACATCACAGCAAATATTTGGAATTGCTGGAATTAAAGTGTAAGTACACAAAGACCTAAAGTAATGATGAAAATTATTTTATGGAGAGATCAGAAGGAATTGTGATGCAATGGCATGAGATAATCTACAGCTTCAAAGAGCAAGATGTCTAAACTGAGAACACTAAACAAAAGTAGTTTAGCACAGCCAGATGGTATGTTGACGCAGGCCACAAATCTGGATGCAGACACATTGCTGATGGAACAGAGGCTACACAACCAGACGGCTGCTCCACTCAGCACGTAACTCACAACGCACATACCCCATAACCAGTGCTGCTATGGGGATTTCTACGCCCACCCTTAGTCTCCGCTTTGTACTCATGGTTAAGCAGTTTCTGTCTTATCCTAAAGGATTCTTTATCCTAAAGGATTTCATTCAACCTGCCAACAAAAAAAGCTTTACTGATAAAGACCAAGCAAGATAATGGCAATGCAGACTATGGTTTATATATTTGAGCCTATACTCAAAGGCTCAAAAGTCTGGTTTCAGCTCCCAAGTATTTAAAGGTAATTGTATCTCTAATGACCTGAACTGTTCTGTCTGGCTAGAAGGCTTCACTGCACTTTCAAATCACACAGTCAGACCTCCTGTTCTCTAGGTTAGACTGCTGCCACTTATTCTACAGACCTGTCCTGAATCTATGAGAAACCGAAAGCAGTTGTGAAAGCTCTGTGCATGCACCCAGGAGTACATGACACTGACACATCATGAACTGCCACAACTGCACACTTTGTTTCCTTTCTCACAAAACAAGCTCTTTGCAGTCTTTCTCCAGAGTATTTTGCTTTTTGTCTCTGTAGTCAGCATTCACCCCTTCTTCTGGTGTCTGGCCATGCTGATCCCAATACAAGAACCGTGTGTGTGAAGCTCCTCAGTCTGGGGCAAGGTGAAGGATACCTGTGTCAGCCGCTGAGGAAAAACAGGGCAACTTTGAAGCTGCTTTTAACTATGAATGAAATACTGCTGAATAAGAGACTCTTAGCAAAAAGGCAGATGGCACTTCATGTCACCCCATACCCCCCTACAATAAGGAAATTCACACAATGCTCATTAACTTGTCTGTAAGTAAATGCAGCTAGGAAGGCAGATCCAGTATCCAGCAATAGGACAGCTTCACCACGAACTCTGTCAACAGCAGCAGTGAAAGCCTACTGCATGCTAAAAATAACTAATAAAATTAAATAAAACTTGTGATACTGCCAGCACTGTGACATTTTGCTGGTAGTGTCATTTGCTCTCCAGTCCCAAAATGCAATAATCAGATCTGATCACTCTGAAGTTTGATGTATCTATGGACACCTTCTCAGGTATTGAAATTCCAATATAGTAGGCTCCACATTTCAAAGCCGACCTTGTTATCACAAGACACCATGAAGGAAAACACAAAAATGATTCCACGCTGAATCCTTCTTTTAACAATTTATGTCAACTATTAGGAAACTCAGTATTTACATGGAAACTGGTTTTGCTGTGAGAAAATCATAAGGCCTGTCAACTGTCATAACATTTTAAAACCCCTCCTTTATTTGCTTTATACAGTGAAAGACTAATTGTGTAGTTGTTTCTTTTGACCTCATATTAAGTCAGCATCTAAGATCAGGACGGCTACTCCTGTGATCTATAACAAAACATTTTCCTATGTGGCACAGCTGTGGCTACAATACCAGAACAAGAACCTTCTCTTCAGAAGTACTGATGAGTCCTCCAGCCCCCTTTCTGTAATTTCTTTCCCTATCCCTCCTTATATATCTTATCCTATTCCTTTTCCTTTCTACAGACACAGCTGGTTTTACACCCTTGCCTCTTGATCAGCAAGTTCAAGGCACACTGCCTATAATGCTGTATTACACGCAGCTTCAAGTGCAGCAGTGAAAATATGGCGTAGGCAACCACTTCCCCTAGAATCACCATCCCCAGCTGAAACCGCCTGCTAACCACTTGCAGGTGTGCTTGTAGTTGTTATGGTGGAGGTGACAGTGCTAACAACTCACTGCCCAGTCAAAAGTATTAAGCTTAATACCATAACCAGTTCAAAGTTTATTTACCAAAAGAAACGTCCGCACTGTTCTTATTTTGTTAAGGTCAAGAAGAACTTTCTGTGCCTTCTCATGGTTACTGCAGTATTCATCATAGATACGGAATTTCTCTTTCTGCAGAAACAAAGAAATACATTGTTCTTCACTTGCCATTTTGATTTAATTTTTTTTTAATTAATAAAACATGGAATTAATACTTTTCAAAGCTAATAGCCAATATAGTTTTCATTTTGAAAGGTCAGCTTTTCCTTCTACGTTTATTATTTAAGGCCCAGCCTCAAATTAGAATTATGAACAGTCTGGAAGCATCACTTGGGAATTTCAATCATAGAATCATAGAATACCAGGTTGGAAGGGACCTCAAGGACCATCTGGTCCAACCTTTCTTGGCAAAAGCATGGTCTAGACAAGATGGCCCAGCACCCTGTCCAGCCAAACCTTGAAAGTGTTCGGTGTTGAGGAATCCACCACTTCCCTTGGGAAATTATTACAATGGCTGATTGCTCTCATTGTGAAAATTTTTCCTCATGTCCAATCAGAATCTCCCCAGGAGTAACACATACCTGTTGTTATGTATCCATCACCCCTTGTCTTACCCATGTGACTTCTTGTAAAAAGGGAGTCTCCACCTGCTTTGTAGCTACCCTTTAAATACTGGAACATGGTGATAAGGTCTCGTCTAAGCCTTCCTTTTTCAAGGCTGAACAAACCCATTTCTCTCAGCCTTTCCTCATATGGCAGGCTTCCCAGTCCTTTGATCATCTTTGTGGCCCTTCTCTGGACCCTCTCCAGCCTGTCCACATCTTCTTTTATATAGCTTGGACCAAAATTGAACACAGTATTCCATGTGTGGCCTGACAAGTGCCGAATAAAGTGGGATAATTACTATTTTATCTTCTATTTTATCTTTCCTGGTGATGCCCTTGATGCAACCCAGCATCCTGTTGGCTTTCTTTGCCACAGCAGCACAGTGTTCACCCATAGTGAGCTGGTGGTCCACCAGCACCCCCAGGTCACTTTCCACAAAGCTGCTCCCCAGCCGGGTGGATCCCAGCCTGTGCTGCACTCCTGGATTATGTTTTCTCTGTTTGTCTCTGTTGAACTTCATAAGGTTTTGCTAAAAAATTTCAGAGGCTGAACTATCGCAAAACACCGGGGGGAAAGAAAAAACTAGGAAGAAAATGCACAAGAGGCTTATTTGCTGACATCATTACCTTTTTCATCTGCAAACACTTATTTGCAAATATGATCCATACTTCTGCAGAGTCAAAAACTGATGTTACTCAACTTCTGTAAAATGTTTCCAGAACCATTAATAATTTTCTCCTCCCACAATGAATAAATAAAGACTTAGCAAACAAACAGGACTCTAACCTAACAGGAGATAACAATGAAACCTAGACTTTTTGTTAGGCCTGCCAACCAAAGCAAACTAACTTGTCCTGATTTTGCAGAGCTCTGTAACGCTGACATCCTTGTTTTGCTCCAACAGGAAAAATAATAGTTCTAGAAAACAATTACTACAGGGCACACAAACATACTTGTGGAAGTAATGCAACTGTCAGAAGTAAAATATCTTCACAGTCCAGAGCCATGGAGATATTTTACCCAGCATATGTAATTCTTTGTTAAATATTCACATTTATGCTTAGCATCAAAGGGTATAAATACCCTTTAATAATAAAAACAAAATAATAAATATATAATAACAATATATTTATTATATAATAAATAAAATAATTTATGCGTAATAAAATAAACTTTTATTGTATTTATATATAAATATATATTTATAATAAAATAAAATTTTATTATAAATATATACATAAATCAGAATAAAAATAAAGCATACTATTACTTTTGCTGTTTCATGCAACCCTGAGCCTTGCACCTCTCAAACAAATGTTGCCCATTTGATATGTTCATTCTCCATTTTACTCTTTTTTTAAAAAATGACAGTAACCAAGAGATAATCTCAAAGTACTCCACATTATGCAATCAAGTTGTATTTTGTCCTCGTGATTATGTACACTCATCATCATAACAGTAATTAATAAAAGACAATTAATAAAGGAAAAATGTGAAATAAGGCTGTAATAAAAGATAGCGTACATAATGAAGAAAGCAGGTTCCAACTTCGTGCTGCGCATTAGGTTCTGGCTGTAAGCACTCCTCCACCAAGGACAGGAAGTTTTTGTGAACTGCAAGAATATCTTCAATATTTGAAAACAACATCTGCAAAAGAATAAAGCATACATAAATAAAACATCAGATGCAAAACAGAAGAAATATGCAATTAGACTAACCTTAACTGTCTCTTCTGTGACATTTTTATCCACTTTGGCTGTAGCACATTGGATCATTCGGTGAAGGAAAGCCTGCATGAAATAAGACAAATAAGGAAAAACATTTCAAGAAGACTCAAACAACTTTTGGCACTTTACACTTATAATTTCTTTCCCAAATTTCTTACACTTTGGCGTCACATAAGAATATTATTTGGATGTTAAAACAAGTGTTTTATTTATAAAGCATTTAGTACTCCTGTCATCCTAACATGATATAAAACGCTATCTACGTAGTGTTAAAGAGTTAAACAGTGAAGTATGAATGAAGCTGAGAAACTAACATTCTCTGAAATGCCATTTCCACCCTGCACTCATACTACAATCAAGCAAGAGCAAAATGGGCCATTTTCAAAATCTCATTCTAGCACTTTACAAATTGACTACAAGACAAGCCAAAATAATCCACTAATTTCTAAATTAAAACTAGTCAGGAGGTACTACTATGAAATGTAACTTTTACCTTAGTAACCACAAGTAAGAGTTATATTAGTAATCAAACCTATTATAAAGTAAATTGGCTCAAACAAGCCAGATGCATCTGATTTTACTTAATGAAAATGTCCACTCTTCCACCCCAAAGAACCTTATCCCTGGGGATCAAATGAGAAGATAGTAATACCACTAATGAAATACCAAAAGAGTAAGTTTTCTTATACTTCATGTTCAAGAACTAGAGACAACAAGAAAGAGCAATGTACAGTAAATTATTCCAAAAGAAATAAATCACATTTAGGCACAAAGGATAAAATTAATTTTTAGGAACTCATTCCATTACAAAGACTTGGGGACATTCTGAAAATATCTACACACTGTAGACTGAATTCTTACATTAAAATTCTTCACACAGACATGCATATTCTTTAGTCATTAAAAACTGGCACCACAAATGCACAAACGTCATGTCTTTCATAACCATTTAGCTTCAAGTCACTGTGCATTGTACACTGTACATGAACTCATCTAAATTCTGGCATGGTGCAAATTCCATAAAAGAGGCAATAAATAACCCCTGTGTGGAAGTACAGCAGTCACAGCAACCCTTTTTTTCTCTCTGCTGGGACTTAAACATTTTCATTCCCAAGCAGTGATCCTTTCTCTGCTGAAAAAGACTATGTAACTGGCATTAGACAATTTTGTTACTGAAGAGACAAATCTAGTTATCCAGGACATAAACAGAATTATTTTTGGAATATTGCCAGTATATTGTATGCTTCATATAACTCTCTACAGTGATCCACAGCGATGCAGTTTTTCTAATTCTTTAAACCCCTCTTTTTTTGACTATTTGTGCCTTCTTTCTAATGTTTTATTGATGGTAAAAAATGCCATTAATTCATTTGCAGCAGTTAACCATTGGTGGACGACAGCCTTTTATATCCTTCCTTGCTATAAATATCCACAGGGGTTATGGCAAATTTGCTGTGTGCATCACCTGTACAGCGTACAAGCAATCCCACATAGAGTGAAAGTCTGTTACACTCTGTGATTCTAAATTAATCTTTGAAAGAACCAGCCAACAGTTTTAAATTCACTTGGGGGGGTGGGCGGAATTGCAAGAACTACATCTGAAACTCATGTCTATTTTTACTATCTGTAATCTCTCTCTGTTCAAATTATTTCCCCATAGACCAAACATACTGCTCATCCACACTCATGTTATCCCAGAAGATCTTCATTTCCTGTAACTGTGAAGGAAGGTGAACATTCAGTTGGCTGAAGGCAAAACCGAGACCAACCTGGAAGCTGCAGCATTAGTTATTCTTGAGTGATTCAAGACACTAGCCAAAAGTCATGAGGTCAAAAAGAATATACATCAGTTGCAATAAACAGAGCTGCCCAAGCAGCACTGTCTCAGCCCCCACATCTGCAGAGGTTATCAGAAACTGAATCCCAGAAAATCCAAACACAGAACCCAGACACAAGTCACTAATTAAGGTAGGGAGGCTTAGGATGATTTCAGCCCCTTTGAGCAACATGGTGCAAGCCCGTATGTTATGCTGCTGCACTCATACTGCAGGAGTAGTGTAGTCACAATTCCGGTTTTTCCTAAAGACTTGTTGTCCCTATCAATGTGGATTTGCTTCCTGAAAAAATCATAATACTGTCCCACAAATCAGTGGATGTGACCATTTGAACCTTTCAGGGCACTTAGATGAGAGCACTATGAAGCCACACGTATCTCAAAATAATTGAAATACTCATATTTTCTAGAAGAGTTGTGTAAGAGAATTCAAGGAGTGCAGGCAGGATGGAAATGTCTACCTCCATCCACTTGCCACCAAGACCCATCCTTGGTGTATTTCACCTGCTGTGGAGTGAGTAATGCAAAGCAACAATGAAACCCAGGGTCTCATTATGCAAATACCCTCACCAACTCCTTTCCTGGAACAGAGAAGACAGCACTGACTCCACACACACCACACCTCTGCTCTGGGACATTGCTAGGGAGAACAGGCCAGCTGTCACTAGGCAGGAGGGTAGAGAAGTAACTGTTTTTGTTACAGTGTAAAATAACTTAATCCAGCCCTTTGACTACGGAAACGCCTATGTCTCTGAACTCGTGTGAACACGCAGTTGGCCTGAGAGACAGATGACTATTCAAGAGGCTCCAGTATTATCTGAACATCAGCTAAGGACAACCAAGAAAAGTTCTTCAAAAATTAGTACACAAAGAAAAAGCAGGTCATTTGTAGACACAGCTTTAAGGAGGACCCCAACATAGAACAGACCTTAAAAGGAAAATATATAAAGATGCACAGAAACTACTCAGGAGTTGACAGCTGCTGAGCCAACAGAAAAAAGTTCATAGCAGCTTTTGAAAATACACTGCATAAACGATTACTAACCATAGAAAAAACGCACCTGTACAAAAATGAAAGAGAAGTAAAATGGACATCTCAGCCAATTTAGCATTAATTAAAGAAGTGAACACACACAAAGAAGTCAGAAACTCCTCTGAAATAGCAGAGAGTGGTTTCTAAAAATTATACCATAACTTCAAGCCTGCTGCTCAAAGTCCACACTCATTACCGAGCACCAAATTACATGAAGGAGCAAAGTATTACAAATTGCAAGGACACAGCTGAACAGCCCCTGCTCCTGGACTGAGCAAACAACTGTAGAAATCAATTGGCATACATGATTCCCATGCTCATGAAAAAAAAGGAAAAACCAAAAAATAACAAACAACCAAAAAAACCACCAAAGCACAAATCAGCTCAAACTTAAAGCGGTTTCATTTATCATGCACACTTGTCAGTAAATCATGACTCATCTTTGTTTCCTGGAGTATATTGCACATCTTGCTGAGGTTACTTCAAGATTTAATCTACATTAGTGTAGATGTTTCTTACCACAACATCAAATGCAGAGAATAACGTGTATCCCTGTGCACTCCAGGATTCCAGACCCTTGTCACCTAGACAGTGAACCTCAACTTTCTCAAAGCTTTTCAAGTGTATTCCAGAGTTTCCCTTAACTTACCTTCAATTCTGATTTTCCTCAAGTAACAGCAAAGCCATGTAGTTTAGCTTAACATAACAAAACTCTCCAAATTTTCATCTTGGGCTACCAGCATTCTAACTAGGTTGCTATAGTACATGGATTCACCCTTGCAGTACTGCGAATGGAGGTCTGCTGCTCCTGGCACTCTCTGCCAGGATGACTCTTGCTGATGGCTCTTTTAAAAGATCTCCAGCAAACATTTCAGAGGAGCAATCTGGCTGGGTACCACAAAGTGAAGTCTGTATTTAAAAGACCAAGTGAAGAGGAAAGATAAAAGAGAGGATGTTTGTTGTTTACATTAAAATAAATAAATAATCCAGTTTCATCTATCAATGTTTAGAAGTGTCTATGGAAAACTGTCATTCTAGGAATATCCTTGAGTCACTCAGATTGCTACAACCCCTGCTTCTGCAAAGTCTGACATTCAAATGACAAACCTGAACTTCCTCAGGCATCCTTCTGGAAACTTCATTAACACAAAATGGCATCTAAATGATCAGTGTATAGCTGCTTTGGAGAAGAAATGCCCAAGAATGCTGAGAAATTCTAAACACGAAGAGGCACACCTTTAGAAGTTTGACAAATTCAGACCGAAACCTGGGGTGCTGACTGAGTCTTTCAGAATAAGGGAGCAGCTATATATAAAATATTTAGGATAACAGTTTAGGTTCCTTAACTCCACTCAGGTCCTACTTGGGACATAAAACCTCTTATTTCTGGCTATGTACCACACTGGTAAGGAGTAGGGCAATTTGCCTCTACCTTTGAGAAATGTGGCAAAGCATTACACAGAACATTTGCAGAAGATTTCATACTAATAATAACAATGAAGGCAACTATATCCTTTTCTCATGAATGTGTATTTATTACCTACAAAATATTTTTACATATTTCTCTACTAGTCCCTGTTTCTAACTCTTTTACCCTTTGCCTGACACTGCTGTAACACACTATAGGAAACACTGGGACTGAAAATCCAAATTCAAAGACTTATGAAAGAATCTGTTCATTATGCCAAATAAACACTAATGTGTGTGCCTATCTGTTGATCTACTGCCATTTTGGAAGGCAGTGTGTTTCAGAGAACACACACTGAGTTCCTGTTACAGGGATTTTACTTCGGGTCTTACCGAAATAAGAGTAGCATTGTTGGGTTGTTCGGTGAGGGGTTTTTTCTCCATAGTTGCTCTATGTGTTGTTGGAAAAAAAATACGAAAAAGGAAAAAAACCCAAAACACACCACCACTACAGATAGCACAAGAAGCTGCCAACAGCACAAATGACTTCTCTGGCATCTGGAATGAAATCAGGGAAGACAAAGAAGTCTGTCTGCAGAAGATTCCCAGGGTACAAAGAGTTTTTGCCTTCTCAACAGACAAGAAATTAAGTCTTGAAATTATGTCAGAGCACCTGGATCACAAAATACATGTAACTATTTTTTCTGAAAGCAATCATCCTACTTTTGTGAGCCTAGAAAGAAATATGCTTTTTCATTTGAAAAAAAGAATTAAAGCGGTTTTTTTTCCCCTAGACTTTTTAACGTTGTTTCTACCCCTAAATCTATACTGTCATAAACAAAAACAAGGTGCACTGCAGAAACATAGGTATCTTTAATAAGGTCATTTCCTGTATATTTTCACTTTAGGAAAACCAGTTCAACTGAAGCACCCAATCTATCTTATTGAAGCCTGCTGAATAAAGCTAGCAAGATGTTTTGTACATTAAAACTGAATAAAATCTTATTTTGCACACTGCCAAAAGACAAAATCCTAGAAGAAATCCACAACAAGGAAAATGTTCACATATTACAATTTTGTGTCTACAATAATAGCCTTGTCTTCACAAATTTTGAAACACTTGTGATTTTTGTGCTTTTTTGTTCCATTCTTAGTGTATCTATAGACATCTGGATGCTGGAAAATATTTTGCTCTTCTCACAATATTCAAAATTATCCTAAGGAGAACACAGAGACCTACACTTTGGAAGAAAACTGCTCAAGATCATAGGTGACTAGCCCAATGTATTTTCTTATCATGGCTAATTCAGCTTGCAGACACTGAGGTAGTGTTTTGCACAGGAGTCTGAGGTCCTGTACACTGTAATTAATGCACATCAGACTCCAGGTCCCAGAAGAACACCACGCCAGTTTTGTTGAAGCACTTTTGCTTGATTTTGCCACAAAAAAAAAATCTCAGTAGAGCAGCAGCAATAGCAGCTGTGGTAAGCACTGTGTGCTAACCCTCCTCTTCCCATTAACCTGTGCCAGAAGCAGTGGCAGCAGAGGCTCAGGCTGGCTTCTGCTATAGAACAAAAGACTCCTCTCTCCAGTAATTCACCAGCTGAGGCACCACCTGTTTCTCCCATCTTGCCTGCAGGACTGGATAAATCAAAACCAGCAGTGAGAGCGTGAGCCAAGATCAGATGTATTCTTTCTCCCTACTGCACCTACTACAGCCACTTTCAAAGCTGGCTTCAGATTCTGCTGCCTGTAAGGACAGGGGAATAGATGGATGCATCTGCAATATTTTCCATTCTAGTGCTAATTTCCTTTCACAACAGACAGAACTATTCCCTTCTCCGTTCATTCAGAATGCCCCCAAAGGGGCACGAGTCTGCCTGAAAGAGCATCCCTGGCTTCCTTCCTTAAAGTAAACATGAATTTAGAAGTAAACACACACACAAAAATTATTGCATTGAAGAAACATGGATCTTCTAGAACCTTGTCATACATGGTGAATACACTGCCACATTTTGGGATAATCTTAACCCTCTCTCCATCATGTACAATCTTTTATTTTCTGATAAAGTTTTTCTCTATTGTATCAGAAAACTTCTTCCAAGAGAAGAGCAAGAAAACCTTTCCTCACCCTGTCCTGTGTCTCAGTCACCCTTTCCATATTTCCCTCACCACTGACAATATTTTTCAACTCTATACTGCCATTTTCTTCATCCTATCATGCCCACTGAGACTGCTAACTCAGTTTCCTCCTTTGACGAGGAACTGTGCCCTAAACTGATCTCCCCCACCTCTCAAATCACCTGGGCTATGACTGTGCTTTCACTTTTGATCCCTTCCTTCCTTTCAGCTCCACAGCAGATGACAGGAAGGGATTTATAGTCAAAGTCCAGTTCCCCTCAGCCAAGCAGGAAGTCAGATGTCTCCACCCTCTTCCTTGTCCTGAAGCCATTCTCAAAAAGATTTAGTACAACCTTTTCCTGGCCAGAATCAGAAGGTATCTGTTCCCTTTTCTTCCCAGATGTCAAGGATCCCGACACTCACATCTGATATCTTCACGTGGGGAGAATGGTTTTCTGAGGACTAGCTATGCTCTTGCAGGTCAAGTCAAGTCTGGTTGGTGAGTAAAGATGGAGTTACTCACATACTCACAGTTAAGATCATGCCTAAGTGAATTACCAAATCAGAGGCTGGATGTTGGGCCAGCTCACATATGCTGCTACAATCTGAAGCCATGTGCAGAGAGCTGCTTGAAGATCATCTAAATTCTTTCTTGATTAAAATGTAGCTTAACTAGAGCTTTAGAGAAAGGCCATACACCAGCATAACACACCCATCTGCAAGCTGAGCAGAAGACAGTCTGCCTAATATTCTTGGCAAATATTTCATGCAACATGGGTTGCTGCTAACTGGGCCTTTATCCCTTTAAAACTACAAACAGGTTAGATTCCAGCCTCAGCATCACCAACGGACAGTCTTTGGAAGGGTAAGGGGGAAAGAGAGATTTGCCGGTCCCATATGAATTTCTGATCAGACTGCTGAGATTGCAACAGATCAACCGACAAAAAAAGAAGCGTCCATATCAATAAATAAAATGTTTCCAGCATGCTTGTGAAGAGGTACAAGATTAATCTTCATTGTATTTTGAAGATTTCCTGATGAAGAAAAAGATGCTCTGGACTGAAGATACTCTGGATTGAAAGATGTTCACATGTATGTGGAATTCCCTCTGGTAATACATACGGTCCTGTTGGTGCATGTTACAAAGTGAATAATATACTGCTAATAATACAACTGATCTTGTATCACTCAAGTGGAATGGAAAAGAAATGACGTCTACAAACAAAGTCTACCTCATAAAAGTCAGCAGTTTCCTGAATTTACAGAACACTAGGTTCTTACTGGGAAATCTCAGTGAAATCAGCTGTGTCCGCTACCAGCAAATCAGAACAAGAAATTAGGAAATTTCAGAGCAACTGTACATCTGGAAGTAACAGTATGTTCCCATTAAACTGCAGTAATAATTAGAAAATAATAAATAATTTGAAACTTTTATACTTCATACTACAGTTTCTGCTTTTTTTATGCAGACATGTCTGTTTATTCTAATTAAAAAAATCTTGAATTTTCACTTAATTTTTACTCCCAAAATGATGATTTTTCTAAACTTTTTTTTTTAGTAGGAGAACACAGATTTGGAAGAACTAAACACTTCCAAAGTATTTCTGAGAAAACTTTTTAATTCTCCACTTCAAATTTTATTTCCTTCAGCAACTCACAAATTTCAGAAAGTGTAAAATGGTCAAGAAATACATTTGACACAAATTACCCCTTTGAAAGAATGTTTTAGATTTTCTGATTCAATTTTAGAAATAAGTTACAAATCTCAAAAATAGTACAAGAAAGTAATTCTCTGCTAATCTCCCTTCTTTAGCTTGCCAAAGTTCATTAACATGTTTTAAAAACAAGTTTGAGTCTTTTCTGACTCAAAAATATCCACCAGAATTAAAAGAGCCATAATCTTTATCCCCAATTGTGAAAAAGAAACCTGAAATAACACATCACGTCTCCACTTTCAGAATTAAAATTTAAAGTTTAATTCCTATTGCATTTGATTAAGGGAGGAAAGCCGACTCAGCACCAATGAAAATTGATTAAATCCTTAATGATTAAGGCAGCCAATTTAAAAAACTACCTGTTTTACCTATAAACTGAGAAAACCTGAAACTACTGACAGTCGATCATAATGGGAGCCCACCAAACTCTTTTTATATGCTCAGTTTTCAATTCATAATACATTATTTTTCTAGTATTGGATTGCACAGTCCTCCATTGTGAGTTTATTTAATGTTTAATAGGGTTAGTTGCTAAATAGGAATTAGACTGTTTGAGAGTTCTACAATTTTTATTGCCAGAGCTGTATAAACTGTACTTTTCAAACACTACTCAGTGCCAATTCTGGCTGCCATTTGTATTTGCACACTTATGCCAAGAAAAATATGAAGCAGGGAAGAATATGAAACAGCAGTTTTCTATCCCAATTTCAATTCTTCACAAAGTCTACAGAGAAGCTTTAGTGAATACAGCACCTTCAAAAAGTACCCTCCCAATCACAGAAGAAAGCAGGAACATCCCATTTAGTTATTTTCCAATCAGTAGAAATCAGAACACTTCCCTGCATAAGGAAATCTCTCTTATGTCTGGGATACATATCGCTGATTCCTATCACTTGTCACTTAGATAGATTCTGGGATGACCAAATGGAACCAAATTAACAGGCTTATATGCAATGGTGCCTCATTTCATGCAACAATCATGTGCCACATTTCTGAGTCTCTTACTATGACAACAGTCTTATTCTGGTAAAACTCCCAGACAATTATATATACTTTGGCTTCACCTATAAAATATACAAAACTGAGAATCTGCATAATCAAAAGACATGAGGATCTATAATACAATTAAATAAATACAAACGGTAAGTCATGGAAAGGCCTTGAAAACATAGCAAGTAATCCTAGACCAAAAGCAAGGCTTTACTACTGTCAACAAAAGGTAGGGTAAACAAAAAAAGCATCATGGAGAACAAGCTCCCAAGAAATACAACAAAAGTTAAAGTGAATCCATATTTTTACAGTTATCCCAAGCATGTTTACCTCCACCCAGTAACATCTGCATTTCCAGATTAATTTGAAATAATTTCACAGCAATTTTCATATGTTCAAGTATCATGGCTGCACTCACGTGCTTTCATGTCCTACAAATCATGGGGGGAAAAAACTTAAAATTTCAAGTCCAGTAAACCAGAGTTTATTTGAACGTTAAGAGAATACTAACCTGCAACCTTTCCACTGGCCTTGGATGTGTAGCATTAACTGTAAATCAATTCAATCACAACTGTGAAGAAATGATGTACCAGAACACCCAAAGCAGCCAGAATGGTCATTAAAGTGGGCTTTAATAATAGCCCCCATGCACAAAGTGGCTGAAGCATCTCCATGAATTTGATCCTTAATTTGAAATCCAAGATTATGTACGCTACACTTTGCATCAGGGGAACCATTCTGACAGCAGATTGTCTTAACAGTAATTCTCCTTCTACACAGATATGTAGAGCCATTAATCTTTGATCCAAATGTTCATGGACATATTTGAATTCAGGTAGACAAATCAAGCAGAGGTTCTATACGCCTGCCCTGGTGAAATTACATGTGTTTGCAGGTTTAAATCACTTCTTTCCCCCCCACCCCTTTTTGTGAAGCTGTGAAGTTCTCAAAATTTCATTGGAAAACTGGATCATCTTCACAAGAAAATTCAAACACTGAGAGCAGAACCTCTTTGTAAGTAGGTCAGAAAGCAGTTTCAGCTGTAATGTATTTATCCAGCAATAAATTTAGTGACAGACTACTTTTGAAGATAGTGATAATGGGGAGTATTTAACAAAACATAGAAACACACATGCTTACAGAGATAATTATATCTATTCTTGCTGTACCATCATGTAGTACAAAATGTCTTCATCAGACAAATACAGTCTTATCACACTTGTATAAAACAATTTTAGATATTTAATATTTGTTTAAGATCAAAGCTCCTACTATCACTCCTAGTTTTCGCATTTCAGAATTTTAAATGAAATGTAACACTGATATGAATGACCCCACCATCCCAAACCAAGAAACAGCCCATCTACAAAACCCAGGCTGTGTTAATTGCTACCAACAGCAGCTTATTTAGCACTTGCACCTTGTACCACTTTGTCACATGCTGGAATTGAAAACAAATTAAAGAATTTCTCAACAGTAATGAGATCTTCTTGTAATCTAGTAATGAACTCTTCCCAGGGCAGCACACACCACTGAATTCACTGGTATCTGGTCAGCAAGGCTGACCAAAGCAATTCTTCGCAGAAAGGCTGACCAAAGCCATGGTAATTACTTAAGGCACGAAGGCCTGAATTAAAAAGAAATTGTTTCAAAGCAGAAACACACAACTTTACTGTAAGAAGGTGACAAACTCTTGCTTCTCTTCTTGGAGTATTTTTCCTGAATTTTAACATCTTTTTTCTTGCTAAATGATCAAGAGTAGATAGGTTGAAGAAACTAAACAACTAGACTACTCTGAGAAATCCAACTGGCTGCAGCAGTAAACTGAGGTTTACAATTTCTGAGTACTGGCACAGACCCAGCTTTCAGTTTTGTAGGGTCAGACCCCCAGCACTTCTGATTCAGGATCCTACAGGAATCACTGACAATTCAATGAAAGAACGGGACCCCATTCAACTGGATCTTACCGCAGTGTTAAAAGATTAAATTACAACCACGATCGATTCTCCATCAAAGATATTCTGGTGAAAAGAAGTGGACTTAAAATTCACCTTGAAAAACTAAAACTATTTTACTTAAAATACATTTTTTTAAGTATTTAATAAATACTGCAGTGGCACATGTATACTTAGATGATTTGTGACTTTAAACTCTCATTTCCAAACAAATGTTTTCAAGTGCTGGGAAAAAATAATACATTTCTTGTATCATCCATGGAAAAAACTACAATTACAGCTATGCAATTTTTTGCAACCTGTCTTGAAAAACTGATTTTTTATTTCAATCTAGAACTTAAAGAATAAAATTAGTAAATGAGGAAACTACTGCCTTCTGAAGATTAGATACCGATGTTAGTTGTCTTAACTCTGTTCCAACAAGAATACAACCACACCAAAATTTAAATTATTTTACACACAGCTTCATAACAAACAAAAGATTGTTACATGCCCCTATTGCCTGCCATGAACTGGTCTCATGAATTTTCATCTGCCTATATGGTTTTGAGCCAATTTCCATGGAAATGCAATCATTAATAATATTTTTTCTGGCTTATATTTGATTCATGAGATGCTTCAACTGCACAAATGCAAAGAACAGTTCATCTTTAATTTCTTTATTGGCTTGATAACTATCAGAAAGAGTACATGATAAAAAAATTCTAGCGCTCCAACTTTTTTGTTCATGCTACCATCTAAACATCTGGTGAACATTAATTATATCACAGGATATTTACATGCTAATCTCAGTTTACATCCATCAAAGAGGTTTCATTTCTTGAAGGATACAATGATCACCAAGGACATGATTTTAGAAAAATAAATGGAGCATATTCACATCCAGAATACAGCTGCAGGAATAAAGCCATACCATCTGAATTTATCCACATTAGCTGGATTGCCATACTGTCAAATAAATGTGTAATTTCAAGAAATATGGACCGGGATTCTGTGTGCATGCTGGGGAGAAATAACCCCACACATGCTAACAGGCTTTCCTTCTCTCAGTGGTCCTTTCTTTTCTCCTTTCCCTATTCAGGAACACGAAGACTGCATGGCTGTTCTTGCTCCTTTCATTTATTTTTATAAGAGAACAAAAGACAAAATCTGATTACAGTACAATTTTCATTGCCTTCCTAATTAAATTTTTGTCTGAATGCTGGGACCTTAAGATGAGAGAGCTTATTACTACCTTTTCTTGAAATAAGAGGCTCATTCTTTTAAGTTATTATCAAAAGCTTTAAACCATCCTCTAGCTGAAGCAGAGAGAATTGGGGACTTTTTCAGACATTAACTCTGTAAATAATAGTACAATAAAAACTGCCACTCCTAATCAGTCCACAGGGGCAGTCTAAGACCACTACTTAAATTAAAAAAGGAGAGGACTCAGCTGTCGTAGCATCACACGAATTGCCCTCCTCACCTGCACTGTAACTGCAGACAAGTACAAGCAGAGCACTTTGGTGGCAACTGCCATCTGTTAATACTCAGCCAGAGTTTGACAGCACTGAATATTGCTCATACCAGGACATAATGCTGCTTACCAAGACACCCACGTTGATTACTCAAACTAAAGTCTCACCAAGTCTTTCCACATAAGGTTACACAAGGATAAGGAACATTTATTTGTTTTTATTATTATTATTTTT
Source organism: Falco peregrinus (assembly GCF_023634155.1). Taxonomy (NCBI): domain Eukaryota; kingdom Metazoa; phylum Chordata; class Aves; order Falconiformes; family Falconidae; genus Falco; species Falco peregrinus. The sequence goes on from NC_073723.1 coordinate 43,291,070, forward strand.
ATTTCATTCATGAATTTGTCATGAGGAACGTACTTTCAGTTCCTATTCTCCAAACTAAAAAAAAATTTAAAAATTGTCTAAACCATTCAAAACCCCAGACACCAGACTTCTAAGAACAACACAAGGGAACAATAGTGTTAGTGGGACCAGGAAATCAAGAAACCATAAATAAATATCAAGTATTGTATTCCAACATCTTCAATAGTTTTAGATCCTGCAGTCCTTCCTCTGGGTGAGGAAATGACGCCTCCACAACTTTCCTCTTGTCTACAATAGACCACTATAGTTTGCCATGCCTGGGCAAACCAAAGGCATTGAACTTTCAGATGGTAAGCCATGCACAGGCCCATCTGCTGGGCAATAAAAGCCACTGTGACCACAGATTCACTTCTTGACTACAAGATGCTGCTCCTCCACTACAAAGCCTGATTCCCCTCTTTTAAGGAACAGAGTACAGCTGTCTCAGAGATGACAAATTCATCTGAGCCATGGCACTGCATGACTTTATCAGCAGAGACAGCTTGAAAATACAGGCAAAATAGCCTCAGAAGCAATACCATGGCTAGGGAGCAGCTTTAGGAGGAGAGCTGATGCCAAGACCAAGTCTGACAGTCTTCAGGTCCATACATGATCCTGGTAGAATTCTCTTTATCTTCCTCCTTCCCTTTGATCCTGCCTGTAGGAAGAACCAGCAGCAGGGAGGCAGTGAGGCCAGGGCAACACATTCTCTATTAACATCTTCCCGGATGTGCATTATTCACAATTATACCAAAAATGAAGGGAAAGAGGAAGAAAAACTTGTGGGAAGACAGGTTTGCTTTAAATTAGGAAGCACAAGCCCTGAAGAAGAATTAATACTTCACACACACAAATGAAGCCAAAAGTGCACTAACAGGCTGAAATCCCGTCAGAGAGCAGCAAAAAGAAAAGTAGGTTACTTGATCTTGCAGGCTGAATATTACTTTCCCCAAACTGACTATTAAAAAGTTACTAATTGCTAGACTTTTATTTTTTCCAGTGGCATGTGAAAGAAACTGGGATAAGTACAGAGGAAAGTTGCCAAATCCACAGGGTTAGAAACTTTCCACAAGCTTTTTTTTTTTTTTTTTTAAGAGACGGAGTTCCATTTCAAAATATTTTTCTAGCCTCTTCTACTGTGAAGACTGCAGTGCAATGATGGATGCTATCTCTATAGATAAACAAAACCATCATTCCCAAGAGATTTGACCTTCACCTTCCAACCTAAAATAGTATGGCCAACTACATAGCAGCAGACAGCCCACATCCTTAAAATATGTTTGACTGAATTATGGTACTAAGTACTAGTCTTGACTTCTCAGGTTTGCTACAGACTGCAACTAACTAGAAGAATAAAATATACAACTAAACCTAACAGTTAAGTTTGCCAGAAAATAAATTCCAGCAACTAAATGGTGACGGAATATGTGTACTGTTTAATTCGTTGTTGTTCTTAAAAAGAAGTGCTCAAAAAATGCACAAACTTACATCATCGTTACATCAACTACAGCAATAAACTACAAGCTTCCAGGAAGTTTATCATCCTGTTTGCTGACTATAAATTGGCTTGTTGTGTTTTGATACCATGCTCCTGTTCCTTCAACTCACTCCAAACTAGGCAAGCATTGGAGGCAACTCACTGCCTGTACTTCAAACACTTACCCAGCCTGTATACCTTCTCATCCCAAAGATGCTGAAAAGAGTGTTGTACAGCAGGAACAGTTTCACATCTTCCCCCAAATGTGAGGGAATGAGCAGAACTGTGGCTCTTTTGACTAGAGGAGGGTAATAAAAACACACCCATGTGAAAAGCATTTTAAATATACTGGACATTTACTGACCAAACATGGCGTGAATATTTAGGTAACAGGATGTTAATCTGGTATGTCGTCATTTAAAGAGGAGACCACTGCAGGTCCAACAAACAAAAAGATTTAAAGTTTACAATTAGGCTTCTATTTGTTGGGTGTTATGTTACATTTTAATCCTACTTTTAAATTTTTATGGAATTTCCTTTCCATTAATATGCTGCTTCACCAGAATTACCAGCAACCAACGTGCAAAGGGAAAAGCATGAAGCCACAATACAGTCTCAGCCCTAATATTGCCACTATGATTTCTGCCACAAGGGTAACTCTTCAATAACCAGCATGCGACACTCTCACTACATAATTGATATTTCCTACCATTTAAATGGTTTTCAACAAATTCTGTTCTAAGTCTGGGATAATGGGATTAACTCTACCACACGAGCTATGGAAAAATTTAAATCCTTATCAGTGATACTATAAGCCCTCTCTTGATGACCAACTCAAAAGCAGAACTTTTGAAATACAATAGTCATCACAGAAAACTGAGGTCCCTTTATAATAAGATAAATCAGCTGAACAACATGAGTTCAAACATTAGCATGAAAGAAAAACTAACTTGGTATTAGGGAATACCTTCTTCTTTATTTTGTAGTCTCTGCTGTTATCTATGAAGCTCAGTAAGCACACATCACATTTTACTCTCTTTGTAAAGAAACTCAGCATCCAGGACTAAGACAGAAAGAAAATTTCAAGGAACTTTGATAGCATGGCAAATACTGCACATTTTCCTTCTGAACCCTGAGTGGACAAGCATCCTGGTCATATATAATAAAGAAATGCAACATCCATTTGCAATGTAATGTAACGTAACAGAAAAGCCTTCTAGAGATGTCTTCATTTAGTGATAAGGACAGTATAGCAAGGCTTAAGTTCACAGAGCTGTCATACATGAGGGTAGATATTCCCAGATCCAAGCAGCTCATAGATACAGCATCCCTTCTGGAAGCACCAGAAAGCTTGTCTCATTTTCTGAAGGGATGGGTGACATCCAGATATTGTTTTTCAACTGTCCATTTAGACTGCGAGGACACTTCTTTTTCATTGTCATCCAAAGAAATAGACCAAAGGAAAAGAGCACAATTTCCTGCCTATTTTGAAAAAAATCAGAGTTCACCTAAGGAACAAAGCAGGGTGGAGGCCCCAGCACTACAAAGTCCTCCTGAAGCACCGTAAGCGCTTGGAAATAGGCAACACTCAGCATGTCAACTTGCAGCAACCAGATCACAAATAAATAAGCCTGACAGACAGACAGACAGACAAACAACTAAATAAATAAATAAGAAATAAGAAATCTCTATGTGCAGAAAAGGTGGGCCAAACTGAGGCCAAATCCCCAGTGAACACAGAGCTGTTCAATATACCAGTATGCTTTGCAAGGCAAATGCACAAAGGATTTTATGGCCAATGTAGTTTTCCTGGTCGTGTGATATTATCTAGCATTGGATTGTGCATTTTCAGACAGAAAGGGGCCTTAGCCATTGGCCTTTTTCCAGGAGCTAAGGCAGGACAACAATCAGATTAGCAGCTAGATCGGACTGAGAAATCAATCATAAGTACATACATATCCTGTCTGTCACACAGCTGGTAGGTAAACAGGTAATAGTAATTAGCATAGCTCCACACAAGTATCTACCTATGCAATTAATTATGTTCAAGAAAAAAAGACTAAGTCATTCTGTAAATACTGCACAATACTCTGTATTTTTGTCTTCTCTTCAAAAAGCAGACTGATTTGAAAAGATTCCATAACATGCTCCCATTCAACGAACGGGCAAGAATATTATTATTGCACAGCCAGCTTCTCCCACAGTACCCATTTTTGTCAAATTTCTTCTGCACATGAAAAATTCCAACGGCAAAGTTCTGGATTATAGCACACTGTGAAACCAGAAGGGTTTCTGAATGCACCTTGCACAAGTCTCTGTGCAATGCTGTCAATCTGGCATCCATCCCTATAGCTACTCCACATTTTTCATTTAAGCAGCATGCAAAGATCTGGAAATTCCCCAAACTAAAGAACAAGCAAAGTTGTCAATAGGCATGAGCCTCCTGCTCCTACATAATCACATTTTTACATGGTCCTCAAAAGACTACTGCATCAGGGAATCCTCTGAGAAAACACAACAAAACAAAATAAATCTCTCATCTTCCTGAAGCGTTCCTCTCCGCTCACCACAAAGGAGAAAAAAGGACCTGCTTGCTTATTGTATTTGCTCTGTTTTGTTCATGTCCTAGATAACAGAGGAACTGAGGCAAAGTTCTGCCCTTACTTCTGAAAGAGTATTTTTCCCAGTTTTCTCCATGAATTGTATGATCTTGATCAAACTCTTAAAGTTCACATCTTGTATCCCGAAGCCTCTGTCTTAGCAAACAACCAGACACTGGATCACATACTATAGTGTAGGACAGGCAGATTTGGCTTCTTAAAGAGTCCAAAACCTCCTCTGTATCCAATGAGTAGTCAGTGCATAATGCTGTTTTTGAGAGGTGTTCCTGGTAATTCATAGCCAGGTTGCTGAGCTATGGGCTATTTAAAACTTTTCCTAGATAAGGTAGTAGAATTTGTACGATTCAGATAAAGTAACGGAGTCTGAATAAGCTTGGCCAACAGTACTGGACCAGTGGGTGCAATGTTCATGTGAATGCTCCTGTAATCACCATGAGAAAACTATCAGCAGTTCCTTCAGGCTATTCAGTCTCACAATTTCCAGTGCTGTCAATATGTGCACAAAGGTCTTGTGTGTAGTTTCTGAGATTCCTGGACACTAGAGACAAGTCAAGTAGACACAATCCTCCCAGCTCCTGTGTTTAGACTATGTATGTGCTTTGCAATCCCCATGAATGCCAATGGTTTAATTTTTGACCACAAGAAAACATCCCCAGCTTTACTGTTTGCCTCTGGTTGGAGCAAATGTAAAACTGCAACTTTGATAGGAAGGAGGACCTACACATCTGGTTTTGCCTTAAAAAAGTCCTACATGTCTAGTCACTGATTTCAGTGAAAAAATGACTTTGAAAAAACTAATATTTTGTCATCAATTTGCAATTCTTATCCTGAGTTGACAAATTGTGTTTATTGATCACTTTATAAATAACTTGAATCAGATTTTGCTAAAACCTGACTTTTCACTCTGCCTCAAGAGTATGCATACAGGGCTATTGCTCCCAGGTGCTTTGCTAGCAGTCTTCACACTGGCAGAAGCTGATGCAAAGTCAAATATATCAACTGTTATCAGATCCACTACCATGGTAAATAAAATCAACATATTCTAAGTTCAAAATAACAACAGGTTTTCTAGCAATGTGAAAGTGACCTGGGACACATCAGAAAGACAAATACCTGGGTAACAATTACCAAGGCTTCAAAAGTCCACAGCAGATTTCCTGCCTAGTCAGTTATTTAAATACAAGAAGTAATAATCACTAAGCACTTTCTTGAGAGTTCCGTTATTTCTATATAACATGTAAAGACTTCCTCATGAATCAGGTTGAATGAGCTTTCCAAAAAAGCAAAAAGGACCGAGGGGGCAGAGCAAAGGCTGATAGATGGGACATTAGGATCTTAGTACAATACCCTGTTATGTAGCCTGAAATACCAAATTTGTTATAAACTGGAGTAACTTCTCACTGGCTAAAGCCACCCTACGTAGAGCCCAGACTGTTAGATTATGTACATTTACAAATGCACTGTCTCACATGAGGAGGTCCTACAAGTGAAACTAGTCAGGATACAATTAAAATTATCCATAATTGAGAGGATATTCTGTTCTGAGTTCCTGGGGTTTAGTTTTGTGGTACTGTTGCCATTGTAAAAAGCAGGTTTGTTCCCTTGTTTGGCATTCCTCGTGAATGACATTTTACTTGTATGGTCTAGTCCTACTCCTGTAGTTCTCATGCTATGAGATGAACCTCAGGAGAAAATAACTGAATTCAGCCACATATTTTCAATAAATATGTCATGTTACCCTTTTGAAGTACACTATCTGTATGATGTTAAACCAGGCTATTCTAAGCAAAAAGTAAAGTAAAATGTCAGTGGTGGATTTTGTCAGGGTATTGTCACTTGCAGCACTCCATACACATAGAAAGAACCATACCACTTTTTTAGAATTTGGTTTAGATGGCTGCATTAATTTTATAACATATTTTAAAGTCCTCTTACATGATTCCAAGTATCTGACTGAATTTATACTGGGTTAGAACTTCAGGATCAAGCTATTTTTCTAATTGGGTGTACAGTCATTCATTTTTAGAAAGGATAGACACTCTAACTGAAACACATTCTTCAAATATGAATGTTCAGTCAAAGTCTATGCAAGGCAAAATCCAGCATCAATGTTTTTCTCTATCTTTTTTCCTTATCACACAGGACTGTATGCTAAACGTATCAGATTCAAGTCTCAAAGGCTCATAAAAGCGCTGGTTAATTAGATATTTGGGATGCAAAAAGAACTGCTTTTCCCAAAGAATTTAACATAGTATTTTGGAAAAAGAGTAATCCTTGACTGAGTGTATTAATTTAACCTGAAACCACTGACATGTTCCTGCCAGAACAGATTGTAGGAAATTTCAAGGTCCAACATTTTCTTCTAAGTTCGATGAAAACAAAGCCATGAAGATCATTTCAGTCAACCTCACTCACAGGAAAAAAATGCTGGAGGAAGCAGCCAGAACAGTAAGGATGTGCTGATGCAAGCAGGAACTCAACCCTTTTTTTCATGTTAGAAGAACACCCCTCTCAAAGAGACATTAGGACAGAGACCTCATTGGTAAGAGGGTGGTAACTAACTCCAGGCTGAAACAAAGTTCAGGACAGTCTCTCTTTATTGTGCCACACTAGAGCACACCCAATGTTAGTGATGCAACATCAGAGGATTTGTACTTCTACCTCCTTTCATGCATTAGTCAATTATGTTTGCAGTTTGCAGAAATGTAGACTTCTGGATCAAGTCTTATAAAATATGCAGGTTACATCTTAAAAGGAAAATACCAACTCCTATAAAAAAAAAAAAAATTAAAAAAATCCTTTATCATTTAAGACAAGCCGTGCTTTCAGAAGCACGCCCACAGCCCCAGGTGACTGAACCTGAGGCTGTTTCTGCTGGGTTCTGCTATACCAGCCAGCCCAGCACTGCTGTTCAGACCATGCAAATGGGGCATGGCTGTCTTGGGGAGCTCTTCTAAGGTGCCCACAAAGACAGATCTGTGCTTTCTATTTTGAATGGGGCTCCAGTAAGTGTTCAGTCAGTGAGGCAGATCTATCTATCTGTGTATATCCACACACTGTACTTACTCAGTGTTTACTGCAGGCTTTTTTCTCCCTACCTTCTTCTTTTGTTTTGTTTTTTTTGTTTGTTTGTTTGTTTATTTGGGGCAGGGCAGGGTTAAAGATTATTGTCATCACAAGTAAAAAACAGCTTCTCAATATTTGGAGGATGGTAAATATGAGGCACAGTCATCCAGGGGTATGGAAGCACTTTACAAACAATACACTGAGCTTCCACAACGTACTTGCAACATTAAATAACTGTAGAAGCTCAAAGTGAAAAAGGAATGCTGCCACACATTTGCAACAAAGCACAACTTCTATATACAAAAATCAACTGGCATTCTTTGCAAACGAAAGTGGGTTCTGAAAAGATGCAATTAAAAGGATTAATTTCCATGAAAAACAATCAACACTGAGAGGAGTAAAGCCACATAATTCATTAAATCCACTTACATTCAACTGGAATAATTATTAAGGCCTGTATTCCCATAACAGATCTACATAACTGTAAATGTACCCCAGCAGGAAGCCTTCAGCGCCTAATAACTCCAACTAGTGCAGAACGCAGACACAACCCTGAAGCAAAATGAACTGAGAACATCATGCCTATTCGCCTTCTCTACAGAATTTTAGTATGGCTTCAAGGAAACACACAGACAGGGCCTTGACGATGTAACAGATTGTCAAATCTCAGACTAATGGTTATGATGGACATTTCTGCTCCTGAGGCTCCATGCAGCTCTCTGCAAGTAATGTTCTAATTAATTCATACAAAAAGAAAAAACTTAGACCATCGTTAGTGGTTTTACAAGAAGTATTTCCTGATGTTCTTACAGGAAATAAGGCACATTGCTGTCTCGGTCACCTTCCGTTCAAGTGCGGAACACATTCTTTTGATTTTGCCTTCCCTTAACAAAACATAACAACAAGTGTATTCAAACAAAACAAAAAAAAAAAAACATAAACCTCTCGAAACAAAACACTCAACTGCATTTGCTTTTAACCCCCTGCAGAAAAGCAAAAGACCTTGCAGAAAAGCAAAGACCATATGACAAATATTAGTCACATCACTTCTTATATAAATGGAAGACACTAATAATGTCCATGATACCAGAATTTACATAGGGCTAAAAGTTTAAGAGTGCTTTTACTATCCTGAATGGATATTTTTAGCAGATAGTTTTACAACCAATGCACACACTGAATTGCCATTGGTTTCCAAGTTTTTCAGAAGCATACAGCTTTGGAACCTTCCTTCAAAATTTGTGTTTAAGTGCTGGAAGCAGCCCATTTTGCATATCCTTTCATTCTTGCATCAGAATTAAGTTGCTTGTATCTGTTTTCTGTGCATGCGCTTTTTATAAAATTTGCAGCAAGTCTGAAAGGCAAAACTTGCCAGTGCACTTCTTACCAATTGCTTTTTCCTTTAAACTGTGTAAAAGACACAAAAATAAAATATCCCAGATTTTAAATAGATAGCTCTATGAGGTTTTAAAGTGATTCATTTTTTAAATTATTTTTTTTTTCGCTTTAGAAATGAAGCAATTTTTAAGTGAGGTTTTGAGCTACAGCAATTCTTACCTCATTAGTTTGGAAAGACCATTATCTTTCCCTTTTTTTAAAATAACTACTAAGAAGTTACAATAAAAAGCCACAGTTAAAAAATAAGGTCACAGAGTCATGAACCTTAACCACACTACCAGTTAACTTCTTCCATGGAACTGTGGGAGCACTGGGCAGAATGGCAGGCCCTTCCTGAATTTACAGATCACAGTCCTGTAGACACCAGATTGCTGTGGATTACATTTAACACACAGATATAGCAGCAAGAGATGCTCTGTAAATCCAAAAAGAAAACAACCAAAGTAATAATTTTCTCCCATGTATAATACATGTCACATAAGATACATTAACTTACTTCCTTTCATTTTGCTCCATCCATTCCTATACTCAAGACCATAAGGCTGTAAATTACAGCTTTTTGGAGACAGTACCTGTGAGAAGCATTTCTGAGACTACTGCTGAAGTTTATCCTCTTCCTATGAACAGTTCACTCAATGTCTCCAGAAAAATGTAATTTATTGCAATAGCAAATGAAACTGAGATGTGAAGAGGTCTCCTTCCTTTAAGTGAGTTAAAAATCTAAAGAAAAATTACGTACATCTATTCACCCTACGACAACACCCCAGGTAAGAACATTTGGGAAATAGCTGCCTTTGCAGCAGGAAGATTCACCATTTACCTTCTCCACACACAATGCAGAAATTCAGTGCCCTGAGAGAAAAGTGCAGATAGTTTAGGCTTGAACTCTAACACAGCAACCCTGCGATCAGAGCCAGGGAGGCAGGCATCATGTCTGTCTCATCCTTTATATGAAATCAGGGAAACTCTACAGTGAATTATTATAGTGTTGTTTTTTTCTTTCACTCCCAAAACATATGTATGAATGAAATAGGATTTCTTCAGAAGTAAGGACTTGCTTTCAACTGTTGAAACAGCCTTCTTAACCTGCACAAAGCTGTACTTCTAAGAGCAATGTCAAATGATGACTAGTATCATCATCTGCCCTGTAAAGGCTCAGTATTTGAGAATTCTGTCAATCTCCTTCACAAAAATAAGACTTCTGACCTGTAGAAACCAATCCCTTCAATTGGGATTAAAGAACTGGCTAAAATGGTAGTTAGTTTACCACAGATCATCTTTAAAGTCTGAAGCTAACAGCAGCTGCTTTGGGTTTTCTCAAGAGCAGCACAGCCAGCACTTACCTTTGACTTTTTATACCATTTGTTAACATATTCTCAGGTACTAATAGTTCCTGCTTCCTTCTGATAATAATGTGATCTTTTGCTATATGGCACTATCTCACATACGCTCCTCTACAAGAGGGGCCACTGGCTGACACAGGAAGACAGCGTGGCCAAGGCATCTTTGTGAAGGGGCTACGACTGCTGCCTGCCCCACCTTTTGGTAGCAAGCAGGGAGGCTGGTATAAAAAAGGAGCTGAAGGTATGTTACTGTTGCTTATTTATAATTACAGTAAGAGAAGTTTTAGTTACTTCTTTTCTTATTAAACTATCATTTCATAAGGCCTTGCAAGCTAAACAAAAAGAAATTACAAATTATTACCACCTCAGAGAACTGAGGGAATTTATAACAGCAGATTTGTTCAAAGAGCATTTTTATCAACATCTGCTACATAAATGTCTTGTTTCCTAAAATCACCATCACCTGCAGTACCTACAGTTAGTTAACTGTTAGTAAACTCATATAAGCTAGAATTTCAGAGTTAGAAACACATCACACATGCCTGGAACAGGCTACAACAGTAACCAAATCACGCAATTTAAGGAACCCGTGTGGAGGAATTTACCCACTAAGCAATATATTCAAAAGCACTTTTAGTCAAAAAGACTGTAAGAGAAGTTACAGAAAGATGAGTACACGAAATAAATACTTACATGTCTTAATATTCTGCCTATGGGCCAAATTCCAGAGATTATTAAGATTAATCCTAAATTTGGACTTCCTTCATTTACTGTGGCATGAACTGATCTTTGAAATAAAAATATACACTCCTTTCTTTGATTATTTTTTAATTAACTGAATTAATTAGAGTATTTCATTACGGAAATATTTTTGCTTGTGTGTATTGCTTTAAATCCTCAGAAACTGAAGATTCAAAATTCTTCTAGTTTTTACCTCTCTGTACTGTCATGTGATTCAAAAACCAGTGACGTAGAACAATAACATAAACCAAATGAACACACCTCTAGTATTGCCAAACTTTGTTAACTGTACTATGACAAGTATCAGAGGTTTTTGCTTTTTAAAATCAGCTTAAAGCAGAGAATGCAATGCTTAGTTGTGGTCATCCTATCCTTCTATTGGACAATACAGGATAAACAATGGCATCTGCATATCATCACCACATCTTCATCATCACAGCATCATCAAGAATAGTCAACATATTCTCTTTCTCAAATTCCTGGGTGCTCCACTGAATAAATATTTCAGGGATTGAAAATTTTTACAAATACTGAAAGCAGATAATTTTGTTCCCCCATCTACAGATTAGAAGCTAGGTAATCTGTGCAGCACTGGAAGGATGAGTTAGATCTTTCAGAAGCATCGCCAGAGAAAAAAAGGTTGCATCAGAATCTGGGTTTTTTTACTTTACATTTACACCTGCCAAACTATATAGAAATGAAACAAAGGAAATAATTATCCACGTGTAATGAAGCAAAGTCCTCAAACAATTCTGGGTTTATGGAGTGTAATTTTTTGAAAATGCAAATTTCAGTGAAATTCTGCAACTGCCTGTTGGATTTCAAAGGGATAAAAAATTCAAGTATTTTTATTAACACACTGAGCTTTGTAAGTCAATGCATATGGTTGCTGAAATCTCTGACCTTCAATTCAAGACTCATGGAATGTGAGGTATAACACATTGCATTTCAAATATATTAACATGCCAGAGGCATCTTTAACTCATCACATCTGAAAACCCAAAATTCCGATTCATATCCCAGACTTCAAGGGAGAGAATGAAGAATCACTGCAGTTCAAATTTATCAGAAAGGAAAATGCCAGAACACGATTACTTTTAATTGGGTCTGAATAACAATGAGAACACTTCTTACCACTTGAAAACTAAGGTAGAAATATTAGTCTCATCATCATCATCCAGGCCAACGTCATAACCACTGTTTTGTTTTCATGCACTTTTGGGGTTCTTCTTCCTGAATGTATTTTCTATCAGGTGCAAATAATTTAAATACCACCTCTCAATTCTGCTTTAGTACAGCCGAGTATGTTTAAGAACTAAACAAAACAGCTACACAAATATTTCAGTTATGAAGAGTTATTTCCATTTTTAAGCACAATAAGAAACTGCAGACAGCTTAGAGCAATAGAGGGGAAGAAGAATGTCCTCAGATGGCAATAATAAACAAACACCCTTTTATTCTGGTCAGACCTAGTAACGATAGGGCACAACAGTTCTTAGTTCATCCTATGAATGTAGATCACAAAGATCTTTTACTCTGATTCAGCATCTTTAATTCATTGAAATTTTTAAATTTTGCACATGCATTGAACCTCTAACTGTACCACCACTTGAATGTTTCTGACTGTACAGTTTGGAAAAAGTTTTAGGACCCTTTACCTACCATCTAGTAAGATGGTCCAGGCTCATTCCATACACAAAAATGAATCTACTGTGGCTTTAATTTTGTTTTACAAAACAACTGAGACATAAACTAAGCCCAAACCTGACTGTATACATCATATTGATTATGTAAAACAAGCCACAAAACTAGAACATGACAGCATTTTGAAAGTGACTGTTACTCTGGCATCTAAGTAAAAAATGAGGGGAAATCTGCTTAATTTCTAGCTCTGCAGAACTATTCAAACCCAGCAAAGCCATGACGGTACAGGAGAAAATTATTTGCTTCATGTATATCAAAAGCTGGTAAGCAAATTCATTTTCTAAGTTGTACACACTACCTTGATCTTTAGAGCATTAATAGCTAATAACTAGGAATGCTTTCTGCAATTTTTTCTGCTACTCACAGAATTCTCTGCTCTTAATGGAACAGTTTTGTCTATAATTAACAGGTTTTAGTCATTAACATAACTGGGGGGGGGGGAGGGGAGGACACACACCAACCAACCCACAAATAAAAAATTATACAGTTCTAATTAGAGACATACACAAAAATATTACATCTGAAAACAGGTATGGATAATTCTCAAGGTTAAAAAAAACTTGACAAAAAGCTGATTACAGTCACACCAATCATTACAGCTTTATTCTAAACTCTGCATCGAGTTTTCTTCTTTACAAAAACAGTATCAGCATCACCACCCATCCTCCAAAATGAAATCACATTAATTAGCTAGGGAGAAAAGTTTCAAAGCATACCAAATGCTTACTAGAGCTCACTCTGCTATTGTGTTTAACTTTGAAAACAAGTCATGATGAGGGAAATCTACATGATAAGCATACTTCAGCTACAGAAAAAAGGTTTTAATCTCCCTAGAAATTGGCAATCACTTGCTGTGTTTTCTATACTTTATGTTATGTTTCTCAGCTCACTGGAACGAATTGGCTGCTATGAATGAAAAGAAACTTTGCATCTAATCAGTGGCATGAATTTAGACTGAAAGCTGCTGTGCAGGACTTCTATGAAGAATCTGGGCCCTCTGCCATCCTTGTGCTTGTGAATGAAACGGCGTGAGCCACATGCCCTCCTCCTCCTCCATCCCCCAGCCGGGGCCTTCGCCCTTCCCTTTGCTGGGGGGACTGGGGAACCAACCTTTTGCTGGTGAAACGACCATGACCCAGAAAGGCATCAGTACCATCAGTGCACATGCTTGAGAGATCTCAGCTGCACTTTCCATCCTGCGGCTTTCACTCCTGGTTTCTAAATCAACTTGTGAACCAATGGCGATCCAGCCATCCTGACTCATTCCCTTGATAAATAGGCCCCTAAATTGATCTCTGACCTCTCTGCATACTTTTCCTAAGTTACTGCTGACCCCAGAGACTCTGCACCCTGCTGCCCATACAGGTTTGTCTCTGTTTTTGTATCGGGACATACTGATCAAGAAGAAAAAGCAAACAAACCAAAAAAAACTTTCTTACTATACAATTACTTTAACAGTAAAGTCCCTATTCTTCTATTCACTTGAAGAACTACCATATGTTTTTGATTAAAGTACTACAGCCAATGAGTTTTCAGGAGATACAAAATAATACATAATTATTTAGGCTAATGAAATTTCATATTTCCTTCAAAATTAGTGATAGATGTCCTACTTAACACAAAGAAGTTCATAACAAGCTAAATTGTAGATATAGAATATTGCTGGATCTGGACAAAGAACGAGCTGCTGTCAAGTAATTAACTTAGAAGCTGAGTCAGATTGGAGAACAGGCTATTAAAAATTTCAAAGAACAAACACAATGTCTGTTTCATATATGTATTTGCTCAGTTCTCTTCTGTAGTCTATGTTCAAATACTACTTAGAACAACTTCAATAATGCATTTTTCAAAACAATTTCAAATATATATTTAAAAGAGTAGAACTATAAAATACCACCATTTTCCATAGAATACTATATTAATGGTTTTCTCTCATTTAAAACATGAATTTACTAAACCTCCTAGCATATAATTCAAGTTTATCACTTCAGTTTTCAGAACCATCTTGAAAACTATCCAAGTTTTTCTGTTTCAGGAGAAAAGTTCTTTCTCTATATATACACCCAAAGAATCTATGCAGATATGTTTCCATTCAAATAGTAAATATTACTAAACCCTTGGGCTTTGCATTTTTTCATTAATGAATGCTTCTACTTTGCTAAACTACTTATAAAAGCATTCCATTTTACTAAAAAAGTATACTGTAGTGCATCTTAAGTAACCTATGCTTATATACAAAGAGCGCCAACAGATCAATTATGAATTGTCAAGGAAGCTTCTGGCTTCCAGCACAAGGAAGGGTACTGATCTCCAGCACGTGCAAGAAATCATCCCCAAGCACAGGACCCCTATGACAGCAGAGGCAGCTTCGCCTCTCTCTATCCAACAGAAGCAGCATCTCTCTGTCCCATAGTCAAAGGTACATCAGACAACAAAACTGCAGATGAAGTGTCAGGTGCTTTGTCAAAAGTTGAAAGATAGGACTCAAAGCTGTCTTCAGACAAAGATTTAATACCAGGTGTTACACTGTAAAAGCAATGGACTTCTACTGTGATCACGCCCATTCCCTGTCACATGACAGATCCTCAGTAAAATGTATTCCCTGGCTGCTGAAAAAAAAAAATGGGGTCGGTCAAGCAAAGTGATGATCATGGCAGGAAGAAGAGTCAAGATTCATAGTTTGGCTAACTGAATGATGGCTTACTTGTCCCCAACATCATAACACTGTTGCACAAATTACGTCTTAATCTACAACACCGAGTAGATTCTATACAGAAAAAAAAGTTGTTCTATGGTGACAGTGCAACCAACCAAGAGGAGTAACAGGGCAACAGACACCAGCCAAGGGCACTGCAACAAAGACTGATCTTGCCCTGCCCTTCTCAGTCCAACTCACTTAACATGAACAGTGAAGTACTACTCTAGCAATCATTTCAGTAGTATCTTTTTTTAAGCTGAAAAATATACATTCTGCCATGTAAACTGATACTCACCTCTGCTTAAGTCATTAGCCTTTACATTCAGAGCAGAAATCTCTACTGCTTCAGTGGACTAACTGGTAATAATATTAGATTAAGTAATCCTCAGAGTTTACCAGAGCAAGAAACTGCACTTTCCTAGTGTTTCACAATTACTTCTTAGCCAAGGAACAAACAGGAAGACCTAAGAACACGGAATTTCAGTCCAAGTTTTTTAGGCAAGTACACTCAAGTGTTCTTATGTCTGTGTTCTTATGTATTAATTTCTGCTTAGAATTTATTGGCTTTTCCTGCCTGTGCTCCCTTGCTTGCCATTTCTACTCTCGTCATCCACTCCTGCCTCATAATTCTGTTGATTTCTGCTTTCATGCTCCTTTTCCCTGATCCTGCATTTATCAACACATTCATTGAGTGGGAGAATAGGCACAGTCTTTCCCAATTCAGCTTTAAGATTCAGTACTGAAGGGGTGCAGGTTATCAGACATAACTGCCCAAAAAATCCTGTTCAGGCCAGCGGCTCTGGACTGGAACAGGCTCAGTGGCTGTACAGAGATGGCAGATGAAGAGTGAAATCAGTGCAGCAGTGTGCAGGGTGCCAAGAACACTGAGTGCAAACAGATTCTGTGGGCAGCGATGGTGGAGGCTTCTAATTAGCCTCCACCAAGCGCTTCCGAGCTTTTCACTTGATTGGACCGACTGGATTCACACACAAGAGTAAAAGCCAATTCTCTGACATTAGGAAAATAACCCCACCACATCCTCCACTTTGTCTTGCTCTCTCTCATGTTTAATAAAGTTCTATGAAATATGAAGGTGCCAGTTTCCTGACCAAACACACACAGAAGCCTATTCTTGCATCTTCAGAACCCTACTCTTGCATCTTATCTGTTCATTAAAAGTAAAAGTAATGTGCTTTACTGATGGCCATAAAACAATAAAGATAAGCTTTTCATTTGTGCCGAGTGCTTAAATACATGCAGAATGAAGTCACTACTCACCATGCTATACAAAGTCAGCATCATATTTTCTCTATACTATAAAAGTATTGAAATATAAAACCACTAAATGCTCTTTTCACCTTAAAAACTTTAAATACTACATCATGAGATCAAATGAATGGGCTTTTAAAATTAAAATTAATAAAGCACTATCAACAACCTTTTGCTAACATAGGGCACATACATATCACTGAAAGGCACCAGTTTATATTTAAACTATTGTTAATACCTAAAGCCCTGTATTTTCTCTTATCCCATTGCTGTTTTCCCTGCAGTACCTTCAAATTAACCAGTCCTCTCTTTTATCTGTTTCCAAAACAGTTGTCTCAGCCAGGTTCCCAAAGCCTGCTGCTCTTTCCCCCAGCAGTATCAATGGCTACTCTCATACCAGTGAACCTGTTCAACAGGACAGTGGATCAGCTTTACACATCACGTTTTCTTGCACTATGGCAGGCTAACCTACCTCAGAAGTAGCTAGAGGTTCAGTGTTTCAGACACATCACTTAAGAGACAGCTAAATTTACCCTTTATGCTATTTCTCTAACCAAATACAGGAAACCTATAGAATGTTTCCAGTGTCCATAGGTACACGTTAAAACTTAAAGTTACCCTAGTTATTAAAATGCTTGAGCTAAGAAAATAAAATTCCACACACTCAAGTCTCTTCTCTTGCAAATTGTTATTGGTATGGCTAGCAGTTGCTCTAACATTCAGCAGTCTCTGTCTCTGGTCCTCCCCATATTTCATTCAGCAACGACTCCAGATGCCAGGCATCAGAATACCCACCCACAGTGGCACCACTGACAGGAACAGCATGGTTTGAGTTCCAGTTGTTCCAAATAATGAAACCCTGAATCTATCATAAATAACATGCAAATCTCAAAATAACCGTGGCATTTTGAGAATGCTTATCCATTATGTGTTATCCAGCACTACTATCAGAACACACAATCTACAATACACATTAACAGTCTTTTTGGCTAATGTAAATTTAGACTTTCAAAGTAAATATTTATCTAAACGAAGACAAAGCACTTCCATTATGACACTAGAGTTCCAGGATAATGCTAACTTCTTAGTGCTTTTCTTGAGCCACAAGTACGTACAGTAGCTCCTGTAAAAGCCTGTAGAAACACAAACACTAAGTATGCTTCTGGAAACTTAAGTATTTTATTCATGGTCACTTAATTTATTCATTTTTGTGGTTACCAAAGAGAAGTGACAAAAATGGTCATCTTTTATCCATACTAGGGGCAGACAGAAAAGACTGACAGTAAAAAAATGGAATGTGAATAAATTATTTACAGTGTAAGAACAGATTTTTTCATGGGAAAGCTAAATCTGAAAATG
This sequence comes from Falco peregrinus, assembly GCF_023634155.1. Lineage (NCBI taxonomy): Eukaryota > Metazoa > Chordata > Aves > Falconiformes > Falconidae > Falco > Falco peregrinus. The sequence goes on from NC_073723.1 coordinate 43,308,764, forward strand.
CATAGACAAATCTGATGGAAATCTTGGCTGCTGACGTAACACCAATAAAGAAAATGGATCATACAAAGGGGGGGGGCGGGAGGGATTATGTATTGGTCAGCATTTAGGAAAGGTATTTAACAATACGGAAAGGAAAGAGAGACAGAAAGCCTCCTAACCAAGGTGCTCTGAATTAGTCCTTGAGGCAATTTCTCTTCCCAAATTAACTACGTAGATAAACAACTCCAAAAACAGGTACCTCTAGTAGATGCCTCAGGTTAGGACAGACCAACAGCCATATCTGCATATACATATATTACACAACATAATTCTTTTACTATTCTGATTTAGCATTGCTTTGTCTCCCTTTATCTAAAAAGAGCCTGGAAATAAAACTGTTATTAGACTAGGATCAGTAGCCTGTTCTCCACCTCACCCCAGAATCTAAGGGAAGTTTTTTTTCCCCCTGTAATTTCCAATTAACAGGACATCCATAAGTATGAGCATACAAATTTAGAAGCTTATTGTGCAAAAGTTTGTTTACAGAAAATTAGGGGCAAACTAAACATATTTTCATTCTTGCATTACCAGAGTCCTTATCACTGAAGCCATTCTTTCTCATTAAGGGAAAAAGTGGTCATAGACTTTATAATTAAAAAATATGAGCCTCTGTGGAGAAAAAGCATCAGTATCTAATTCCCCAAGGCCAGGTGGCAAAGTCCTGAACACTAGTCATTAAAAGAGCATTAAAAAAAAAAGAGAGAAAATTATCAAGTGTAAGTACACACAGAGGTTGAGATGAAGTGCCCTGCCTAAGTCCTGTTCCCATGTGAATAGGTTAGGGTGGCAAGAGCACTGGCAGATGAACCGCTTTCACTCTGCACCAGAAGTGTTGGAGATTGGAGGAGAATCTGAAATTTAACCAGTATCTGGTTCCTCAGGTCTTCCTGGGCATAGCATCAGGCTACATCGTAATTTATGTTAACTATCCATTTTTACCAGGACATTAATCATCCCCTAGAAAGAGCAGATTCACATGGACAGCTGACTACTTCTTCTCCGTACCCTGGACACAGCCTGTGCACATACAGCTACAGAGAGTTGGAGGCATAAGGACCAGCAGTGACAGGCTGACACCTCCTGTGGATGCGCCCATCTACAGAGAACTACCACTTAGGGATTTCACAAGGATTTTTAAATCTCTTTGCACCATTTATCAGAGCATATGCTTCCAAGATTGGCTATAGCCCTTAAATATTTTGAAGACCTATCTTTATCTCTCAGGTTCAAATAGATTAGTTACCATTGATCTACCATGCTTTTTGAACAATTTTATTGTACACTTTTAATCAAAAAGAGAAAAATTATAACACACTTTTCCCTGGATACAAAATATGGGACCTAAATTCAAATATCAATGAGATGTTACTAAAGTCCACAGACTAAGCTTTTTTTCTTTAAAAAAAACAACACACATTCACACACCCAAAAGACCTCCACAAAAAACTGAAAAAAGGAAAGGAAAAAAAAGACAAGCTACCAGAGAAGAAAATATGCATATAACACACAACAGACATAAAATAAAGTGAGAAAATGAAAGGTTTAAAATTTGTTTTAGCAATATGTTTCTGTAACAATTAAAATGTGATAAAAAACTATACTCATGTGTGAGGTCTGGTCGTGACTCATCATGGCTTTACAATCCACATAATATTTTAGGATGTGTGTAAACTAGAATTAGAGACATACTAGGTATGGTGGGCCAGATATACGTGTTAGTAGAGGCTTTTTCGAGGCCAAACCCCATTATTTTAAGATCCTCTCAGTACCAGTTAGCCTTCATTTTCTCTCAAAACCTTAGATGTGAATGGAGTTAGAAATTTGGTTGCATGTGACAAGTGTGCAGTTAGTTCATTTATATGTTGCATTAACCAGAAAAAAAATCTCATAACCTTTCACCGTACAAGACTTCATACCACAACAGGAATATTCAACGTGCAAGTATTTGCTTCCCATCCATAGTGCACAGTAAAGCTACAGCTGCCCTACTGTCACTGACTATTGCAACTATTGCTTAAGTCCATTTATCTATAAGGAACAACACTGTCTCCTGCAAGACAAAAATAAGTAGATAAAATAAAGGGTCAATAACCAGAACTTCTGTGATATACTGGTAAATTCCTTTTGGAATTTCATGGGATAACTATAATGAATGCTTCATTCCATTACCACTGGCCAGCATATAAGAAATGTTTACTCTGTGAAATTAAAAGATTTAGAATTAAATGGGGAATTCAGAGCGCTGCATTAGCCCAGAGCTGTTTGGTGGCTGCAAAACAACAGGAAAAGGAATGGAATAGCCATTACAGCCTTTATTGCCACGGCACATTAAGACAGACAACAGTATACAAAGAACAAACAGTTTAGACACACAATAACATTTTGCCAAAATCCTGTTTTACATCTAACAGTTCTTGCAGTCAAAAGCCAAACCACACTTGGCAAGTAAATATGGGGAATTTTTCAGTACAAAGATGCATAATATGCAAATGCATGATAGTAGTCATGGTGGTCATATTGACAGAGAGAGAGAGAGACCATTCAATCCAAATCTAGCTCTTAGTAGTAGTAGTAGTAAAAGCTACAAGTGCAAAACTTCATTGTCAATTTCTGTGCTGGAAGCTGCTGTAATACAGGTAAGAACTAATTAATCAAATGTATTTTCAGCACACATTTCTCACAAAATGCCCAAATTAACTTCATTTTCATGATACAATTGCCAGCAGAAAGCAACACTGACTCACACATTCCATACAGTAATCTACATAAAATCACTTTAAACGTCACGAGAAGAGTATTTTACATAACACTGACATTGATAATTGCTGTAAAATCACATTTATATCCAAAGCAGGTTTGACACAGAAATAGGAGAAGCTTCAGAAAGTAAAAAGCAATTCCTTTTTACCAATTCACCTGACAATTTTGACTCAGAGCCATGAAAAGTGTCTGAAAGGATCTTGTTATCGAAAACATTTCTCAGTGAAGTGTGCTGCAAGCAAATTTGGAAAACCTATGTTTTATGTGACTGTACATATTGACAACTCCATTACAACATCCAAGTTAAGAATTTACCAAGACTGAGCAGTAACTACTCAATTTAGCAAAAGTTTCTTCATCTGGTCTACTGAATGAAACGATTGATTCCTGTTAAACATTTATCTTCATGTATTCTAACTAGAATAAGCTTTAATCATGACTGAAGGTCATCTCTACCAACTCATGGGAGTGTTCTGTAAGATATGTATAGGAAATCTGAAGACAAGCAATCTTTTATGAACACATCAGGCTGAATCTCACCATAAAGGGCTTTTGCAATGGGTTGGTTTTTTGAGGGTTTTTGTTTTGGAGGGTCAGATGCTTTGTCTCTCCTACCTATGGAAAACCACAGCTTATATTGCAGCAGTGTCAGCGTAAATTATCCTCAGCTTCACATGAAAATTTCATCACTGTATTTGCTGAGACACTGATTTACCAGCCTTCCCCAATTCTGTCCTGGCACAGTAAAATAAAAAAACAAAGCACAGTTCTTTTTTGCAGTTATTTTATTATTCTGAAAAGATTTCAAGTCTGCTATTCATATTCTCCTCCATTTCCCTTTTGAGGATGTCAAAGTCAGGTCCGTAGTAGGCACACAAACGTGAGGATTCTTTAAAATAATTGTGTTTCATCACCTATCCAAAAGCATTCTAACCACAGCACAATATATTTGAGCATTTCTAAGGGGAAGTTTTAAGCCTTCCCTGCTGTAATTTACTATTGCTAACTGCAAGTACTGAAATGTAATCAAGACAGGTAGAACAGACAGTAAATTGCCTTGTAAAACATTTAATAGAGTGAACCACTGCTTTTCAATAGAAATCGCAGCAACTTCATACACTAATGAAAACCAGTTCTTTGTGCATTTACACTCAGACTGAAGAAAGCTTTGCCTTCCTTGGGGCCAAAGAATTCTTCAGTATCTGCGGAAAACAGGAAACTTTCCTTCCCATTGTTTCTGTCCGGTCTGACTATTATAACAGTTCAGTATAACTAAACATGGAAAAAAGTCCCTTTGTTTCCTGTGGGGACAACCTCGTAGCATATGGGAAGAAATTGACACACTCATTCAGAATATAACTGCCAACTTCCAGGCATTATTCTTAATAAACAGGATCTCACAGTGTCGAAGAGATAAATGAATGAGGAGTAAACTTAAACAAAAATAAAAGTTACTGCTATCAGGTCTTCACTCTCCTGCCCCTCTCCACATAAAGAATTCTTCCAAGTATATTACAGCATATTGAAATGCAGTAACCACATGCAATTAATATTTTAATTTCCATTCATTAATTCCAATGTTATTATTAATGGTAGTTACATGTGGTTTTGTGTAGCTGAACTACAGAATCAACATCTTAGAAAATGAGCCTTTCTACTTAGAGAAAACAGCAAATATGATCCTTCCGTTTAAGAGGTCTCCTCTGTCATTCTAACACACAGAAAGATCTGAAGTCTGTCAACAATATTTCCAACATTATAAAGCAATCTAAAACTTGTCACTTTCCAAATGTTAAATCAGTCACATCATCTTGAAAACCTGGAAGTCTTGAGATCAGCTAAAGACAGCTCACATTTTGCTCTCTAATTACAAAATTCAATTATCTCTTAATAATAATTGAAACTTCCTATTTCATCATAAAATAAATTAAAATAAACACAGAAGAACCAAATGCAAAATAATGATATTTTCACGCCTCAAGCTGACTGTATTTGAAGATATCTAAGAAACCACATTTCTACCTTATTGCTTGTCACACTCCCTTCTGCCATCCAACACTGTTAACTCCTGAGACCACAAGTGGCACTTAATTTAGCACTGCAAAATACAGTGATGCCTGTCTTATTAACACAAATACTACAGTATGAGGAAATCTCATCACATACTTGACATGTTCCAAAGGGGGTTTTGTGCGCTTTTTCATTTTTAGAAGAACCAGTAACCATTCCCTTTTCCTTTTTGCCTCGTTTGTGCAGTTTTCCTCCATTTCCAGTATTCCCTCCCCCTGGTTTCCAAAGCAGAGTTTCTCCAGTAATCTCACACCTCTCATTCTTCACATTTATTCCTGTTGCTGGCTACTTTTATCCTCTACTGAGACCTCTTTTCCATAACTTTTCCCCACATACTGTTTCACACTGCAAAACAGAGTGGTCTGAAGGATCAAACGGCAGCTACAACTCATACTTCAAGCATGTTCCCGTATCTCTAAAAATACCATTTCCAATATTCAAAGGTAAATGAAGAGAGGAAAGCAGGGCCCAAGCAATGTGCTAATAACACTTCGCAGAAGAAGGATAAACAGAATTCTTTAACATCTTTTGGTACAAGAAAAAATATAACTCAGTACCTCAAACATCTATTATACATATTTGGGGGTTTTAATTTTTACCCTCTGAAGAGTGTTGTGAAAAAGATGAAGAACAAAACTTGAGTGAAGATCAGTGATACTGACACCAGAAGAATTCATCCCAAAGGAGTCTGAAAGATGATCAGAAGCGTGAAAAGGGTTTCATAACAAGAATAATTAGACTTGGACTTCTAACAAGAAAAATAGTGACGCAAGCACATAGTGAATTTTTCAGGCAGGACATTTAAAATGAGCAAAAGAGATTATCTTGTGGGAAACACATTCAGAAGTTACAGGTGCCAAAAAAAATATAAACTGTACAAAAATAAACTAGGCAAACTCAGAGATTACTTAGTTTACATCCAGACCCTGCATACACAATGTCCAGTAGAGACAGCCCCCAAACCATTCATGCCTGAAGTACACCATCCTTAAGTAATGCTACTAACCATTATAAAAAATTTACTGTGGTAAACCTATTACTAAATCTAGCACAGCAATTCCAACACCTCTCATTTTAGGTCTTTATCTTATACTGCAAGTTCATTTTTAAGTGGTATTTTATAAGCTTTCAGGAACAAATATCAGCAGGCACTGGAAGGAAGGAAGGAAACAGCTATCATTATAAATTTAGGGTGGCCATTTTTACAAAGGCATTCTACAAATCAGGACATATTTACTGTCTTCCTGCTTTATATGGCTTCTACAGAATAAGTCTCCCCCACAGGCAATAAAAAGATAAATAGGAACTATTCAGCAATGAACATTTTGCAAGAGACAAAACACTAACTCTACAGGTGTGTGCCACTCTTCTCTCCCTCTACCTTTGCTATCTGCTTAATGAAAGCAGTTCTTATACACTAGAGCTTCCATTGCTTCCATGTCTGTTTAAATCTCAAATGCCTCTATGACTCTCAAAGCACTTAAAAAAAAAAACAAAACAAAAACACACACTTAAAACTCCCTTTACCATGCTCACACTACAGAATCTGAGGATGTTGTCTCAAAGCATCCTGTTGTATGCTATTTCTTCTAGGCATGTGGACACACCATATGCTTAAATTCCTTGGGTAAGGTAACTTAGCACATACTAAGCAATAAAATGAAGTGATTTTCCAATCTTGTTACACAAATTCATAGCATCCCAGGCATCAATCACTTTGTTATACAGCACATCATTTAAACTTTACAGCTTTGTGCTTTTAGTGCCCAATTTTTTTTCAAAATGTCATAATAGGGATTAAAAAGTAAAAACATGGCAAATTAAGTTCACAGAAGAACTGAGAGCATCCTGAAAGTGTGTTAAGGGGAGGGGAAGAAGAATCTTGCTTGCCATTCTTCCATTTTCTATCTGGTACTTTCTAGTTTATTTCAATAACATAAAATGGGAAGTTGATGACTCTTATGGTATCTTTTGTTAAAGAAAATAAAACTACTGAATTACTTCAGGGGTTGCTCCACTTTAATGCTGTTACCTAGTAATCAGTATTTAACTTAATTCCCAATCTGCAATTTTTAGCAGGGAAATAACATAAAACCAGCTTTGTTTTAGAAACACATTCATCATGTTTTGAACTGTTACTTTTTTGGGGGTGGGGGGCTGTCAGGACGTAGATACAGATGATTCAGGGTTTGCCACTGAACACATCTCAAAGTGTCTCGTCTACTTCACCACTTTGTGCCTATTACAAGGTAGTCTTTCCAGTACAGGTAACTGGCTACCAAACTCACCCTTCACTACTTGCCAACAAGCCCTGCCTAAACAAGCCCCAAGATACAGGTCACTGAAGGCTTTCTGTAAGCACAACTTCATGAAGTTAGTAAGGCAAAGAAATTAGGCTTTTCAAAAAACTAGACATTTATGACAAGTACAAGTATAAACACAATTCTAGACCAAGTAAGAAAACTTTCTTGTGGTTTAGTCTTTCTTTCTAGCTTACAGTTCCTGAAATATGCCCCAGCCATTTCAGCTGGGGACTCAGAGGTCACAGCCACACACATATTCCAAAGGGTCACCTTCAGATTTCTTTCTCAGACTGCCAAGTACATGACACTAATCATTGTACCTCAACCAGTCAGACCTGGCCAGCCTTGTGGCTCTGACCAGCCACTACCCAATTATATTTTCTCTATATTGCTTTTTGTGATACAAATGAAAACATCCTTGTTATCTACCAAGAGTCTACAGTCCCAAGTACAGAGAATTTCCAATGGCCCAGCCCATACCTAACTAGCTACAATGAGGATTAACTGCATAAGCATCATGGATAACTCATCCTGGCCTTGACAGTCTCCATGTTTGCAGCCTGTTTCTCCTTTCCTATTCAGCCTCATTGCTGATTGCTCTTGACTAATCCACGCTATTCCAATTTATTTATATCGCTGATGGGGCTCTTAACACCTCATTTTTGAACATCACAGAAGACACCAGGCACACACCTCAAACAACTTGGCTCTCCAATACATTACCACATTACTGTTGAGCTACACTGTGACACGTTACTAACATGGATACTGGGTAGGGCAGCAAGTTACCTTCTGAGGCTTCTCTAAGAGCATTCCATCTCTGCTGTTGCTCCTCTGTCACATCATGTTTGATTTAGTATAAGAAGGCTGGGATTGTTAAGTCAACATGTAGGAACATATTCATCTCTCACTCTAGGAATGACTCCATTTAAACAGCCTGAGAAATTACTAGTATATTTCACAGGGCAAATTATACAAAAAACTTTATTTATTGTAAATTCACCTGTCAGTTGCTACCGGTCACTTGCTGTAGTTGTTACAGTAGGCAAAAGTGTATTTAGAAAGCAAACTTATCAATACATATCATGTATTTAAACTCCAGGTGCAAATACCAGCAGCTACAGCTAAATTTAATTTTGAAGTGAGAATGCATATAAAACTTCCCTAGGAAGGTCAAGGAGTAGATGATTTATTTTGCTCCATTCAGCAAGGTATTATCATTTTGTCAGGGGGCCTGCATCACATAACTGACGCTGAAATAAGAAAATCTACCCTACTACATCATATTACTGGTCTTTCCACTATTCTTCAGTTCTAGCTGTTTCTCCTACCCATTCCCCTACACTAAACTCATGCTCACCAGCCTTGAAGTTGAAAGCTCATAAGGTATGCCAGGTGACATGGCAATCAGGCTGCCAAGAGCATAAATGAGAATCAGGAGGTCTCACAGGACTTAAAATAAGTGTCATCCCCTAGTATCTCAGTTCTATCCCTACAACTGGAGAAATTCAGCTGTGAACAGTCCATGAGAGAATCATAGGAGCAATAAAGCTGACACAAAATGAAGCTGGCTTTGAAGAATTATCCTTGCAGTTTCTCAGACATTTTAAGTAGACAACCATTCTTCTAGCATTAATTATACATAAAGGGAAAGGGCTGCTTTGCTGTCAGACTACTGAACTGGGAATCAAGACATCAGATTATATTTCTGGCTCTGCCACTAACTTCCACTGGGACCCAAAAATCAAGATCTGTCTCCAAGTTTCCCATTTGTAAAACTACTCAGATTTGATTTATGAATGACAGTGATGCACTGAGATCTCTCTGAATAGAAAATATTACAGAAGTGCCAGGTTATCTGTTTCCTGAGTAAATATAATACAGTTGAAAAAAAAAATCTTTGCATCTGAGTTTCTTCTTGGATTTTGAATATTTGTTTTCTGAGAAGTATAGCCTGGCCATCTGTACTGCAATTTCAGAGGATAAAGGAAACAAAGTAGAGATGCAAACCTGAAAAAATTGCTGTCCTGAAGAGCTGAAACTTCAAGACAGTCTTTTTCCCCATCATACCAACAATAAATTGCAAAATGGATGAATCATGTAGGTTGGAAGGGACCTCCAGAGTTCATCTAGCCCAATTGCTTAAGCAAACCAATATCAACTACAACAGGTTGCCCAGTCTTTCCCAGTTCAGCTTTGAACAAAATAAAGATTATTATTCCACAGACTCTGGTCAACTTATTCCAGTTTTCGACCATCCTCAAGGTAAATAATATTTTTTCCCTTCACATTGAATTGGAATTTCCCATCTTCCGTTGCCTCTCCTTCTTCCACTGCACCTCTGAGAGGAATGAGGCTCCATCTTCTCCATATCTACCCATCAGGGAGTTGCAGACAACAATAAAAATTCCACTGACCTTTCTTTTTTTAAGGTTGAAGAAACCTTGCTCTCTCAGCCCCTCTTCACAGTAATATGCTCCAGGACCCTCCTCACTATGCTGGCCCTCCACTAGACTTGCTCCAGTAGGTAAATTTATTTCTTGAACTATGGAGACCAAAATGTATGCCACAAAGGTCTCACAACTGTAGAGTAGAGGGTAAAGAATCACTTCCCTTGACCTGCTGGTGACATCCTTGCTAAAACAGTCCAGGATGCTGATTGTTTTCTGCACTGCAAGACTGCACGGCTGACTCATGTTCCAGTTCTTGTCCACAAGCACTTCCAGAGCCCTCTCTGTAAAGCTGCTTCCTAGCCCCCAGCCTCTACTGGTGGACAGGGTTATTCCCTCCCAGGTACAGGGCTCTGTATTTGCCTTCACTGAACTTCATGAGGCACCCATCAGTACTGTCAGTACCCCACCCTGTGAGATCTGAGTGCTCAAAGTGCACCATCCTATCCCAGCATCCAGAACGTTACTGAAGACATGATACAGCATTGGTTCTTGAGGGACACTACCCATAACTGGATACCATTTGTACCCTGTGCTGTTGACAACTGTCCCTTTAGTCTAACAGATCCATCAGTTTCCCACCCAACTTACTGTCTATTTACCCAGTCCAAACTGATGAGATCTGGATGTAAGGATACTATGTGAAACCATGCAAAGACTTTGGTTAAATCAAATAATATCCATAGCTTTCACAAAGTTCACTGAGCCAGTCATCTCCTCATAGAAGGCAATCAGGTTAACCAGGAATGATTCACCCTTGATAGATCTCCAGAAGCTGTTTCTAATCATTTTCCTTTCTATTAGCTGCATGGAAATGGTTTTGAAGATGATTCACGGCATTACCTCCCCAAGGAATGAGGTGAGGCTGACAAGCTCGCATTTCCCCAGATCCTCTTCCTTGGCCTTCCTGAAGCTAGGTTTGCCATCTGCATTTTCCCAGTCACTGGGAACTTCCCCCAGTCACCATGACCATTCAAAGATGACAGACAGGCCTCACACTGACATTGGCCAGCTTGCTCACACACATCCCATCTCATCTTAGACTTGAGTATGTCTAATTGTCACAAGTAGTTTGTAACTCTGCCATCCTCTACTGTAGGCAATGACACATTCTCACAAAATCTTCAAGTAAGCTTCAAGAGGCCTAAGGAAAAACCCTCATTTGTGAAAACACCAGGAAAAATAGCATGGAATACTCAGCCTTTCCTATGTCCCCTTTTCGTAAGGCTCCCTGCCCCACTGACCAGTAGGCACACATTTTCCTTAGCTTTCCTTTGCTATCAATGTACTTATGGAAGTTCTTTCCATTGCCCTTCACACCTCTAATTTCAATGCCAGCTGAGCTTTGACTTCGCTATCTCCATTCCTGCATGTCTTTGTATTCTTCCTGAGCAACCTGTCCCTAAGCTCTCCCTTGAGTCCCACACCAACACAGACAATCTATTCACCAAAGACAGTCATAATCCTGCTCAGTCCAAAACAGAAAACTGAACCAATATGCATGTAGTTCAGAATTAAAGCAAAAACATTTAAACAAAATTCCTGAAAAAGAATATGCATGAGTACATAGGTATTCGAAGTTATTCAAGATACTTGTATAAAAAGATAGAACCTAAATCATTCTAATTATTAACTGAGATTACCTTATTCAAGTCTGTATTTCATTCATGAGTAGCCCAATTCCTTTCCAAACAGGGACATGTACTTAACATACAGACACATGGTTACAGCCTCCTACAGACTGGGAAGTTGCCCCCCATCAGTATCTTAGGACAACCATAGCCAGTTTGGATTTGTTTATTTTCGCCAAAATTCAGTTCCTTTTGGTTTCCAATGTGAAGAACTTCTCAGTTTCTCTTATAGTATAATACTAACTCTGCCTTCAACATCTTTGTCAAAATTGTTCTTCTTGCTAACCCTACCAGAAAAATACAAACCAGCCTTGGAATGTATCATTTCAAAGTACTCGGTGCTTTAAAATGGTGAAAAAAATCACTACTGAAGAGGGTTGAAAAGTATGTCTCTATAAGTTTTTGAAATTACTGCAAACAGCATACTATTCAACAGTGTTAGTCTGCACGGAGTAACTTAATACTAGAGTTATTGATTGATGGTCCCCTCCAAGTAGTCTCTTCTGAATTAGCACCTCATATTACAAACTTGTGAAAGGTATGTGGCAGGAGAGTCAGCACCGAGCTATAAGGCAGAGCAAAGGAATAAATGGAATACTGCAAATATGATGATATTTATAAATACAGATAAATCAAGAAATTGTACAACATTTCTAAGCATATCATGGTCTTCAGCATGATGTGTCTCAGTCTACAGTAAGTCTTAGGAACAGAAAAGTTTCTTAAGTGCTGTGAAACAAAGATTTCTCCTTTCAGTATTTTATTTTCACTGAGCAGCTAAACAAACAGCTGAACCTTTCCTGTTAAAGAGCAGCTTTTCACAATATAGTCTAGGTACAACTGGGAGCAGTAAAATGAAATCCACTGAAAAGTATGAAACATCTGTCTAGAGTATAATGCAGTATAATTCCCTATGCTTCCAAACTTCTGAAAAATCTCTACTTTTTGCTGTTGCCATACCTTGCATGAACTCTCTGCTTAGCTAGTAGAGACCCCAATAATCTTTCTTGCTAATCCGTTCTATAAAGCAAGCATTCAACCTTGGGGGCAGGAGTTACAAAGAAATAAACAGCTTTTAAGTGGTTACCGTTACTCTGATAAAGACCACAGGTGGTGCTATTGATATAGCCAAGCAAAGTCAAATAAGAATAGAATACCACACTCACGGTTTTTGTAACACTTAAGCAAGTTAAAAACAGCAGAAATTGGAAGTGAATGGAAAAGATATTGACTTTCTATGGTAATTGTGTTTGCACTTCCTTTCGACTTTTTATGATGAAGGAGCCATAGAATGTTGTTTTTCTTTTTCTGAAGAGAAAGGAAATCACATAACCTTATCAAAAAATGCAGCCAGCTAAAACCCTTCCCTTCCATTCATTTAATCCCTTTTATAGAATATAAATGCAATTATGCAAACCATTATGAAGTCACTAATCATTACTGTAATCGAGATATACATATAACACGTTCAGGGATTTGGACTCAATGATCCTCATGGGTCCCTTCCAACTTGAGATACTCTATGATATATACACATACACACAGAAACAACACACACACATTGTTACCGTATCAAACTACAGCCAGAAAAGATCATTTAAAAATGGTTCTTTTGTGAAAGGCCCAACACCTAATGTCATCGTCTAGCATGACCATTTCAGGAATTGCAATCCAGGCCATAAATCCTCTATTGCCAGTCAGTGTGAGTAACACTGAATTTGACTGAAGTTTACTTGGAGTCTCAATTACACTTGTGCAACTAAATGGTCTGCTCAATAACCAGAGAAATACCTATTGAACCAAGCGAAAGGAAAGACTCAGCATGGCAGGGAAATACAGATCTTTGAGGAGTCGCACAGCCACTGAGAAGGCTGGGCAACAAACTTTATAAACAAGATCTCTTTATGCCTATTGAAAAGCAAGGATTCAGCTTCCCTTAACAGGGCACACATTTAAAGAAAGCGAACCCCTTTTTTTCACTTTAGTGCAAGCAGAAGTGAGGGGAGAAGATAGTACAGTAGGATCTAATGGAATTAAACTAAGATTTGAAAGCTAACTGGCACAAATGTATATATACTCACAGGAGAGACTCTGTAAACCATAGTATAGTCTACATAATAAACTGGCTTTGTTTTTTCACCCAGCTGCTTCAAGATCTAACTAGTCACCCCAGCTGAGGCCACGGCATTTTGGAAGGCTTACACAAGTGCCAACATCTGCTTCTATTCCCATCAACGTCAAATTTGTCAGAACATGAAACTGCCCAGAAAAACAATCCCTGTCATAGAAAAATAAACTCTACTTCTGTGGATATCCCCTGAAGTACCAAATGCAGCAGATCCATTACATTTCCAATTTTTATTTCAAAATAAAATTTTTCACAAATATATATATATATATACATTTTCATATATATTTTTTTACATACACATATATATTTGCCTACTATTGTGTCTAGCCTATTTCCCTGCAGCGTACTTGCATCCTACAGCTCTTTATGGCCTGGTTTGCCTTTACTGGCCAGTCAGTCAATGTAAAGCGCTGTTATAAAAACTAAGCCTTACACCAAGTTACAAGGTGACAAATTAAGCCAGCCACTTTTTGGCAACTCTTTACTGTTAAATACTTATTAATTTCTCAGCAACTTCTACCCACAGTTTGACTCGTTTCTTTACTACTGCTATGTTGAGGGTTCAGGTGAGTACCCTGATTTATACAGTAAATGAAACCTTACATGAAAACAGTACACAAATATAAAAAACCACCGCAACTTATTTTTTAAAAAGTCATTAAAATTCAAATAAATTCTCCAGAAAAAAATCATGGATCAATGAAAATCATGGTAAAGTTTATGTAGTTTTTACTCTAGTTAGCTAACTGTGCTTATAGAGCAAAATACAAAATTTTCATTATGTTTACACAGTGCACAGTAAATACACATGCTTTCTCATTTGCTGTAAAGAATGAAATAGCTAAGGTATATGTTGATAAAGTCACAACATTTTTTTAAAGAGCATCTTTACCATGAACGCTCAAGGTAGCATTACTTATTGAGTTACACAATCGGATGACATGTAAATATTCACCAACTGTTGCTTTCTCTCCACTCCAGACAGTGCACTTCGGTAGCAAAAAGATTCTCCTCTATCCTTGCAAGTACAGCTTCTTTTTAATTGGAAAACAAAGATTTTGCCATAGGAAGATGATATGATCACCAGCGAGATCACCCAGCAGCAGAAAAATCCCAACTGCTAATTTAGCCAGTAAAGTATGAATAGTTTTTAACAGAAACCTTATATTGTAGCTCATCAAAAGCTCCATCTGTAGATACAGTTTTCAAAGACATTTTAGCACCTTAGGTAAATTCTCCCATCACTAGATTTATTTCTTTTAAGAAATGCTAAATGCTAACAAGAACAAAACCTCTGGTATGGCAATGACACTCAATGTTACAATGAAGTATCTGAAGGAAAAGTGTAAGCCTTTCTTCATAACTTCCTGTGCATGCCTCCTCCCTCTGACATTGCTGCAACTACTGGTGGATTTCATTTATCCACCTCACATATGTTTACATAACTCACTCAAATGGGTCCAAAATTGTTATTGCTCAGTATTACTGATGTCTCAACATACTGCGCTACTATAGTTTATTACTGGAAGATTTAGGAGATCTGAAAGAATAATATTAATACAACAAGACCTTTCCACTCAGACCTGATCTGTGATGAGTGCAAATTAAAAGCAATACACTGTATTTACACAGCGTAAAGCCAAAAAGAAGAGGTGAATGAACTCACATGGGAATGATTACTCAGCTACATTATCTAATAAAATAATGAATATATTAAATCTTTTGCTTTGCACTTAATAGCCTTGTAGACTTTTGACAGAACACACAAACAAAGCTGTTTCTCACTACACTCATGACAACTGGAAGACGAAGAATCACAGAGAAGTAGGGCAACAAGAATACTCTAAATAAAAAAACCAGAAATTTGTCCTCAGTGAGACACTCTTTCCTTTTAACATAAACTGAAGCACCTGAATAAATGTAACGTATAATAGACATGTTTCCAACGCAGTGAGACCAGCAAAGCATCTCCCATGTTGATGCACACCAGCAAAGCCACTTGCTCCTTATAATCTCTTCATTCTCCAGCGAGCCACAAGCTGTACCAGGGAAAGCCCCATTTCTCCAACGTGACTGCATCAGCAACAGAGGCCTCCTTCTCCCACCACTCAGATAAATCAGGCTTATGCGTCCCTTTCACTCCTGTCTGTATTATATATTGCCCACTGCGACAGTGTAATTTTGCCTCAGCCAAAGGGGTCATGCACGTTATCAATTCACTCCATATGATCTCATGAAGTACTCAGGAAAATGAGTTATGTGTGGTATGATGTACGCCATGCTTCCACACAAACTTCAATTATATCCTGCCCCTTTCCAATGCAAGAACAATCAATTGAAGAAATCCGGACTTTCCTGTTCCTTAATTTAACTGCCTCCTCAACAGGGCATATATACAAAATGGAAACTGCAATCCAAATTGGTGAAAAGTTAGCTGTCTTGCTCACCGCTACTACACAAGTCCTAACGTATTTTTCTGCATGAACCATACACATCATCAAAGATTACATTCTGGAACGCAGCAGAAGAAATAGGCTCTAACCCTGAAACCACAGGGTTTTTTCATTTATCTAAGTGAATACTCTGTTACTGTTAACTACAGTAAAAACTGCAGGTACTCCGTGCAGACTGTTACAAAGACTATAAATAGCTTCAGCTTCTCAGTCAAAAAGGAAACACGGTTTCTACAACAAACTGAGGCAACCTGGAAGCCTAACTCTTAACTTTTACTGGAACTTCAACCCCTCAGGCTGCCTATACTTTCACATGACATCCTGGAAAACAGGGTAAGGTTTGGGCAGAGAAATAGTAAGTGCTGGGATCCCACACTGTTGGTGGGAAGGCCACTTCAGACTAGCTCTAGACTAGTCCCAAGAACTGCACGCTCACTAGCAGACAGATGTGCTCCTACAGAAAACCTTCCAGATCACTTGCATCCAAAAGGAACCCAAGTTGTGGGCCCCAAAACCACCTCATGGTGTGAAACAAAGTAAACTGGGACAGTGTTTGTATCTCAGAAGAGCTGGTCCTAGGACTGATAATGGTTTTAATAAAAAGAGAGGGAACCAGCCATAAGCCTAAGACGCATAAATGAGAGGATCTAGCCTCCAGATCAACAAGTAACCATAGGAACAAATACAATGACAGTTTTGATGCCTTATGTAAAGTAAGTGTGAAGGTCTCCATACTGGTCCTAGTCCAGTGGCCCTTATAAATCCACCACCACAGCGGCTCTCAATAGCAGTCCTATCAGGCAGGCCAAAGGAAAGCTCAGAAGTTGTTTCCTGAAACCAAGGCTGAAGCACAGTTAGAACACATGACATTTCCCTCTGACAGGCTTAATCTCTGAACTGTTACTTGAACCCTGTTTGCAACCATTAATGAGTAAGAAAAACTTTACACAGAACCAGGTATTTGACTCCAGCCCTCTTCCCTTTCTCCATACAATTTATTTAGATCATCTTGATCCGAAGTGCAAAAAGAGTTATTACTGAATTCAGTATTTGGATGCAACTTGAAATGTGTACGGTCTGGTCTTTAGAAGAAGCTGAGCACTTACTGCTCAAACATCAACATCTGTTGTGTCTTAAAATGTAGAGTCCAAAATTAAAGACATTACAAATTATTTCAATTTGCTGAAATGATCTAAGACCAACACACACCAAATTTGAGGCTGAAGATACTGAAGAACATTCCCTTAGGATAGATAATTTTTTACAATAGGTAAAATCTGACTGTTAAATGGAAGCAAGTAAAGCATAATCACACGGTCACTTTGTTAAACATACGTGTTAAACTTCTTTTCTAAAAAAAAAAGAAAACACATTGGACCATTTACCATTTTTCATGGTTCTGCTGAGGATAAACATATGGAGAAAATAAGCTACTCTGCAGATCTTATTTCACGCCAGTGTCTGTGCTTTTATTCTCCCTGTGACAGCCAAGTTGAGAATTTCCTCTTTCATGATAATAAGCAGAAAGTTCACAGATCTCAAGGCAGCAAAGCAGGAAGTTTGCAGTTTGAAGGATTTCCCCTCTTCAGCAGGACAGGGGAGGAGAGAAAAGTACGAGGGGGCTACTGTGAAATCTTTTAACTTATGCAGCTGATTTGGACATATTTATCTCAACAGGGTCCTAAAGCGATGCTGTCAAGACCATGTGCAAATGAACACTACCTGCATCCGTTCTATAATAATTTGTCATTTTGGCTTTTTGAGAGTGAAAACCGCTGCCGGTCTGATTAGGGTATTACCTGCCACAAATAAACCTAGCAACATTGACAGACGTAAAGGGAAGCTAAAGCTGCTCCAACAGTGCTCTCACCAGAACTTGCTACCTTCCCAGCTGACCCTGTACCACATGTGGCTTTAATGCCAGGCAGCTGCTGCACACCAGCACTCCCGCTGTCCTCCCCTTACCTCCCTGCACCGCCCTCTTTCAGGGACTAAGGCAAGTAATGGAACTACGGCGCCCTGGAACACAAGCCCTCACACCCGAGGCAGACCTGACCCCAAACACATTACCCCCTTAGCTTCCCTGCCTGGAGAAATGAGATCATCAGCGTTTAAGTGAGGTCACCAGTGCAGGCTCTCCGAGGAGAGCGGCTGGGGAGGGGGGGCACGACACAACACGACCCCTCCCCAGCTATTTCAAAACCTGTTACTCTCCGTCGCTTTTCGGCAAAAGCGGACGCCCCGCAGAGCTCGGGGCGGAAGACCCCCCCCCCGCTGCGAGCCCCGCGGTCCCGCGGCCAGCAGCAGCCCGCCCCGCTCCCCGCCCGCCCCGCGCCCCGCACCAGCGGCTGCGCGGCGAGCGCGGCCCCGCCGGGCGAGGCGAGGCCCCCCCTGCTCACCGACACCAGGAACTCCAGCGTGCCCACGTAGTCCCGCTCGGTCTTCAGCAGCTCGTTGAGGACGCAGACGCGCAAGCGAAGCTGCTTCTCCAAGTCCTTCACGCTTTCCCCCTTGCCTTCCCCTTTGCTTTCCTCTGTCATGGTGCAGCGGGGAAGGACGGTGCTCCCAGCCCGGCGCCTTTCTCGGCTGCAGGCAGCGTGCCCGAGCGCCCCGGCACTGCGCTGCGGACAAGGACAACAAAAGACCCCGCTAAGTTACATAGCGGGGCCGGGCTCCGGCCGGTCCCCAGCCGCGCAGCAGCCTCGGTCCCTTCTCACCCAGCTCCAGCAGCGGCCCGAGGTCCGGAGGCAAGGAGCCACCCCAGTGCGTGCGCCTTTCCAGTCAGGAAGGGGGGACAGCCTGGAGGAAACGAGCGGTCACTGGTTCCCAGCTCGCCCTGTTAGCTGAGAGGTTGGAAAGCCTCCGCAGCAGCCCAGACTTGGACATTAATCAAAAGCTTTGTATCCATGTGACTCCAACCCCTTCCCCCCCTTCGCTAAATCTCAGGAAAAAGGAAAGGAAACAACTTCAGGGAAGATTGCGTGCCAGCAGCTGCCTGTTTCACACACAAGCTGCGAGCTCCAGTTTGAGGCTAATTGGAGATCTCCAGCAACATCGCACAAGAATTATAAAAATGTCCCAGCAAGCTGGCTGGCCAGGGAATCGACAGTTGTTTTTGTTTTCGTGTAATCATCAGCAAGAGAGACATCTCAACTCCTTCCACGCCTTCCCACGAGGTGTATATTACAATGTATATTGCAACTGATGTGTATTGAAAATAGATGCTTTGATATTCCTCTCGGCACACACTGAGCTAAGCATGTGCTAGCAGGTACAAACAGTACATTCTGCAATACGTACAGAAAAGTTCTTCTGAGATAAGGGGTTCTGTAGGGGGTTTTTGTTTATTGAAACAAGGTGCTATAAAATCCCCAGGTTATACAGCTTTCCTGTCTGCACTGGAAGTCCAGATTTGCACGATACATTAAAAGAGTAAAAAAAAGAATTCAGTAACTTTTCAAACAGCTAGCAAGAAGTATACAGCTACTTTATACAAAAGGCACTGATTTCTTGAAAACTGAGATGTCAGGACACTACCATGTGCATTTTGAGACCACTGATGAGAGCTTAAGGTTCCTCTGGCTAGCTCTTCAAACTGTGACTGGAAAGAAAACCCAGGTCCTCAACTTAAAGGTTCCAGTGTCAAAGTATATTTCTAAACCTGCAACATCCTAAAAGGGAGGAATAAAATTAAAATCAAAGTGTAAAACACTTCTAAAGCCACAGTACAAGCTGTGGGAGCAAGAGTCCTTACCGGGAGAGAGTAAGCAAAGATATTCATGTTCTGGTAACTGAACGTCATCTAGCTGTCTGCCTCAGACATCTTTTGGGAAATGGAAAACATAGTTCCCAAAAGGTTTCTCAAAGAGCAGAAATAAAAAAAGCCTGTTTCTTTGAATGTGTCCTACTTCCCTGCATTCTCCCCTTCCCAAACACACACAGCTCCCTCGCATAAAACCTAGGCAAGAAGCAGCAGCTTCTGGGGCTGGTTCTGCTACAGATACCCTGTTTAGCCATTTATGCATGTGCAGCCAGGCCTGTGAACTTGTCTGCTGACCTCAGTGTAGCTCTTTCCTCAGTGAGACGTTAGTTCTTTCCAAAAAAACAACACTGATTTTCATGAAAATCAGAACTTCATCCTTTCAAGGACCTCACTCCTTTGCCAAATCTGGTTCAAATGGACTGATGGGCTGAAAACAGGCTGGGGCAGAAAAGCCAACACAGTTCAGTTATTGAAGCGAGTTCACTTAGAAAAACTGTGTCAAATAGACAACATGTCTGATTATTAGCTCAAAACTTTTTCACCCTCTCAGGTGGGCTTCACCAGTGAGGGACAGAACCAAAGTCCCAAAGCCCTGTGTCATCTGCCCTGATCCTATGGAGGAGATTAAGTGCTTCACACTTGCATTAGCACCAGGAAGGCTGATGCTGTGGTGGAAAGGCAAAACATTAGTGACACACTGAACCCCACAATGAAGTTTTCTCAAGTCATAACCAGCAAAAGGATCCAGAACCATTGGAAGAGAACACCACACTATTGCTTTGCCACTCCTAAATGCTTGTGGGTGCCCTTTCTCAGGCAGTCATAGCCAAGTGCCTCAAGCTAGTTGAATTTCCTGCCAGCAAGCACCATTTCTTTCTTTTAGGAAAGCACAAATAAGGGACTGCTACAGTTTCTTATTTCAGACATTCCCCTTTGCTCTTTGCTTCAGCCACATGCCATTAGTTGTCACAACCCACATGCACACTCACAGACCAAGGTGAAGTCTAAAAGAGGCAGGAGCAGCAGCTTACTGTCTTTTTCTTCCCCATCATCTATAGTAGTAAGAATTCCTTCCATTTACATCTGTCATCTCATTGCCAGGAGACCTAAAAGCTGAAGTGATCCTTGTCCCAGTTTACACTCCTGCTGCCCTCACTCAACTGATTCGCGCCCCTTCATTCAGGCAGACAGCTCCAGCTATCTGGGCCAGCAAAAGCATTCCTGACAACACAGAAAAGATTTTTATGACTCACTTAAGGCCACTGAACCCAGCAAAGCCCACGCAGATGTGCAATGATAGGAAAAGTAGTTTAAAGCACCATACACAATCTATGGATTGTGTATGGAAAGCATACGTGCATACAGGCTTAGCCAATTTTCCTGACAACCTGCTCGAAGTACTAAAGACAAGGGCAAATTACTCTTTTCTTCTAGTTTCAGGGAAGAGCTGAATTGCTCCAATTGTAGTTTTCACTACACCAACATTGGGAAAAAGAATAAAATGAAAGAAAGATAGAACATACACACAAGATGAAAAACTTCAGCCCAACAAAATGTTTTAGGCACACTGTGATTTATAGGGGAACCTAACCAGTAAATAGCACTACCTGTCTTAGCTACAGAAAAAAGTTATGTAAAACAGTCTCTTGATTATGCTACCATGTGAGAGAGCAATTCTTGCTCCCTATGGTGAAAGCCACAGGTTTAGAGAAAAAATTGTTCCCATGGCATGCTGTAATATGGAATGCAACAAGAACTATTTTGGTCCAAGGGTACTCAAGGCCCAAGTTTGAACTCCGTTTAAAGAGTCCTGTTGAAAAAATATGTCATGACACAACTTTTGGCCTATTCACAAAACCACATAACTGAGGATCGATGGGACCTCTTAAGATCATCTAGTCCAACACCCCTGCTCAAGCAGGGTCACCTGCAGCAGGCTGCCCAGGGCAACAGAACAGGTTGTCCAGCCAGGTTTTGAGTTTCTCCACTGATGGAGACTCCACAGCCTCTCTGGGAAACCTGTGCCAGTGTTTGAGCAGTGTTCTACAGTAAAAAAACCCAAAAGTCCTCTCTTGTGTTCAAACAGAATTTCATGGGTTTTAATGTGCCCGCTGCCGCTTGTCCTGTCAGCAAGCACTACTAAGAGGAGTCTGGCTCCTTCTTCATTCCCTCCCATGAAGCTTTTAGAAACATTGTTAGATTGCCAATGAACCTTCCCCTCTCCAGGTGGAACAGTTCCAGCTCTTTCAGCCTCACCTCATGTGTAAGAGCCTCCATTCCCTTAATCATCTTTGTGATCCTATCTGATGACCTGGAACAGGTTTCCAGATATTAAAACCCTTATGCATGACAGATGGTAGTAAACAAACTTCAATGATCTGCCATGACACTTCTGTACTTTATGGGAAAACCACATGAATTTTTTTCTGTTGCTACTGAATGATGGCTACCAGTGCAAGACAACTCCAGTATCACATGTGAACAAAAGCAAACATTCTGCAGGGCATATTATCTTGTATCACAGCACTGCAAAGGTCTCTTCAGTCCAGCTGGGAATTCAAAATCTTCTTTTCAGAGAAGGCTGAAATACATTTCTGAAGCTATATCAATAGATGGGATAGCTCATTCTGCAGGCGGCTTGCTGACACTGAAGACATTTCTCCCTCCAGGGTTAGTTTCCCTGAAGAACAAAAATAGGGACAGACTAATACAAGCCAACCATTTCTACTCCCCTTGAAGAAAACACTGCTGGAGGTCCCTTTTCTCCAGATAATACTGATAATGCAGCAATTTCTCCTACTCTAACCTGCCTTGAACAGTCCATGAAATGCAGAAATGGCTATCAATCAAAGCTAAAATTAGCCATTTTTCCTGTAGCAATCTTCGCAACCATGTAAGAATTCTTGAGAGATCCATCCAATAAATGTGATTAACAAATGCTAAAAAAGTTCATCTGAACAAAAACAGTTTTACTGGTGGCTTTACTACTGTATTAAGCAATGAAAAGGTTAATAAGTACAGGACTAACTGTAAACTGTTATGAAGTAAGTGTTGGAGGGTGAGTAAATGGAGGAGTTCATTTTTGACACATTGCTGTCTGCTCATTCACCACAAAGTTTAAAGTAAACCATCTTTGCAGCCACAGGTTTTAAGTCACTATTTGTACAGAATGGGCCAAAATAATCCGTTCTGTTATCTTCCTTTATTGCATTTTTGAAGGAAGATGGAGGTACTTTAACCACAAAGACATGTAAATTGCCCCAACCACCATAAGTCTGTGGAGGCAACATAATATAGTCATCAACATAATGCCTACAGTGAGCTCATATAATCAAAAGATTTCTGCAGGTATTCTGAATATCGGCTGGTGTTGTGTGTCCCCTGCCCCAAAACAGACTTTTTTTACCCCAAAATGCTACATGATTACTTTCCAAGTATAAATGCTCTGGACTTTGCCACACAGTTTTTCCACAAGCCTCTAATAATGATGATTATCTATCTGCAAGGCTTTCAACCATTATTATTCCCACCAGCACAAGGGACATGGCAAACATCTGTAGCAAACAAAATCTTAACACTCAGCTTTACTTAGCGTGTAAGGATCTACTGCATGATCCAAATCTGATTCATTCAAAAATAAATCTATAAGGATATATACAGAGTATAACTCTTAAGAAAAGGGGTGATGTGTGATTCATTTAAGGGAGTGTATCTGACTTTCCCTGTAAGAATCAATTGCACCTTTAAGAAATCCTTCAGCAAGAAGCCACCTAATTCATAATGGCAAGTGATCTCTATAGGTGTTTTTCTTCAGAAGGCTATCTAGCATGAGACAACACATCTCCGGAACCTCAAGACAGGAACGCAGTTAGTTCACATACTTTTTGAATTTAAATTAGTACTAAAAGAACATGAACCAACAAAAATGCATGGCAAGATCTCCTCAGGAACTAATTAGCTCAGGAAGAAACAGACCTTACATGGAGCCAGCACAACAAAGTAAAAATGGTCTCCACGAGGCTGAACACCAGCTTAGTGTACCTTGATGAAAGCTACTCAAACTACAGCCTCAGCTTATGTAGTATCTAAACAGAAGGACAGAATGGACAGCTGCAGACAGTTACTCCACATCAATTTTAAGAGGACATCTGATTGTAACTTCTTCATACTAGACATTTAGCAACCTTTTTAAAAAATGATAGGAAACTGAAACTAATTATAAAACATGCAAGCTGAAATAAGATGAATACAACTTACACAAGTAATCTCAAAAAAACTCCCACATCTTAGTGAGAAATAAAACAAATTAACTTCAGAGTATACAAAGTCTTTCATGTTGCTAGCCAGATTTATATGACCGTAGATTCTCAATGGGAAAGAAACCGTAACTGATCAATTAAAACACCTTTTTTGAACTGTTCACGGGAGCTCTGCAGAACAACCAAACAGAGACTGAGGAGCAGGACTTTATGTGGAAACAGTGACAGAAAAATAACTCAGCCACTTCTTTGACTTTCAGATAACAGACAGTTAAACAAAACTTGCTATTAAGGAAAGCATTAATGAATTTCCATTTGGTTTACTTAAGGGCAAAAAAAAATCCTCTAATAATAAGAACCTAATTATGAGCTTTCAGGAGAAATGCTAGCTGATGTACAGTGAGCTCTCCAAAGACAATAGCATGTTTGTTTGTCTATAGTTAATGAGGACAGTACTCATCAATAAGTTTCCAGCAATAGTGGCTGAACTATTATATGAACATGCCCAACTATTCTGCAGTATTTAGAAGGAGGAAAGAACATTAGATTCATCAGCTGATACAAGCTATAAGATAGACACATCTCTATCTGACTTTGACAGGCATCCTTTATACCTTGGCAAGTACATGACATGTAGACCCACTTGAAGGCACTCTTTCACTCAGCTTGAAATACCTGTGATACAAGAGGTAATTTTATTGCATTTAAGTAAGGAAATTTTGTTCCTCAAAGTGTAAAGACTCACTACAGTTATTCAGAGGCTAATGCATTAAATATTTTGTTTAACAAAATTATTTTTTGCTGCTCAAAAAGCTGAATTTTTTCTCAGCTATTTTAATGTTCTTACCCTTGTACAATGACTTAAAATAGTTTTTTTCAATTTTTTTGATGTAAAACTGATCAGTAATCTCTAGGCATTGCATGTGCAGTGTAATGTACTGTCAATATTTACTGAAAATCTTAATCTTAAATTAAGCAAGGCTACTAATTAGGTCAAAAAAATTTCTATCTTGCTTTAATTGCTGGATGAAGTGATACAGGAGCCTCAAATATCAATCACTTGAAAGCCCAAGACAAAAAACCACAAACCCTCAATTCCTGCTTTGTCAGAAATTATTTTTTATGCTTGCAAATGTGTGTTTGAGAGAGGGTGGGGAGCAGACAAGGAGATGTAACATAAAGCAGATGTCCAGAAGCAAGCTATACATACATGTAACAGAGCACAAGTCACGCTGGTAATACCAGCACAAAACAACACTGGTCTCAAGATTTCCATTTTCTTTTAAGTAACCAACACTTGCACTGTATCTCTTTGTCTCTGCCAAAGCAAGAGTATAGACTGTTGGAGTTATGATATGCTATAAGGTACGTGGCAGCTAAGCTGCTTTTTTCTCCTAGTTTCTTTTGCCATGCAACAACTTGTATAGATAATAAAAAACAGCTGAGATACTGAGTTCACTAGTTAAAAGTTGAAAGTACAGAACAAACTGCCATTATACTCCAGAGGTTTAATGTTGATGATACCTAAAGCAGATATTTTGTATTTCCAACCCATCAGAGAGTAGAAGACTGGAGAGAGTAGTATTTTGAAACTGTTTCGAATTAGGGGTTCTAGCAAGACCTGTCAGTCAGGAAAAGATAAACTTTAAACTGAAAAACTAATTTGAATTGTATTATGGCTGATGCATTTTCTTCATTAAGGTGCTGAAAGAATGATAACTATTATAGAGATATCTAAATATGTTCTTCCTTAGGTAGGATTGTTACTGTCAGAAGATGAAGCTTCTGCCAAAATAAATCCTTCAAAAATCTTCTTCTATTAGAAGTTATTACCAGAAAATCAGAGTAAGACTGGATATGTCCTGAAATCATGACCAAGTACAGCAGAGTATTCATTTGCTGAAAGGTTTTTATATGAAGAACTGAAACCATTCTGTTCGTAAAAGCAGGATTAAAAAAAAATCTGAATGGTAAGTTTACCACAGTGGCAACTTACTATTTTATAGCAAGCTATTTCACAAACAAACTACGATTTGTATGTTCTGATGTTCTCTGTTCATTTATCCAAGCCAAGGCTCCATAGTCCAAGCCATGTCGTTTAACCATGAAACATGACACAAGGTTAGATCATCAGCTGACATAAATATGATAATTCCATTAATTTCACTGACCATTAAAGACTCAAATGAAATATGGACTAGCAGTCTAACCCTACTTGAACTATCACCCATTTATTTTAGCTATGTACATGGAAAAAACCAAACATATTACCATGGAGTTGCAGTAGTTATTTGGAGGCAGAAATGTTGCTGGTTTACAGCATGTTCCTAATACACTTTTCTTCTCTGGGAAGGTAGGAGAAGGACATAAATCATTAAAAGCAAAATAGAAAATCACTACCAAAAAAATCTATGAACTAGAAAAAACCACACAGATTCCTTCATAAGTATACTTAGTTCTTCAAGCATAAAGGGATTACACATTAATACTAAATGTTTGTAGAATACTTTAAATAAAACATGATAATTTACTCAAGTCTCTTTCTTTTTAACCTTTCCTTTCATGTCTACCTATCATAATAACATATATGACTTTACCAATATATTCACATAATTTGCCCCCAGCGAGCTATAAAATGTCAGCTATAGCAGTACAATTTTTTTTTCAGGCAAGACTGATTGAACAAGGATGTGTAACTTTTTTTTAAAAAAGACAAATGTCTTCATTCAGCTCCTCTGTCTTCCAGGATTTTGTTTCTGTAACACAACCATTTTGATATACTACTTAAACTGAAAATTTGCTTACAAAAATTAAATTTTAAGCTGGAAATACAAAACTAATTTTATACAGTAGAAAGTGAAAAGATTCAGTATTATGCTTACTTCTATGTGAGTTTAGCCTAAACATCTAGATCTTGCAGTCAAGTCATACCAACTAAACTCCAAATCTTCTTGAGATTTTTTTCCCAGTTTGTTCCTATGTGACACTACAAGATGAGGTTACATTGAGGGTAGAAGGATCTCAGCCTATCAATAATCACAGCTTTCCTCCTTAGCTGATGGTCCTCCAGAAGCATCTGACATACAAAACTAATACCTTTTGATCCTAAGTTTTTCCACCTTCCCACAGTTTTCTGCACTGACTGCACACTTCTGAGAGTATTGTATTTATTTTTAGTAGCCTCTTCTGTGTAGATTTTTACCTGGTCTTTGTGGTATGATCCAAGTGACTACTACTCAGGCATTAAGGAACGTGACTGGGATCTGGTATGTGTTCATTCTCTTACCCTTCCTTTAAGAAAAAAAGGCCTATGCTGTTACATGTTAAGGTTGGGATTACAAAAATCACATACCAGCACAAAATATTGCTATTTATAATGGAAGAAAGTCAAAGCAACACTCCTTGCACTTCAGGCAGGAACTGGTTAAGACTACAACAGTACCCAGTTTGGGGATAAGTTAATTGCAGCCCTTTGAGACTATGAGAAAATTTCTTTTTTTCACATGTATAACTAGTAATACAAGTGTTTAAGAAATACTTTGACCAGGTAAATCTAGACTTTGATGTTATATCTCTTTTCCCAGCACCATGGGACCAAATAATAATCAGTTCTGACCCAGCCAAGTAAATCAGACTGGATTCCTCTAATCTGTGTAGGTTTGTCTGGAACTCTAAAATCCCTTTTGCCTGGTCCCTACACCAGGGGTCTGGAAGGATGTACAAGAACTGTTACAGTGACATACAATGAAAAATTCATATAAGTGGAAGGGACCTCTGGAGCACTTCTAGACCAAACATCCTGCTTAAAGCACGTGCAGTTAGAGCAGGCTACACAACTGAGTTTTTAGTCTACTACTCTGGGCAACCTGCTCCAGTGTTTCATTGCTCCTATGGGGTTTGCTCCCCTTGTAGAGTCAGCATGTTCCATGTTCTAACTTGTGTCTGTTGCCCCTCATCTGTCCACCTTACAACTCTAAGAACATTCTGGTTCCATCTCTCTCCTCTACAGGTTGAACAAACCCAGCTGGTTCTCTTGGCCCCTCCTCATACATCACACTGTCCAGCCCCACTAAGCTTCCTGTTGGTTCTCTGCTGGAGTCATTCCAATATGTCAATGACTCTCTGGTGCTGAGGAGCCCAAAAAGATATAGTGCTCCAACAGTAGCCTCTGAAGGGCAAGGCACAGGGCAAGAATCACTTCCCTCAACCTGCTGGCTACACTCCTGTTCTTATACTCAGCCTGGTATGACATCTGTCCCTGAATAACTTCTCCTTATGAAGAGAATGCAGGACTTGCTGACTATGCCAATTTTAAAACACTTTTGTTCTGCCAAGAATCAATGCAACCTGAAACAGCCAAGTGTTATGAATACTTAATACTAATCTCCTCTTGGTTATTAGCTAAGTTTAGCATCAGTCTATGGCTAACAGAAGAGTTAAAGATCAGCAGCCGTATAATGCTGCTCTGAGACAAAAGTTTACTAGATGCAGGATATCAGCATGCCTGCCAGTGACAGCACACTGATTTATGAGTGCTGAAAAATCAGTAATTTGAATAAAGGATAGGTTTGGAACAGAATCCATTTATGGCCATCCATAAAGACTGTGTAGCAATAAGTGCAGTAAGGCAGCCATGGGAATGGATGATTGGGAATTTCCTGTGGAAGTAACATTTTTATTTTCCACAGTAAGAATTCCCACTCAGCTACTATGACATTGTTTGAAATCTAGAATGTTTCCTGTACAGGTGCTCCATGAATGCTGGAACTGCAGAAATGCTTGTGAGGCTAAACAGCACACAAACATGTTCTGTCAACAGTGCAATCACAATTTAAAAACATGTTTAAATATACTGATAAAGAGGCATGGCTTACCAGCCAGGAAGCAGTAAAATAAGAACTGAATCTGGAGCTTACCACTAATTTGTCATATAAGCACCATTAAGTCATTTCACTACCTTCACCTCTGGGTTCTTACCAGCTATTAGCTCTATTTACATACTTGACTACCATTAACCCTCAAATCAATATAGGTCCTTTTTTTTAGCAGCTGTTATGTTTTCATAGACCTTCATAACTCACATTTCCTTGCTCATATAATGTGAAAAATAGCTGGTGGTGCTTCCCCAAAGTACCTCCCACTGAAAAGAGTTACATTTGCTGCTGGTGTGAACTGGAAGTATCAGTGAAGGGCAGCTCTCACACTAGCAGAAATGTCACTGTAGGAAACTAAACAGTAACATGCATACAAATCAGTATAAATTTTAATATCTGATAGGTTTTCCCTTCTTGGACAAGAGAATTTATTCTATTAGAATAATAATGTTCCCTCAATATTTATAATTTCCATTAGTTTTCAAATGACTGCAATACACAAGATTTTTACTTTACTAGTGCAGTTTGCTTCCCTGTGAGACAGTGGCATATAGTTCTGGTACTTGACTCCATGAATGCTTAATAATGCTAGATACAGGATTTGGACTTCCAGCAAGGACTGGTGAACTGAGGTTTATCCAGCAAATTACAAATGATTGCAGAGTTTGATTTGAGCAGCTGAGCAGTATCGTTATATTGAAAAATCTCTATAAGATTCACAGTAATAAGCCCAGGATGGTCCTGTTGCTGTAGGATGAAGTTGAGCCACCTCCAGTGCACAGCTTCAAAGTCCAAGGCTTGCAGTCCTTTTAGTAGAAAATATCCTTTTCATTGTGTCATTCATTGAAAAACTATAACACACTTGGTAATATAGGAACTTTATCTGGTATCATTACTATCTATGTCTGGGATCGTTTAGCCTAGACTGGGACTCTGTAGCCTGGAAAAGAGAAGGCTTGTGTTAGGGTGAGGGGCAGGTCTCATCAATGTGTACACATACCTGAAAGGAGGCTGTAGAGAAGAGGAAGCCAGGCTCTTTTCAGTGGTGCCCAGTGACAGGACCAGAGGCAAGGGGCACAAACTGAAACACAGGTGGTTCCCTTTGAACATCAGGAAACACTTTTTTACAGTGAGGGTGACTGAGCCCTGGCACAGGTTGCCCAGAGAGGTTGTGGAGTCTCCACCCTTAGAGATATTCAAGAGTTGTCTGGACATGGTCCTGGGCAACCAGGTCTGGGTAGCCCTGCTTGAGCAGAGGGATTGGACACGAGGTCCCTTCCCACCTCAGCCATTCTGTGATTCTGTGAACTGCCAGGCTCAGAGGGTTTTGGTAACTGGCACAAAGTCCAGGCGGAGGCAAGTTACTAGGGGTATACTCAGGGGCTGATACTGGGTCTAATACTATTCAACCACTTCATTAACGATCTGGGTGATGGGACAGAGTGCATCCTCAGAAAGTTCACATATGACATAAAACCAGGAGTAGTGGCTAATAGACAAGATCATTGTGCTGCCATTCAGAGGGACCTCAATAGGCTGAAGAAGAAAGCAGAGAAGAACCCATGAAGTTCAAAAGGAAATGTGAAGTCCCGCACTGGGGAAGAATAACTTCAAGCATCAGCATGCAGTGGCAGCCAACCAGCTAGAAAGCAGCTTTGCAGAGAAGGACCTGAGGGTCAAGATAAACATAAGCCAACAATGTGGTGCAGCCCCATGTAAGACCAGCACAGAGCAGAGGGAAAGCTTAAGAAGAAAGAGGCAGCAAGAGAAAAAGTAGTAAGGAGCCGCAGAAGGAAACTGGTACACACCAACCCCAACTGCCTGTGCCACCCATCACCTCACAAAAGAGACTGAGAATAACCCACAGCAACAATAAGGGAGATGATGACAAGGAAGATCGAAGAAGTGTCTGGAGAAAAGTTAAGTCTTGGAAGAGGGAAGGAAAGGTGTTTTCCCCAAGTCTTGTTTGTCTTCTTTCTCAATACCCCAATCAATTTTTGCCAATCGGCAATAAATTCTCCAGCTGGAGTCCGTTTAGCCCATGACTGCCCTTTGATTCCTGCAGTCATACCCAACCATCCCTCAAGCCCCCTTTGACACTTTTCCCCACATGCACACATGTAGAACCTACCCCCACAGTCTTAGAAGTCACCCTGCTGTTCCCTACAGACCCTCAAAATTTCCCTTGACCTGCACCCATACTGCACCAGCATCCCAACAACTAACAAACCCACCACAAGATTATGCCGCCAACAGTGCCCCTGATACCAAACACTAACCAAGTACACCAGTCTCTCTAGTCAGAAAACATTTTCTGCATGTTCAGTCATCGCGTGGAATTTAGTCTCAGGTTGTTACTCAAGAATGTAAAAGTTGCTTTCTTACCTCAGTTTTGTTTCACCCCAGTGCTGCTATGTCAGCTGGTGTGGCCCATCGTGCATGTAGCTCTGCAGAGCTGGAGCAGTGCTGTTGCTCCAGATTAGATCTATTTGCTCTACTGTCCTGATCCTCCCTGTTTTCTCAATCACCTATGAGAGAAAGCAGAATCAATAAGACAACATCAGCAAGCCACCAAAACCTAAATACACTTGTTCTGATTTTCACTTAGAATTTAGCTGTGTTAACTGCAGCACTTGTACAACGCAAACTCTACAGCTTCTGCTCAAGTTTTGGCATGGTAGCTCAAAAACTAAATACAATATAACTGCTGTGTGATTTACTAGTATGTTACCTAACTGAACAGTTCCCCAGTCTCAAGCAATCAGAGTAAAAACTTTTTCTGAAGCAACTTTACTTTGAAAGCAATCATTGTCCTTTATTCTAAAGTACAATGTCTGGTGTCTTCCCTGAAAAATTTCACATGCACAGTAAGAAGAGCTGTGTTAAGGATTTAAACAACAAAAATGTATGTGGGATATAACCTATTCCACAGGGGAAAAACATTATGTATACAGCAGGAAATCAATAATCTGATCTATATTAATTAGAGACTACATAGGAGACAGTGACTGAAATAAGAAAATGTCTGAAATACAGCCAAAGGGCAGTCTCACTGCTTGAAAACAGCCCAGTTAGTTACCTTAGTGAGCTCAGCATACCTGAGACAAGATAAAACCCTGTCCAATTTTCTTTCTTACTTGGAGGCGAGAAAGAACTCTCACCTCATCTCTGTCAGGGATCAGATGTCTGGACACGGTCCTGGGCAGCTGGCTGTGGGTGGCCCTGTCCAGGCAGGGAGGCTCAACCTGAGGACCTCCTGAGATCCCTTCCCACCTCAGCCATTCTGTGATTTTGTGTCATTGCCTTTGTACAAACACAATGGTGACACTGCTTTGCCATTTAAACCTGCAAAAAATCACAGACAGCAACTTCAGGTTAAGATTATTAAAACAGATAAATTTTCTGTCAAGTATGTGTACAGAGACCTATTTGCTTTGTCAGGGCCCTGAGGGCACTTACCAGCCTTAACAACGTTGCCCTGCCTCCCCCAGGCTCCCCACACTGCCTATGACCAGGAGGCCATTTTAGTTCCCCCGGGGCTCCCCCAACCCTGCCCACAGCTACGACCAGGAGGCCATTTTAGTTTACCAGGGCTCCCCCAACCCTGCCCACAGCCCAGGACCCCATCTCAGCCCCCCGAGGCCAGCTACCCTGCCCTAGTGATGCAGCAGCAAGGCAGTCAGCAGCCCCCCACAGCCCTGCCTTACCCAGCCGTGGGCCCTGCCACACCAGGCCCACCCAGGTCCCAGCCTGGCCTCTGCCCAGCCACATCGCCGTGGCACTGCCCAGCCATGTCTGACCCTTGTTCTCCTCACCAGGCATGATCCTGACTCCCAGCTGCAGGCCAGTGGCCTGGCCTGGCCCTGTCACCACAGCCCAGCCTGGCAGCCGCTGGATGCAGCTACAGACTCTCCCTCCATCATCTTCTATGTTTCTGTTCCTGTACTATCAAAACACTAGTGATGCTGCCACTGTAATGTGTTTTTTATGTAAGTCCACATTTCCTTGAAAAATTGCTTCTGTCTTTTTATTCTGCCCTAAATATTTTTTGCGTTCTTTACAGCACTCGCCCAGATCACAACAATTAACATAGAATCCATTTACAAGCTTAAAGTAATGAACAACACAGGAAAGACTTCATGTAGTTGAAATGTTCATTATATATCTGCTTGTCTCCCAGAGCTTTTTTGCTTTGGAGCGAGAATTTCTTTCTCGTTATCACCTTTCTCCCAGCCTAATTTGACATGAAGACTCTACTTTGCTGTTTACCATATTTCATCTTCTAGAAAGTACTTTTTTTTCCCATAATTATTACATCCCCTGTTACTCATACATATGCTAAAAATGGCAACAAATTCCCACATTAAAAATGTAATTGTACCTTGTATGTATAAGCAAAGATATATGTGTACTTGTCAAATTAAGATTTTTCCCTTATGTGCTGCAGTACAGCCATCCCACATACCACTGTTGTCCTCATGCACAGAAAATGAAAGAAAACAGGAGTATCACTTCATACAGACACAACTAGCTCATCCTCCATATCTCAATTGTTATTTAAACTAGTTGATCAAAAAAATTAAATACCTCAAATCATAGTAAAGAAAAAAGCGTAAAACTTCTAAATCAATACTTGTGTTATCTACCCAACCATGATACTTTGAAGTCAGTATGGACCCAGTCACATAGAATCATGGAATCATTTAGGTTGGAAAAGATCTTTAATATCAAATCCAACTGTTAACCCAGGACTGCCAAGTCCACCACTAAACCATGTCCCTAAGGACCATATTTACATGTGACTCAACCACCTCCCTGGGCAGCCTGTTCCAATGCCTGACAACCCTTTCGGTGAAGAAATTTTTCCTCATGTCCACTCTAAAGCTCCCCTGACACAACTTGAGGCCATTTCTTCTTGCCTGTGGCTTGCTACTTGGGAGAAGAGAACAACACCCACCTCACTACAACCTCCATTCAGGTAGTTGTAGATAAGGTCCCCCCTCGAGCCTCCTTTTCTCCAGGCTAAACACCCCAGTTCCCTCAGCCGCTCCTCATAAGCCTTGTGCTCCAGCCCCTCCACCAGCTTCGCTGCCCGTCTCTGGACACGCTCCAGCCCCTCAGTGTCCCTCCTGCAGTGAGGGGCCCAAACCTGAACACGGCATTCGAGGGGCGGCCTCACCAGTGCCCAGTGCAGGGGGACGGTCACATCCCTATAGTTAGACCAGAAGGAGAGTGATAAGTGAGTGTAAGTACTTTCCTAAATACATTAAGTATTACATATATACTTGAATGCATATTTAGCATCACTGGAGTTAAATTCTAAGCATTTTTCTTAAGTGTTTAGAGTCACTGTCTTCAGGACAAAGAAATGACAATATACACCTTGTGTGAGCACAATCTTTGAGTATTAGTTAAGATTAATAACTGTGTTTTTTTAAGGCACTAGCAAGATTAATTTTTGCAGTCATCTTAGGGTTCCAGAGATCTGGCTGTGGATTTTACCTGTGTAACTCACATTTACATATCCTGAGGACATTTCTAGGGGAGAAGCAAAATTCAACTCCAATATTAAACAATGTTAAGTAATTTAAAACTATGTAAATGGGTCTATACTGTAATGTCATAAAAGTGTGGTCTATATTATCACAAAATTATGCTGAATACATTCATTTTCATTTTGGTGGAGCTTTTTGTTTGGTTTGGATTTGTGTTGTATGTGTGGAGAATATATTTTCTTTCACAGAATCACAGAACGGCTGAGGTGGGAAGGGACCTCTAGAGGTCATATGGTCTACCCACCTCCACTCAGGTAGGGCCACCTAGAGCTGGTTGCCCAGGACCATGTCCAGGTGGTTTTTTAGTATCTCCACGGATGGAGATTCCATAGACTCCCTGAGAAACCTGTGCCAGTCTCAGTCACCCTCACAGCAAAGTTTTCACATGGTGGAGAGCAGACAAATTATTCTCTCTGAGTACTATTCCATCAGTATATGGCCTTTCCCCACCACCTCCACACCAACACCCCCCAGCCATTTACCAGCTAACTGGCAAACAGCACTTTTGATAATGCAATTATTTTTATATTTATTGAAAGATTAAAATATGACTCCCTTGTGTGCCAAAAACACCTGGAAAAAAGCGGAAGTTCAGAGATTCTAATGTGGCACCAGAGTGACAAAAGAGTAACTCTGAAGCAGAAACAGTTGTCGTGATCACCAACACAGTTCACAAAACTAAAAATATATGAGAACTATGAAAAATGTTCATGAGGAACATTTGAGTAAATCACAGAACAAGTTGAGTCATTTAGTGGAACGCAACTGAAGGAACAAGAGCTCATTGATATGCCACTGGAAAATATGTCTTAAATGTAGTCAATCCACTGCCAATACTGTAATATTGTCGTAGCAACTGTAATTAGGACAGAATAACATTTAAGAGCATCTTGAGTACTAAACACAAGCAGAGTGGTGATGCTGCCTCTCTCTGGTCATTAGCTATGTATCAGATGCAGTTTGATCACATTTTTCATAGCTTCCAGACTGATTTACACTGTGTAGGGACTTAACCCAAAACATTTTATATATCAATCTTTACAGCTCTTCAAAATGTATTTTAACATTATTTGATTTCCCAGTAGAGGAACAGACACATACAGTGTATTTATAGATCATCCAGCACTGTCTAGTCTGGGAAATGAACCATCTATTTTAAAAATGTATTTGTTTTGGTTCTATTTCCAAACTGATGACTAAAATATTTAAAATACCTAAATAACAAATAAACATTTTTTGACATTTTCTCACAAAAAGCAACCTCTCTGAGTTGTGAATGAACACAATTTGATAACACCAAGAGCTGAAGAGCAAGTAAGAATAGACATGCAGATAAGAAATGAAAAATGCCCAAATATCATTTGCCATATTCTTCCATATTCACTAGAGAGTATGGATTTTTATTTGTGATCTTGAATTAAGCCCACACCTTTCATTACAGATAACAGCCAAATTTTCAACGTAAATGCAAAATAAAAGCATGAGCTCACATCTTCTTCTCTCATTTATTTTGTTTTAAAATAGATAAGCCATAGAGTCCTTCTTAAGCATGGAAATGCACAGAAGCCACAATGTTGACAGGTCTGTCAGCTTTTACAGGTGTACTGGGTCTGGCTGGGATGGAGTTAATCTTTATCACAGCAGCCTGTATGATGCTGTGTTGTAGACTGGTGACCAAAATAGTGTTGATAACAAATGGATGATTTAGCTATTGTTGAGCAGTGCTTGCACAACATCAGGACTTTCTCTGTTCCTCACACTGCCCACCAGCAAGCAGACTGGGGGTTGGCAAGGGGCTGGGAGGGGACACAGCTGGGATGACTGACCCAACCTAAGCAAAGAGATATTCCTTACCATATAATGTCATGTTCAGCAATAAAACTGAGGGGAAGTTTTTTCCAAAGTAGCTGGGGACTGGCCAGGCATCGGTCTGTGTGATGAGTGACTGCTTTTCTGCTTTTGTGTCACTTGTTTGCTTTTTTTCTTTTTTTTACCCCTTCACCTACTAAACTGTCTTTATCTCAACACATAAGTTTATCATCTTTGCCATTCTGACTTTCTCTCCCGTCTCACTGCAGCAGAAAGTAAGCAAGTGACTGGCAAGGGGCAGCGAAGAGAGCAGGGAGCAGGGTGAGGGGGTTGCCTGCCAGCTGGGATCAATCCACCACAAGTTTCACAATATCTCATTTCACTTGTTTTTTATTGTCCAGTGTATCCACTGATGGAAAAAATCCAAATTGTACTTATATAGTTCAAGGCCATTCTTAAGTTTAAAAAAACCCAGAGAATTAGTCAAATACTAAGTTTTTCATCAAGGAATGAACTTTTTCATAGACTCGTAGAATCATAGAATGGTTTGTGTTGGAAAGGACCTTAAAGATCATCTAGTTCCAACCCCCCTGCCATGGGCAGGGACACCTTCCACCAGACCAGGTGGCTCAAAGCCCCATCCAGCCTGGCCTTGAACACCTCCAGGGATGGGGCATCCACAGCTTCTCCGGGCAACCTGTTCCAGTGTCTCACCGCCCTCACAGGTGGTGGAATTTCTTCCTAATATCTAATCTAAATTTACCCTCTTTCAGTTTAAAGCCATTACCCCCTTGCCCTATCACTACAGGCCCTACTATAAAGTCTGTCCCCATCTTTCTTATAAGCCCCCTTTACATATGGGTTTTTCTATGGTTTTAAACTGCCCTGTTTTGCCTTGTATTCAGAGAACAACTGGAGCTTGATGCTCTGACTTTGGGCATCCATACAGTTTTATCTCTACCTCAAACAGTAGCACCACTGATTTTAAAAAGTACTTCTCACATCAATAAAGGTAAGTAGATACATTAGTAACAGAACAAGAGATATGATCAAAACAATTTACAGTAAGATACTTTTTCTGACTGCATAACTCAGCCAGCTAATTGTGCTCCTATGCAAAGCAAAGACACACTGCGAATTCTGAAACCATTCAAAAACATTTTAATATGTTCTCTAGTACAGAATCTCAAGGAAAAAAAAACCCGAGATAATATTTCTTTTGTGAAAAGTCTAAAAAGATTGGGAGTAGAGGGCAGGCACGTATTGGATTCTCCATCACTAATAAAGGAGAAAATTATACCATTCTCCAGTAGTTTTGACTACCCTATATCTTATTAGCATTTGATTTTTTAGGTTTGGGGGTACCTGCTTAAAATTTTAAATAAGAGAAAATAGCAGTGTCAGTCTTACAGATATATGCTTTCTAAAAGTAATCTTTTGGTAAAGTAACTCATCAAGGAAAAGACAGAGAAAACTCCAAGGAAGCAAAAAAACCCAGTGAAAACAGGGAAGGCCAAACAATCTATGAAAAAACTCAGTTTTAATAATTGCAGGTGTTCACTATACTTAATATGTTTTAATCATCCTTTTCAACACGTACCTTTTAATTATTTCAAAGGCACCAAGGAAAGGGAAAGAATATGGCAGGTTAGTTCATTTTTGTATACTTTTAAGTTAGTCTCCTCACTCTAAAAATTGTTTACAAGAATAGTAAAATTAACATTTCTTGGCAAAGGATGACATTCTACTGTCTGTTTGATCCTAAGTTTTTATCAATTTTTTTTTATTTGAACTGCATTTCTTAGTATTCTGAAATGAAGTCCTAGAAAATTATGAAACAATGCAGATTCATATCTGACCAAGCAGGCTATTTTTCCATGTGCTGAATTGCTAGCCACTTACAGTAAAAGGAGAACTCAGGGGGTTTTGTGCTTTTGGGAAGGGATACCACTCAAGTAACAAATAATAAACTATTGTGTCTATCTATAAACACAGGGAACACAATGTATTCACCAAATTCTTTGCTAACCACATTAAGAACTTCTTTTTACCTTTACATCTTTATTATGAGGTAAGGATTCATTCATCCCATAACTGTCATTCATCTGTTACACCAAAAAAATAATCAGCTTATCCAATAAGACATAAAGCTCCAGCTGTGCACTACCAGCACTTGCAGACTCAGCTACTTTACAGCCACTTACAGCTACTTACATGCTACTTACATGCATCTGTAACCATATGATACTGTGTCACCTGAGGTCCTTATATACATTTATGACTTCAGTACTTCTTTCAATCCAACATCTCTTACCTCAAGTGAAAAGGGTTCAAATTTACATCATAAACCACAAAAATAACAGGCAGAGTTTGATTCATCATGCAGTTTAAAAACACTATTCACTTCTGGAGCCAGCAACAGAAATCTACATTCCTGGTGCCCAGAGAGGCACACACAGTTACCTGTATAGCTGAAAAGACAGCTCCATCCAAGAAATAAAAATCACCCTTTCACACATATCTGCTGTAGGAATGATTGGTGTTATAAAGCTGAAGGGAAGGACCTTCCTCCTCGAGAAAACAATACAAAACAAAACAAAACTTCTGTGTACCATTTAGTACAAGGGTCTCGGAAGTAAAAATCATCACTTACATTATACCTAGAAGTAAACGGACTTAAGAATTCACTGCTGTGATTGAGGTTTTACGGTTTTAGCTAGAAGTGCTGTTTGTTTCTCCACAGAACAAGACAGCTGAAAAAAGCTCAGTGTGCCTAAACAAAACAGATTATTTACTTTTTCCAGCCATATCAGCTAGTCTAACCAAATATACTCTCTTTGCCTTCAGTCATTGCTTCACGATAGCCTTGATAGTCATGGATGCAACAGATATTAAGAGTATGGCATCATGAGGCTATGGTCTCATTCATCTCCTGTCCTTGCTCTTGACTCCACAAACTTAGGATCTGCCTTGGTTTCTCCTAGTTATTTTTCTGTTCATTTGTCTTGCTCAATGTATCTCTTCCACATACGGATACCATGATAAAAACAACACTGCCACGTCAACACATTCACCCCCAGATACTAAATTTCTTTACTCACTTCAAATAGGAATGACTCAGAAAAAAATCTTTTTCTTCTGGAACATGTTCCATCTGTTCTACTTGTGCTGCCAGTAATGATTAGGAGAATTATTTCTATCAACAGTCTGTACAGTCTGTAGTTTAAACTACATCTATCAAACAATACAATATCTTACTTTCACTTCTATTTTTATCTGATTTTCATTTATTAACTTATTTCTCCTTTAATGATAAAAATGTCACTTACTTCATGTCACATGCATAGTTATTGAGGAAAAGGAAAAAGAAGTGAGTGTCATACATAATTTACAATTTCTTTTGATTAACCATATTCTGTTGGCAGAACTGCTCATTTTTCATGTAAAAAGCTTGGAAGCATTGGGTAGTTCTACTGGACTGACACCATATAAAAGCTTCTGATCAATTATTCACACACAGATTAAAGTGAATTAAAGCTGTAATCTTGGAACATCAGAAAAATATAAAATGACCAAGATTATTAATATGAAAATCTTCCAAGAAGTTGTAAAAGTGAAATTCTCAGCTACAAGCCTACTGTTATCTTTTTGGTCCAAAAGTCAAAGGCAAATTTACTTTCTTTTTTTAATATGTTCATTCATTCTTTCACAATTTCTATTAATTCTGCCAAAGACTTGAGAGAATCTTATTATTAAAGGAGACCATTTCAAGGGAAAAGTGCAGAAATAGTTCACAGGATCGGTTTAGTTTTAAGCTCACCTCAAGCCCTATGCAGTCCACTCATGACTAACAAAGGCAGTCTGGAGCTGAACAGTTCTTTCTCATGATGTCTAGAAGCTGTAACATTTACCTCCTCAGTTCTGTCACCAACAGGGAAAAAAAGAAAAAAAAAACCCCTAGCATCATGGAGCAACATTATTCTGTAATAAGAGCTCCAAAGAGCTGTCAGAGTCCAGTCATGCCTTTGTCAACAAGTTTTAGCACTCATTTTGTTAAGGCTGAGGATATCATTCAGAAAATCTAGATAATGTACAGCCAGCCTCTCACCTGACACCTCCTTTTGCACCGAGTTGCTGGTCAGTTATGATCCCAGTAAGAAAGGCACTCAGACTCTGGTAAGGCATCATTTAGAATTCTATTTTTTAGAGATAACACTATGAGAGAAAAGTAAATGTAATTTACATCCCTTTAGATGCTCTGAGTAGTGTAGCATCGAATGAGCCTCTGATCACATGTAGCCAGCACATCATGCAGACCACATCCATAGACTTTTGGTCATTTGAGCTATTACTGGATTTTATTGCAAGAAAAAAATAATAATTTCTACTGTCAAACAGAAAGGATGTTCGCATGAAATCTCGCTGTACTTTTAGATAAAGGCAAGGCCATGCAGGTGGTGTCGTTGCAGGTACCTGGTGGGAGCTGCCTGCAGGCTCTCCTTTCACAATGAGCTGGCTGAGTCTATCTCCAAGCCAAGGGACTCAAGCAGCACAGCACCAGCCTGAAGGCAAAGCTGGCTGTGCAGCCCAGCCCAGCCCCATCCTGGGCCTGATCAGGTTGACTGTTTTGTGGATCACAAACTCCGCAATGTACAATGGTCTTCTGGTCAGGATCACTACACACATCCTTCAGTCTGTTTCCCCTAGAACGTTTGTGTGACTGATGCTGTATTTTTTTATAGAGGAACAGTATAATTCTGAAAGGCATTTAAATTTCTCCCCAGAAGTTCAACACAACCATCTGTAGTCTCCCTCTCTCACAGCCACTGTCCTGCTACAAAGGGAGCACAGGGCCACTCATGGAGCTCTGTGCTCCAAAATTCTGCTTCCACCACCCCTTCTCCTTTCTTGTAACTGTGTACCATTAAATACATCATGCAGAAATTAGCATTGGGTCAAGTCATTTGCACAAACACACAACTAATTTTCTTCCCAATCTACTTGCTCAGTTGCACTCAGCACTTAGGCTTTCCTGTGGCTTTTTACCTTTATTTAGCCTTTCCATTCACTCCTTTCTCAAACAGAACACGCTCCTTATTTCCATCAGTCAGTTCTACTTATTCACCTCTTTCTGCTCATCCCAGCTATGCAGAAATGGGGGTTTGCATGCATGCACATTTCACCTGCTCACAGCCCCTCTCTCTGAACATCCATCATTCTTCACTTCTGTATGCAAAACAAAATACAGAGAGGGACTACGACATTGTATGAATGTGTGTGTATATATCTACACACACATTTTCCATGTGTGCTTTGGTGTATATTTATCCACAAGCACGCACACATAATACACATGCACTTGGCTGGGTTCTGGAGTAGAAGAGGATACAAGCAAGCTCAGTAGGACACAATACCAGATCCTCACAGGGAGTGAATGGAACAGAGTTGTTTCTCCACCTGCAAGCTGCGATATGTAGGATCTTTATCACTGCTGCTCTCAGGGCTGAGCAGAGCTCAAATCCAAGGGTAAATTAAACCATCTAACTGCATACTCAGAGTCTGAAAATAAGGAAAGCTGAAGCCCTGCACCTAGAAATCCCTGTACCTGACCCCCAGGGAGAATGAATTTTATGTCCTGCCTGTACAAGTCACTTTTTTCTGTACTAATATTCAAATTGTGGTGCAGCAGAAGTAGCCATAGAGAATAAGTGCTGCTTACCTCTATGCAGAACACATAAAAACAACCAGGGCCACATTGCAGCTTGCTCTACACTGACGCTTAATGCAGTCATCGTGCCTATCGTGGCATTTGCAGATAGGAGACCAGCACCCAGATTAAACTGGCCATTGCACGCCTCAGTCAGTGCACGGACAGAAGTTTTCAGGAAAGCTAAGGTTAGAAACTTCTTGTAGGTATCTATAGAAACACACCTGTTCTCTATGAAGGCAAACCTCAATCCTAATGTGACAAATGAGGTATGGCATCTTCTACCACAGGAAAGAAAAGTGAGCGGCACACAAAAATACCTGGTATGTCTGTGAAATGCTTAAAGGAGCACTTGCCTTTTTGGCTTAAATCTTTTTTTTTTTTCAGTTTCATTAGTTCATTGACTAAGTAATATTCAGAAAGTCAGCTTCTATTAGGGAAGACAAATTTCACTCCATTAATGCTCAGAATTAAAATAATTCAGTCACAAAGGTATGCTGAATTTTTATCATACATCAGGTGCCTCCTTTTCATCATCACCACCACACTGCAAAGCAAATATACTATTGTCACAAGCATGGGTGATTTAATCACTAAATAATGAAATGCTGCAATCAGAAACATAGCATGCCAAGCCTCTGGGTCTAAATGAGAAACTCGAATCAGTTTTAAACAGTTTAGTTGTTCCAGGTACTGCAACAATATTTGAATTCATATTTTTTTAATAGAAGGAGACAATCTGACAGTGTCAAAAATGCCACTGTCTAAGTACAAAACTATACATACTGTAGGCACTTCTCTGTTGCCTAATTCTATTTCAATTCTTCAAGCAGCTGTTTCGTTTGTTGTGATCGTTCATTATCACTAATTTTCATAGATTTTATTTCCCTATATTTGGGGGTTTTCCATTATGGCCACAGAACCTTTAGTATCACTATTATTTTCTAAATCCATCTAGCTTTGTCTTTTCAATAAATATACAGAACTCGTAGTTGCGAAAACAGGAACCAAGTATAACAACAGGTTCCAGCGTCAGAAGACAAAGTTCACCTAAAATTACACTGAATATAATAATTCTTGCAGACCTGGCTCACGGTGGTACTTTTTAATACCAGAAGTGAGCGATGCTGGGGACCAGCCTCCTTAATTCTGGTAGTTTGGGTGCTGTTTGAGGCAAGCTGCGGTGACACGCTCCTGCCGGGACTCTTGCTGTGCACTGCCCTCTCGTGGATTGGTGTCAAAGGAACCCGAAAAGAACCCTAACACACCAAGAATATACATACACCTGTCCTAGGTTGCTCTCCCAAGCCCTGCGAAGACTCTACATGCTTGAATTCGGCCACAGAAGTACGTCCACAGGAGTTCATACTTATATATATATATATGTATATATGTATATATAAGCATTTCGAGAACTGTTCTCAGGCAGGGATAAATATATTAACACTTTGCACTGCGTGTACTTCAAATTGCAGCTCTTCATGTCTTCAGGGAATACCTATTCATAGGAGTTTACATCAAAATATCTCTTAGATTGGAACTTGATAATTTCAGCTACAAAGCTTTCTCTTTGTATCCATTATAATTGAAAAACACTTTAAATAATGAAGGCCTTAAGCTACTTCAGAATCAGGCCAAGTATTTTAAAACGAAACCAAAGTCTACAGAGGTTTTTAATAGGCATTTATAAGTAACAGAAAGTATTCAGAACTCATGTAAATTTATTATATAATCTTTTTAGGCCAAGGCTGGTAAAACATCCACATTTTGACTACCAGAAGGTACATTTTATACAAGCTGAAAAAAAAAGAATAATTTCAACGCAACTGACACATTGAGCAAGACAGATCTGCAAATATCCTAAAAAAAGATCCTTTGAGAATCAACACTGTTGTTCACTCCTTGTGATAATATGAGTTACTCTACATTTCAGTCTTCTGAAATTCACAAATTCCTGGCTGTTTTTGTTTTTTTAAAATCATACAGGGTAGGTGTGGTGATGTGCTTCCCCCACCCCCAGCATCCTGACCTAACAATGAATGACTGTATTCAGCACAAAGTGGAGTCGGGAGTTTGATTTGAGCAGCATGTCTATCTGGCAAAACAGGTAACAGATGCAGGCTAAAAAGCAAACCAACTGAGTGACACCCAGGTGGGGTGAGATGGGGGCCTCACAGCCCTGTGTTG
The DNA here is from genome assembly GCF_023634155.1 of Falco peregrinus. Classification (NCBI taxonomy): domain Eukaryota; kingdom Metazoa; phylum Chordata; class Aves; order Falconiformes; family Falconidae; genus Falco; species Falco peregrinus. Next base: position 43,352,755 of record NC_073723.1, read on the forward strand.
CTTCAGTGAAGGCCAGGAAGGCTCCCTGCACATCTGTAACCATAAATCTGTAGGATTTGTACTGAATTTGTACATAAATTTGTAGGATTTGTACTGAATCCTCCTCACTCCACACTGAAGCATCGGGCCCAACTGACCTTCCAAAATTGACACCTTATTAAGGGCCAATCAGCACACAATAATTGATGCAGTCCATCTTGCCACGAGTATAACATCTGGCATTTTAGAATCTTTTTTTTTTCCAAGGATGAGAACTCTATGGGACAGGTCAACAGGCCTGGACCTCTCTCCTCCCCAAGCAGGGATGCCTCTTTGGTAAGATTGCACCTCTGTCTATGCCGGATGTTACCCAGGACAATATTACAAACAAAAGTGCTGTACTCTTAACTCAAGTTAAATTTTTGCAGTAAGTGTATTTATCAATGGCAATTCTGAACTTGTTATATCTGTCACCTTAATAAAAAAAATATTTTTTCAACTTTGCAAAACTGTTTCAGTAAAAGTCCTTAACTGCACTCTGACAGGGAAAGATTAACTCTGATGAGTGACTGTACATATAATCCTTTAGGTTTAAACCTGCTGACCAAGCCTGAGACTGGGACTGGATCTAGCCACAGCTAGACTCCTCTCTGAGGAGGATTTTAGAAAGCAAGGGGATCCTCTCCAAACCTTGTGACTCAACAGGAGGGCTGTGTCCCCTGCCCCCAGCCGCTCATCAGACTCATAACGCGATACTAGGTTATTAACTTATCTCTGAATTTGGGGGTTAGTAGTTGGCTGATGGGTTTTTTTTAAGACATAATCAGATGTACTCAAAGGCATGCCACAGGAAGGGTGCTTCAGTCTGTAAAGTGTATGGCTAAAAGCCTGTGGCAGTAACTGCATTCAGCCCAGTCCAAAAAAAACCCCACGTTCCCTTCCACCTCCTTCCCCAATTGATTTGCAACTAATTTTGAGAGTCATAAGGAAAAAGATCAGAAGCTCTTAATTATTATGGTTAACTACTGTATGACGAAAAAAGCCCTGCCACTGATCAAGGAACATAATACACAGATTGTTTCCACCATATTTTAAATCAAGACATCAGAACAGGGTAAATTATTCTTTAGTTCACCCCTATCAAAAAAGTCTACATCCCACAATGCTCACACAACAAGCAGATGGACATTTGACAGGAAAATCATATCCTGATAGTCTAGGACTTTAATCCATGTAGTTAACTCTGTTATCACTCAAATCAAGGGATCTTGGCCAACGACTTTGACGGGAAACAAAATCAAGCCTGTGTTGGAGATGAACCATTACATCGCATGACTACCTCCAGACATGATGAGGGATAACACAGTTTGGAGTTCAATGCTATAGTGAGACTGAAGATTCAGTCCACAGTCTGAATTCATTGCCACCATCCAGGGGCAGATCAAGGGTATAGACTGCCCCATGCCAGCAGCACATCCTACAGTTCTGGGAAAGGTTCCACCAGAGACTTTCTGCTACACAGCTGTGTCTGTGCTCATTTCTTCTGACTCTCAGGAACTAGAATATGCAGTACTATTCAATTGCTTCATTCAGGATACAGTTTCTGTGGCATTGCCCATTTTTAAATACACATCAAGGAACAAACAGACAGGATGAAAAATTTGCATGTCTGTGCAATATAATCCTTTATGGAGCAAACTGTCAGATTTTAGTATATCTGCTTTACAAAAATGCCTTTATACCCTTTATCAGCATCAAAAACTGAGGCTATCTTTCAGAATCAGCTAGAAGAAAACAGCTATAGATTTTAGAATGGTTAGAAGGGGAATGCACTTCAGGGAATTTCAAATTCTGTTGAAGTCTATTTGAGCTTTCAATTCTTTTATCTGGGCCAACCAGAAATGCTATAGAATGAGTGCAGGAAAGTTTTCCCTCCCTGGTCATCCAATCAAACTGAGTAGGTCAGCTTTAGAAAAGAAAGTGTTCTTCTGTTTCCCTTCGAGATTCGTTCTCATGCACTGATATGATATTCTGGTTTGCACCTATTCTCTACTTTTCTATTAGCACAAGAGGTCCCAGGCTCAAGAATACTGCTGGTTTTGTTTGATCTCTCTTGCAGTAGTAAAATCAGAGCAAAAGCAGGATTCAGCAGAAGAAAAGGGTCCATAAAGAGTTTTAGAGACTTGTGGATTCCACTGATTTCCATGGCAGTAGCAGAAAGTAAGATCAGCCTTATCCGATTTCCTTCTATGGTGTATTGTTTCTTTCTTATGGTAGATGGCACTAGCAGCACCTATTATCAGCTTTACCACTTTCCACCTGAAATTTAGTTCAGTTGTCTATCACTTTGGCAAGTACTAATAGTTCACCCTCAGAATTTGTTTCCAGGCCAAACATCATGTCAGTTTGAAATCTGGGGAGGAAGGGCAAGAGAAGGAAAGGAACAGATTTCAATAAACATAATTCAGCTGGCTAGTCAGAATTGGCTGAAGATGGGTTTGCCTGTGTTAAAAAAAAAGTAATTTTGTTTTGTTAAAATTTCTAGCAATTGGTTCTCTGAAGTAGGGATGTGAATTCCAGGTGGGCAATAATGGGAAGTGGAGGAATGCCAGCCATTTTATCAAGAATGTGGCTTTTTCTTCCTTTTGAAAAATCCACACAAATTTGTGTAGGTTTTAAGTTCACAAAGAACTACAGTATGAAGAACCTGAGCAGAGGTTGAGATGCTAACTATATTTTCCCACCCAGTCCATCTACCCAAGCATCTATCCAAGCAAAAACATTTTTGGAATGGCAGCAGTTGGCTGCTGAGAGCTATGTTTGGTCAGTTGTATGCACAGAGGCCAAGATGCCTATTGCCTGTGTGTTTTCAGGAGCACACATCCTGGCATCATTTTCCGTAGACAAGGAACACACACATGCACACACACACACAGACAGCAGGACAGTACCTGGACATGCTCTCAGCAAGGGCTTTGAAGGAGCTATCCAAGTGTGGAGGGAAACCAGAGGCAAAGAGAAGTGCAAAACGAATATGAGATTACGGGGTGACCTCTCTGTGGGCAAGAGAAGAAACTTGAGTTCGGAGACCCAGAGTGGTCTGAAAGTGAGATTTAAACAAGCATAGATGCTAAATACAGAAGTACATACACAAATCTTAGGATATTCAGACAGCTGTCACTCAGCATTGGACAGATAGAAAAGACCAATTAGTCATCACAATGTTTGCTGCTTTAGTAGAGCACTGAACAAATAAGAGCCTTTTATTCCTGTTTTGATACATGGACAATGTCATTTTCATCCTTTCTCCGGTAGTATCCTGTTACTAACTAGCTAACACCTTCTTCACAGTCAGGAAACTTTTCCTCTGAAGGAAAGCAAGGATTGGCAAGATGCGCCCACATCAAGCTTGTAGGCAAACATCAGAGCATGGCGATATCAAGAAGAAAACTAGCATCTGCCATACTGTTTGAGATGTGTAAGAGCTACATAGGACAACTTAGTAGCAAGTTTAACATAGCATGAAGGTCAGGTGTCATGGCTGAAAGCAGTAGCTCTTTTCATTTCAGTCACACAGGTGAAAAACTTCAACCTCTCTTTTCAGGTACATGCTACTTATCAATACGGCTCACACCACTTTTAAGAAAGTTCTGCTTGAAAGCTGCTTTTCAAGCACTGTAGTCACTAGTACCAGTGAACTAATACTTCATTTTTGACAAGGAAAACTAGGAACATCTTCAAAGGAGGTTGTATTAGTCACAGTAATCGTGTAAATCTAACACATTTTTTATTTCATTTAAAAAATGCATATCATATTATGTTCTTCTGGCATATAAAAATTAATGGGGCTCCCCTTTTTAAAAAGCTGTTAACCCTCTGTTGTAAACATGAGCAAGTGCTACATATTTGTCTGGCAATACTGCTCAGAGCAATGAGATTTGCAGCCTTGCAAGGAAATACTAAGCCACACTGAGGTGAAAATATGGCAGGGTAAAAATAACTACACAACTGCCAGTAAATCAACACCTATAAATAGTAATTTGAGAAGTGAAAGTATATTCAAAGGGGTATTTCACTTAAGTGATGGAATGGTGATCAGAATAGCATATGATATTCCCAGGAATTTTGAGAAAAGCAAGTTGTGACAAAAATCTTGAGAATGCTTTGCACAGATGAGAGCTGCAAGCAATTTGCAAAGTAACAACCAAAATGTGGAAAACAGTGACTAAGCTATTTTCTATGAAGAGAAACAAACAAGTCTTCGGAGAAATGAGGTCTATGGAGTTAATGAGAATCTGCATTGCTGATCCTCTATTTCATGTCATAGACAGCTCTGCTCTGCTCTCAAATGCTAACTGGAAAGCTATTCAGCAGCATTGTTAAATCAGCAAAGAAAAGGGTTCATACTGATGGCTTTTGAAAGTCCAGTAAACCACCTAAGAAAACAGCTGATGAGTTCACGGAATCACAGAATGGTCAAGTTGCAAGTGACCTCTGGAGGTCATCAGGTCTAACCCCCTTGCTGAAGCAGGGCTACCTACAGCCGGTTGCCCAGGACCATGTCCAGGCGACTTTTGAGTACCCCAAGGATGGAGACCCACAATGTCCCTGGGCAATTTGTGTCAAGTGCTCAGTCACCCTCACAGGGAAAAAGTGTTTCCCAATGTTCAGAGAGACCTCCATTTCAGTTTGTGCCCATTGTCTCCGGTCCTGTCACTGGGCACCACTGAAAAGAGCCTGGCTTCATCGTCTTTGCATCCTCCCTTCAGGTTTTTGAATACGTTGATGAGATCCCCCTGAGCCTGCTCTTCGCCAGACAGAACGGTCCCAGCTCTCTCAGCCTTTCCTTATGGGAGATGCTCCAGTCCCTTAAGCATCTTTGTGGCCCTTCACTGGACTCTGTCCAATATGTCCATGCCTCTTTTGTGCTGGGGAGCCCAGATCAGGAACCAGCACTCCAGGTGTGGCCTCACCAGTTCTGAAGAGAAAAGCAGGATCTCCTCCCTCCACCGGCTGGTGACCCTCCTCCTAATGCAGCCCAGGAAACCATAAGCCTTCTCTGCTGCAAGAGCATGTTGCTGGCTCATGGTCAGCTTGGCATCCACCAGAACCTCAAGGGGTTTTTTTGCAGTTTATCTTTGGTTTCTCCCAGTAACACGTTTGCTATGCTCCCTCCCTGCCACCAGCTGCTTCACCTCTTTCTTCCTCTCTCTTTCAACTGAGAGGCTTCCAGGATTTCCACATGGTTTTCAGACAGAAGACAGGAAAATAACCTTAGGCTGTCTGAGGAGGCACCATTTTTGAAAGCTGTATTTTTAAAGAATAGAATATTTAGATGGCTTTAATTAACTTGAAGTTTAAGTTTTATACATTAAAATACAGTAGGAGAAATTCAAACGTGACCGAAGTCATAGTTCAGCAGCTGAAGATGTAAGTGATTTCAATTGGGATGTTTAGTAGTGATAACAGTGGTAAAAACAGATGCTAGATTATTTAAATGCTGTTGTGTAACCATGTAGACTTAAATTTTACACATTTTTCTGTTCTTTGTGTGCATCTAACATGAATCCTACTCAAAGGTACCATGTCAAAGTCACAGGTTTAGCTTCAGGCAGAGGTTCCCAAGGGAGGAGAAAGCACAAAAACAGCAAGACAAGGTCCTGGCTCACTCCCCCTCGCTGATGCTAGGGCAGGGAAGCGCTGTGTGCTCCCCAACACAGGGGCTGCCCTGCTGGCCCCGTTGCCCTTCTCTCTTTTCCCACTCCCAGGGCCCAGGAAAAAAAGAGTGTGGGGCATAGAGACATGGTGCCAGTCCCAGGCCAACACCTCCACTATCTCTTGGCCCAGGAAAGCCCCATATATCTCTGACTGCTGCTACAGCTTTGTAGCCTGCTACAGATGAAGCAGCCTTCATCTTCAGCTTTGCCCAGCCACGTTATATGTTATTCCTTCAAACCTAATTCAGCCATGGTGGTCTGCACCCCACAAGGGGTGCATATCCGCCTATCACAGAATCACAGAATGGTTGAGGTTGCTGAGTATAAGAAGACAGTTAATACTGTGTATTTGTTCCTAGTGTTGATATTTCACCTACAAGTCTTGGCAATATTGGGGGAAAAAAAGGCAAAGGAACAATGTAAAATTGTAACTTTTTAGTTCAGTGATAGAAAAACATGTAATATCTAGTATTTATGTTCTTTCAACATTTGGAACAGGGTGCCCAAGCAAAATGTAGTGAGAGAGAAATTCAAATTAAAAACCAGCACAATATAGATTTGCACATATTCTGTGAGGATTTAGATCCTATGCAACCAGAGACATCAGTGATTCAGACACAGTGTGAATTAAAGAGAGAATATTGCCCAAAACATACAAGTTTTTCTTACAAGGAGCATTGCACTTTAGTACATACCCCAACTTAATATTGTGTACTCCAGGCACTTAAGTCTACAAGGTCAATGATTCAGATACACTGCCAAAAGTGTCCCTTGTGACAAGTCACCTTGCTCCCAAATGGTTATGAAACAAGAGCATAGATGCTCTGTCAGAAATCTGTTGGGGATTTTTTCTCTCTCTTTTGACTTGTTTAGTCGAGTTACAGGTACAGAAAAGTGTGTGAATGACAGCATGATGACTCTATTCCTTCATGAATCCACAAGAAGGTTCAGCTTGAGCAGAACCAGCACCAGCCTCTCAACACTGTCTTACCCACAGCCATCAGCCCTGGCCTCCAGTGACCTCATATAAATATGAAGCAGTGAGCTTCATATAAATCCAATTTAGGCAACGGTTTCTGATGTGACCAAGGTTTGCAATGCTAGCAGCCAACTGAATCAAGATCGCCAGCACATGTCACATAGTTCTCCCAACAGCAAATAGATGGTAATTATTGGTCATTATCTATCCAACATGGAATGTGTTATTAACTGATTTTTATGTCCATAATGACTTATTTGCATTGATACTACTATCGTTCTAAACACAGGTCAGGGAGCTACTCCTAGCAAGATGTTCAGGCCTTGATATTAGAAGATAAATTATTCCATATGCAATAAAAATTCTGCAAACAACAGGAAGAAATCCAAAGGGATCGCCTAAAACCTAAAATTATCCTGTGAAGACTGTTGACTCTGATCTTCCTCGTCATTCAGCAGTGAAAGAGAAGCTTTCTTGGGCACAGTTTAAAACAAGTCCCGCTTCAGTCACTGTGCATCTCCCTCTAGAAGAGCCCTGGTGGAAGCCTAGGGTTATTAGTTTTATGAGGCTTAAGTTAATAGGATGTAAAAGGCCCTTTAAGAGGCACTTTGTACTGTAAGAACAGCAGGGTCTTTGTGGGATTTTTTTGGTTTTGTACATTATTTTTGGCTGCTCAAAAATGTCCCATAATTCTGCAGATCCATAAAATTTTAATTCTCAATGAATGACATTGTCAATTTCTTATAGGAGACATTACTTTTTATTGAATGTAGCCCAGGGTATGATGTCCCTGTGACCTCTGCAATTGTATTTCCCCAGGCCTACCTGACAACAACTGCCATTCCAGTCTGACACCCCGACACATCTGCAGGGAAATGCAACAAGAGTTAGCAAGCAAGATAAAATCTATTTTAACATGATTACCATAGAAAATAAATTTATTTTAAAATTTTAAAATTAAAAGATCTGATGTCTGGTTATGGGCACATAAGGTATATAACTAGGTAAACTTAAGTCTTGGCTGGGGAACAAAGGAAAGGAGAAAGGAAAAGCACTGCCTGCCTGCACTCACGAGTTCCGCAGTTATACTGCAGGCACTGTTGGGATCCCCTGTTGCAGAGACCCACACCCAGCTACCTTTGCTTTGTATCAACTTAGTGGTTTACACTATTCCCTCTGTCACTTATTCACAATAAACATCCTAATAAGCTGCAAGAGCTTAGCCATTACAATATTTTGACTCAAACAGTATAACAGAATACTACCAATAGAACTAATATTCTTAGACTTCTTCGTGATTATAACATGAAAATTCCCATATATTTTGAGAATAAATAATTTAGAAATTATCAGTTTGAGATGCATGTAAAGAAATTGTATGATCTATAAAAAGCTTATTAATAAAAAGCTTTACACTACTAAAGTGAAATGTGCTAATTAAACCTCTCAGTGGCTATTTCATAATTAGACATATATTAGTCATAGTGCTTTGGTTATGGTAAATGCCTAGGATAGATTCCCCAAGCCTTACAATATTTTTTTATATTATAATACTATATTTTTCTAGTGCAAGTGCTTATAGGTAAAAAAATTAAGCAGCTTATAGAAAACAAAACAGATATACTGATTTTGAAACACAAGTATACATAAGTGACAAACCTGGATGTAAATATTTATAATATTGTGGTTAAACATTGGTTCAAAGATAGTAGACCAGATCCTGATCCCACACATATTATCCACAGGAGTTGATCCATACAAGCCTGGATGGCATGCTAGCACATCCTGATGTTCCAAACCATGCACACACATCCTAAAGCACCCTAATTGCTTCCCATGGAGAAACTTGATGTGATCAAAATAGCTCTGACTGCAAAGTAAGCAGTACAAGAGGTGTATGTACACATCATATATTAGTCCTCCATGGAATATAAGAATTTTTAGATGTGGTCTGAGCTATTTTGTGATAATGGTAGAGGGTATTTACAGGAATGGTTACATTCAGGGGATTGTCTTAAAATATTTCACTGATGTTTAGAATTCCTCCTATATATATCAGTGTTAAGATGTACTACAGTTGTTGAGAAACTGGAATGATAGCCCATTATACGTTACAGAGTGAAAAACAAGTTTAACTGGTTCCTTACAAAGAGGCGATCTTGGCCTTCATATATAATTCAGGTTATAATTCACTGAAAACAGCCTAAAGAGGATTTTTCTGTTATTTTAATCAGCACAAGTTCATTCAGACAAAGCCTTCTTTCGTATGAAATTAATAAGCCTATCTGGTAATATTCTGTGCATTTCATCTAAACTTTCTAGACAATGAGCTAGCTACAGGGGAATGGAAATTTGTAATGCCATTGCAGCGCTCTTCACAGTGGTACCACAATGTAAAAATGACAACTTTTCTTTATTTGGGTTCCTGCTTGTCCTATTCATGCAATAAGTAGATTCCTAAGATTTCTTATGTATTGATTGCTGAATTTTATCTTTCTGAGAAGCGTTCAGTAAGCAATAACATCTAGCTCTTTGTTAGCTTGTTCTCTTTGTCAGATCCTTTGAACCGATTAAACAACTTAGCAAACTGATTTCTCATCATATTCAAAGCTGAAACCTGCTCCATCACTTTCATCAAAGATAAGAGGTGCCAACACATTAGTGACCACTGAAAAATCTTTTCCATTCCAACCTGTCTCTGCTATTGCATTTCACATCTTCTTTGCAAATCCCTTAACTTCAGTGGTAGTGCTATTTCTTCTGAAAAAAATAATTATATTCTATCAATTATACAGACTAAACTGGTGCTAAGAAACACTGTGGTGTTTCATTGAGGCAAAACAGTTGTTTCAAACAACCGGTAGATCTTGTTCCAACATCACTGGTATTTCTTAAGTTAGAATTTCAAGGTCCACAGTTCCCATAGAAGTCCTACTCTGGTAACCCAAATATCCTGTTTAGAGCCTATGTAGTTATATTAGATGATGTTTCCCATAAAAAGATAAATCAAAAGTGCAGAGATTAATGCAACTACTCTTTAGAAAAGCTTTTTAAGAAGCTAGCAAGAATTAATTTGACAGATATCCATGCGGTATAAAAGCAGAATGATGCTGCTCCCTCCTCAGCACATCATCTTAGCTTCCTACAGCAGTTGACAATGTGCTCCATTCCTACAGCAGTATCCAATGCAATTTTGGCATTTTGTTTTCTTTGGTTTTGAGGGATTTTCTTTCCAGTGTCACAGGACTACTAAATACTGTTCAAGAAAAAATGGTTGCCAGGACTAGAGGTGATTGTTGTAATTCCAGAAAAACTTTTTTTTTGCCAACTCATTTCTCACCTGCTGAAATATGAATGTAGCAAATAAATTGCACGTATACATATATAGAACTGAAACCAGTCTTCTGCTTAAAATTAACCACAGACTTAATTATACATAGGCTAAATTAGGTGCTAAGTACTTCATTTGACATCATTCTCATTTAAGGGAAATGGATTTATCTGCAGGTGCTTGGAAATTAGCCAAAAGGCTTAGTGGTGCCTTGTCAAAAGCTCACTATGCCTTTTCCATGGAATTTATCCAAGAGGCATATCCTGTTTCTGAATGCCAGGCACTATCTATAGAATTAATAGGTCACTATGAATTTTGGTTTAAGTAAATAAGTTGGGCAGAACATGCAAAAAGTACCAAAATTCAGTCTGCCTGCTGCTAGACCGAGGGAATGTACCAAGGAAGAGCTCATCCTACTTCTGTTTTCAGTGGACTTTGTGATTTTGAAGTTCATTTTGAACACACGTGTTTATCCATTTGCAGCTTAGTTCAAAGAATAGCTACGTGGCAAGTAGACAATAAAAAGCACTTAAAAGAGTTGCAGGCTAGAAATATCATCAGTGGTGATTATGTTTTTCCTACAGTGCTTCTCCCAGTCTGTCTTTAGTCTTGAGAAAGGAGATGAACATGAAATACATTGTCCAGCAGCCTGGAAAAGACTCTGTGGCTTAGTCTAGACAGAAACTTCTTCCAATTTCCCTTTGCTAAAGGGGAAGCAATAACTGGGGAGTGATCTTTGTCTATTACATATCCCTTCCACCACAAGTGTTGGGAAGATCCGTGGCTCTATTAATTCTCTCATTGCCTTCCTACACAGCTTCCTTGACACAAAAGCACATTGACATCTGCCTACTTATCACAAGAGTCTTCCTGACTGGCATATGTGCTAAAATGTAGTCTTAATCTAGATATATATCAGTTTGTATGTATAAACCTGCAAAGTTCAAGGGAGATAAATTTTCAAGGGAAGTAAATTATATGGTATTTGCCAAATATCCAGTGTTAGAAGAGCTCATCAGTGCAGTAATACTGTGTTTGTGGGAGTCTGTCAAAACTTCATGGGAATCTGTCTCACCACTATGCCAGGCCACCTTGCAGCAAAATTAAAATCTATTCCTCAGGTCAACGTTATGCCATGTTTTGACCTCGGACCCTTTGAGCTCAAATAAGAGTGAAACACTGGCAGCAAATTTGAAAGGATTGTCAATCCAAAGCCTAGCAAGTACACAAGGAAGGAGAATCCTGGGCTATGCTAATAGCCATGTAGCCAGTAGGTGGAGGGCAGTGATTATTCCCCTCTGTTTGGCACTTGTTAGACAGCATCTAGAATGCTGTGAACAGTTTTGGGACCCCAATACAGTAGAGACATCACTTAAACCACTGCACATCTGGTGAAGGGCCACCAAGATGCTTAGGGGCTGGAACATTCCTATGAGAAGAGGCTGAGAAATCTGGACCTTCAGCCTGGAGAAGAGACAGCTTTGGGAGAGACTGAATAATTCCCTGCCAGTACCTACAAGGAATTCATTGAAAAGGCAGAGCCAGGCTAATACAGCAGTGCATGGTGGGAACACAAGAAACAACAGGCACACTGAAGCAAGAGAAGTTCAGATGACATATGAAGAAAAACTTTTTCACCATACTTGCAGTATTATTTGCACAACAGGTCCCAGACATGATCAATACCCATTGCACTAGCAACTGTTTCAACAAATATTCAAATAAAAAAGTTTGGGGAAGGAAAAGAGTGGAATACACTACCATTCATACATCGCTTTCTTCATGTTGTTTCCCATTATGAAGCATTATGTGGAGCACACAAACACACACACACACACAAGAAGTTAGTAGCTTCCCTGTGCAGACATTGATGGGTTTGGATGGAGCCTTCAGTTGAACAACAAACCTCTCCTCCCCAATAAAAAAGGAGAAAGGCAGCTGAATTGCCAGTAATCACTGACACGTGAGATACTAAGATATGACATTTTAAAAGCAGTAAGTCCTAACCTGTATTTGCTAAGATCAAAGGGTAATTTGAGTAACCGTACTTTCTGATATACCTATTTCTTGGGTGCACTGACAAATTCTTTTTTTTTCAATCTCAGATATTCTCACTGTTTCCATTTATAATGGAAAGCAAGGTGTGTGCATACCTGCAAAAAACATGCATTTAACAATGTGTAGAAATGCTATTACATTAAATTATATTAGTATGAATTAATGAGTGTATTACATTATTATATTAAATGCTACTATAAACTGCAGCCAGCTAACTTTAAGAAAAGGTGATCTTCACCTCTGCTAATGATGAATCTTCCCTCAGCCTTAAGTAAGGATAAAAAGAAAAATCATCCTGTCCTACTTATTTTGTGTTTAATTTAGCACTCAGGTTGTCAGAGGCTATACTAAAAACAATTTGTTGCTTATTTCCTGCACTAAGTGATGCAGCCTCCAGAGGAATTTTGGACCACTATCTAGAATGTGGCAAAGTGACATGAGGAAAATTCAGATACATTTTTTTCAAGAGATATTTGCTGAACAAAAAGATTTTTTGATAAGAAGAGGAAGAGGACTAAGATGCAATACATGGCCAGGAAGGCCAACAGCCCCCTGGCTTGTGTCAGAAACCGTGTGGCCAGCAGGACCAGGGCAGTGACCGTCCCCCTGCACTGGGCACTGGTGAGGCCGCCCCTCGAATGCCGTGTTCAGGTTTGGGCCCCTCACTGCAGGAGGGACACTGAGGGGCTGGAGCGTGTCCAGAGATGGGCAGCGAAGCTGGTGGAGGGGCTGGAGCACAAGGCTTATGAGGAGCGGCTGAGGGAACTGGGGGTGTTTGGCCTGGAGAAAAGGAGGGTCAGGGGGGACCTTATCTACAACTATCTTAAAGGAGGTTGTAGCGAGGTGGCTGTTGGCCTCTTCTCCCAAGTAACAAGCCACAGGACAAGAAGAAACGGCCTCAAGTTGCACTAGGGGAGCTTTAGATTGGACATGAGGAAAAATATCTCCACCAAAAGGGTTGTCAGGCATTGGAACAGGCTGCCTAAGGAAGTGGTTGAGTCACCCAGAGTCCCTGGAGGTATTTAAAAGATGCATAGACATGGGGCTTAGGGACATGGTTTAGTGGTGGACTTGGCAGTGCTAGGTTAACTGTTGGACTCGATGATCTTACGAGTCTTTTCCAATCTAAATTATTCTAGGATTCTACAACTATGAAGGAATTAAGTAGGAGGGGAGAGGAAGGAAAGGAAGAAACTGCTGTGTTGAGGGAATGTAATCACTAAAGGGTGAGAGTTCAGGAGGCAACTGGAAAAGACAGCTAGGATAAAAGATAGAGGAACTGGAAAGGAATCTGCAAAGGAACTACTGCAAAGAGTAAAGAAGAAGAAAAAGAGGAAGATGTAGTCATACATAATTAGAAGAACTGGAAACTAATGGACAAGTGGAGTGAATTAATACACTGAGGGATGGGAAATAATAACAGGATTCACTTCACTCTGAAAGGAGCATTGGTCTTACTGAAGTGCCTTAGGAAGGTCCTACCGGCCTCCCTTTCTTCACGGCAACCCAATCTTTCTGTGAGGGAGCCAGTATACTAGGAGCTGATACAGAAGCCTTCCAAAACCTTCATCTAGGCTGCTGCAACAACAGACTGCCTCAAGACACCACAAAATCAGCGAAGAAGTTAGCAAAGTATGTTTTACTGAGCACTGCTTAATATATTTTGTATTACCCCCAAAAACATATGTGGAAATACGCATGCTTACTTGATTGACCATACAGGGTTTTCTTAAATTATGTTATGCTCAGGTATGAATCTGCACCTTGTTTCAATGCCAAATGGACCCCAAAGACTGAAAGCAAGGGTTTAGTGCACACATCAGAATCAATAAATATAGAAAGGATCTTTTGTCATATATACCACTATATACTTACACACCTATTTTTTATCATGCTAAGGTACTAAACACTGACAAAAAAATAATTCCACGGTATTTTATAGTTTTTGTTACACAGTCTAAAGTTGCAAGAGCATGTCAGCTGCAGGAGGTGAAAATGTGTTATTTCTGACACTAGATGGCAGAAGATTGAAGGGAATTATTTCCAGTGGGTCAGAGTAGCTTTCTTAATAAATCAGTTTAAGAAACAAATGTCTGCCGTTTTATAACTTGGTTAATAAAATCAAAGTGAAAGATATTGTGAGGATTCTGAAATAAAGCAGAAAAGATTTTTACGTTTTCAAAGCTAAGCCATTTTTTAGAGAATGACTGTTCAAATACACAATCTCAGTAATTAGATGGCGTTCATCATGGGTTTAAAAAATGGTTGAACTTTTGGAATGGAGACTTTCAGACCCCAGTGAAGTTTTCCCAGACGTGATTAGAAGTTCAGGGTGTATCTCGAAAATAAGTTACATGTACGAAAAGTGTGAAACCTCAGTCCTCCCAGTCCATGTTTGTTAGAGAGATCAGATAAAAACCTAATGGGAGAGACAGGCTATTAAACACCAAGTTAAGGCTTTTTGTGTCTTCTACTAAAGTGCTACTTGGGACAGCTAAAGGAAATAAACTGGACTAGAGGAACTGTGGCTCTTGATAGGCACTTGAGATAGGTTCATACCCGCCCTTTGCTCCCTTCTAAAAGTTTATTCTTCATAGTCTCTGGCTTAAACCTTCATTAGTTTTGGACAGACATCTTCAGTGTTATCAGTGCTAAGGGGCTTCTAAAAGTAATTCCTACAAGTATCCCTCGTGATTTGTCACACAGCGTCATGTTGTCTGAGAGGGGTAGAGGTACTACGACAGCCTTTCTGTAAGCTGATTGATAGGTTCTCTGTGCTTCTGGGAGCCACTCACCCCTTACAGCAGCTCTTGCTTTAGCACTGGACTTGCACATAGGCAGTGCCTCCTCCAGCTCTTCAAGTCTATGAGGCTGATGTGCTTCAGGAAAGCTGGAAAATTAGAAGTATCAGGTATGCCTTATGGGTGGGGGTGCTTTTTTATGGGTTTATTTTTAAAATATAATAACTCTTGATAGGGATGGCTCTGTCAATTATCCTCATTTTCTAGAGGCGTTGCTGTCACTCGCAAGCAAACCTCAGGACAAGCAGGAGAGGTGCATGTCCACACATTTCACATGAAAGATTGTGAAGAAGGGAACATGGCATTTTTACTGAGAAGTTTTGGTGGTCAAAGTCAGCTGCTGGTCAACTGCCAAGAGAAGACCCCAAAGCTTTGTCTGCAACTACCTATCCCATGCCACAAGTGATCTTCACTAGCTAGAAAGGCAGAGTATGTCTCTACAGCTATATGGGGCTACTCTGCAAAAACAGCACAGTGAGTTGTGGTGATATATTGTCATTCTGATTCTTTGAACTCTGAATGTCATTGAAGGATGCAAGACTCCAAAAGACAGCCTCACTTTTGCATTCATTAACTGTTTCGTCAGTCTGTTTCCTTATCAGAAGGATGTTGTAGAGCAGTTACCAGCTACACCCATCACAGAAGGCTGTAGTTAAGATAATACAAAGCCAGTAAGACTAGCTGGCACTTACTTTTCACTAAGTACCCTTTGAAAATGGTGAGTATCTGTTATATCTTTTTTCTAGACAGGGAAACTTGGGCTGAGGAAAACAAGGTAATTTGTGCAGGGTCATTAGCAGGCTAGCAGCAAAGTCCAGTCAAAAAGTTAAATCCCTCAGACTCTTGGCCCCAGATTCTAGCCACTGTCTCCCAACAGCATGGTAAATACACATCAATACATTTTGGTTTCTTTTGTCATCTAGTAATTTTGCTTTCATATTGGTATTTCATATGTAGTGGGTAATTCAGATGCTAGTTATCCCCTGATAGTGGAAACTGCGCAAATCCCTGTCTCCTACTAAACCACCTCAGCTAATGGTCCCTTCCACATTTACTGTGGATCCTGTCAAACACAGGATACTTGTCTCAGATGTTATAAATCATCCATTTACAAATAGGAAAAGAAGATACACTGAATTTAAGCCACCTAAATGAGTCTCTGTAACTTATTGGTCCTCTGATTATTGCCTGGCTGATTTTGGTTTGTAAGTAAATGCCTTCAGTAGTGATTTTACATTTACTTCCAAATCAGAAATGAAAATCCTAGATCAGGCTTAATATTTGTATTTATGGAGCCTTGCTTAGATGGCTCCCATTAATTAAAACTTCCTAATAACCACCACTTTCGGCGTTTATCTGTCAGCTGGCTCTTAAACCGTGAATTTTCATGTTATTGCCTAGAGCTATTCTTCATTTATGCTAATCAGAACATTAGGCAATAGGAAATCATGTATTGTACTTCTCAAAAGTCTGAATATATTGCACGTATATGATAACCTATCAATCAACACAACTTCCAGAGGGATAGCTTATACTCAAGCATACTTGATTTAAGTCTTTCAAGGTATCTTTTTTCACAAACCACACTGACTAGCATTACTTCCACTCCAATCCTTAGATGTTTTTTCTAATTGCACCCTGTACGAACCACTCCTCTGTCTTCTCTAGGACTTGTGTCAGACCAAGAAGCTTATTCTTACCTAGATCAGCCACTTTGCCTTTGTAACATGTAACATGGACCTGTATTTAACATCTCCAGAAGCTTTTCAGAAAACCAATTATTTGAAATCATGACAGGCCAGGACACAGCTTCTCTGGCCATGTTGATTAATATTTTTTTTATCCCTCGTTAGATATTGTTCATGTTCCCCTTTGACTACTGTTGAAATGACTTCCCGATTCTCTTGTGGTATAAGGATATAATGTTGTTTCTTGCTTCCTTCCAAATACAGAACAGATTTTCCTATTGAACACTCCTGCTATTTCTGCATTACTATTAACAATTTACCCATCAAGTGCTGGCTTTTTGCCACTGCTAGGATTTACACTGTACCCAATGTATTTAAACCCTTTTGTTCTTAGGCTTGCCAGTCATTGATTTCTTCCTGATGGTTTTAGATCCTCTTGGAATTCAGAATTTATGAAGTGTAGAATGGGTGCATCCACTGCTATATTATTTCTCTTTTTTCTTGTTGCATTTTGCTTTTATTTTAATTGCTGCACTTATTTCACTAATGAACCAGGATGGGCTTTTAGCCAGTGCTGTCCTGTTCCCTGGGAAATAAGAATCATTGAATTGTGTCCTCAGGCCATAAAATAACTTCTTCTCAAAGAACAGTCAATTCAATAGAGTTTTTATTTCCGTGTATTGGAGTAGCATTTAGGAAATAACGCATCTTTTTCATTTAGCCTTTAACAAGTTTCAACCAGTGCTCTTCCTGGGCTTTGTTAGTATGTTGATCCACAAGTATTCAAGAGGCCATAATTCCTTCTTAAGCAGTTTTCAAACAGGTAATGATGTATCTAATGTGAAAAACACTGCCATTATATGCTTCCTAGTCTCTCCATCCTCACTACATTGGTTAAAAGTAGTTTTTCTACAGTGGAGTAACTGGTCTTTTTGAGGCATTACAAAGGAAGACTGTATTACAGCTGTTCTACAAAGGGATGCCACCAATCATCTGTATTTCTGGCAGGTAACTGAGAATATTGACAGAATATGCAACTGCTTCTAAACCATGCAATTTCATTTTGAACACCAAAGATGCCTGGAATGGAAGGAAACACCATGGCACTTCTCTTGCTCTGGAGAGTAAAAATGCATTCCAGCAGTGGGATGGTACAACCTTCATATAGCTGTGTGGCATTTTCCTCTTAAGTATTGACCTTCCCAGCTGTTGGAGAAAACTCTAGATTATCAGTCTGAATCCTTGGATTTAATCCAGAAAGAACTGTCTCTGAGCTAAGAGATTTTCACTATGGAAACAGTTTCCATGGTGCATGGATAGTCTGATTCTGACTATCAGACATATCAACCAATTTGACAAAATTTGACCAAAGTACATAAAGAGTTATTTTCCATTTTCTTGGAAACAACAATATTCTCAGCTGCCGTCACTTGTTTATCCCCAGTGATAACCGCGTCACAGGAAGCAAAATGGGATTCTGTCAAAATACTTCCATATCAATGAAGACGTTACTTGCCTAGACTACTCCTGACAGTTCCTATGGATCTTCACAACTAAGCTTTCCACTAATGAGAGGGGAGCAAACTGAATCCATTCCTAGGTCAAAGGTCCTACAGCTCTTCTTACTTAGTGTCTTAGAATAAGGAGTTTTCACTCTATGCAGCCCAGGTATAAAAATGTTCAACAGTTGTGTGGTATGTCCGATGCATGTTGTGGGCAGGAAAGGAGGACACAAGCTGGTCTAGGAAAAAACCCAAATTTTTAAAGTTTAGCAAGATAGTTGAATTGATAACTGAATAATTGAATTGATAATTGAATCTGAATTGCATTTTTTCACCTGGAAAACATCTACTATATTTACTCAAGCTTCATGTATACCTGGGTTAAATGTTATCATTAAGGGTTATACCACTTCTACAGTCACACAGAGATTGAAGGATGGTATGTGACATACTTCTAACGGTGTTGAGAAACAACAGAGAAAGGTATCACTTACAGAGATAACAAGTTGCCATCCAACTGACTATTCAGAGAAATGGAAGACGATTTAACAGGCTCCCAAGGGGTAAAAGGGATCTTCTACGCTGCCTGGCTGTTACTGTTCAGTGTTTGCATATGTTTATGTTTGTGGACAGTAACACAGGAGCTGAAAAAAAACTTGTTTGTTTTTTAATGTATTGCTTTCGGGGTTCTTTTCTTGTTCCTCCAACAGTGAAACAGCCTATCAAGAGACAAGTACATTTTTATATTTGCAGGGGGCGAGAAGGGGCTGTCATTTGCTTATTGCAAGGAAGTTTAATCAACCCAAATAAAAACAAAGTGAAAAAAATTTGCACTCCTGTGTCCCAGTCACTTGCTGTCATGCCTGAAATCACCTTAAGAGAGCAACATGTGATGAAGACTACCTGCTACCAAAGTTATCAAACACTAGGTACTTTATCTAATGAAGAAAAAGAGACACTGTATTACATTGCACACTATAAGGTCTAGCTTAGACATCACTCAGATAACTCTCCCTATCAAAAGCAAAGAGAAAAAGCTAAAATGTCATCTAACTATATCATGTGTCCTTTCTGCACTGCAACGCTGTGTGAAACAGCATCACCAACACAGATGTCAGGTGCAAACAACTCTTGGTCTGCTCTGGTGTAAAATGTTAATAAGCATCTTTAGCAATTTTTTCTTTCTTTCTATAGACTGTTTCAATACTTTTTCTTAGCAAAGAGTTAGAAATAGTTTTACAGGTTGTCCTTTAAAATTTTTGAATGGAAAGAGTACATAATGGTTCCCTTTTAAAGGAAGGCCCCCCAACAGGAGATTACTACAGATAACTTTTCAGGCATATTCTATTCTTTCAATGCAAATTTCTGGATCCCGCAACTTCCACCAGACAGTGAAATGATTACATTCTCATGATTAAATTCTTTCCTGAACCAAATTTATGTAAAGTCAGCTTGTTAAGGCAGTAGAGTATTTGTCAAATTAACTCAATGGCTGTAAATTTAAGGAGAGTGCTAATCAGAAATACGGTGGTTTGAGTTTTCAGTTTACTTTTTGGCATCATATTTTCATATTCATGACTACGCTGCAACTTCTGGTACCCACAAGCTTCTGCCAGCCTGCCTCTTCTGGTTTTGTACCACTTGCCTCTGATTTGAACTGCAAGGCTATGCGTGCGTTCACTGCTTCAACTAACAAGGCGGAGAAGATTAACACCGGGTTAATGTCAGGGAGCAGCAAAAGCCGGCAGCTCCCTGTGGGCAGGCAGCTTTAGGGGTTCCCAGGGTGGCAGGGCACCACAGGGCAGCCAGGGGTATTGGGAGCAGCCCCA
Organism: Falco peregrinus; assembly: GCF_023634155.1. NCBI lineage: Eukaryota > Metazoa > Chordata > Aves > Falconiformes > Falconidae > Falco > Falco peregrinus. Next base: position 43,372,639 of record NC_073723.1, read on the forward strand.
GCCCTGGGCATTGGGCACTTTCCTGGGGACAGGGACAGGCCCAAGCCAGGCTGGGACACGGGCCCACGAGTAGGGTGGCCAGATGGCCAGGCAGGGCAGGGCTGTGGGGAGCTGGGGACCAGCCCTGCTGCAGTAGCACTGGGGCAGGGGCTGACATGAGGCAGGGGCAGGCAGGGCTGGCAGTGCCCTCGGGGCGCTGGCAGTTCTCTTATCTCCCAACTGGAACAATTGCCTCTCATGGCCAAGCTTGTATGCATCCAGGGTTTTTTTGAAGTCGATGACAGACAGGTGGTGGTGTCTCGCTGTAATGCTGCCTGCTTGTAAGACACAAGGATGTTTGCATTAAATATGCTTTTGGGGTTCCTCTGTCCACTGTCCCCTTTTGTGACATACTTCACCAGATCTAGACTTTATTCCCCAGCTTTTTAACATTTCAGAACAGGAATGACAGAATCCTGTAATACCAGTATTTTTAACCATTCACATTTTCCAGTCTTTTCAGCATTTTTCAGTATTCAAGTTACATAAAGCTCTGAAGTACATGCTACCTAATTATACACCGTTTCAAGCTATTGAGGCATCCAAATTTGAAGGAGGACAATCAAAATATCATTCCAGGCACAGATGGTAAAATGACCTGATAATTATCAGGCAATGTTAAAGGCGAGAAAGGGAGGAGGAGGAAAGACACTTTTCATGCCAGTGCAGCTGACAGATAAATTATCAACTCAGTAGTTTCTGTTTCACCTGCCTCCAGTATGATATTCTACGTAATGTTCCCTTTCCTCCCAGAAGATACAATGACAGTCTACTGCAGAATGTCTGCAGCTGAGAGTTGGCTGGGGAGTCACACAGCACACTATTGTACTGAACTTACTCTTTCGAAAGTACCTTTTCCTTCTAAATATTTTCATATGTGCACATCTGATAAATGCTAGTTGATATAAATAAAACCTTGGCACCTTCATCTTTTGTGAGCAGTAGCTGCTATAGAGCAGTTATAAACACGGTTCGCTGGTTCAGAAGTCAGATTTCTCATAGTGTTTCAAAATAAACATTGTTATTATTTTTTCTTTCTTCTCAATGTTACAAAAAATCATTACTGGGTATCTAACAATTGCAAATACCATCTGTATTAAAACTCGACACTGAACACAATCTTTCATTGTGAATGTGCCTCTCCCCTTGGAGCAAAAGCAGTGAAACTACATCTAAGCCTGAGTATGGTCAGACAAGTTTGAGACTCTGGGAACTAATATGTTTACCTTTTAGATTGAAAATACAGTCTAATACAAATTCACTAATAGCATATGTTCCAGTTGTTATCATCAGGAGACCCCAACGCTGGACTTACAGTTGCCAAAGGTTTACTCTCTCTCCTGGGACAAATTATTCAGTTTTCCGGTACCTTAGTATCTGCATCTGCAAAACAAAATGCTGGTTAACTGAAGTTAGAGGAAAGCTGAGCTCTTTAATGACTGCAAAGTACTGAAATTCAAAGAGGGCTGGAGGAATGTGCAATGCAAGTTCAATGTGTTACTAGACACAAATCATTTGTACAGAAAGTAAATACACATGATTTATGTAGGAGGTGCAAGAAATTTTAAAGCTGCGATCCTTGTATTTCTCAGCCTGAAATTTTCACAAAAAAACAAAAGCTAGAGAAATCTCTTGCCTAATGAAAGACTGTATTTTTACTCAAATAAAAGTACTGTAGGTTCAGATATAGAAAATTGTTTTTTGTGTTGTTTCCTCTGAGTTCTAGCAGGGGTAAAGAGATATCTGAGACAAAGTCTATGTATAGTCACACTGCAATTTGTTTATCCAGTTACATACATCTCTCACTTTAAAAAAAAAAAAAAAAGATAAGAAGTTTTACAGAATTGTAATTAGCAATGCTTTCTTTCAGAACTCTTGGCCAAAGGAGTAAAACCAAATGGCCACACGTGTCTTAAACAGAATCTCAGGAAAGAACAAGCTCTTATTCACAACGTTGCTTGCTGCAGTTCCTTAGAAGATTTTTGTTTTCTCCAATGGGTAGTTCTAAGAAGGAATTCCATACGTATAAAGAAAGCTAAGCACACAAGTATAGCAGTCTTTCCAAGACTAAAACCAAGCAGAGGAACAGAACTAATCAGGTTTGTCATCTGATGTTATCCATCAGTATGGTTTGACTCCTGCAGGAGGTTTATCTGTTGATGCTTTGTCTGTTACCTGTCCAATCTCCTTTAGCTGCTTCTAAAGCATACCCATATTTAAATGTCTCCCACTTGTACAAAACAGAAAAGATTATTGAACGTGTGTTCCTGTCCTCCTGCAGAATAACAGAATAATAGCAGAAGACAGAAATACTTCAAGTGAAGAAGGTCCATTCTCTCACTTAATTGAACAACTTTATAACAGTTCAGTGCCATTGACACAAGTCCAAATAAAATGACTCAGTCATAGTAATGCAGCATCCTCAAGTAAGCTGAAGACAGAAGCTCAAAATTCTTGATTGTAAAAGTCATCCCTTTTAAAGGCACTTGTAATACAGTTTAGAAAGCTGATTACATTTGAATACCCTTCAAGGCAATGGTCAGCACTGTTACAAAACTAGCTGATCATTTATTCTTTCCCGTGTTGCCATGTCTTAGGCCACAGCAATGGCAGGTTGATGGTGACATCTTCCCAAGAACCAGTTGTCAGCCGATCCAGGAAGAAGGATCATGGAGCTGTGTTAGCAGGCTGAGCAGGAGGCTGAAAAAACTTAAAGGAGATGGGAATGGGGATGGGGAAGAAGGCAGGGAAAGGTAGCAAACCTACACAGAACCACAGACACCTTAAGTGTCTTGTCTTTGCAGCAGCCTGGTACCCCAACTGAGTTTAGACCAGCTCAGGTACCAACAGCAGTCTGTCCCTGACAGTACGAAACTCAGCACAACCTGAACAACCACCCCTAGGAGTGGGTAAGTCCTCAGGTTATCCCCTTTCTGTTGCTACAGTAACATTCCTGACTACACAGAGTGGTTAGTTAACTCAGCTGTGGCAGTTATGCATGGATTATATCGCTTTCGTGTTCTTTTAGACTCCAAACCTGATCTAGCACAGAATCAGCAGGGCCACTTTCACTGTCCTTCATCCATCAAGGTCTCTGTGTGAGTTAAAAGAAATAAAGAGCGGATCTTGAAAAGGACATTGCACTCAGTCACCTGCAATCTTTTTTAACTAGTTGTAGCAGTGAAAATCTCAGCATGAACACACTTATTTCAATTTATTATTAACTGGTATGTTTTGAACTAGAACAACATAAACCTTGTTTAACAACTCCTGTGTATAGCAAGGATTGTTTATTCAAGCTAATGCAACCTTCTTATGAATGTGAGAGCTGGGACAGCTCAAAGGTATAAAAACGCTTATAAGAAACTACTTCCCTTTTTCATTTCTTCTGTTCAATTACAGGCTTCTCAATAAATGGCATGTTCTCAAGTTCAGGTATCAAATGTAGGCTGCCTTTACACTTTACTCACTTTACACGAAGCCTTTCTTGTTTCCATGTCATGCAGAACTGCCTCTTTCAGCAGCCTGTGTTCCTTGTAAAGTGTGGGATGCTGTGATAAATCCACATCTTGATTCATTAAGAGGGAAACCATGTCTCAGACTTCTTTCCCCCATCCCTTCACAGGCTCTCGTCACCTCCAAGTCAAAGCTGTACACCAGAACCTTTGGTATTGGCAGTTCCTCCACTCAGCTCCAAGAAGCGAAGGAAAAGCAACTCTAACTTTCTCCCTCTCAAATCCTTTGCTCAGCTGGGTGCAAGTTTTATAGCCCCATCTTGTCAGGAAAGTAGGCTTACTACATGCATAACTTCCAGGCTCAGCTACAGTGTTTTAATCCTTTCCTAGCTGCCAGTATGGTGGAGTTCCAGCCTTCCCTCCAGTCTGCCCCATCGACTACTGATGGATCAGAGAGAGACCAAGGGATCTGTGTCTCCCTCACTATCATTACCTCTGTCAACGCCTTTTTTTGGTATTTTTGAGCTTGCTTGCTCTCTCCAGCTTCTTGACAGCTCTAAAGGTGCATTTTAAAATTATTTTTTAAATTTATTTTAAACATGCAGAAGTAGTACATATTAACAAAGACAGCAACACCTTTCCTTCAGTGCTTACTCTGCACCCTGTTACTTATCTTCGCTGTTTGGTTTTGGTGCTTGAACTCCCTTTCTCTTATCTTCTTGCATTTTATTTTCAGGGAATGTTGCAGAAAGGCAGGATTTTAAGACTGAAATCTAGAGCCACAGAAGTCCATAATAAAATTCTCCCTAACTGCAATGGAGCCAAGTTTTCCTCTTGAAAGCAAAGAATTTAGAATAATAGCCAAACTATTTTGCAAACAGAAGCCAATAGTAGAATTCTTTCTAACTCCAGTAGAGCCAGGTTTTCATCCAAAAAGCAAATATTTTAGAATAATGGCCAAACTACATTTTGAAAACATTTTAATAAATTGGTGTATTACCTGATGCACTTCAGGTGTAGCAAGGATACATAATAAGAAAAGTAACCAAAAACATGTGAAATAAAGCAGTGGGGTTTGTTCCAATATCATTCTCACATGCTCCAAAAGTCACTCGACTTCACCTCTGAATTCTCCTCTGACCGTACGGCAAAGCTTCTACTAAATAGGTGTCTTTAAAGTTAAAAGTTGCATTTATTTCAAGACTGAAGATTTGCAGAAAAGGTTTGGGGTTTTGCCTGTAGTAAGTGGAAAGTGTTTTCAACAAGAGACATACAATATCCCACGCTGAACACACATCTGTGCATAAGCACAAATACACACACAAATTCAGCTCTGTGTGGCCCCATCAGAAATTGAGATTTTAAGCAGGGTATGTTACAGGGGTGTGGGCAACTCAAGGGAGAGAACGTCAGTAACCAAACAGAAGGGAGAAATACCTCCCTGGACCAAGTCTTTTCTATCTCCAGATTCTATCACACAACTAGTATTGAATTTGGTGCCGCTATGGAAAAGAGACAAAGGAAAATGTTCATTTGCCTTTCAGCCATAGAAAATGAAGTGTGTGTGGCTTAATACAGTCATTTTTCAAAAAGCTTCCTGTGTCTCTGAAACATTAACAGGGATTTACAGTAGTTTTCACACATGTTCAAATGTCAGCTGGTTTTACTGGTCTACAGCCCACTCACTCTCTTTGCTCTCAGAGAGGCTGTGAATCAGTTGGTTTTGAAACACCTCTTGCTCTCTTTTATAAAAGGCAACATAAAAGTACTGAAGGGGGCTACCAGTGTATTCCATATTGGCATTGTGTTTTTACCTACTTTTTCTTTAACAAGTTCTCTATGTGTTTTCTATAAAGTACAATTATTTGCAACGAAATTCTCCCCATTTTCTTTACTATTCCCAGTGCTCCAGCGACTTACCTTTGTGTGGCTCTTTCACCCTCACCAGTATGGAAGAGCAAACTCCCAGCGCTAAAACAAACGTTGAGTTTTTCTTTTATTAGACCAGGCTCTCCCCCCCCCTTCCCACTACTCAGGCCCCAGATTTCCGGCACCACCGCTAACTTGACATCCCGCTGCCTCCTCCCGTGCTGGTCCCCTGCGGACTCCCCACCGCGCGTGCCTTACGGGAGCGCACCCCTGCCCTGCATCACAGCCCTGCGCCCGACCGGGAGAAGGACGGCGATAACCCCCGCCGCCACCGGCTGCCTCGGGCAGCACCTGCAGGCGAAGCCCACCCCCCGGGACCCCTCCTGCCGGCAGCCCCGCCGCAGCGCCGTGCCCGCGGGGGGCTGCTCGCCGCCGCCCGGCCCTCGCCAGTCCCCGGCCCCCCCGGACAGGGCGGCGGCGGGGCCGCGCACCCCTCAAGCCCTCCCCGGCGGGCGGGCGCCTCCCCGCCCCGTCCCGTCGCCGTCCCCGTGCCCAGGCGCGGCGGGGCCGCGGGTGACGTCCTCCCCCGGCCTTCTCCCCTCGCCGCCGGCGACCAGCGACACCTCCGCCCGCCCCGCTCCTGCCGGCCCCCGCCTCCGCGCCGGCTTTGTGTGCGCGGCAGCCGCCACCTGGGGCGGGCACGGCGACGGTGGCGGTGGCGGCGCGGCTCCGCACCATGCCGCTGCGCGGGCGCCCCGCCGCGCTCCTGCCCCTTTGTCTGCTCTGCCTCCAGGCTGCGCTGCCGCTGCGCGGCCACCGCGGCCGCTACGCCGGGTAAGTGCGCCCGCCGCCCCGCCGCCGCAGCACCGCAGCCGCGCTCCCGCCGCCCGCCTGCCCCGGCGCCGCCGGCAGCACCGGCGTGCAGCGACGTGTTGGGGCTTCTCCTCCCGCTGCCGCGCTGCTCGTTTGCTTGTTTCCACTCAGATGTAGCGTGCGCCGGCGCTTTCCTGCTGTAGGTGCTGCGAGTCTCGGCTGGCAACGGGAAGGATGCTGCGGGGGTGGGGGGGGCGGTGGGGGGGAGAGTTTTAGTGTCCTTGTAGAAAGAGAAATTGCGATGATACAGAGGGGGATAAAGTTTTGGAGGCTTCACTGTGCGCTGAAGGGAATGAAGGGTTGTATGTTCCTTTTGGGGACAATTTTAATGGAACTTAAAAGTTGTTTTTTTTAGAAAGTTGAACGATGCGCAGGTCTTCCCGAACGCATAAAAAGCTCAAACTTATCAGGGAACTTGATTAACCTTCCTGTAAGCAAGTGAAGACTTTTACATGTCTTTCAAACTCGACTTTTTTTTCCATGTGAAGTTTACATTTGTGTTAAGAAAGGGAAAGGTTGAATTAAGTAGTAAAAGGCTAGCTATGGTATCATTGCTAGGCTTTGTCAATAAAACTATGTTCTTTTTCCCTGTTTACAGGCTTTGCTTTTGGCAAGTACTTAGCAAAAGAGATAGATTTATGATGCAAACAAACAAAAAGACAGTCAAGTACTGGAGCATTAGAGGCCAGTGGCATCTTTTCACATGCATTTCACATTCATTCAAACTGACCAGCAAATGCTTCGGGATAAGCACACCTCCCTGTGGAAGCAGGAATTTTTATTTTATTAAAGTAACCAAGCCAGGCATGGAAATTCCACTACTAAAATGAAATTTTAAAAAGCCATTCCCTGAGCTTCAAGGATTTTGTAATGTGATATGAAGCCATTCACCCCTGGGTCACTATTAGTGATACAGAGAGTAGTTAAACAAGTGACAGCTGTTTCACCATCTCTGTTCAGATCCTCGGGTCCTGGTATCTGTCTGCTCTGGGAAACCAAACTGGCCACCGCAGCCAGGAGCCCTCCTGGCAGTGCCAGAATGGGACAGGGCAGAAAACTAAACTGTCTTGAAAGCCAGGGTCCTGTCATAAGTTTTGTGCAGCAGCACTGCTCTCTCTTTCTGGAGCCCGTTGCACAGTCGTGATCTCAGCAAGACCCAATTTTTTTAAAATTCAAGATTGTATTCAATTTGTTTGCTAATGATATTGAGATTAATAACACGTTCCTAGTGCCGGTACATAACTTTTTCTGAATATTAGTTACGTGAACTATCAATCGATGTATGAGATGTCAAAATACACATTTTAATATCCTGTAGGTTTAAGTGAGACTGTCAATCTAGAATCATGTTGGTTAAAATAGAAAAAAAAATGCATGCAGATTCAAGTATTGTACCTCTGCTTATTTACATGATTCACCAATTCTGTTAAAAGCTTTAGAAATAATTTTCTTGGTTTAAGCGTGTAACGTGCCTTGGGTGATGTGTGAGAGACCCACCCAAACTCTCCCTGTTGATCCCTGTCCTGGAAGCTTTTGCATAGAGTCTAGTCTAGAAAAATGAGACTTCTCATAAGCTTCCAGAATTCGGGCAAGCACAACAAAAATCACTATTTAAAAAAAAAAAAAAAAGGCTAGAGTACATTATAAAAACTCTTGGTCAATAGGCAATTGTAGTAGGGGGCCAAGATACATTTACAAGCCTTGCTGAAAATGTGGTCACATTTGTAACAGAAACCAGAATGTGTACCACATGTGTAACGCAAACTGGAAAAATAACCTGATATTTTTCCCACTCTGGTAATCTTTTCCATTTCTGCTATCCTGGCACTATTTGTGTCAGTAAAAGATGATGAAAAAATAGTTTGAAGTGGGATGAAGGTTTCTTCAGAATTACAAATACGTCTTATCCTTTTGAGGCATCTGTCATCAGCCCAGTGTCCTGGGCAGGATCATTTTGTTTCCTCTGTGTGTGCAGTTGATTAGAAACAGTTGAGCAGGTATTGCCATCACTACTGAACCTGGTCATCAACCAAGGGGAAAAAACTTTTGGTAGGGGTTTTTTTTGAGAAAGGTAGTCTGGAGGTGAGTATAGTTTTCTAATCTTTGTCATTAAAAGGGGTGTCCCAACCACCTGACTTCATTTTGTGCTAAGAAATTTGTGTCAGTCCTAGTCATTTCTATTGTGTCAGAAGCTGTACCATATAGGGGAAAGGCATAAATATAATTAGGGCAAACAGATGAGAGAAAAAAGGAACAAAAAAAAGCATTGGAAACCATTTCTCATAAGCTCAGGCCAGCACTAGGAGGCACAGAGCAATGGTAGCTGTTTAGCTGAGGACTCTGATCTAAGACAGTTAATTGCTATTGCACATGTTTCTCCAAACAAACTTCTCCAAACTGTGTTCAGAGCAGGCCAGGTATGCCATATGGCCACATCTTTAAGCAAATGCCTTCTAGATGCCTTTGGGAAGTCAACAAATGGTTGGAAAATCTCAGCAAAGGGGCCACAGCTCTCATGTCTGCTGAGTTCTTGCAAAGACTGAGGAACAGGTGGATTTGCCTTCTGCTGCCTTCCCAACACGCAGGAGTTCAGCCTGCCTCAGTGCTCTTGTGCCTGCAGAAACTCAAGAGGAGCCTGGAGCTACTGCCTTCGCCTTTGAAAGAGACTGCTAATTAATTACCCTACAGCAAACTCAAAACTATCCTCACACACACAAATTTTTCCTTCTCTCATTTGCATGATGTGTCCAAAGGTTCCAGGGGTGATAGGCAGGTGGGAGGACACATCAAGGTTTGGACAGAGTAGGTGTGGTTTATTCAAGAAGGTTTTCCAGGAGGCCATTACCAGAGATTCAAATGCGGAGCAATGATAACCAAATGTATGGAATAGTTTAAGGGCCTGAAATAACAAAGTAAGCTAGGACTCTTTGATTTCTAATAGAAACAATTTAGGGCCTAACAGATGTCTGCAAGCTTTGAGTGCCATGGAGGTAGTGAACAGAGGTAGTTGTTCACTGCTGCTTCTATTTACAAGAAGTAGGAGGCATGAAACAAATCTAGTAGGAACTGGGCTGAAAAGAAACTTCCACATTCCACAGGTGTGAGACCTGTGGAAATCCTTGCTGAAGGATGTGAAATGTTTACAAGGATTCGAGGGGGCTTGACAGGTCCATGGAAGGGCAAGTTACTAGGTACGCTACTGAAATTACAGTCAGGCCAGGAGATCACCGCATTGAAAATAACCGTAGATTGGGAGAGTACTTAGTGGTGATATCATACACTTTTGCCTCATCATTACTCTTCCTTGGGTCATTGTCTTTTGACAGTTTTCCAGAGTAGGGTACTGTGGCAGATGGACTTTTTGTGGGGTTTTTTTCACCAAATGCAGCAATCTGCCTACTCTTAGGAATCCTATGAAGTAGGAGATGGCTTCCCATTAGCAGGTCAAGATTTCTTAGGACAAAAAGTGTCTCTCTCATCTGTTCTTTAAAAATAACTACTTAGATCTTCTTACTCCAGCTCATCTACCTCCACCTGTACATGGTGCTTTGGCATGTTTCCTCCATTTTCTACCCCCCTTCTTGTTCTTCCAAAGTCTTTTCAGAAATGTGCCACATCTCACCTCCTCTTTTACCTCAAATAACCAAATGTAGGCCAAGGCTGAAAGAACATGGCCAGTTCTTCTCTGAGGTTTTTGCTGGAGGTTTTGGAGTCTTCTTAAATATTGGATTGCGATGTTATTCTTCTCCAAAAAGTTATTCTTCTGTGGGTTACGGTTCTGCAGAGAATTGTCACTTCTCTTGGTCAGGTGAAGGCTTTGGTACATATTTTCATTGTTCTGTAACAACCACGTAAAATAATCTGGGAGTGATGCTGAGATGGGTAACGAGGAAACTGAAAACAGTAAAGAAATGTTCTCTTATCTGAGATACAATATGCTGCAGCTACTGGGACATCACATCCTGAAAATTGCATAAACCAACTGTTCATGTAGATAAGCACTGATACCAAATCTGAGAGCATTCAGCAAATTTCAAGTATTTTAATGCCCATTAATATCCCTACATACCATAGCTAAGTGCCTCTGATCCTACAGTACCTTACACAATAGCTGGCAATTGTTCTGTCACATGGAAAAAACACATGGAAGTGTGATGAAAACGAGTTGCTGAGGGAACTGAGAAGTGGAAAGGAACTCCTTCTGTGCTACTCACCTCTGTAGATTTTTTCCAAATGTTTTAATCGGGGTCTGCAAGATCTGCTTTGCTGTATAAATAATATTTCTTCTCTCTGCTGTTCAGCTCTCCTTCCCCACCCCCAAGTCAAAGTAAAATGTCATACACACAAATGGCAAAAAAAATGTTTGTAAAGCACACCACTAGCATTAGATGGAAGTTAATCATATTCATTCAGATGAAAACCACACCTAGTGCTTCTCTGGATGGTGTCAGGGAACTTCTAAAACGTGAAAAGCTGTGAGGTCTCTAGCACAAACTTAAGTATCCTCTTTTCAAGTAACCAATAATTCTGTAGTCAGAGCACCACTAATTCCGAAAAAGAGCATAGATCAGTGAAATTCACAACAACTCTGGGACCTCAATACCACAATTCTTGTCCCAATACCACAACTTTAATTTTGTGCTTTCTCATCACCTGATATTCCCCCTGCACATTATCATTTTATGTTCTCCTAGAGGAAAAAAAAATCGCTGCCAAGTTTTGATTCTTTTTCTCATTTAAGTCCAGGCATGATAAATTTACCTTTTAAAACCTCTCTGCCTTCCTCATTATAAATGAGAAATATGAAGTGTTTCAGTTGCTTTTTCTTTCCCTTTTTTATTTCTTTTTTTAAAGTAGTTGGAACAACAGTGCACATCCACGTTACCCAGGTGAAGTGAATGCCAGGCAAGGAGGCTCGCAGTTCATTATGGCTGTGTCTAAACTGATTTCCAGGTTCATGTCACTATGTGAGCCTGGTCCCATACTTGTCCAAATTGGGACCCCGTTGGGTGGTGCTGTGATTCTTGTCTGGCCTCTGCTGGTGGAAGAGAGGGGCAGAAAGCATGGGGAGTGAGGGAAAACACAAAAACTTAGGACATGGGCAAAGCTTGAACCCATATTTGGTAGCTCTGAACCTTTCCTAGGTTTCCTACATTAGATGCAACCTATGGTCTTCGCTAAGAATGATTCTTTGGGAAGTGTAAAACCAATTCCAGTAAACATTTACACTTCCCTAATTTTTAAAGGTATTTATGTTGCACATGGAAATGTAGTATATTATTAAAGAAAATTCATGTTCAGGCTTGGGTTTGAGTCCAACAATTACATTCTGCAAAACCCAGGATACATTTAAGTTGTACTTAGACAAAGATACTTATAAAAAAAAAGAGAATTAATGTATCTAATCTGTCTAGACTCTCAGTCTAAAGCATCTACTTTGAATCCACAAGTTCCACTGTCTCAAGGAAATAAACAGCCAAAGAAATACAGCTTTTCCCAGAACTTCTGGTACTAGTTGCAGTGAACTCCAAAGCTCCTACTTCTACACTATACCCACTTCCAGCTGGTGCTGCTGTGAATTCACTCTCCCAGAGTCACTCATAGGCTTCTCAAAAAGACCTTCTTAGCTCTGAATGTTTTGTACAGGACTTCATCAAGCACATAAGAGAGGACAGATACTATGTAAATTAGGTACATACTGGGGTTTTTATTAAAAGAATTGGAATCTAAAGTATGTGAGCAATTCTCATGAAAGACAATGGAACTCATTTGTAGTCCAGAAGGAAAATCACGATAATGAAAGGAGTAAATTTGAAAAAAGGGAGGCTAAAATTCTGCATTTTTCTAATATATTGCTAATAATTTGTAGGGAGCTCTGGTTTCATACACTGAATGGGATTATATCCCACACTGCACAATCAACAGGATCCCAAGGTCTTCTGAAGTTTTAGTATCTTGTAAAAATATCATCCATGTGTCTGAAACAGCCTTACGTGGTCAAAATGCCATTGGAGACGTTTATTGCTGTATCCAGTTGAAGGTGAATGGCCACCATTAATCATTTCTCACTGTCTCCAGGAGGTAAACTCTGTCATCTCTGTTTTGCAGAACTGGCCTTCACTTACCTTTTCTCCTTAATTTTACCTCTGAATACATAACAAAAATCGTACTCCCTCTTCAATTGTAGAACAGTATTTAGTGGTGCACTGTGCGCATAATGTTCAGGCAAAGATCAAACAAGAAACAGATACGTTGGTCATATATTGGGCGTCTGTTCAGTAGTCCTGTGAGCAAAACCTGCTGTGAGTATGCACATAGCAGTAAAAACTGAAAACAGGCAGTGTGGTTCACCATTCAGTAGTTTCACTGTTCAAGCAGTATGGTTAGTTTTGCTCGCAGGCAGGAGATGAGGAGAATTTTCCTGCAGTTTGTCCCTCTTCACCAAAAAAAAAATTAAAAGAAACAGCATTGTTACTGTCTCCCTGCCCACCTAGCTTATGTGTTTATGCTTTCAGTATTATTTTTCATGTAGAAAACAACTTCCAGTGAATCCTGTACTCTCCGTTCTATTTACAATGATACGCAGGTTTGGTTGCAAAATGAGAACCAATAATTACAATTATACATTAGACCTCTCTCTGAAAACCCTGCTGCAGACAAAACTCCTTGCAGAACTTAACAGGACTTCTGCTGGTCTCAGATTTTCAGGAACAGACCTACAGTCAGAAAACTTCTGGAGACAATTAAGCCCAGTCCTATTTTTTGTCAGCAAATTTTTATTTTGATTTAAAGGCTTCTTCACATGGTTGAGTACAAAGATGTGGTTCTGATTTGATGTTGGTGTTACAGCAAAACATGCATGGATTTTAAGGGTGCTATTAATTTACACCTCAGTATATCAGATCAGAACTGGACCTTAAACAGACATGGACTGTAAGGAAAGCATCTGCAAAGCAAACTCTTAAAACTGCTTTTTGTGCAAGGCACCTGAGGGTGGGTGAGACGAAGTACTCTGAGTTGAAAAGATACTGAGGCCAACAAATGGATGGGGGCAATATATTAAATTTTTTCTAATACTTTGTGCCTTTTGAGCTTGCCAATGAGGAGGAAGGCCAAGGACCTCACTGCTTTCTTCTGAAACTAAAAGCCTGGCATTGCACATCATCCAGGAGGAACAAGGACATCGCTGGTCTTTGGGGTGGGTGCTGACACAGGCAGGTATACAGCAGCAGGCAGGGAGAACTAACCTGTTCTTTCTGCTTGTGCCTGCTCGGTGCAGGCTGAATGCTGTGGAGAACAAGGTTCTACCGAGCCCCCTCTTCCCCTGGGGAATGATGAGACTTCCAAGTGTGCTTATTTAAAGAGAAGCCACACCATAAAGTTACCAAGCAAAGCAGTAATACAGAACAGCAGTTGCTAACAAGATGTTCTAGATTGCTTAAATACAGCCATGAAAAAAATGGAAGTATTTTACCAAATCAAAACATTTTTTTCTTTTCTTTATGTTCAGCAGCTCACCTCTGTCCAGGGGAGGCTACCAAAGCAGGACCTTGAACGTGAGTTTGTAGGGAGTTTATTACAGTAAGGTTATTCTAAGGAAAACTCTGTTTCTTACACCATAGCGTATTTCAAATACCTTCAGGAGAGTAATGATAATGGTTTGCAGCACATCATGGTTGACTCGGAGAAAGAAAAAGAGGCTCTTTTTAATTTAGATTAAAAATAAATTCTGGGTGCTTGCAGCCCAGAAGGCAAAACATATCCTGGGCTGCTTCAAAAGAAGCATGGCCAGCAGGTTGAGGGAGGTGATTCTGCCCCTCTACTGCGCTCTGGTGAGACCCCATCTGGAGTACTGCATCCAGCTCTGGGGTCCCCAGCAAAGGGAAGACATGGACCTGTTGGAGCAATTCCAGAGGAAGGTCACAAAAATGATCAGAGGGATGGAACACTTGTCCTATGAAGAAAGGCTGAGAGAGTGGGAGTTGTTCAACCTGGAGAAGGCTCCAAGGAGACCTCACTGCAGCCTTTCAGTACTTAAAGGGGGCTTATAAGAAAGACAGGGACAAACCTTTTAGCAGGGGCTGTTGCAGTAGGACAAGGGGTAATGGTTTTAAACTGAAAGAGGGTAGACTCAGACTAGATATAAGAAAGAAATTTTTTACAGTAAGGATGGGCATGAAGCACTGGAGCAGGTTGCCCAGAGAGGTGGTAGATGCCCCATCCCTGGAAACATTCAAGGTCAGTTCCGATGGGGCTCTGAGCAACTTGATCTAGTTGAAGATGACCATGCTCTTTGCAGGGGGGATTGGACTCAATGACCTTTAAAGTTCCCTTCCAACCCAAGGTATTCTATGATGCTATTAATTTGTGTTGCATTTGGGTAATAACTCATGATTAGAGTATCCTACAGATTTGAAAGCCTCAAGTAAGCAGCATAAAAGGTGGTACATCTTAAATACAAGGCAACATAACAGCTTGTTAGGCCAGAAGACTTTTTTTTTTTTTTTCCTTTTTTTGAGCAACAGGTAGCATACATGATAAAACTGTAGTCTGTAGATGGATTTTAAATGTGCGTGGTTTGGCCATTTTAACTTTTTTTTTCTCCCAAAGCACTGAAGGTGTTAACTTAGTTGAAATAAATTAACAGATTAATGCGTTGAAGTCAGGCATTTGGTTATGTAAGTATGGGATAGAACCCTGAAAGAAAGTCAAGCCTCAGGGAGAGATGTGAGAGATTAATTTAGCAGGCCTGATGAAAAACTGGTGCACTCTTTGATTTACTTCACTGTACTCCTACCAAGATTACCACCAGATGCTACTCTAAGGCTGCAGTGCAGTGATACAGCCAAACCTGGTAACTCCTGCTAATGGCCGGCTGTTGCCAGGGCAGTCGGTTTTGCTCCTGCTGTTCCAGATGTGCAGCCCCTGCGCAGGGACTGGCATTCCTTTACCTACAGCAAGCCAATTCCAGGAGCAGAGAGCAAAAAAGCACTTCCCCCTCCCCCCTTTTTTTTTTCCTGGGCTAACTGTCATCTTGTGAGGTTGTGATCTGACAGCTGCAGAGCCTCTGGGGTGTTTGTGTTGGCACAGGGAAAGGACAGGAGTGGCTGGTTCTCTGGTACCTGCCTGTGTACCTGAAACATCTCAGTCTCCCTGTGCACATATGCAATGGAGACAGTTAGTTGTCTGAAACCGGTTAGTTCCAGGTGTGGAGCACACCATGGTTTTACCTCAGCAGAATTTGCCTCCCTGATCATTCCTGACTGCCAGATTTCTCTTCGGGCCGATGTCAATGGAACAATCCCAAATGAGTGTTTCAGGCTCACAGAGTGAATAGCAGCATGCATATTTTCAAATAAGCGCCTTCCTAAAAGTGCAAAACGGAAGAAAAAGTTAACCTTGATAGTAGCCAACATCACACATGGGGTTTTGAAGCAAGCAAAGGGACTTCATCATTCCTAATGTTGGAGGAATCTGTAAGTCCTTCTTTATGTAACAGACAAGACTGATGTGATAATGCCTACAGAAAAATAACCTCTGTATTTATTAAATAGGTTGGTGTTAAGCAAACAATAGCTGTATTGGTCAAGGAAATAGAGAAGACGTTTAAATAAGGATGTTTTATTAAGAACTCTGCCTTCTTTGTCACGGTGCAGTTTCAACAGGGAAATAAACCTCAGGTTCGCTTGAATTGTATAGAACAGACAGCCAAGAACATACTCTCCCTAAAATTTATACCAAATAACAGAGTCACCACGTAAGCACACTGCCAAGCCTGAGCTGTTAAGCCGAGTGCCTCAGCAGCGTGAGCTGGTGTCTCTGCTGGAGCGTAAACACCCTTTGGCACAAGGACAGCACATCGTGTCTTCTCCTGCTGTGGTATCCACAGGCTGGAACCCTGATCCATCTGCCTGTGGTGGTGGCAATGCTAAAAAATATATATGGAGATCATTAATAGAACATAAAGACTTAAGTAATTTGCTTGCTTTGTGAAAAATTGAATAGTTTCACCTTCAGTCTGTTCAGCTTTTGTTTTGCTTTTATCAAAAGCAGTTATCTTAGTTTTGATACAGTCTTAAAATCATGGCCTAATCAAAAAAAGTTTCAGAGGAAATCAAAGCATTGCAGTATAAAGGGTAAAAGCTTTTGTATTCACTCTCCAACAGCATAAAAATAATCCCTAATGTATTTTCTGAGGCCTAGCCTAGAACTGTAACTGCAGCGAAATAGGTAATTAATGCAGGGTTTGATCGCTGCGGCAGGAGTTGTTTCTGTTCAACACTAAGGCGTCCTGAGGGAGGGCGGTGGTTCTCCCTCTGACGCAGCGGCGAGGAGCGGGAAGCACAGGCACCCGAGGGCTCCTCTGCTCCGCCGGTGGGCAGCCATGTCCTGCGTGGCAGGGGCTGTGCGGTGTCTGAGCACATTTGGTGTATCGTGTCTCTCGGAGGCCCCAGGCAAAGAGCCATCACCTGGTCAACATCGTCAGCCTCTGTCAGGCAGACACATGATGAAAACGCTGATATACTCTTGCCAGGTGGGTCTAGGTCGACATGGAGACAGAAATGTGGGTATTTCAGGCTCAAAATTGGTGAGGGAGGACTCGAGGGCTTCAGCCTTTCCACCCTGCTGCAGCGTGTGCTGTTTGTCACATGAGGTAGTTAATGTCTTTCAAGGCCTTGCATCTAACCTGCCAAAAATGTGTCTCAAATTAGGAAATAGATGTCCAGTGAGTTCAAGTGCATTTGCAGGTTAGCAGGTGTCACAAACCTGGAGACTTTAGGACTTTAGGCCTAGCATCCAGGCCCTCCATGTGTGCTTTGTCCTTAGCCAGTAGGCAGCATGCAGCCCACTGGTGTGTTATTTTCCTATGTCCATCCCTCTTTCCTTGGACCTAGCATCTCTTCTCCATAAAATAGTTGGCCTTTTTATTTGGCTGTGTGATGAGTGATGGACAAAAAGGCACCCGAAAAGTGTGGTAGTTAGCACAGGCTGCCCCTGCCTGACCAAAGTGGAGAACAATTTGGAGTGATTAGCCGTATCAGCCACCAACAGATGGGAAAACAGCACAGAACCGTAGAAAGGCTCATCAGCTTAAGTCTCTGGAGATGATGGAAAAGTGAAGTAAATTGTCTCCTACATAGTAAGAAGTCAGTATAGAATAGTGCTCAAGGTGAGTTAAGCCTTACATCTCATTTTGATGAGGGGTGACCTCCCCAAATGCTATAAAAGCTCCACCAAGAAATGATGGGTGAAGGGGTCCAGGGACCAGAAAACATTGGTCTTTTGCCTCTGCAAGAGTGAGGAGAAAACCTGCAGATTTTACCTTGTCAGACCAGATCAGTCCTACCAATTTGCAGACAGCGAGACAGCGCCATGAAACAGTTCAGGGTACAGAATTATAGAGAACAAGGGATCCACACTGTGCTCTTTGAAATCTGATCTTTCTGCATTGTTTTTCTTTAATCCAGCATCCATTATCTCTGTTGAAAAAATACACGTGAGCTTTTATGTACAGCAGCTGCACTGGGGGTGGTCTTTGAATTAGATGGCCATTTGCTTGTGAGGACTGCAGTAAGTCACGCTGGCTGCAGGCTGCAGGGTTATACTGGGGAAAAAAGAAGCAAACAGGAGACAAAAAGCATTCTCATGGGTGGTTAAAGAGGGCAGGACCATAAAAAGTAGGAGGTCTGAGGAAAGAATTTTCTAAATATTCAGGTGTATTTTCTGTGAAGTGATGTTAGCAGAGGGAAGCAAGACACAACATTTTAAAGTTTTATTCTACAGGTAATGGATCTACCAGATTTCAGTTATCTTGTTAGAGCTAAGGAAATACAGTCTTAATGATGGAGTAGCTAATAGCTGGCCAATAAAAATGCTAAATAATCATTCTTTTAAAACACATAAAATAAACAGAACAGAAAAAGGACTTTATGCAGGAGGAAAATGCAGGGATCTCACTGGGAGGACCAGTTTCACAGCAGACAGTGGAAAACATAATTTTTAGGGTGTATTTAGCAACCTATTTAGTCACTGGAAAATATTGCTTTCTTCAGGAGAAAAAATAACACAAAGCAATCGAAGGAATTTTTAAATTAGTTGTTGTTTAAAGAACTTTGCTGCTTACAAGAATAAATAAATGTGCAAATTTAAGGTAATATTTTTAATGTTATCAAATTGCATGCAGTGTATTTATTTTTAAACTGGATGGCTATAAAACACCAGATGTTGTACAATGAAGTGATGTCAGAAGAAGACTGGAATCTCTTATCTGTGAGGAACAGGCAGATGCTCGCTTTTAGCAGCGACATCTTGCCCATAAAACAAGAAAGTTTGCCTTCAGTGCAAGGACACCAAACACTTCACTACACTGAAGACTTGTGTCTCCATTGCCTGTGGGGTTTTGTTGGTTTAAACTTAATTGTTACTCATGTGACACAGGGAAGGAGGAGTTTAATTTTAGAGTTTATGGTGGAAGAAGTAAGAGTTGTCTTATGGTAGTGATTAACCGAAGTAAACATTGTCTGTTGGATAAGCATGGCAGCCAAACTCGAGAGGCCTTTGCTGTTTGGCCACACGCTGTCTTGACGTATGGCTTAGGTCACTCCACTCTCTTATTTTATGAAGGAAAAATGGAAGTACAACAAAAAGTTATATTTTTCACATGAGACTGAAAAAACAAAATTCTGATATAAACACAAAGTATCACCTCATATATTGTGCTGCTTTTTGCATAGTATAAGTTTTTGGCAGCTTATTCATAGCCATGTAGCATGCCAACTCCATTTTCCATGAAATTTTATGTAAGGGTATCTGGTCACAAAAAGAATGTAACAAGAAAGAAGCTGCAGAAATACTGAGCTGATAATTTAATGGTTTTGTACAGCTCTAAATTTGTGTGGTTTTAGTTTACATAACATATCAAGTGTAGCTCAATGTGCACATATTTTGCACATACACTGAAATAATTTGAAATAGAAATTAATTCATTTTATTAATTTCTCTCAGTGTGCAATAGAAAAAAGACAATTTAAATAGTAATTGTATATTCATATAAAAGCAGAGTGTGATTTTAGCTGCATTTTTAAAAATTACCTAACAAAAATAAATACAGCTGTGTATCTGGGTTCTGATTTTAGTGTTTAGCAAACATGTACTGTTGCTGCTAATTTAAAAAAAACCACAACCCTTTCAGTTTATAGTTTTGCTGAAATGTCAAAGCAGCTATTCTCTTCTTTGACAAAATATAGCACAAGGCTGAGGTTCACTATTGATCACGTTTCAAAATTTGTGCACTCAAGATAGCATAAGACAATACAAATATATATTTCTTCATGTGAAATTTCCTCTCAACCTTCTAGTCCATTTCAGTCAAATGGAGCTGCATCCTATTATTCTACAAAAAACTCGGGAAAATTAAATAGAACAACCCAATCTTTCCCTTCCCTTGCTCCAGCGTTTCACCTTTAGATGGGGGCAGGTACATTTGAGGCTCTGTCTGACAAAATCACGGGGTGCTACAGCAGCAGAAGCAGATTTTTAGTGAAAATGCTGCTTGGGGGACATACCCTGGCAAGCAACAGCTCCCTGATGGAAATTGCATTTGGCTTCAAAAGTTCTTTCACAGAAGGCCTACGCACATAGTTCCTTAGTTGTCATTTTCAAAGGACCTTTCCTTTTGCTGGCTGTGCAGGTGCTGAGCTGAGATTACAGCCTGCTTTGTAAAAACCTGCTCCTTTTCCTCATACCTGCCTTTCAGTTTTCACCCCCCTTCTACTTCCTTGTCCTCACGTCTCATTGTAAGCAGCCTGCAGAACCATTCTGGGCAGGGACTGGCATTTTACCACCTGCTGGATCAGCAGATAACTCCAGGTCTTGGTTGTCTTGTGTCTGCACTATAATCAAGTAATAGTAGTTTCAGCTCTAACACAGATCTTTTGGACAGTGGATCCAGCCAGTATGATTAATACCAGTCTTATACAGGTGAAAATAAGCTTAATTTTTTTATTAATATAAATGCGTACAACTTAGGGATTTGTTTTCAGTTGGACAGAAGGCAACAAATGCTGATGAGATGATTTGTTTAAGGAGCTAGCAGCTCTCTTCAGCATTTTGTTAATTTTTGTGAATGATTATAGCAGGAAAGAACCTACATTGCATTTTGAAATAAACTGATAGTTTCCATCAAGTATCAACAGACAAAGCTCTGTTCCTTAACATGTTGAGCTGATAGAAGCAAGGCTGAGAAATAGGTGATATTGGAGTGCAAGATGCTGCTGACACCCTCTGAGCTTGGTATCTTGTCCTCCTGGATCCCTTTGGATTTTTTTGGTTTATTTGCTTGGTTTTAATAGTTTTCTGGATGTGGGAGTTGGAAATCGTGATCAAAAAAGAAGCGAGTAACTATGAGATCATAAACAATAGCTCTAAGAGACATTATCTACCCTGTTTGTTTCAGCCCAAGGTAACTCACATTCTGGATGAAGTTGAGAGCAATGCCCTTTTTCACTAAAAAGTACATGTATGTTTTTATACATTCACACAAATATGTGCATCAACATTGCTGAAATAGGAAAGGCGCCCAGTATACCTCCAAACCTGTTAAGTCAATGGAACACACAGAAAGGTAACTGTCTTTCATACAGAAAGTATGAATAGCATGATGTCATTCAGTAAGGTAGACTAAACAATCTGTCTTTTTTAGATAAAAACTATAAAACCTTTAGAAACTTTTACTGTATCAGGTATCTGATGAAAATTACAGTAATAAATCTGAGATGGTTTAGAAACCATATTCCCAAGACAATTGCAGAACGCCCTAGGCATTTACTGTCTGCTGCTGTTAGGCAGAACATGTTTGCACCATGTTTCATAAATTCAGCTTCTGCAGCATGGAGTGTTTTCTTCTAAGAGCACCGCAGTGAATTGTCTAAACAAAATGAATGACAAAGTCTCAAATGGAGAGTTTGGTGTTTCAATGACAGAGAGATAATACTTAACATCGTTGCATTTGTTTTTCTTGGTTTAGCAAGCTATATTCCAAACATGATTATTTAACAAATAATCAGTGCAGGAAATGCTTTTTGACAATCAAGTAATAAACAAATGTAAAGGCATGTCTCCGGAAATCGGTTGTAGGTTGTTATAAAGGTGCATGTCGCAGCTGCTTACTACCACAGACGCCACACGGCTCCAGCATGGAGAATGGTACTAATGGGATTTGCTGTGCTTTGTCTGTGGGCTGAGTCTTTCGAAGTAGCTCCTTCACCATCTTCCATGCCTTCTCCCAGTAGAAGAGCCAACCTCATCACATCAAATTCAGCATGAATAGTCTAAGCCATAACTCAGTTGTAACCACATCTTGAACGCTGAAAACAGAGTCGCTGTTTGTCAGTTAAGAGTTTTGGGAGGGCAGCCAAGGTACTGCAGGGCGGTTGTGATGGAGTTACAGCAATGAAATCAGAATCCAGCCAAAAATGAACAGTCCTTAATTTGAGGAAAAAGTGATTACCAGGCAAATAGGTGAGATTTTCACAAGTTCCAGATCAGAGCATTAAGCCTTTTTTTTCACCTGGGTGGAATAAAAAATAAGACCTCTGGCTTTTTTGTTTAGCAGAGCTTCCAAAAAGTAAATTATGCTTCTTTTCTTAGTAACATAAGGGACGCCCAAACCCTAGTGCACTAATTATCTGCCCAAAGAATGTTTTTCAAGTCATACTTCTCCTTCAAGTATTATAGCTTTATTGTTTCTTTAGATAAAATTAATAAAACTACCACCTTCTGTTCTGATTTTTTATTTACCTATTGAATTGCTGGGGAAAAATGCAGGCATTGATTCAGGAACCTGAATAATGCTGGGGAATATTGGCTCAGGAAGTTTATGTGTTGGACAGTTAATAGTAAACAAGCTGTTTTCTCCAAAAGTTGGGAAATTCTCCAAAGTGAATGAAGCGGTAATGCATTTTAATTCATGTTGTGACCAGAATTTCCCAACATCACCCCACATTTCTACACAAATACTTGTATTAACTAGACATAAATTGACTTTATTAAATTAGACACTTCATACTCTATCTTACAAACATTTCTGCATGAGCTAGTTATGTTGGTGACAGATTCTTAGTCCAAATAAGTCCAAAGCCCTTGAAGTAGTAAGATGAGCTATTTGAAGGATTGTTTTTCCTATTTTAAATTGGTAAAAAAGATTTTCAATGTTTTGTTTAAAAAAAAAAGGAAGAGCTCTTAAGTATGCCAGTGATCATAACACCTCACATTAGATTGTGAATATTTTATGCTGTCCTTTTGGGATATCAATCACAGGACCCATAAGCGAATAGTCATTAAAGGAAAGAGAGTCTTCCAGGCATGAGACATCTGGTTCTTTGGCAGCCTACGCAGACTTAATATTGCCAGACTTAAACTGGGTCTTTCAGTTTGCCACATGCTTTAACTGATGATGGGCTGTCTGGACTGCCATGTGTTCCTGGTTGCAATAGCTTTCACTTTTAATGTTTAGGCTTATTCCCGTCCCTTCTCTCTCGTGAGGATCTCTGCTCAGGTAAAACTTTGCACTCAGCCACAGTATTTAGGGCTTACAACCTCGCTTTTCTAAGCCTCTTAAGTATGCATTTCTAATTGTTTTTTAAGGACTAGGACAAATGTACAGTACTACAAGAATTATGATCCTGAATGCTCCTGTGCATCACCTGAAGTTCTACACTTTCAGCCATTCAAGCAATTAGAAGTCATCTGTACAAGACCATTACTACATCCACTGACTGGTCAAAAACTTCTCAATCACTTACTTTACTAAACTGAGTCTGAAGTTGATATATTAGTTCCTAACTTGGTGTTGGGCTCTATTATTAGAAATCTCTTACTAGAGGAAGACAGCTGGAGGAATTGTGTTTGTCAGTTATGAAAATGAGTCTGGGATCAAACTGGGCATATAATCTGAAACACAGTTTGTAAATGGTCCCAATTATGTGTATCTTGACTTAAGGTATTCTGCAATGAGGCCCCTTACTGCTTTTAGAAGTAAATGGAAGCTACTGTTAAGGAGAAAAAGAATTCTGATCATTATCTCTTGGATGTTAAACCCTAATATAAACATAAAATTGCTTAAAAGGAGCATCAGTAGTTTCCACATGAGGTGGGCTAGGAACTAGGGGAATTGAGGTAGTTCATTCTTAGCCTATACTATTTGTGTATTGATTACTGCATCCTAGTACTCTGGCCCCTACATCTACATTCAACCTGCTGTGCTGTACGTTCTAGGGCCATTGTATCATCAGGCCTTCTGGAGCCACAGAGCCAGTTGTATTTGTACTGATCTTAAGAATTACTTTTTTTTTTTTTTCCCCCTGCTCAGGTGATGCAATTGAGAATATCTAGTAAGCTGAAATGTCATGGAAAATTAGTCTCCCCTGTGAACATATATACTCAAAACCAGCAGATAAATAGCCTAATGCTTTTGTTTTCCTGTACTCATAATTTTTTAAACTTATCTTAGAGTCTGCACAAACTGTTTGAATACTCGAAGTCAGCAATGACTGGGAAAGCAGAGAAGCATCAGGCCAGAGGATTGCAGCTGGCACTCCTCTCTGGCTCTGTGCAACTGTTTATCACAGGCTTCACTGACTCCTCCTGCACCCTGTAAAATTATTAAATGCCAGTATGTTATGCTGAGTGACAGTCAAGTGTTTTCATACAAATGCCTTCTGGCTCTACAGGTAGACCTTCTTCCCCAATTATATTTGCTATAAAGATGCAAAACCTTCTGTCTTTATGCCCGTGCCATTGACTGCCCACCTCTTCATGCCCAGATTCCCATTTTCTACTTCTTGACAGTCAGTTCCTGCTGAGCCCTGCCCCCAGCCTTTCCCCTCACTGCCTCTGCCTTCTTCAGTGCCCTTCTTGTTCCTGTGGTAATGATGCTCCCACTTCCTGTTTAGGGCTCATTTGGAAATCACTATTGCCACCGAACCTTAGACCCGTGGTGGGCCACACAACGGATTACAAATCTTTCATAATCTGATCTAAAAAACATTTTAGTGTGGTGTTACTAAGTATTCTATTAAACAGATTTGAAAACCATTAAAATAGTTTCACTTACAATATTGGTATCAGAGGCAATGTTAAATAAAAGGGCTTCTGTTTCATCCTTTGTTTTCACTGTGAACAGTGGGGCAAGGGAAGTCAGCAGCTACTCTGCTCTTTTAAGTGTTGCTCAAGTGTGAGCATTAAGGGGATTTACAGCATCAGCAGCAATCTCTTCACTTTTACATCCAAAGTGACAGCAAATGGCAAGGTAGCAGCCAGCCTGCTCTGCTCCCTAAAGCACCCATGGATCTGGTGCATTTCTGTATTATACTGTATTACTTGGTCATGTGTGATAGCACAGTCATTTACAATAGTAATAACACAGCACCAGGATGCCACTTCCTGCTGTGGCAAACTGTATCAAGCTCTAGCACATTACAGGCTTCCTGTGGACAAATAGCACACAGATACTCATCTACCCGGGGAATTAGGCGTCTGTTCACTACATCTACCAAACTGATAGCCTCTTTGTTACGCAGTTCATTCTCTTGGCAATTGACCTTCAGAATAAATGTGAAATGCAAACCTCTGAGCATATAAAGAGGCCCTGAAATCTATCAGATCACTTTGTAAAATCCATCAGTTTTGGCTCAAAGTACTTCCTAATTTAGGGCTGACATCTATGTTACACAAAAATAGCTAAACATGAATACTGAAAAGAGGAAAGAAGCTAGAAGCATCAAAATTAGTTAAACTTTTATAGCACTTAATTTTAAAAGTTAGGCTAATGGCATGAGATTCTAAAATCTGTAAGAACAGAGAATTTATGGTTTTGCAAAAGACCTTTAGAAAGCTATGTTCGTGAGTAGCTGGATCATTAAATATTTTATGGAGAAGTTTTGAAGAAGAGTGCTTTGGTTTCATTGGCACCTGCTAAAAACTGCAATATTTCACAGACAAGTCTAATGTGGAACTGAGAAAGCTTATTTTACACATTTAAGTATGTACCGACTTTGATAGCATTCAGATCTCACGCTTGTGTAACGTAGTGCCCCTGTAGGCAGAAAACATCTGTCAAGTAGAGCTGGTAAAAACAAAACTTAACTTTGGGTGTTTTTTGATGAAACTGGCTTTCAGCAGAATACAAATTTCTGTAGTTTTTCCCTTGCTTTCACTGACCCCAAAAAAGAGATAGCAGAGGTATTTAAAATATATTTTAATAAAAATCTCCTGGATTTTTTAAAGGCAGATTAACTCCCTTCTTACTGTTTCTCTGGAAATATTTCCTGAGTAGTTACTGGCAAATCAGGATTTACCTTATTTATGACAAAAGTCTGAGGGTGAAATTTCTGTCACCAGAATGCAGGCTGACTTGTAGCTCATGTGTTAATGATGTGGATTTGAATGGAGGAAAAATGTTTTCCACAAGCAGTAGAGTAGGATATACATCCACACTCTCAAACACAGTGGTCTTCTGTAGGGAGAAATGCCCTCCAGCAGTTATATTACCTTTGGTACATTTAAAGTATGACTTTGGTTAAGTTTAAACCTAACCAAAGATCTACTTGGGTGTCTTGGCATATTGAATCAAAATAACCATCCTTTCAGGTTATGTCTGTGTTGGCCAGTAGTGCCATGTAGACACACGGATGAGACTGGATCAGTTAGTGCTGAGGACCAGACCTTCTCAACGCTATATGAATCTGATTGGGTTTTGCTTTGGACTGGCTGATCTGATCCCACAGGATGAAAGCCTGTTTGTGTTTGGGGCACATTCCATGCACCCCAAGCACATCTCTTCAATTCATGTTCAGTCCAGTTCCTGCACCCTCAGACTGGTCCATTGTGTGACATCATAGTCTGCTATGTGTGACATCTGATGCATAGGCTGCATCATAGTGTGAACCGCATGTTGGTAGGAAGAGACACTGGTTCACTTCAGAAGTGCACTTCTGATCTGAATTAAAATGTTTATGCACCTTCTGTCCCTTTCCCAGCACTAACACCTAGAGAATAAGGTGTCTGAAATGCTACAGCTGTTAAATAGCATGCCTACAGCAAAGGTTTCTTCCTGGTCTCCATCGTTTATCATTGATAGACTAAAATCTCTGGGGCACCTTGGAGGAGGATATGAAATCACTGTATCTGTGGTTAGTTCTTTTGTAATTTGTGGGTATAATGGGGATTAGCTTCCGTCCAGAGTGATCCACGATTCCTTTCTTTGTACATTTTCTAAAAGCTTCATTCAGCCATTGGCTCCTTTTTCAGAAGAATACTTTCCCATTGTAATCAGATTTGTATTGCCTGAAAATGAAGTCATTGCCTGCGCTGTACAAGGCATGTATTTAAAATAGCAAAACTTCTCCTCTCCTTTGCTTTGTGGCCCAGACCTGATAACTGGAGCAGCAAATGTCATTAATACAAAGCATTGCCATACACTGTCTGTTGGGATCTGTGTGCTCAAGTTGTGCCAGTAACTGTCCAGATGTTATCATGTCTATCAAATCCCTGTCCTCAAAGAATAGAAATCACCTCACTGGCTAACTACTGAAGCAGTTCAGGGTCATTCATACCATTTCTTCTGTTAGCTGAGGACTGAAATGAGTCATATTTAATGAACAGTATTTGTCCTTTAGTAAAAAATAGTATTGGAGGAAGCAAAATATTTACCTGTGTGTACCTAAGCCACCCATGTGCGTCGACTTTGGAGAAATGCCCTGTCAGCCTTGGCCTAGGTGACAGGTCTTGTGTGGCTGGGGAGAGCTGCGCAGTCCCCTTGGGTCTGCAGCTGTTGTGTCGTGATGCTCACCTGGCACTGTCTCACTGGGTGCTCTCTGCCGCCTTGGCTCCTGCTGTGAGACAGCTGTGCATCACTGTAAACCAGCCCCGCATATGTTAACTATGCATATAGCTCACCCAGCACAAATAGAAAAGCATGATCTCTGAGTATCCATTTTTTCCTCCTTGAATTCACTTGCAAAAGGTGTCTCTTGAACCCCTCCTTTACGGAAACCAAGGTAAGTACCAAGAAATACAAGTTCTCCATTAGCAAAAGTGGTTAATACCAGGCTTTCACTTTTGAGGTTGCCACAAGGAGTCATATTACCGTGAGAATGCAGGGCAAGTCCCAGCAGCCCTGGAGGGGGACTGAGGCTGGGCTGAAGATGTAAGAGAAGACACATACTTGCCTGGCATTGGCAGCTTCCCTTGTAGTAAGCTGAGCACAACTGTTCACAGCTTCTTGCTTGAGGGTAAAGGGGGGAAACCTCCCTTTACACACCCTGCAGCATTATTCACTATCTTACATCAGTTTTATAGTTTGCTGGAAAAAAGTGAACATATTCTGTGAGGGCAATTCAAAGTGCTTCAGCATCACACTGCTGTTTCTCGTGCAGGTGCCCCTGTACAACCAAGCACCTGGCTGGCTGTCACCTACTGCAGGTACATCCTGCTGACTCTGGGCTAGAGACTGGTCCAAAATAGAGGGCTCTCCTTGACATGCTTTAATAAGATAACCATTTTTTGACCCATGCTAACAATCAAAGAATCTCAAAGCAGTTGTATATTGCATATGCCTTCTGGAAGCACATCAGGAGGTATTTAAGGAAATTAAAGTACTTGAGGCATTAAGGAGAGGAAAAGGGACTCCTGCTGTAGGCACTGTGGCAGAAACAGTTGCTGGAGGCAGGAAACTGGCTCTGGTTAGGGCAAGTGAGGTTACTGCCGGTATCAGAGGGTCCTGCAGTGTGGTCCTTCGTACAGCAATGCTGGACTTTTCACTGGATGTATAGTGTGGCAGTCATTCAATACTTACTTGTACATGCAGTCATTCATTATGTGTTTCTTAATGCTCAAGACTGTGCTGCTTGAGCTAAAATGCTACCTCAAGTTTTCTGTTTACAAAAAAAAACCCCAAAAATTGCACTGCTTTTCTCCTTTTCTTTCATGTTTTTCAGCAGTTCCTTATTATTGTGCTGAAACTGCCTTACCCAGCTTCTACTTGACATCATTTTGATATGAGCATTTTAATCTGCTACTTCCTCGAGTTGTTCACATTTACTGTGCACTATTTCCCAGTTGAGTGGTATTTAAAAGCTTGGAAATCTACCAGTAGAAAAATATTAATCGTTATTATTTTTAACATTTATTAATTGTAACAGTTATATTTGCTCTATTTACAATATTAATAAGATTTAATAACATCATCTTTGCTGTTCCTGTTAAAAGATAATAAGAAGCAGATGATCGAACATCCTCCCGTAATTTATTTTCCTGTACAAGCCTTGCAAAGGTTTGTCCTTACCAGAAAAGGATTTAGGAAAGACTGGCCTGATTTTTCACCATTTTCACAACATCAAAATGCTGAATGTGGTAGATGAGCTAAATGTGAACCATGAGTTCTAAAAGTATACTTTTTCTTTCCTCTGGAAAATGGGCAGATCTGAACAGCTTTATTGTAGTACTCACTACAAGCATTTTATGCCTGTATTAACAGACCATATAAAATACATAATTGCCATATTATGCACAGCTACATGAATCTGTTAGGAACAGGCTACAAAGTCATTTGCATTAGTCCAACATTCATAGTAAAACCTAATCATCACTAATCATCAGTGATCTTGGTACAGTCTCCTTTATGAGAAGTCATAATACTCTTACTCCTTATTTCATGCAGACTGCATTAGTGTGGATGATTCCCAATCCTAGAGCCCCTTTCTGCCAGAGAGAAAGAGAACAGCTGGTGAGAAGTTTCAAACTAACACTGAACAGAGAAAACAGAAAAAAATCCTTAAAATACACTGTACTTTGGATGTTCCTGTGACATGGCAAGCTTCCTTCACTACATCGTTAAGACCGGGCACCTAAACAGGAGTTTTCTCATGCTGCCTGATTAATATCCATGCTATTCTGGGCTACAGAGTCTTTCTGTTGGATTTGAAATAGAAAAAAATAATTTTTTTCTCCATGCAGAATGGGAAAGTTTCTGGAATCTCCCATCATTTCCCACTCACCCAAAATGTTCATCATTGTCAAATAGAGTTACAGGTGTATACTACTACTACTACTACTACTACCACAATGTGCTTCAGCTCAGTAAGCCTTCTGGTTTCATGGGGAGAACCTCAGCGTTAGCAGCTTTGTTGGGTATTACATCTAAATCACCCTATTATCAGGATATTTTTAACCAGGGGAAAAAAAAGGAAAGCCATCATGATTGAAAATGTTGCTGAGGGCTGTACTGCAGAAAGATTTATTTACCCATGCATGGTAGGTATCTTTTAAATGAGCACCAATAATGAACTTTAAGAATTGCAGGGCAATAAATGCCCTGCAGTAAACATTTTGCCCTAACATCTGCACATCGCAGATGTCAACAGATACAAAAACTCAAGACCAGATTCTCAGTTTATGCAAGCAGGCGTAACTCCATTGACTTGAATAAAACAATGTATATTAACACCAACAAAAAAGAAAAGAACACCAAGTTCTTTTGGAAGATATTTTAAGAAACAGTTTATTATTTAAATATGCAATATAAATCTTTCTCCTTACAGTCATAAACACAGATTACCAAGAAGTTCAGTATCAGCCTCACGACACAGCTATAATATACAGACTGCATTTTTTCTTGGTGCGGTATTTTACCTCACTTTGTTTAGGTAAATAACCAAGACCTGATAATTGATTCATTGCCTGTTAATCCTTATTTGTCACCTTTATTTTAAAAATACATATTATCTTGTGTTAAGGAGGAACAGGAATAAAAGCCATTCTCAGCTATTCAAGGAAGCATGCCAGAAAGTACAGAGTGGTTAGGCTAGCGTGCAAAGCTCAAAATAAAATGATTGAAGCAGTCATATCCCTGGAATCAGAGAACAGCCAGTTCAGGTTCCTCAAAGGGAGGGAAAAGGCAATAAAACAGATAGCCCTAAGGTAAAGCCGCCAGAGGAAGAGAATAGAAAATAGCTTAAATATATTGTGCCTTGTACTCTATTGCTGGTTCTACAAGTATTCTGCTGTGTAGATGATGAAGAGAGGACTTCCAGAGGATAGTATTTTGTATATTCAGCAGCCTGAATTGCCCATCTGTCTTTATGGGCTGTATGAGGTCAGGTGGCCTAGCACAATGTGGAATTGTTGTCCCATGAGTGGGACGATTACACAATGTACAATGCCAGTTCACGCACTAAGCTGAGGTATTTCTACCTTTTTATTATAGTTTGTGCAAAATAAAGAGCTAGGTGGTAATGCACAAAAATAAGCTCTCTGGCTGAGAAAACTGCATTATTTATACGTTTTAGCAAACAAGTAAGTCAGTCTTCATTGGTTATAAGTTAACATCAATCTTTCATTATTTAGTACTTAGTTCCCTATTTGCCAAGTAATTTTCTTGCTTCTTATGTTAATTAGTTCACATGCTCAGTTCTTACTTCCTTCTGAGTCAGAGGGTTTCTTGAGTCAGTGGTCAATGGGTCAGTGGTCACGATCTTCCCCTGCTAGAATTACCTTTCCCCTAGCTCTGCTGAGTTTGGAATTATCTTTCCCCTAGTTTTGCTGAGCTCATTTCTTGTGGTGAACTTCCAGTCAGCTCATCTGACGTTGTGGGGGTGTTTTCTTTTGAAGCTCCTTTTTGCTTATAACCTTGAAGTTCTTCTTTTAAACAAAAGGATTTGCCAGTGCTTAATGAAGTACTTAGCAGGACATTTAAAAATGCTTGTAACTTGAATTAACCATTAACAACTCATTTGTTCTAATTATTTTAAAGTTAAACTACCAACAATATATTCAATTTTATTAATCATTTGATACTAGCATGGACCTAGGCCTGTAACACAGGTGCTGTGGGCACATGCTAGAAGACAGTTATTCAAGAGGTGCTTTGCCAAGATACCTGCCTAAGGTCATACTTTTTACAAAGTACTTCCTCTTAGCAATTCAGAATTCAGTTTTGTGGCTGGTCTATTCACAAACTTATGTTGGTAGAAAGGAGCAGCATTTTCTTAGATACCTACAAATATCATCTCCCATGCATCTTCAGACTCTCACAATATAACAAAATTATTCTTTCTATTCACAGCACTCTGCTGGAAGTTGTGGAGTGTTAACAGCGCTGCTCAGGGAAGATGTGTGGAGTTGGCCTCATTTTCAGTTGTATTGAAATTACAAGCTAGATAGGTGCAGTCAAGCTAAACATTACCATCTTAAACACAAGCAGATTTATCACTTTTTTGCTTAGGGAAATCTCACTATGGCATCCGCTAAGGTCAGGATATGAGCAAACTAAGAGGCACAGAACCTTCTGTAGGATTTCAGGTTGTCCCACCTAAACAACTATTAATAAAATAAAGAAGTAAATCCCAAGATCTTGCTTCCATAATTATGCGTGTATCTCCAGTATTCCCTCAAGTCAGAAGTGATTTTGTAGAGAACTGACACAGTGTTCATCTAGTGGAGAAAAATTGTTTCTCAAGCAGCTTACAAAAACGGAAAAGTATAATTGCTTTAATGGCTGGTACAGCTGCCTTGCAGGAACTGTCTTCAGAAAATAAATAATTTCATTGCCACTAAAATATTTATTTCCCTCCCCAAGCCTTCAGGTTTTTTTTTTTTGTTTTTTAAACAGTATTCTGCATTTGGTGCGCTTTGGTTTTCTTCAGCACTAGAGGTTCCATGGTTCCATTTGTCAACTATAAGATAGCAGGTATTCAGGAGTGGTTTGTGCCATGAGGAAAAATAAGAAAGAATTAGTTATAGGAAATACAGATCAAAGGAGAGTCAGGTTGCATATATGCATATCAAGACTAAGTTCAAAGATTCAGACCCATCAAATTATGCATAGCTATCATGTTTATATGTGCAACTGTGTTACACGCTTCCTTCCCATTCTTTGCCTGCTGTTAAGTGAGACTGCAAACTTGTGAACTACTATAAACATGCTTAAATTTAGTATCCTGAAGTCTTTTTTATCAAGACATGTAGTTAAATATGTGCAAGAACTGTGATGTATGTATTACAGTGTCATTAGGGCTTAAGACCATCTTACATGCCTACACAGGGCCTCTCACAGGAAAATACCACTAAATACCACTTGAAGAAATGCACTGCCTTGAGAAGCAGCTGCAGTCACATCATCATCAGAGCTCTCTTAGTCACCTTTCATTTTCCGGGGAGCCTGGCCAGGAAGCCTGTCCACTCTAGTTTTTCCCCACCACTTATGTTACATTACTTATCAGTTTTGTTTGGGTTTTCTTTTGAAGCCTTCACTTTTGACACAGAAAACCAAAACAGGCTGGATCCAGCTGAATGAATAATGAAATGTATGGCAACCCATCTTGGCAAGTAATTAACCGGCACAAACGTCAGTCCTACTCACCACATTGTTGCATGTGTAGTGTGCCCCTGAGAAACCTTGTGCCAGATTGGAACTAAATTCATGGCTATTAAAATGCGTGAGAAGAATAAAATGTAGTATACTGATGGGCTAGATGAATGCAAAACCATTGGGAGCCTCACACAGCCCTCATGAAGGGAACCCCATGTCCCCTTAAGTGAGCCTGGTTGGCTTCCACACCCCAGATCCTTTAAAAAAAAAAAAAAAAAAAAAGCTGACCTCAGGCTTTCCATGGATGCATCTGAATGGCCCTTACTAATAGTTAAAACCACTTTACTTTTAAAACAAAACAAAGAAAAACAAACCCCCCACTTCCCCTAAAAAATAACCAAACAAAAGCCAGTGTGTTCAAAATGGAGGTTATCAAAGCAAAGGCAAGTCTACATGGCTGTTGTGCTAATTTTCACAACCTGTAAAATAAGTAATGAATATATTTATGATGATCACATTAAACACACTTTTTGGTAGTTGTTTTTTTAATACCTCCTAATGTTCAGATACTGCAAACAATTTGGTGTACTAATGTTTTTGCTGATGTGTAAGGTGACGTACATTTACACACAGGTCCTAGATTGGTTCCACTGAAATATCAACATATATTTTCGGTTTTTATTCTTATCTATCTTATTTATGCTTTGACAAAATATAGATAGAAGTACTTCAAGGAATGATCTTAATAGCTGCTGGCCTGTGAGCAGTGACTGTGTCAGGGAGAACTGCCTGCACATACTTGGGCTGGCAGCACCAGCTTTCCAGAGTGGCTGGTTCTTTCCTTTGGGCAGATTACCATGTAACTCCTCTGGTATGTGAAACAAATGAGATAGGGTGTAAAAGGGTGTAAACCCCATATTTCCAAACAAAAAGACTCAGGCAGTAAGTTAAGGAGCCTGACACTAGCTTAAATATATGTATAAGCGAAAAGACTGTATGCATCCATAAAGCTGTGTGGAACAGCTGAGTAAGTGTGTTCTTGTTTGTGTGCTAAAAATTTCCCACCATGGAAGATTTCTAAACCTTGTTATAAATTCACCACCATGGAAAAGTGGTTCTCAAGAGAGTACACGCTGTGAGTCATGAGGTTTCTCTTCGTAGTACTACCTCTAGTTCCAAAATGTTGTTTTGAACCCTCACATTAAAAAAAAAAAAATCTGACCTTTGTCTGAGAATTACAAAAGTGTGAACATTAAGAATATTACGGTTAGGAAAATAACACTTCATACTGCAGGCACATGCATGGTTCAGTAAATACACTGCAATTTGAAGTATACTGGTACAGAATTGGAGCTGCATTGTTCTGTGTATAATTCTTACAAGCTTTAGATTTCTGTGACACGACTGATTAGAAACGAAAATTTTTTTCATTATTTTTGTGTCCTCCTGCCTCACACGTTTGGTTTCCATGTTCACTGAAAATGTAATTAAACATTTTTATTTTTATATTTATTTCAAAAAATATTTTTGAAAGTTGATTTAAAGAAAACCCATTACACATCCAAAACCCCATTAAACATCCAAAACCAGTTTCACATTTTTCAAAACATTTTATTGCACAAAGGCTGACAATGCTAAGTGAAAAGCGCATTTGGTGGGATGTATGTGTATTGGTTCCCCAGTGATGTAAGTTGCTTCCAGCATATACACATACTCCCATTGGCAACGTGCATCTTGCATCCTTTTGCAGGGATACGATGGTTGAACGCAATGCAGTGTGGTCATTCAGGGTTCAACTTGAAGCTGAGGTATGTCCAGGTTGTGCATTAATCTGGGAAATGCTCCCAGATACAGCTGTAGCTTTTGCAGGCCGCTGGACTTACTTCTAGGTTTGTATCATTGGCCTCTTTATTCAAAGCAGTTGGTATAGGGAAAAAAATGACACTATGTACCAGGGATCACAGAGACCACCTGTCCAGCATTTTTAATTTAAAGGCTCTATCTTACATCTCTACCTTATATATATTTAATCTGCTCCTTTCCTGCAGTATCATTTTCAGCTGATGGGAAGTTACTCTGCTGTACAGACTGTTCAAAGACAAATTTGCAGTTACCATTTCACTTCAGTCTAGGTGTGCAAGCTGTCCCCTTGCTGAAGGACTCTCCTTGTCCCCATTGCCAGAGTCACTTCACCTCAGCACAAAGTATTGCCATCTCAGGTCAACATTGTCACCTTGATCATGTCCCTGTGGGGAAAATAAGAGGGCTCCCTGTGGACTCTCCGTCAACTGCTGTTGTATGATTTAGCAGTTGACATAATGTATAATTTTTCCTGGACTTAGTGCTTGCAGATTTTCAATTTCTTCTTCAAAACAGCTTACTAAGTTAATGAACAGTTCAGTGCCCACATCTCTATTACCCTTATCTGAAATCTGATTGTCCTGTCATGAAAAAAAGCCTGCTGCTTTTTTCTTGCTTAACCTAGCAAGAAGAGGTAACTCCTTTGAAATCAATGACATTACACCAGCCTGCTGCAGTAACACCAGCAAAAAGAGAAGTACACCCAGGATTTTCCTTACTACACTCAGTAAATTTGGTGTATTCTCCAGCTTTGAAATCTGTGAATCCAGTTCTCCTGCAAAACTGGGGAGAGGCATGTCCTGTTTGTCCATTATTTGTACAGTGACATTAAAGGTGTCCTTTCCATGAATTGAAATACAAAATCACACTGTGGAAGCAAACTAGGTAATGAGTCATGATGGAATAGTGTGGAGAAACTTAGCATGCTACAGACATCTTGATGTAACAGTATTTCATGCCAAAACATTTTTTTTAGTCCATAAATATTTTCATCTTTCTTGCTGTAACTTGCATAAATGAATAAATACATAGAAAACACTAATGATAAGTCCTAAATTAAAACTAAGCTCACCATCTTGACATTTACTTTTTAAAATATGTATGAGACAATTCCTCTGATCTCTTTTTTTATACACTTACAAACTCGCATACTTACCAGTTATTTGTGTTTCTGTGCCAAGTTCAGTAATGAGTACAGACTTCCTCCTGCTAACGTTGAAAGCCTTTATACATTCATGAGAGCTTGAGGATCAAGGTCTCAGACTGAGCTCAAGAGATTGCCCATCAGGAATAAACAAATACTTCCAGACTGTCCCATTCAGCAACAGGAATTGCTTCATGCTTTTCTCTCTCATTCTCTATGCCTTGAGTTATCATTATCCACAAAAATAAAACTACTTTATCTCCAGTTTATTTTCTCAAGTTATTTATTCAAGGAAGGTTCTAAACATGTATTAGAAAAACTTGATGGACTTAATAACTTGAAAGAACTAGGATGAAATTCAGTAGGTCAGATTTAAAGATCATACATACAGGAATTTCTCCTATAACTGCAATTCCTTGGATTGGCAAAGAGAAAAAAAAAAAAAAACCAGTGTAAAAAAAGCCATAGAATGACTGTGAGCTTCACTGTGTTAGGACCATAAAATTGAGTTTGTGGGAGTGGAGGCTTTTCAAAGGAGTTACAAAGTTTACACAGCACTTTCCGTCTATTTTCAAAAGCAGAAAACTGGGAACAGGTACAGAAAAGTGCCACAAGGCCATGTGATGACATGATCTCCAGATGCCCCATCAACCAAAATTATTCTGTTACTCTATGAAATTACTTCTCCAGAGATGGGAAAAATTTTGGGATGAATTCATGGCAAACAGTGAGAGGAACAGGGTACTAGGAAAGACCTGCTGGTCATAAGATCTTCCTCTTTAATGTTAAAGGAGAGTACGTAATAAATTTGGCAAGTTTTTTATGGACCTCCTATAGAAATTGTTTAAATTATATTTAAAAAAAAGAAAAATAAGTACTGATGTAAGTGAAGAGCATGACTCAAAAGTAAAAGTAATATTTTCTTCCTTTCTGTTTTACAAAGATTGAAGTATTGTCTGATCCTTCAGAAAAAGTCATCAAGGCTGAGAAATTAACATACCCCATTCAGTGGTTGTCACACAGTTGGAAATGTGCAGGTATTTGATTGAAAGGTTCCCTTCTTCAGCTGTGGCAGGTCGAGTAAAACCATAGTTCATAAGAAGGGAAATCCACATAGTTTGTGTTCTGTAAGTTGAGGATTTTCTATGAACTTCAAGCATTCTAAAGGAAGGTTTTAGACCTTAGATTTGTGTGTGATAAGCTATTTATTAATATAAAAAACCAGTTATTTTACTTCTGGGTGTATGAGAATTTTAATA
The DNA here is from genome assembly GCF_023634155.1 of Falco peregrinus. Classification (NCBI taxonomy): domain Eukaryota; kingdom Metazoa; phylum Chordata; class Aves; order Falconiformes; family Falconidae; genus Falco; species Falco peregrinus. The sequence continues at coordinate 43,409,503 of NC_073723.1, forward strand.
TAAACACTTTTTAAAATAGTATATGGTAAATCAATTTTACCATGATTTTTTAAATGGTAAAATACTAGGATTTAGTATGCAATGACAACTTATGCAATTCTATCAGAAAATTGCCAGTCTTTAAAATTTTCTTTAAAGACTGTAGAAGACTCCTCCATTGAAAATGTAGTACTTTTCCAGGTTTGGCCTGCTTGAACAACCGAAAAGGCTGGTTATTTCCAATCTTTCAACACATTTCACAGCTTCATAGCTGTCTCCAAAACAAGAAGGCATGGACATCGCTTGTTTGGACTCTTCGCTGTTTTTTAGTTTCGAAATATAAATTAATTGTCTGCAGAAAAGCATAAAAGGGAAGAAGTACAGCACCTAGTAATTTTTCACTGACCCTTGACAAGTAAGGATCCTCTGCACACCCTCTTTGCATACAGATAAGACTCTGGCAAATTATTTATGTTATCAGGAGACCTGTATATGGAAAAAACTCAAGATATGGAAAATTTTAGATTACTTGGAAGAAAGCTTTTATAGGATGTTAAAAAAAGGATGCAAAGGAATAGCATCAAATAATAAAGCATCACTACAGAATTTTTTGGAGGACAGAAATTGTGGCTTAACATTGCTTACCTTTGTGCAGATAAGCCTTGATTTTTTCAGTCTCAAACAGATTTACTAGAAAAGCCAAAGCCATGTCCAAGTGGTGTAATGGTACTTTGACTTTAATAAAAGCAAAGTTGTCAAGGAATAGTGAGGTTTAAACTTCTGAGAAAGGATGTAGTTTTCAGGTGACGAAGCAGAAATGCTGATTTTTATTTCCCCATCATGAGTGAACCATGAGCAGTGGCATTTACTGTCTTGCTGAGGCATTATAAGACGTGCTGGGCAACAGATGCCTTTGTCCAGTTTCATGAAGTACAGTCTTTGATAACTCTACGTGTGTGTGTGCATACATGTGTGCGTGCCCCCTGTAATAGAAAACAGGGCTTGAGGAAGCCTGGTCCGTTGTTTAGCATTGTATATGTTCTGTATTGTGTAAGTATCTGATTGTCTCTATTAAGATCAAAGGCAAGGAGAGGAAACTGAGCTGCGTGGCAAGTCAGACCTGTGGACTGTTGAAGGTATCTTTCTAGGCTTAGAGATGATCTCTTACAGTGCTTGTGACACCATTGAAGTCTATGGGGTGACACCATTGAAGTCTATGGGGTAAATGCACAATGCTTCAGGACTTAAAAAATGTTCCAGAGTTTCATTCTTTAGCTTCTGTAAAATGTGTATTTACTGCTTTACATCTGTGATCCCTGCATTCCTTCCATTACTGTAGCCATCTGGAAGCTTAAAAGTCATGAATTTATTTATTGTCTCAATACCCTCACAAGTTTTAAAGATGCTATCATCCCCATTTATAGGGGTGGGCAGCTAAGCTATGTTTACACTGTCAGCTAAGCATAGCTCTAAGCCTAAGCTTGTCCGTCATGGTTTACAGGCAAGTGCGCACTCAGCTACGGTCAGGCTGAATGCCATGCTTTTTGCAAGTCCCCGTGCTTCAAGCACACCCACCAGGACAGAGCCCAGACTCTTGCTCAGGCCATTGGAACAAATGAGGCAGAGAGGGGCCAAACTAAGTGGTCCACCAGCAAATATCTTCAACCAAATGCAGTGTGTGGTTTTTACAAGTGAATGACAGCCAACAATGTGGATATATAGCATATGAAGCTTAGTGTAAGAAATCTTCTGTGAAGCCTGCAGATGACCTGTGATGGTTTTTCTCAAGGTCTTAAAGGAAGTTAGTGCACAAGGAGTCTAATGTAGACCTCTAACACAGAATCATTCGCCCCTTCAGCCTTCTGCTCTTGATACCTAAATCTTTAACAACCCTCTTTTGAGACTTGGTATTCTTTCTTTGATTTCACTGAGGTCAAGAGCAAATCTGCCGTGCAGAGTCCCGATATACTTAATTTGGAAATAGTTGCTGCAGTTGTTTGAAAACGTGTGTGGGGCTTAGAATGAACTGAAGCAATTCTGAAGTTCAGAAAAGCATATGAGCTTCGGTGTGGACTTTCAGCATGGAGGAGGGCTGGGGCTGCAGGCACATGCAGAGTGTGGACCAGACCCTGGCCTGAGGTTAAGCTAACTGATCTGGACATGGATAAACTATGGGATGTAACATGAGAAATTGCTGGATATGACAATGTGAGAAGCTGACAAAAATTTCAGATAGCACTGTGAAGGTCAGCTGGATCTTGCAGGAGGTAAAGGAGGATTTTTGTGAGAAATGGTTGAATTTCACAGGTAATTGGAGTACTGGAGGCATTTTGTGTGCAACAATACCTAGGTAACCCGGGTCAGTAATACCGTATGAGGCTGCAATTACCTAGACATACCAAATTTGGATACAGATGTAGCAAAACTGGGAACCTTGGGGAAAAAGTAATTAGGGCAGAGTTGTTTATTTGAGAGGAGACGGACAGAAAAAGCAAGGTGCAGGCATGGTGAAAGGGAGGGTCAAGAACAGGAAGAGGGATAAAAATATGTGCAACTGATATGATCAGGTCTGTCCAGGGTCACTGGCTGGGCAGGGCTGTGCTTGATTGCCACAACCTGATCAGGACAGTAAATCAAGCTTGTCTGGCCACACTCACAAGCCCAACATACCTCTGCAGTCAGGATGAAGAGGGAGGATGGGGTGAAGCTTTCCTGGTTTGGGCAGGGGAGTACCAGACATAAGCATTCTGGTACTGTCGGGGCCCATGCCAGGCCTGACAGCATCACCACATACTCGTCACTTCTTACAAAGCACAGAGCAACTCACTGGAGAAATACATGAGCCATGGCAACAAAGAAGCAGATGGGGTTATAGCAGAAGCTCCTTTCAATAATCTGTTACTGGCATGATGATGGTCCTTTCTTTAAAAGTAGCTGTGCTTGATATAATACATCATTGGAAGGATTACATCCAAGCTAAACAATCATTGGTTGTTTCATGCAAACGTTATTATAATGTTTCTTAGGAAGTGAATTCAAATGGGTATACATGGTGTTTCATTGAAGCAGACTACTGCAGTCTCCCCCTTGGCTCAAATGGGCATCTCCCAAGTTTTTGCATACCTTAATCCTGCAGTTAGCACCCTAACTCCTTGTTGACCACTTTCTTACGCTGGCCTGTTTGTTTCTCTTAAGTGTGTATTTTTCTTGTTACTTCTTAATTTTATTTTCTGCCCTGAGTAACAGCCTTCTTTCTCTCTTCTATTTGCATACGACTGATTGACACTTGGTGAAAAAAGATGGTTTTCATTATAATACACACACTTGTTTTTGGTCTGAGACAGAGACACACACTGAAGCAACTGGTTCCCACTTTCTGTGTTTGAGCTAGATGGGCGTATATGCAACATTCATGAGGCATTGGAGGCCAACTTTGCTTGGAAAAGCATTGTTTCCTAGTTGGAACGAAAACTAGAATTTCTGCAGACATTCACCTTTCCAGACCATCTGTCTCTGGAACAAAGCTGTTTAAAGGAGGAGTGCTGGTAATATAGCACTGGTTTAGTCCTTAAAATTTCCTGCCTTGGAATTAGCAGGCAACTTGCATATAAATTCAGTTTTCAGAGAAGTCATCTGTGCTACACTGGTAAGTATCATGTAATAACATATTTTGTCTCCTCAGCACTTCCGCCTACATTACCCAAGCAAATCTTTTTCATTCAAAATTATAGATTAGCTAGCTCTTCCTTAAACCAGGAATAACATCAGTTTTCCTGCCTTAATAACTAAAAGGCAGAGAATATACATAACGCTATGTAGAAAATACAAATGGTGCTCTCTTCTGATCAGCATCTGCTTTAATACAGAAAACCATACAGGGCTCAGGAAGTTTTGTAAAGTTCCCTTTCCAGATGTCCCTGTCAGGTCTCAGGAAGGAGCCCAACCTTATTTAAGTAGTTTTTGTAACAGTATTGAGTTCCTGGTTGAAACTCTTCATCCCAGTAACGAAGAGAGATTTAAAAATTAACGTTTGAATATTGCTTAACATTTTGACTAGCAGAAGAGTTTAGCAATGAAAAGGGAATGAAGCAACTGTTCTATCATCACAAATGATATCTGATGGCATACTGGGAGTTGATGAGAGGCTTTCGTGCTGTAGCTTTTTTCAGATGTGTCTTTCAGTGTGTAACTGGTTCCCTAGCCTTAATGAACCACTTAAGTGCAGAAGCTATGGCAGCTTGTTCCCACGAACTATAATCCCTCCTCTACCATTAGGAATGGATGCTTTAAAGTGGGGATTTATTTTCTGACTTTTTCTATAGGTATTTTATTTATAACATACCATTCCTCAAACTGTGTTTAAAATACTTGTAAAGCCTTTGTAAACATACTTTTATTGAATCCATGGGAGAGGAGAGGGCTGATTAAGGTTCACATTAGTCACGAAAATAAAACAATAAGAAGGATTTTCCTGAAGGAAATGAGGAATTTACATAAATACAATTCATGCCATGTAACTTCAGCATGAAAGTTTCATGAGAGAGAACTACTAATTCCATCAATAAAGAAGTTGTATATGTGCTGCAGGATGGTTTCATTGAATCCATCTGGTCTGTTCATAGACGAGTAAAACTATGAAGTAAATGGAAAAAAGTAAATTAAAAGAGCCAAAGAAATAAACTAATAGGTTTTGGTCCCCAGTGGCAGCAGGGAATATCACCCTTCCCAGGCCCATGTAGCATAGTCTGTGTTTCAGAAACGGCTGTGTCATTTTTCATGCTGTTCTTTAAAGTAGAAGGGTGTAATAAAAGAAAAAAAAAGACATTGCATGTCAATGCTAGCCAACAGCTGGTCACCCATTTTGCTCAGACACAGGGCTGTCCCTGGGGACACCAGTGGTCTGGGTTCTACTCTTTGTACACCACTCTCATCTGGTCAGTTCATTTAATAAAGCTTGTTGATTGCTCTTTGCAAAAGCTTTCAACTGTGTTTACACATAATTCAAATGATCTCACTACATCCTAGCTTTAAATTCCATTAGACTAGTTGCTAGGGGTAACTGGAAAGTTTGTCCTGATGCATGCAAAATTCTATATTATTTTTACAAAATACATCCCATCTTGCTGTTTGTTTAGAAATTTAAAAAAAATAACTTAAAAAAAAAAGTTCAGAGATATCGTGGTTAGAAAAATAACCTTGCCTGCATAAATCAGCAGAGTGCTGACATACGTCTGCAGGCAACACAACTTTCCCTAGATGTATACATGATCACTTGCTTCTTTCTCCTCAACGGCTAGACGTGAGGGATGGCAGGGGACCTCACCAGCTGGTTCTGTTTAGGGTACAGCTGCCACTTACCCAACCACATTAGTCTGTAATCTGGTAGATTTTGGTGTTGGGTCTTAAATACTGGGTTGGCTGTTGGCTTTCTACCCTAAATGTTTAATTTCTTTAGTGTGAAATGTAACTAGGAAAGCTGTAGAGCAAAAAAGTGACCTCAGGATTATGTTCTTTGACTGGTAGGTACTAGGAGTAAAGCTGGATTTGGTGTCTTTTCTTTTTTGAAGAACGTATAGTGATTATCCACTGACTGGCTAGCCTACAGAAGTGAGTGTTAGCAGGCACTTCTTAGGAATTCAGTGTATTCCTGTATCTTGCACACACAAAAAATGAAACTGCCTTGTCATAATGGCTTAACTGTCTTTTCATAAAATATTAACAGTACCAGGTATGCTAAACTGCTTGCTATGAACTCTCTAGAAGCAGACCCAGGCACAGCTTGAGGCATTTCCCAGCAATGTGTCAAGTGATCAATCTGTCACAGCACCAATATTTTCCTCTTTAAGGCAGGTCTTTCATCACATTGGAAATGACAGAGTTGCTGAGCTAATCCAAGACAGTTTAGAGTGATGTGTATTAATTCAAGACCATACCTAAGTGATATCCATTCTTTCAAAATTCCGTTACAGCTGCGTAACACATGCCTAGCTACTTATTTCATTAAAATCTGGGTTTTATATTTTGATTGTCCTAATCCTTCCAGAAATGTCCAATGAATCTTCTTTAGTTACTTCACCTTCACATGTCCTAGGCAACCGTTACTTTTTTTACCCATTTCCTTCTTAACAGCAATTTAATACTCTGAAATAAATGAGTAATGGGAAAGAATATTACTGGTTTATGTACGATAGATTAAAATCATCTATTTTCCTTGAAAAGCTGCAGCAGTTGTAGTACTCTAAGAGGCTTATTCCTTTTGGTGTAAGTTCATATGCAGGAGGATAAACTTGGCTTGGAAACATAGTAATTTCCCTAAAATTTTAGAGCTGCTAAATTACGAGTACTTTCAGAAACCTTCCTTCTTAGGCATAGACCATTTGTCAAGAAAAGTAAACAGCAACCAAGCAGAATGGACTGAGGTCCACATCTCTGGGTACCTCAGTGTTATTGCAGCCATAACCTGGACTGTAACTGGACCAAAAACTTTAGGCTGTGCAGCTGTTGGAAGGAGTTTTAAGGAAGGACCCATCTACAGGGAAAGGTCAGCAGGGGTGAGAACCAAAACTGTAGAGCTCGGACAGAAAGAAGGATCAGAGGCTAACCAAGGGGAGCAGATGTTGAGACTAAAGAATAGGGGAAGGGAAAATGGCTGCCAGAAAGAGACGGAGTAAGCCACTTCAGAATTCCTTATTTATTAGTAGTACTGAACCCAACAACCTGTGCATTCTTCTGAACCGCTTACTGACAATATTTAACGCTTACCTATATATGTATTAAGGAGTCTTGCAACAAAGGTGAGTCCTACCAGAGCTGTAGCTGCAGTTCACCAAGGGCAAGACCTGGTGCCTGCTTGCTGAGAAGAACAGCAGCCTGGGAGCCTTCCTAAAACAGTGAGGCCAGCAAATGCACACTTACCAGTGTTGCTTCTAGTTGACCAAATGTATTCTGAGCAGACTCGGAAGCTTCAGGAAAATAGGAGAGCTCACAATATGTTTAAGGGACAAATTTCTCTCAATGTCAGGGGAAATTCTTCTGCATAGAATTCCCAGATAATAAGGAAACTGGAGATAAAGAATTTTTTTTTAAAGGGAGTTCTGGCTTCTGGATGGAACTGTAGAAATAAAGACATGCTTGACCTCCAGGGTCTCTTGGGAGAGGTACTGGTTATCAACAGTACAAATTCAAAATGGCATTGGCCACGCACATTTATTTCAGCCCTCTTGTGTATGGATTATGATGATGTGTCTTAGTTATGATTATTTTTATGGTCTCTAGCCTCCCATAGTTCATGATATGGATGGTCGTCATTGAATGGACAGCTTTTCAGTTTCTTGTTTCCTGTTTGCAAAATTATATTCATTGAGATCCACTAAAGAGAGCGCATAAAATGAGCTGCTATTATCCAGAACCTTCTGAGCATTTATGAACAGTTATTTACTTCACAAAATGTGTGCAAGCTTTAATGGATAAAACAAAAGGCATGCCCCTGTTAATGAAGGTCACCGCTCTTCTAAAGTCAAGTTCCCTCTGTAGTGCATGAGAATGCGGGACTGTTCAGCCAATTAAATGTTTAAATATACAAAAGCAATGTATCTTATCTTACATAATCTTGTCGTCAGAAACAGATTCTTTATTTCAGGAAAAAGTATAATTGTTTTGATCTGAGGTAGATATTCAGTATGGAAGATGTCAGCCTGAATGATTTAAATTAGAAGGAATGAACAAAAGCATTTACATAGAAATGGAGGGTCAAGCTGACACCCTGATCTGTGAAGAGCAAGTCATTTCTATGGAAGTACATAATACAGGAAGCAAGTTTAGAAGCAGAGCTCCACTTCACCCGACATTTTGCAGATGCTGAAAAAGAAAAAAGTACAGTAGCTATATGAACTTATTTACTGTTGCATTGTGCTGCTGCAAAGAGCCATAAAATGTCAATTCAATGTTCTGTTATTGGCAGTGATAAAGTCATACGAGTTGTTCCTGAGAGCAAGAGGGAAACACAGATCCTGAGGGCTGCATTTAACAGGCTTAAGGTGAGTTTGGTTATTTTCATCTTCTTATTCTGATCTTTCTTGAAGACTGTAGTGGCTTAACTGACATGGCTTTCATTTAGTACTTCAAGCTATTCTATACTCTGGAAAGTAGCCTTTGTTCATTAAGTTCCTAATTTCTCAATAAAACAGCATAGGAGTTAGATTCATAATGCCTGACAATTTTAACAAGAAACAATGCCTTAAAATAATATAGGTGCCACATTTGCAAATTAGCTTTTTTTGCTCTTCTTCCTAGTGTATATAGTTGCATGTTTCATTAGATGGCTGATGGTTTTATTTAAAACACTGAGTTAATTCAAGATGTGAACACACACAGGAATAGGAAAAAGGAAGTGGCTTTAGTCTGAGAATCTCTCTGGCAGAATAATTTTCAAGACGCAGTTGAAAGAGTATCTGTGAGACTCAATAGCACGCCAAAAACTTTCTTCCTTGGCCTTTTCCTGCAGCTGTACATGAAAAGCAGTGGTGCTGCTGTAGCAGTGCAGTACGAGCACTGCAGCATGCTGCTTTGCGGGCACAGCTAACAAAGGCATGGGCAGGCTTTCCACAGCAGCGTGGCCCATTATCTCAGAGGAGGATGGGGAGTATCTGTAAGACAGGTCTCCAGCCCCTGCAACGGCATGGAAAGGACTGTACTGTGACATGCAGTGCCCTCAGGCACTGGGAGAGGGACAAGCCTCATTAATGGTCTCCAAGACACAGAGCAGAACCAGTGAAGTAGCAACTTGATCACTATGTTGTTTGTTCCGGGAGTTGAACACAAGTCCCAGGCTCTGTCTCTTCCCCTGTGAGCCCTGCTTGAGCCCGGCAGGCAATAGTTGACTTCTGCCTGTACCTAGGAAAGTAAAGGAGTTTGATGGGAAGCCTTTCAGGCACCATAGACACCAGCTAAAGTCATTTGGCACAGCAAACTCAAGGCTTTGTTTGTGTCTGGATGAAAAAAGCTCTGTGGACTTAGACAAAAGAACATGTTGGTAACCTTGGCAGTCTGTGACATACAGTTTGGGGTCACAGCAGAAGAGCAGTGGTATCAAAGTGTTGGGAGTGTGTGCAAAACCTCTAGGCTGCTCACTGCCTTCAACTCCAGCAAACTGTGAGGCAGTCTCTGATGTATCTGTGTCTCCGCTGTTGAAACCTCATGTAAATGATTGTGTTCTCACTGAGGCAAAGAATGAAGATACATATAATTTTCTAGTCCAGTAGTTAACATCTAGAATAGAAGTACATCAAATATCACTCTGCATACCAAAAAGATCTTAGAAGAGCTCTTACACCCTCCTGAAAAGCATTCCATCTTTCAGTTATGACGAAGCTTTCTTGCTACTGTTTCTTGAGAAAATGGACAGAGCTACCTTAGGTACCTCAGCCCAGGAGAAGGCTTATTGCTGCGAGTACTCCAGCAGTCAAGACAGCTGCCTTACTAGCTTTGAGTAGGAAGGCTGAGGCTCTCTTCATCACTTCTGCATTTCTTAACAATATGTTCAGTTAGTTCCCCACTCAAGATGCTATCTTTTGTAAGTTCTATTCTTAAGACACCCAACCAGTGCACATGCTGCATAAGGAATTTCAGTGTTCAACAGAGGCAGTGTCGCAATGCTATGTGTTATAGCATTTTGTACTGGTAATGTCCAACTCTCCTAAAGAATATTGTCTTTTATTTGTTTCTGCAGTGCTTGCTAAGGGCCTGACCCTCAGCTGTGAATGTTACTGTAATACCCCAAAAAGGGATAATTGTTTTACTCCCAATTACGAAAAAAAAATCTAAGCATGAACCCAAGAAATGCATATGGAAGCTGGTTTTTGCATTAATTTCTTCCCCCTGGATGCTGGAACGTAAAGAGGGAGCACATTGCGTTTTTTCCTTTCTCCTCATATTGCAGACCCTGCAACGCAAAAGGGTTACTCACCTTCCTGCAACTGTTTCTCATTACAGAGCTCCCTTAGGCTCCCAGAAAGAGATTCCTTCACCCAGTTCCATCAAAGTAAGAACAGTAGAAACTTGAATAAATAATTGCATGCTATAACTCTGAGAGCAGCATAATGAAATTTTGGCAAACTGCATCAAAATCTGACTAGTTAATTAGAAAGTGATTGATTCTGATGAAGTAGTATGCTGAGGAGGTTGAAGGGAAGATTCAAATAAGAGAGAGTATTGACACAGTTTCATGAAAACAGGCTGGGTTTGCCTGCATTTCAGGTCTGGGGCTCTTCCATCTGCAGCTGCTTCACCACCCATCTACATGGGGTCAGACAGAAAGAGACACCTGGGGGGCTAACAAGTAATGGATATGTTTAACATTAACTTATCATTATCTCCCCCCACCCCCCCAAAAAATATCTCAAGTTATTCACTCATGAAGGAGCAAATTGACAGTGACACTTCTTAGAATTGCCAAGTACTTACAATACCAGTAAAAGTCAGTAGTGGCTGCAAGTCATCGGCCCCTCTGAAGAACTATGTATTTAGAATTGTGCCATGTTTTAAGTGTCCTTGTTAGTCTCCCCTGTCCTTCCCCTGCCCCTCAGGCTTCCAGAGTTGGAAACTCAGCCAGCAATGGACTTATGTTCAATTTTCTAAGCATGAGCTTTAAGCACAATGATGATAATGTGCTCAGCAGAAAATAGAAGACTGCAACAAAAAAGAACCAAACCACCAAAGTGCAAAATAAGCTACAAACAAAGCCCAGATACAGTTCTGTTGCTGTCTTAACACAGTATGCCTGACAAACAATAGAAGTATGAACAGGGAGGTCAACAGAGATACACAAATTGCTATAATAACAAGTACTGCACTTTGGATTTTTATGTTTTATAGTCAGAAAACCAGAACTGGTTTAAGACCCATCTTTGAATCCATTTTGGTTTGAGCAGTAAATTAATACCAACCTGTCATATTACTCACATGTTCTGTTCCTCAAGGGAAAAATAAAACTGGAACCAGGATCCTTTCAAGACACAACAGTTTTGTACCTAAATAGCCATCAAATAGCAATAATTTCACTTTTTTTTTTCCAGAGAAACTATTTTGGGATTAACTGCAAGTAGTTGGTCTATTGAAGAACATTAATGTTTTATTTAAAGCCGTTTGAAAACTTCAGCCTGAGTTATGATATGGCCCGATAGTATTCTCCACAATTGTCAGTATTAGAACAAGAAAAGCCATTGAAAATAACAGTTGCATTACTTTCACTCTTGAAGTGAGAAGGATATCTGCACTTGGGTTTAAATTCAGATATATGTTTCTCTGACCTGGCAAGTTGGTCTATTAGAGATGAGGTATATTTCAAAGGTGCCAAAAGTTATGCTCTCTCTGTCAGTAGTCCCCATTAGTCAATCCAAAGAAATTACAGTGCAAAAGTCAAGTTTGGGGAGTGCACTTTTCCCCCAGGGTGATCCATGCACAACTTAAATGTTTTGAATAAATTCCCACAACAGTGCAAACACATGAGTAGGTTCTGCACGAATGGATCATATTCTTGTTGCAGGGTTTCCTTGCATACAGCAGGCCATCTATGTTGGTAAGGGAAAGAGCAGACAGTCCCTCCTGTCCCTGGCTTCTTCCTCACTGTGTCTGGTGGAGGGAGTTTTACTATAGATGCGTGGCGTTCTGTGTTTATTCCAGCCATTTCCGTCTGCCTTTAGAATCTATACTTGTAAGGCAGAGTCACTTAGCCTTTGCCTTAAGCCTATCTTTGATAATCCAAAGAATTAAAAGGAAAACTCATTTCTGTCCAGTTAAAATGGGTGTATCCTTCTGAAGGGCCATATCACAAAGAAGTTTGAGAAAAGTATCTTGATGGTCCTGTTACAAAGCAGTGTATTTCAGTGTCAGGCAGAGAGAAAAGCAAATGCAAAGGTACAACCTTCTTGTCACCCACTGATTTGTACAAAGGGAAGACGATCAGGAAGAAAATAAACAGGCACTGGAAAGAGTGGCAATGTATCTTTTCACTCATTTTATCTGCCTGTTTCCTAATTATCCTTACCACGGATTTTTGCTGAGTAGATTCTGTCATTTGCACTCTGCTCTAGCTGCTTTCTTTCAGAAACGCCAGGGTAGTGCAGAAAGAAGTGGGGAGAGCTTTGCCTTCTGCCACGCTGAAGCCAATGCCATAGAATTCAGCTGACTTCAAGGTCCATCCATTTTGGGAAGAGGATCAGAGGCAAAAGGAGTCCTTTCTTGAATGCGCATTTACAGAAACCTACACTGAAACATCTTGGAAGGATCATCTTGGGATTGGCTATATGTTTTGATGTATTTGAAGTATTTTAGAATATGCCCCCAGTAATTAACTTAGGCAGCAGTGGCAGCCTAGCCACAGCATAAGAAACAAAACTCGCAGAAGTAGGATGACTACTCAGGGGCTTTAATCCACATGGAAATCTTTTGATCTCAAACAGGACTGCTCTTTTACCAATACTTGAACTGTAAGATTAACTCATACACTTTTACAGAAGGTATAGTCCCTTCAGACTTTTTAAACTTAGCATGTGGAGCTCCTTAGGAGGGATATTTGCTCCCCCTTTTTTTAAGAAAAAAAAAAAAGTCCATATATACTGCTTAGTGTAATAAAACCCTGAAACCTGCCTGAAGTGTATGGGCTCTGCTACAGTACAAATGCCATTGCTTAAAATGAGTGAATAATGGGTAATGAATGTTTCATTCCGCACATTTAACTTTTGGTTCATGAATTGCCCAAGGGCAAATCACATTAGTCATAATCACTTGCTGAGTAATTTCCACAAATTAGTTTTGGTCTGTTGCTCCATTGCCCACTGTACTTTGTTATTAATCATTATTATAAATTGATTCCTTCATTGGCTGGTTCTGTTAACTGCTAGGTGACAAAATATTGCTTTTTTCTCTGATGGGGTGAACATAGCATGTAGGCCTGCACTGCCAGTAAAAATAGCCAGCTCTACAGATTAAAATTTGTCTGCTGTGAGTTCTGGAAAGTTGCTTAAACTTGCATGTATTCAACCAATAAACTTATCCACAGTAACAAAGCAAAAAGGAAGCCTAAATGTACTGCGACTGATTGGCTAGCATCCCAGCCTGCAGAGCAGCAGGAGATGGCTCTGGCCTGACCACCCTTGCCCCAACCAGGCAGAGCAGGGTCCTCTGGGCTCCCCCTGCCAGCCCCACTCTTTAGGACCACAATACCACCGTCTTCCCAGAGCGAGTTCTCAGAAAGCTCTTATGCATCGTGCTCTGCTGTGTATTCAACTGTTACTTAGGGCAATACATACCTGAAGTCATAAGAAATGAGGCAGGTGGGGAACAGTCATGCTCTTTTTCAAGACAGGAGATGCCAGTTTCTGGTTTTCACTAAGTGACAGGGGTAGTACAGCTGGGAGAGGTCTTTGGTATGTATACAGTAGTGTTTATCCCTTGTCTCCAGCTTGTTCCTCCATCAAGTTTCTTTCAGTTTCTGTGGGGAAGAAAAGTAAAAGCCTGGTGACTGTGCTTCCCACCAGCAGCATCACCCCACACCCTTGAACACCTTTTGCACAGTCCCTGTGCCAGAGACAACTGGAGCACATGTGATGGTGAGTGTGACAGGGGTAAATGATGGTGGAGCTCCTCCTCCAACTTTCATGTAAGATGACAAGTATGTTGCATAGCAGTCTTAAGGAACATTTTCATATTGTTGTTCTTTAGCAGTTCAAGTGCAAACTCAGGGAGTTATTTATTTTCCTAACTATGGATCACTGTCACAGTTTTTGGATTGGCTGCTGCTCTAACACAATCACAGGTGCCAATGTTAAATTTTAGATGTTCTACTGCCGTCCTTTGCTCTTATAAATACTCTCTCTTTTTATAACTATGATAAAAATCTTTGTTTGTGACCCAGTGTTTCATACCAGTCATTTGCAAATTATTACAATAATCAACAAACAAAGGAGAAATATTTAGGATGATAGTACCACAGTGACCTGAGTATTACAGAACTGCCTGCCCTTGGTCCCTCAGGGCTTGTCTTGTCCAGCTTTTGTCTCTCTGCCCCATACACCTCTCCAATGACTGGCTGTTGTCTACCGCTCATTTAGGAGACAGTTTGAGGAGCCTGTTGCTGATTTATGAGCCCTTCCATGGTTTTAATTCTGTTGGACCTGACTGACAGAAACAAATGTCATATTCCTAAGTGCTTTGCTAAGAAACCAGGATTTGCTCAGGTTCTCAGACCCAGCAGATAATGTTGACCTGCTCTGGAATTTTCCTTTATAAGCATTATTTTTGAAGTGCTACTTCATTTGAGTCTTGACTGATAACTTCTGCTCCATCAGTGGTCTACAATCACTTCTTGCCACATACGCCTGACCGGGATTGAGGCTGTTTGTATATGTAGCAAAGAAGCTACTGCTCTGTGAACATTCCTGGCATAATAGAGTTAGACCACTCATTCTTCAGTAGCTTTTACAAAAGAAATTCCTGGGCACAGCCAGGCACTTTTTTAACTTTGGGAGGAGTCAGCCTAGCAGGCCTTGAAGCCACAACTCCATTCCCTTTTGTTTGTTTTCTAGCCCCTACAGCAGCTGCTTATTCATTGTAATCCCTGAACTGATCCTGTCATTGCAGTTCAGGGAATCAGGAAAATATCTCATAGGGGAAAAGGATCACCTGGCTATAAATCTGATAGTTTACAGCTCCATAGGCAAATGCTGAAAAAGGCTTCAGGGAACAAAAGCCCATAAGAAAATGCAGTAAGAAAGCCTGTGAGCCCAAATGGAGCTGTTCTTACTTTGCAGAAGGAAAGAATTAGCTCACTAGCCAGAGCTGTGTGCATTGTACTTTGCACGTACAGTAAATATATCTATATAGCCAGATGCTTTAGTCATCAGTCCAGATTTTACTCTAATTCAGAGTTAGAGTTCCAGTCAGATGTGCATAGAATATTTCAGATACGCAGGGAACATTGGGTGACAACAGAGATTGTTCATCAATATATCAGAATACATGTCTGTAAACTGCTTGCCAGGCTCAGAAGGAAAATACCATTCCAGGAAAACTTTACTAGGAAGATGCATGACAGAACAGGAGAGCCCAGGTAGTAAGTGTGTCCTCAAAAGATGCAGAAAGGCTAGACTTCTGAGATGGAAGGAATCTGCTTCCTCTTTTACTAGTGAGGAGGTCTGAGTCTGAGCTCAACAAAAGTCATCAACACAGCCCCAGTGGGAGCAGGATCAGACCCAGGGCTTACTGTTCCATTTCTTATGCAGTGCAGCAACAACTACAAAATGAACCAAGCCATAAATAGTTTAATACGAAACAAAATAGGGTTTTGGTTGGGATTTTTTTAATGAGCCTATTAAAGACTGTTTCATGTCTTTCAAATGTATGTAGCCCAGTGGCATCTGTACTTGTAAGAATGGATATTCAATTACCGTATAATTGTGTATGAGTTTTTCCTCAGTGACTCTCTTGAGTAATAGCCTATGAGTTCTTTTCTGCAGTGTATAGAGCCCTGTGTAAAATTACACCAGTGTAAGTAGAGTGGCAAGACCATTACAGTGTTCCACAAAGATCTGCAAAACTCAAAATTTCAAGCTGTGCATTGTTCGCATTCTGTTCCTGCCAGTGTTATGGCTGCTGCAATCCCATGAACAATCCCAATTTATTGGCACATTTATTCTTACCAGCCTCACTGAAAAGCAAATAAATACTGAAAAGTTAGAGCCAATTAAACGTCTAGTGTGCTCAATCAGAAACTTAAATTACTTTGCACCAGCAACTAGGGCTACCTTGTAAGACCTAGAAAGCACAGGTAATGCCACACTTAATTGCCACTGGACCATTTTGCTGCACATAAAGGGCAGCTGAAGGAGATTTGCAGTCAGGACTGTCAATTAAGTTCCTTAATTGGCAGGAGCAAGTGAAGATGAAATCAGTCCTGATCCTGAAAATATTTGCAAGGGTGAAGACATTAGAGAGGAGCAGTTCTACTCTTTCCAGGTGAACTATAGCACAGCTACAACTATCCACCAGTGTCAGAGTCAACTGGAGTCATTCTTCATTCTTTCTTTGCAGATGTACCAACAGAAGCCTAAAAGTCAGTTGCACATCATATATGTGTATGCAAGGGGTGTTTCTGTACATATATATATGTGACTATGTTTCTCATGTGTTATGTGATGAAGCCTCCAACGGTCAGACCTCTGACAACATCAGTGAGACTAGAGCAGTTTCTACTTCTTCTATTCTCTTGCATTCTGCTACCAAGTTCCTAACTGAAAATGGATCTAATGAGTTGCAGGACTGCTTACGGTGTTTATGTGTCTATGCATGAGCATATGAATGCAAACAGAAAACCCATACATCCTGAGAGACTCAATGACACACTGATAGAGCCCATTAGCAAAGAGCATCACTGCTTGAATTACTGACCGCATATTCCCTTTTACAAAAGGCTCAGAAATGCCAAGCCATTTCAACTGATGGCATCATAACAATAATCATATTCTGAACTTTACAGTTGACAGCATTTCTCAAAGAAATCTGTTCATAATGATGTTAAGGACAAGGCCAACTTTGGCATATGTATTGCTGTATACAACTCAGTAAGTATAAAACCTGGAATTGCTAGGTAATAAGGCATAACAAAATTACTGTCTTCCTGGGGTATCACACAGATAAATCATGTAAACAATTTTGTCCAGATAATAAATACATGTTATGGCAGGTTTGTCCTAGTTATTTTCAATGACAAGCGTCAGTCATTGAATTTGATTTGATTGATATATGATCACAGACCTGATGAGAGTGCTAAGCATCTTCCTTTCATGCTAAATGGAAGATGAAATAAAACATCTGTTTCCAAAAGGGTAGTGAGGAACCACTGGAGGCTACTGCCCAAGAAAATGGCTTTAATTACAAAGTATGCACTGGACTAAGCCCTGTGGTCTAAAGAAGCTGAGGATTTCTTTCAGTGATTTGAATGAAAAAAAGGATTGTGGGATTTGTGCACCCATGAGTGTGTTCCCGGGAAAAAGCGAAGAGACTCCTTTTTTCTTGGGCTACGAATCCACAGGCACAGAACAAGCTGGAGGAAAACCTGGAAAACCTGGAACTAGTGAAGAAAAGAACTCCCTGCTGTGGTTTCTGTCTTGGCAGGGCAACAGAGCTTTATGTACATCATATGTGATACATAGGATTATACCAACAAAATGTTTGTATTCTCTGAAAATGATTTGCATCATTTTTAATTTTGGAAGAAATTCTGAATTCTCTTATTTCAGCACCAAAATCTTTTTAAAATATTTGTCCCTTTGCCTTGTGCTAACTTTTCATTCACCATATTGACCAAAAGCTAGAGACATGACCAATGAGTTCAGGGTTGCTGTAGCTTGGAAGGTGCCCAGGTAAAAGCTGATATATTTATACTCTTGACCTGTCTTTAACACCTTGGTTTCAAGAGAAACTGTCTACAAGGAAACCCAAAGAGTGTTGGCTTTCCTAAGCACAAGTTGAATTCCATGGACTTTTGGGACAAATGAGGTTGAAAAAAGAATGTGCAGTTAAGAAAGAATATTTACTATGTAGTCATGGTGAATAATAATAATCTCTTATACCTTCTTCATTAAATAAAGCAATAATGTGTTTAAATCATCTGGGGAAAGGGAGCTGTCCGTATACTTTTACATACCATTTCTTCTCATAAAAAGCAAGTCAGGATGCTCATGCCTCCAGTGAGATTCTGGGAAAGAGCATTCACTCAGCATCTGCAGATCCACTGCTGTCCCTGAGAACAGGTACCCGAGTCACACCTGTGTGCAGCAGCAAGTGCTGAGTAATTGATCTCTAGGTCCCAAGTCTGAGCCTAATGAAAAATCCTGCCTGGACTCTTCTTACTGTCCAGAGGCTTAAAACATCCCAAGACCCTCTAAAGGCAACCTGCTGCCTGACAGATAGGAAAAGATCTGCAAAGGAGACAGTTCTGCAAAGGAGATGAGAATATTATTTTAAGTTTGCAGACATACTCTAAAGCATATCTCTTCTCCTCTAGCCTCAAGATACCAGGTGAATTGTGAGGTTCAGATATTTGGCTGTGTGTTCAGGGGGTTCTGTAGGATTTCTGCATCTCTTCATTTTGTAGCTAGAGAATCTTCTCCCCACCTAGTAAATCCCACCACCCACATGGCAAATAAATGTCTTTTGGCACTGACTGGTACACCGTGCATACTATGTAATAGCTAATGTGTACTGTGTGGAGACAACAATATCCCATTGCAGATAGTAAAGAGAATAGGAGAACAATAAATAGCACTACCACTCAATAGCTGGCAGAGCCCAGCATGGAAATCCCAAGGCATGCTTGCCAGAGGAATGAGGCTGAAGGAGGAGGAGTAATGACTCCGGTGGAGCCCTCAGTATTGATGGGAGCTGTAATGTTGAAGTCTCCTAAAGCTGACGGTGAGTAAAGGATAGTTGGACTGGCTCGGTCCAAACATGCCTGCTCTGAAATCCATCATCTGTCAGTTTTCATGCACTGTCTCTATGTCATGCCAAGGACAAGCTGAAAGCTGCAATATAAATAAGATGCCTGTTGGACAAATGTGTTTTTTGTTACATGCTTTATAAAGCAAAACCAAAGCAACTGAAGCAGTGTTCTGGGCAGCGCAGGTAACACCTCCCAGATGAGCACCGCATGCTTTGTTTACGTTGCAAAGGATGAGAATTGAGACGCAGATGAAACCAAACTACCCATATAGGGAACTGAGTTGAAGAGTGATTTGCATTCTAAAAATGGATTTTTTTGTGTCACTTCCAGGACAATACCAGGAGTGAGATACTGCATCTTTGCCAAAAGAGGATAGCAGTGTGTAGTATACGGCTGATTTCATTAGTTAAGATTGCTTCTGCTTTTGGTATTCCCTTGCAGCCAGTAATGTGAGGGACAATTTGAATACCTCAAAAATCAGAAAGCTTCATGATGTTGTAACCAATAGTGTGAATATTGGTTGGGTTATCCCCTCTGTGATGATGGACAAATTTGCTAAAATTAATCCTATGTAACTATGAAGAACAAAGATGAGTTTTAGGTGCATCTGAATCATGGTTTGGGTTGGGGTTTTTTTTGTAACTTGTATTTTCACTTTTGTGTGCTTAGATACTGCAGCTGGCCAGGAGACACTTGCTTCACGAAGTTGTTCTTAGCTTGTGTATAACAATTTGTTGTTATTTTTGTGGCTCAAGCAGCTGATGGATGCAGTCTTACTCCAAGAGCAACAAATTTACCCTCTGTGGTATTTTTAGGGATGAATGTTAAAAGTCAAATACATATTTCTGATTAACCATGTGTGAAATCAGCCATGTTGAATTTGGGAGAATTTCACTGGATGCCTATAATTAATCAAAACATGAGAGACAGATAAACTAACAAACATAAGGTGATAGCACAGTGTGAGAGGATTCTAATTTACAAGCAGCATTTAGCACCATTTAATTCAGGAGTTCAGTTTCTACTGACCATCTGTCATAGTTGCTGTCAGCTTCACAGGGCTCACAAACTTTGCCAGTCCTGGTGTTAGACTTCAAAAAACACTGTGCCCGCCCGCCACTATCACACAGATCCATAGACCATATTGTGGCAGTGTGAAACAAAGAGTGGGTTTGGCAGGAGTAAAAGAGGTTGCCCCTGTGTTTCGGTTTTTCTCCTTCCAAAGTAGCAGGCATTTAATTGGATTAATTGGACTAAAGTCACTACTGCTTGAAGAGGTAGCATCAGGTTCAGTGTCAGATGCCTTGTTGGTAATCAAAATATTCTTACGCAGGCCCATTTGAGAAATGGTGGGGACTAAACTCCATTGCAAGATTGTACTCCATACAACACCAGGTGAAATGCATTAGATATTTCCAGATTAGGTATGTACATTAGATATATACAAGTAGATAATTGTATGGCATACAAGTTGTCAGGAGCTTTTAAAATACAGGTTATAAAAAACTTCTTAGAAATCTGGAAAGTAAGTAAGGCAAGGGACACACATGAGCTATATCCATGACTTTTGTCAATGCAGCCTAGCACAGCTGATTGCATGAAATTCAAAAGATATTTATCAAGTATTAATTCTTTTAAAATCCTCTTTTAAGAAATGTGGGGACTTGGTAGTCCCTATCAATTCCCCTTTTTGTATTCAGCTGACAAACTTACGTGTCTTTAAGGCCTGTGGATCTTGACATAGATATTTGTCACATTGACACAGAGGTTGTTGCTGAGACTCCTTTCCATAGTCTCTTGTGACTATGCAGCAGCTCTGGGAAGAGTTTTGTTAACTTGTGTTCTAATCACTGTCCTCACACTGCCTGAGGAGGAACTGTTCTTACCTGCGTTGAAGACTATGTCTGTTGTTGGTACGGCTGAGCAGTACACCACCATTTTGCTACAGGGTGCGAAACACTTGAATTTCAAATCCCTGTTTGCGAACGTTAATGCTGTCTTGAAAATTCATGTTCTGGATTAAAATTTCCAAGTGTTTTTCAGATGTGGCAACAAAAGAAAGTAAAAATGGACAAGAAGTATGCCTTAGGTATAGCACATTAATAGCTGTGATATCATGTAGTAGCTGTAGTTTTTACAATGTTGTAATAATTTGATTATCTTCATCCTGTTATTTTGACATTTCATATAAAATTGTTGGGTAGATGACAGCTTTCTTCATAGTGGTGGTGACCTGTTACTAACCTTTGATCTGCTTATTATCAAGAGTAAAACTTGGGTACGCTTTGCAAATAACACTGGTATATGCTACACTTTCTACCTCTCTTCAGTGTTCTTTTCTTTTACTGCCCCAGTGAACAGAGAAAATACCTTGTGAAATAGAAAAGACTCATGGTCTCCATAGGAGCTAATACATAGGGAATGTATAGTAGTCTGAGGAGGCTCATGAAGTTGGAGATAGCTTTTGTTTCAGGCTGTTGGAGGAGGCATATTCCTGAGACTGTTCTCTCTTCCTATTGGCAAATCTCCCAAAAGAGTTGGGGTAAGCTGGATGCAGTCATTCCTCAAAATCTGTTACATTAGCATAGATGTTGAGCTGGACCAGCCTATACAGTTTTATTGTCTATACCATTCCTAGAGTGTTTGCCTACGTAGCTTCAAGCATGCCATCTCCTGGATTTCCCCACCTACACTGAATGCATATGAATTACAGGTTGGTTCCTGCACTACAGGTGGACTTGTGGCAGCCCAGCAGCCCCTTCCACATCGTTGAAGGTACAGTCACCGATGTGCGAGTACCACAGAACACATCCCGAAGTCTGTTGCCCTACCTCCAGCAAGCAGACATCGCATACACGTAAGCCCGTGCTTTGGTTTCTGTGCCTTGCTCCAGGGATCTGTTCTCCAAGGCAGGTTTCTGACTGCCACGCCAAGTGTGCTTGAAAACACACTCCACATCATAGCAATTAGACTGGCAGACAGGTAGACATTGCCAAGAAAACAACCATTTTAATGGGAGAACAGAAAATCTCCCACAGGCAGGCAGTTTTAATTAAATGTTCTCCTTTGGAGTCAAGCTGAAGTGTTTTCAATGTATATGAAATCACATCTGTTAAGAGAGGGACGGTAATTACTAATTCTACAGCCTGCTTTGGCTCTCTCTGTATTTAACAGGAGCAAGGTTTGTTTACAAGTGTGCTGCAAATGCAGAGGCAAGCCTTCTTCATTAATTATAAAGGAATGTACTAGTTCTCTTTTATAACATTCCATTCCTCATGACCCAACAAAAGTCATAAAGAACAAATACTAAGGATCACATATCATTTATAGTGTTTCTTAAAAGCATTCAAGACAGTTTTGGAGTATACTTACCATTTCATAATGATCAATATGATGTACTAGACAAGCGTTACGATCTTGTCATTAAAGCCTTTTCAGTGAGATGCCTAAGCATCTGAATAATCAACCGATGAGTTACTCAGATTCTCAAACATTTGCTGAATAAAACCTTACATGAGGCTATTTATACTTAATGAGAAGGGGATGGCACAATTCTTGCTGTACATTATATGGACTCTTACCAAAATTGCACTTTTATTATCACAATAGTCTTTTACTAATTTGTTGTTCTAAAAATGCAGAAAAAACATAAGGAAATTAATTATGCAGGCCTGATAGCTGAAGTTCAGAGTGACTTTCATGCTTCAGTTTTGTTTGTGTTTAAAAATGAGATGGGGATTTCGGTAATTGTTTTCCTGTGCTTATACAAAAAATGTCCCCTGCTTACTGTGTCCCAGCAGTTGCATTCAATCTGCTGCTGTTCCTGCTCACAGTAATCACCTGTAATGAAATGACAGAGGGCCATTTTATATGTGTTATAAACACTCCCTCTACTTGAAGAACTTTACTTAGGTTGCAGAGTGGAGTATGGAAGGGCGAGAACTGCGAGAGTGAAAGGTCTCTGCAGTTCACCTGAAACAACGTGCTACAAATACTAGGACAACATTACATTGATCTTCCACAGGGCAAATTTCCTCTCTGACATTTGGTACACAAGTTGTGTGTACTTAGAAGGAAGCCAGACAGCATTTTGTCAGCTCCAGACTGTTTCTTTGCTCTCCATCTTCGTCTCCCTGCTGCCCATTTTGGACTCCTTGTCCGCTGGATCCCAGCCATCAGAAGCAAAACGCTGCAAAGCCTCAGACAAGCACGTGCTTGTCCTGACAAGCCTCCCGAGATCTGTAACTCAGCAAAAGCTGGGAGGATTCGCCATGAGAGCAGCAATAGCTATAGTCTGGGAGCGGCAGGAGCGGGGCTGCCAGGGCAGCGGGGCAGAGCCGTGCCCACAGCACAGCTGGGGTGGGGACCGCAGCCCGGCGCTGAAGTGCTGCTCCACAGCCAAGGGGGTGAGGCACCAGTCAAGATTTCATACAGGTCCTTTTCTCATGGCTGTTTTTCCCAGTATTTTTTTATTTTATTTTATTTTTGACACCCTATTTGCAAAGGAGTTTAAATTGCCACATCCCTTTTGGAAGTGGAAAATCTGAGGCAAACACCACGTAAAACTTCAGCTTAATGGAGTGACGCTTGCCTAAATTATGACAAATTTCTAAGGGCAGGAAACATTAAGCAGCCCTAATAATGAACAAGGTGAACAGCCCTCGCCTTTAAGACAGGCTTCATGGTCCCAGTGTCCCATGACAAGAAGACGGTCATGAAAACAAGCCAGGCATCAGATAAACTCTTACTGTGCCAAGTTGCCTCAGTTGTAAGTTCTCTGGCAATGAAGCCACTTGGGTTGCATTCAGACCTGAGGGATTTAAGATTGCCTTTGTTTTACAAGCACATATAGTACACAGTTGTTTAAGAGTAAAGAAAGAGTATCAAACCTCATTTGCAGTACAGACACAGAAACAATCTGGAGTTGTGAAATTAAATCTGTTACTATAACAGTGTGAACAAACACAGCTTGATCCTGGTAGGTACTTACACTAATAAGAGTTCAGCAAAGCAGGCACATATTTTTTTAACATACTAGATGTCCTAATGGCTTGAATAAAACCGCTGCTAATCTAACTACAGGCTTAAATGCGTTACAGTGCTGGTCTTAGAGTGTATACCGCTTTGCAAGTCAAGACTATAAGCTCTTAGTTTGCTTAATGAAAGTTGCTGATGTAGAACAATGTAATTCCTAATGATACAATTAGTTCACTAATACATTTGAAGATGTGGATAACCTTTACTTGGACATTATATGTGGATAGACCTGTTATCTTTGAGATATCTGCTGCACAGTTCAGTCAGAGTGAATGCAGTTTCTTTGTATTTTTCTCAATCATCGCAGCTAATGCCTGTAAAACTTTAAAATGTTGAATGTGACCATCGTTTTACAGGCATGATGATTTAGTGGTATGGTGATTGCACATTGCCATGCTTCGGGAGAAGGTGATAAAGAAGGATAACTACCACTTTTACAGTGATGCTGTTATTGTTCTCAGTGACAATAGTCCCAGCTCCTGCCACTGCGTGATGGAAAGGATAAATGCTTCGACTTCTCCAGTATAATTCTATTTCAATATATTCTGTATTATATTTTTATATTGGTATCATTATTTCATTTTGCCATAGAACAGGAAAGTTTTCAGCTTACACCACTGTTTCTGCATTTTGCTCTTAATGCAAAAAACCTCTCACTTTTTATGCAAATTTATTTAATTTATTTAATTTTCACTTAATTTCACTTAATTTCACTTAATTTTCACTAGGATTGTTTCATGTTTTTCCTGGGTTATTTTAAAATAACTGACAAACAATTATTGCAGAGTAGATAATGTGAACAATAAGCCACACTTAAGATTTTTTCTTTGTTGTTTATTCTGTTTCAGACAGAATGATAATGCCACCAAGCTCTTCAGTATTTTGTTTTCCCTCTACAACTTGTAGGTATATGTGATGTTCCATGTCAGTAAAATAACTCCCGAGAGAAAGTATGTGCATATTTTTCTAAGCCTAAAAAGATTTTTTGAATGGTTTTGAAATCAATTTTTGAAGATCCATCAGCACATAGTATAACTGAATTATAAAAGAAGGCAGCAAATGCTGCTCCATAAACAAATTACAGTGGTTTCTTCACATTGGCTACATTATTTACATCATTCTCTTTTATTCACTTAAGAAGCTCATTGTGGTTTTTGAAGGCACTGATACATTTCAAAGCAGCTGGAATATTTATTTAGCAGCATATATTCAAATAAGCCTGAAGCACTCTATTGTCAAAATATAACAGGTGAAGTAATGTCAGGATGGTTTAACTCCTGCTATATTTCTTCTAATTATGGTTGTTCTGCTTTAGCCTGTGTGTTCTACTAGTTTTTCAGTAATACCACTATCTTTTCTTGCCTAGGATTCTCATATCAGACCTACAGAAAGCAATAGAAAACCAAACTGGATCTAGGACATACAGGAATCGAAGGTCCCTCTCTGAGTATAACTATGAAGTGTATCACTCCCTGGAAGAAGTATGTGAAAAGTCATATTGTTCCTCATATCCACCACACTGTTGTTTCTAATAAGGCTAAGATTTCACTCTCACTACAAGTTATGGTTAGCTATTCATCTTCAGAAGTGTTATAAATGTTTCTTTCTCAAAAATATTCACATTCTTAAAAACACATATTATTTTAATATTTATATTTAAGGCTTGTCTTTACATGTAACTATCTTCGACAGCTTCTGAGTTTTCTTCTTGACGTAGGTCTTCTACTCTGGTGGAATAAGAGATTCAATGAGTGATTAGTCTCACCAAGTCGTTTAAGTAAGCAATATGAGCAAATGCTTAAGTATTTGCACAAGACGCCCAAAGATTTAAAAACACTTAGATACAAATTCATATACAAGGGATACTATCCTGGATGAAATCCGGGTAAATAATTTCTGCCGATTTCAGTATGCTCACATACACAGTTTCAGTCTGCAGCAGAACAAAGTCACTAGGCTGACCATGGAGAGTGCGGCACCTTAGTGAGATCTGGTGCCTGTGAAACAAATATTGTGGGCATGTCAAGCTGTTCACCATCCTGTGACCTGGCAGTGACTCAAGACCCCTAGAAGACTCAGCGACCTTCTTTGTTCATTCCATTAATACTTAGTGGGAATGGCAGATTAGCCCCATCCCCAGATTTTCAATGGACAGCTAATGCATTCCGGTAATATCCAACAATAAAATGGGAAAAAAATCCCATGTGACTGAAGGCTGCATCCAGCCTCTGGAAATAGGGTTATGAGGTCCCAATGGTAGTTCAAGTGTGAAAACAAAAACAAACAAACAAAACAACAAAAAAAGACAAAAACTACAGGAAATATACAAAGGACTGGGAGCTGAGATTAATAAATGTGTTACGGTTGCTTCCCATGAAATGCAAAGATTGAAGCAAGGATTTTATTTCTGTATTTGCAGATCCAGGGTTGGATGTATCATCTGAATAAAACTCATTCAGATCTTGTTCACATGTTCTCTCTTGGAAAATCCTATGAAGGGAGACCACTGTTGGTTCTCAAGGTAAAGATTAGGTAGTCGTCAATAAGACTAAAATCTGGAATCAGGGACAGACTTTGTTGCTTATGTTATAGCATGTATGCTAGAGATGCAGGTTAACAGTGTTTCCTAAGGATGAGTTGCTAAGACACAAGTATCTCTGAATGTTATCTTTATTAAACAAAAAAAAAGCCCAAAAGCTGAAAAACTAAAACCCAAATCCTATTTACTTGTATTGGATATGCATGGAAGGAGATTACAGGACAAGTTCAATTAGCAGGATTTGGATTTAAAGGAATTGGGAAGTTTTGTGTTTATAGACAACTTGGAAAGCAGTTATGCTGGAGAGGGACCCTAGAGGTCTCCGGAGCCCTTCTCAGCATCTGCCAGATACTCTTCCTCCTCAGCTACTGAGTAAAATTTCAAGGCTGTGTGTTCTCAACTCAGATTATTAGGACCACAAGTTAGAAGGTGTCAGCAAGACACAAAAGAAATGTTGCTTTCAATGTGCTTTCTTTACTCTGCTGTTGCAGAGTTCAGAAAATTAGATTCTGCATCAGGCTATTCCTGTAGCATTGTTTTTCCTCACCCTGCTGTATGTGATATTTGAGGATATCATTCTTCATAAAAGAGAGATTTTCTGTAGATCAGCTTCTTTATCTTGGCATACCTGCATACCTTTACCTTGGCCATACCTTTGAAAACAATAAATTTGTGTGCCTTTATACAAGGAAATTCAAAACAGTTTAGTGTTTCTAATATTCTGTTATTTTCTCATTATTGTGTTTCACTACTGTCATGAGATCCATTGATATTTCTATGACTATTCACACTTCAAGTTAGGTAAAAGATCACGGCCCTACAAGAAAGCTGTCTGGATGGACTGTGGGATTCATGCAAGAGAATGGATTGGCCCTGCCTTTTGCCAGTGGTTCGTGAAAGAAGTAAGTGTTTAATGAAATAGTCATGCAGTTCCTTCAGTTCAATACACATTGTGATTTTGCTATAGCCAATCTAACTTATTACTAATAAGAAAAACAACTAGCTATTGTACTGCTTTTTTTAAATTATTTGTAAAACACTTAAGTGCTTGACAAACGAAGCTGATAGTGACAGTCAGACACAGCTAGGCACAGGACAAAAAGATGCCAGGCACATATTGGCAGACATATGAAGCAGGATTTTATTCCAAGACCTAAAAATGTGAAGACTGTAATTCTGGTAATGGTCCAGGTAAATCATTGCCAGTGTGTACTGTTTCAGATCAGTTCAGCAATATCTTTGCTTTAAGGACTTAGATTAAGAAAGACATTTATCTTTTCTGTAATTCTATAGGAACAGGAAGCTAAAATCATAGAATTCTTTAGGTTGGAAAAGGTCCATGCTGGCAACTGTGTCATGGTTTTCTTGCTGCACAGTGGTTTCCAGCTCCTCCTGTTTGTTGCCCATGCTGTGTGCATTGGTGTAGATGCACTTCAGCTGGGCTATTGATCCTGCCACCTTTTTGAGGGGTAAAACCCTAATTCCTACGTGACTATTCTCAGGCACTTCCATGGTTTCTAACACATAAGTAACCCCTTGCATCTTTGCTGGTGCATGGATCTCCATCCCCTACCTCCACTGAGACTACAGACCAAAGGACCTAGCTAGCACACTGTCCCTCAAACATTGGTGTGCTGCACCTGGGGCTTACCTCTAGTGAGCCTGGGTTTATCTCTTTCCCCCTTCAAACCTAGTTTAAAGCTTTCAGTAAGCCCTGCTGAATCCCGTGCAAAGACCCTTTCCCCCCTTTAAGACAGGTGTACCCCGTCTGTCACCAGCAGGCTTACTGTCGTATAAACTGACCCATGATCAAAAACCCCAAAATTCTGCTGGTGACATGAGGTTTGGAGCCAGGTATTGATCTGCTGGCTCATCTTCTTCATAGACAGATTTCACCCAAAATGATGGGTTTCATATTCTCCAAATATCTAGTGGTTCCTTCAATGCTTCTTTGATCCTAACTTACTGGATTTATGCTCACTTTATCTTTGATGTCCAAGGTTTAGCCTTCTTACCCATCCATTTGCCATTTTTCAAGTGATCGGTGAAATCAAATGGCAATGGAATTTTGCTTTCCACTTGTCCATGACATTATTATTTTTTAATATCAGCACTTAATTTCTTCTAATTTGGGATTCATTTCAGGTGCACGATATGTTTGCAGGATTTTGACATTTCCCCATAGCCAACAAACTTTTGTTCAAGATGGGATATTAGCTCCACAGTGGAGACTAACTTGCAATGCAATTTACGGAAGTCAAAGAAGGCTTCAAAAAATGCAACAGTGTGCTTTGGGTATTTTGCATACCATTTTTTGTACGAAATAAGGGATACAATTATTTTTTTTGCAAGGTTCTTCCTGTAAACACAATTTTCTCATTTTTCTTCCACCCCATCACTGTAGAATTCTACAATGTATTAGTACCTCCTCTGATTTAAAAGATCTGCCTTTGATTTTCTGGGATCTCTCCACTCAGAAGAAAGATCCTGGCCCTGTAAGTCACTTCATGAGAGTAAACTTCTGCATCACCACCATAATGCATTAGCTTAGATGATCATGTAACCATGTATGGCCTTCCCTCG
Organism: Falco peregrinus; assembly: GCF_023634155.1. Classification (NCBI taxonomy): domain Eukaryota; kingdom Metazoa; phylum Chordata; class Aves; order Falconiformes; family Falconidae; genus Falco; species Falco peregrinus. The sequence continues at coordinate 43,438,137 of NC_073723.1, forward strand.
CAAGTCACAGCAGCATATAGGGCAAGTACAGAAATAATGAGGCCGCTACAGTTTGGGTGAGCCTGTCAGCATGGCTGCTAATGCTTGCATAGGCTAAACCAGACCCAAGAACCAATCTCCAAATTTCAGTGCGCAATGATGGTGTGTCCTCTTATTAGGACTTGTGTCAGTGTAAAAAAAAGACTTTGCAGCTATTTCTGAGCAGGTTTCCTACCCAGGAGAACAGGCTGCAGGAAGATGCTTGAGACAGATGGGCAGTGGTGGGAAAGCGTATTGCTCAAGTACATCTTCCTTACCAAGGTTTTCCCCATAAAGCACTACAATGAGGCAGCAAGGTAAAAATCACAAGGTTTCTCTGTAGAGTTTACAGCAGAATACAGGCTGTGTATGTGTATATAAAACCCTTCTGGTTGTTATTTGAGGTCCTCAGAGAGCAGCTTGCTAGTAAGACTGTGGTGCTATGTTAAAGCATTTTCCTAGATTAAAGAAAGTTTCTGCAGATTTCCTGGAGACTACAGGAATGTACCACCTTTGTGTGCCCATCTCAGTTCTGCACTGCCTTTGTTCACAAATTACATATATTTTCCTCTTTCCTTAGAGCAATATTTCAATCCAGCATTAAAGCAAAAATCATCAGGATAAGAACACATTATGCTCACAGTTTCCGTCATTACATTAAGAATGACTGGGAGAGGAAGAGAGACAAGATGATTAGATTGTTTGGTTTAGGATATTGCCTTTTGCATTAAATTAATTAGACATTTTTAGTAAGAACTCTGGGAAAACTCTCTCTCTGTGCTTCAAACTCTGCAATTCTCTTTTGCTGGTAAAATTCTCCCTTAAGCACCTCTGCAGCCCAGCAGCCCACTTTCCATCCTCCCTGGTGTTTATGGGCAGTTCTGAAAAAGGACAGTCAGCTTGGAAACAGATTTTTCCTGGCATGTTTGTTGTCTCTAAGAAATAGCACCACAAGCCCATTGATTTAAGGCAAGCAAAAGGAAATGTTGGATTTATGTGATGTTAGCTTCTTTTCTAGCAGCAACAGCATACGTGCATCCCTTTACTGGGCAGGCAGCCTGAAATACTTTACTGAGCTTCCACTTCATCCTGTGGTCTGTGTCACTTGTTTTATTGAAGTAGCCATACTCCTGTGTACAACTAGGCTTTTCAAGTGATTTAGCTTAGAAAACAACCTCAGTGTATGAATGTCACTTACTGTTCAAGCTCAAGACTGGGTGCTGCAAACTTGACCAGATAATTCCCATCCAGCTTGGGAGCTCTCAGCACCTTGCTTGCACCTCTGGAAGCATCAGCTTCTGCGTGCCAGTGAATTTGCTGCAAGCAATGGGAGACACCATCTCCCGTAGGGTGGAGGTGCCACTGAGCATCTGGCTGCTAGTGTGGTTTGTCAAGGTGTGGGCAGTGACACCCCGCTTTCTACAGAGCATCTGGAGTTGTTCAGCTCAGCAGGACACAGCTCCCATCTGTCTAGAAATGCAGAGCACACTAAGGCAGATCAGACTTGGGAAATGAGGATGTGAGGCTAGTGTATGTGAAGGCAAGAGGCTGCCTGCCACACAGGCTTGTTCTGTGTTCAGGCAAGTACAATAGTTAGCAGAAAAGAACAGATGAACTAGAAAAAAAGGGAGAAAGGTGTAAAAATAGAAGTTAAAGATTAAAAAGAGAAAGAGAATGCACAGGAAAGGGGTTTGCATTATGTGATAATATAATTGAAAGTGCAAAACCAGCATGCTTGCATTTTGAAACAAACAAAAGGAGAGTGAAGGCTATTGTTTGGTTTGGGAGTCTGATTGTTTTGTTTGGTTTTTTTATTACAATCTACTCCAGCATGAGTTCTAGCCTTGACTCTCTATTCCACAGGTCTAGGTGTTAATAACAGAGTCACTGTTTGTTTCTGCAGAAGGCATCCCTGAATGCTTCTAGTCTCTCAGCTTAAGATTATCAGATGTTTTACCAGGGTTAACAATACTGACAAACCCTACCTCATGGTCACTGAATTTCATGTCAGTAAAGTGGATGCCCTGCACACACAGGTTTGGAGCTTTAGATACCAGCTAACAAGCCACAGAGAAATGTCTGTGTCTATATTGTAGTAGAATGCCAGTTAAGTTACAATGGAGTTCCACCAAACTTCAAGCCTTACTCTGCTGGAAAGGGGTGGAAAAAAGGCCCTGACTGGAAATATTGAGACCAATGGTGGAGTAGGGAAGCAATAGAAACTAAAAGGAAACGGAACTGATTACATGTGGCCTACTTTGAAGGCAACCTGCAAAGATAAATGAATCTAATATAATCCATCCACAATGAAATATTGGGGGGGGGGGGGGGGGGGGGCAGAAATAAAAAAGCTTTGTTAGCTTAGATTTTTTAAAAGACTACACGGAATCTAATCATACATTAAAATGTGTTAGTAAATATTACAAACTGGAAAGAGCGGGAATCTATTATGCGTTATTACTTTGTAAAAAGCAGTAGAGCTTAGACACAAAATTTATCAGACATAAAAATTATTTATCCAAAACTAAATAGTCCTCATAGAAACAAAGAAGCAAAGCCTATAGACTTTTTCAAAAGTACAATTATATATGTATATGTGTAAATTAAGAACATTTAACTGCTCCTCATTGGGTGTGCAGTTGTGGGAGGAGAAGCAGAATTCAGATATCTAATTATCCAGACCTCAAATTTAGGTTTTTAGCATTATTTTAAAAATCTGAAATATGGTTCATAGGCTGCTATTCAAATTAACATCAAAACTAGATTCTGTTTCAGTTTTAGTGGAAGCAGATGAGGATTCCCATTACATCTGGTTTGACTTTTTCCCTCTAATAAATGCTGCCATTTGATCCATGTCAACGATGTATGACCTTCATCCAACGTTCATTCATACAACATTTTCAGAAAACAACATCATTTTCAGAAAACAACATATAAGAGATGTGTTTAAGGTGCACTATTCTTTGTTTCTGATGCAGGGATTTGTATTTCAAGATTAGAAAATTCAACAGATTTAATCAAAAACCTTCAAGAAGCAAGCACTGGCTGTACTTCCAGGCAAAATGTTCTAAGAATCCACTGGCAACTGTAAGGGAAATGTCCATTAAGATCAAGTGCATCCCTCTAAGGCAGTGGCCTTATCAGGGCCTCAAATGAAGGTGCAATAGCCTCACACTTTGGAAATGCAGTAATTTCCACCATCACCTTCTCCCATCCTCAAAAGTGGGCCTTTTTAGGAAGAAAAGAAAACTGACATATGTTGACCAGATACAGTATATCTGCATCTCAAATGTGAACTTTGGCATGCTCTTCCACAGACTCCCTAGGCTCTTATATTTTTCAGAAGTTTACATCTTGAGGACTTTCCTCAAAATAATATTGCTGTTCTCTGAATGTGGGTCATCTTACATTGCGTTGCACATAGCCACTTTTCTTTAGTGTGTGACTGTTGTGGGATTTTTTCCAGGGTGATCAGTGCTACTGTCTGCTTCTTCTGCGGCAGAACCTAGCCAGTGTCTAAGGTCTTTGCTGAAAAAAGTGTTCAGAACTACTTCCATACTTTCTGGATTTGATTAAGGTGACTTGATAAGTTTGGTTCAGGCACTGACTTTGCGAGACTACCCATGAATGTTCCCTCACCCCTATCTACAGGCCAACTAGAAAGGAGCTGTATAGTAGAGGAATCCAAATCCATACCTCTGAAGCCCTGCTCATCCTACAGCACTGTATCATCCCTTAAAGATGGTCCATAATAGCTGTCTCATCTCAGAAGAATCCCAAATCTGAAAAGAGTATCAGTATGCTCTGTATACTTTCATTTGTGAGATGCATGGCTGGAAGTCCAAATTCTGAAATGTGGGTGTTCTATGATCCCAATTATATGAGTTCCCAAATAATTCAAGGTGATGTGTTTGTGCTTTATGGTGCACCCAGGGAGCAGACAGGTAGCCCCAGACAAAGAAGTTAAAGATTGAGGGCAGATTATATATTTTTAATTTTATTTTTTATTTTTTTAATGCTGACATTGGTATTGATTGCTGCCAAAACCAGGCCTGAATCCCATCTTTTCACTCCATAATAATGAGCTAAGAGAGACACACAGACTGTCCAAGATACAAAATGTCAACACCTGCCCCTGGTATTCTGAGCTTGAGTCTGATTTATGAGTCATCTTGTGGGATGCATACTGCCAATTAGCCAGCCATTAGGCTTGTGGACCAGGCCCCAGAGACCAGTCTTTACCAGGAATTTTGCAGGGTTCAAGACCTCAGATTCTTCCACAGGAATGTTTATGAAGTGCTTGACTGTAATGACAGGATACCTGAAATAACAGCACATACACAAAACTGAATAAGGACAACAGTGCGATCAGACACAGGGCCAAGCAGGAGACCCAGACAGCGTCAGTGTTAAAAAGGGTTGGCTCTTCTCCTGCGTTGTGCATGCCATATGGTCAGAAGGCCATAAAACTGTAAATATTCTGACTTTAAGATCTGCTGAAAGTCAGTGTAGCACTAATTCTGCAAAATTCCATAGTACATGTCCTGATGGACAAAACATCTGCAATATGCTGCATCAACAGTCGGAGCAGCACTCAGTCATTCATTCCAGTGCTGAAGCCGACAGACACTGTCAGGAAACCAGCTTCACATTTTGGATCATTTCTGGGTCTTGCTGAGCTCCATCAAAAATGGTAATCCTTTAGGAGTCAGAAAATTTATTTCCCCTTGCTATCCATAACTACCAGAGCCTCAAAATGCTGTCTGATTATGAAATCAGGTACCAGTTTTTCACCCACTTCAGATCTTGGGGGCTGTAAGATAGTTATGTGAAGCAGCACACAAATGTTTCTTAAAGATCATATGCTTGACCTATCAGTTGTCCACAGCCTTAAGTCTTTTGAACAGGTATAGCTGAAATGCCACATTCCCACAATCCAGGATCTCTGACTAAAATTAGATTAAAGGCTGCTCATTGTACCTGTATTTAGTTATTCTTTGAGACAATGTAGTTACTTTGCCCCCCATGATAGGCTTTCCATGTCCATTTTTTAGAGTTCTCCAAGCAGAAGTTTTGAACCGCGGAGGAAAGGACGGACCTGAGTGCCTCTCCCTGTAAGGCATACATACACTGCTGCTCCTGGGGACAGATACAGCACTGCTCTTAACGTATCTTTGAGGGCTGGCTCTCAGAAACCTGAAGAGCTTTTGAAATAATTTGAAATATTCCAAAGTGATTCAGAGGCCTGCAAGGCCAAAACAAACACTGTACTTGTAGCTTTTTCCTTTCACCCTGTTGCTGGATACATTCTTTTTTTCCAAGGTCTGTTCCCTTTAACTAAAGCTCTAATGTTGGTTTGACTTGAATTTTTTTGTTGCTTTTTAAACCATCACATCATTCTGCTGTATGTAATCTTCCTATCTGGGTTTTCCTCCTGTTCATCAATTTTTAGAGCTTTCTTGTTTTAGGAAGGCCAGAAGCGTCTAAGGGATGTATCTTGGCCCCCTGCAGCCTCCTTCACAGCTGCCAGTGATGAAGGCACAGTGAAGACTGGGCTTTTTTCACCCTGAAGGACCAGTCACCTGGTGACACATCTCTACAGGAACACTCTGCAGCTCTTTCAGTAAATGCAATACAATCACTGAAGATTAATTCTTATTTTTTGCCAGACTCTAATCTCCCCAGTTGTCTTTTTAGCTGCCTCACCTCAGAAAAAATTTACTTCTCTGAGTGCTCCCTATATATTCATTATCCGGAGGAAAAGTCCATCTGTTTCATCCTGCAGCATCTATATTTGAAACACTCAGCCTTACTTATCTTTAGCTACCTCATTCTTTTCTGTCAGGAGCTTCTGCCTCAAACACTATTTGTTTTTTCTCCACAAGAGAGATCACCTCTTCCAGCCTCTTCACTCAGTACTTCATTCATCAGCCTTTCAAGAGCAAGAGGTGCTGGTACAAATGCAGAATCTCTTTTATCCTCGTGATATTTTTTTGTCACCCTCCAAATGCTGTTCCTGATATTTGACATTTCTGTGCGGCAATCATACATACCTATGTGCATGTAGTTTCAGTTTCTGCTCAACATCCCCCACTCCGCTCCTCAGCTGGTTCAGTTCTGATGTAGTTCAGTTATTTTGGCAGCCATCTTCTATCCCACTTCACTCGAGTATCTGCATCTCTCCAGCGCATCCTTGCTACTGAAAACAGAGGTTACTAATGTGCACCGCTTCTGAGGAGAAGGAAGATAAAGCAGCAGTGAACACTACGAACAGGAGTTTCCTGGACAGGGCCCTCGGTTGTGATGCCGGTTTTTTTTTAATGGAAAAATCTAACCCAGTGCCGAAAAGATGGAGTGCAGTACCGTGGTATCACCACACCGAGGCATGTGATGCATTGTTTTAAAAGCCGCTGATGCAAACCGTTTTCATGCTGTGCAGTATTTCTTTCTCTTTTGGTCCATGGTGGATTTTCCCAGGTTCTACTGAACAGTAAGGCAATTTAGAGAAGGTGTTTTCCTTTCCTTTGGCATCTTCACAATGGCAAAAAAACCCCAGTTAAAATGGTTTGAAGTTTTCCTTTTCCTAAAGGAAATAAGTACTGCATTATTCTCTTGTGCAGTACCAACAGCAACTCAGCTGCATCCTCCTGCCTCCCCATGATCTTAAGACGGCAAAAATTGCTTTCGTTTTGCTTGTAGCTATTAATTTTTCACAATGTGGATACATCTTGATAAAATAAAGGTAACCCTGCAGCTGTGTTGTGCCTGTAGTAGGAATTCTTCAATGACACTTGCCAGTGCAAACTCCTAGTTGTAAGACTAGGACATTCAAATTCTACCCTGTGAAGGCTTTTAAGCTGTTGAGTACGTTCTTCCTCAAGGCATGAAGAGAATTCACATTGTTGTTCCAACATATTACTTGTCCTAGGGAAGAAATTCTGCTTTATATTTTAGCAGTCCACTCCTGTATAATGATGCTGAGTAATTAGGGCCTCAGTAAAACTAATGATATGAAGAAACATTACTGAATATGAGAAAGAACTGTGGAAGAAAATTCTCTGTGTTGGACAATTTAGGTGTTCCAGAAATGGAATTACAAGCAATAATTTGCATCTTAATTATCTGACTATATCTCAACAATTTAATTAAACAATGTATTCAAGTGAGTTCTGGTGGGTTGCCTTCAATATGTACTACCCTGGACCAACATAACTAGGATGTAAAATTCAATAATTAAACTTTTTAGAGGTATACATCTCTGTGGGTCTCCACTAAGTTGGTGGGCATTAGTTTCATACCGATACTAGCAGAGAAGTTTGTGTAACCCCTTTCAGAGCATTCACAGTGCTTCAGAATCACTCAGGCCTTTCCCTTCCCTGCTGGGCTGTCCTTGAGTTATTTGGGACCTACAAGTGTTTTTTTATGTACTACCTTTCAGAATGGAACCAAAACGTTGCGTCTCCTATTTCCACTACGATCTGTCTTAACTATACAGCTTCTTCCCCACAAGATCCTGCACTTGCTTGGGCGGTCCCAGCCTTGCGCAAGCTTCCTGGAACTGCTGTTTGCTTCGCTAACACATCAACTATGCCATCATCTCTCTGCCTCTTCTCTGCTTCAGCATCTTCTCCTTTTGCATCCTTAAGTAGCAGCATAAGCAAGCCTTTGGGATCCTGCAGGTCCTTCCTGTAAGATTTTTTGTGGGCTTTCTTCTCAGTGTTGCAGAGCAGTTGCAGCACACTCATCTTTCTCAGGTGTTGTTTCTGGGCTCCTCCTGTAGGAAATGCTCCCAAAGAGGGAGGAAGATTTTGCTAGATATTAAAAAAACATCTGTGTTAAAACATGTGTGTTAATAAATCACACACAATTCAAGCTTCAGCCTTGAAAATGTGACCCTTTGTTTTAAGCCATTTGTTTTTAGTTACTCAGCTGTATCTTAGTCTCAATAACAGGCTTTACCACTCTGCTTGTGATTTGAGTGCCAAAACAGGACACTAGCAGTAAAAGGGGAAATGGACATAAAAAAAGATACACTGCTTCCAAGTACAAAGACAGAGCTAACTACTAATTTGCCAAACTGGTAAGTGGCAATGAAGGCGTGAATGGCAAATCATGGTGTCACCCTGCTAAAGTATAAGATGTACAGACAATAGTAAAACATTGTATGTTACCAGCAGAAGGGATGTTTTCACTGGTATCTTAATAATGGCATGCAGTTTTGTTGGAGGCAATTTTATGTGATTTCTGGTAGAACAGCAACAGAGTCAATCCCTGTGCTAAAATAGTAACTGTTTAATTCAGTGTGATTGTTTCATTCAAAACCAGAAACAGCAAAAGCTGATTGTTACCTTCCATTTAATAACAATTAATTGTGGGACAGCAAATCATTATTAAGCTCCACTGCAATTTCAGAGTTTCTCTCAACCCTGTCTCCTTGCTTTGTCCTTCTCAGTCAATCCCCTTATTTTATAAAAAGCCCAACTGCATCCTAAATCCATTTTAAACTCTTGCTTTTTATTGCCTTGGCAGTTTACAATATAGCTCTTTTGTTCACTTCATCCCTCAAATTAAATTTCCTGTGGACCAGATCCTCAGGCAGCCAAAGCTGGTGTAGCTTTATCAACAGCCATCACTCTACTGATCCAGCTGATCAAGCCCCCTCCTATTAATCATTGGTCCTTTCCCCCGTCCCCTGGGCAGATTGCTTGCATGGTGTTGGCAGGGTTCCTGTATCATCTGTTCATTCACTAATAACACTATTCAGCATTTATTGGGCCAGTCTGGCGCTCTGCACATTCAGCAGCAAAGCTGCTATTGATTGCATGATGGGGAAGCAGAAGCAAGCCGTATAAAGTCATGTTACTTTGTATTCTGGGAGCTCTGGGCAGACTAGAATGCAGTTAATTCACTAATGGTTTATATTTGTCTTGCTTGTGTTGTAGTGAAGAGAAAATTTTTCAACACCGCCAGGGGGGATGGTTCGCGTGATAGTTGTTTGGAGGATTTGAGAGTCATGTCACAAAAGACAAGTTGTGGGCTTCACTCCAGCAAGGACACACCTTAGTAACTTCAGGGCACATTGCCAAAGACCTCCCAGTTAAGGGAGGTAAGATTATACAGTCTGTGTTGCCTGATGACATATATCAAAGAAAATCACCAGATAAAAACAGTATGAAGAACAAAATCTTTTCAGCAAGAAAGAGTAAATGTGATCGCACTCCAGGTTACACCATCTACACTCTTGCTTTCTATGAAGAAGCCATACCACATCCTTCACATTTTTAATGAAATGCTACTCTAAACCGGTAACCAAATTATTAAGAAAAGCCATATATGCTTTAAAGAACAGAATTGAATGATTGATATATTTGGCTCTAAACCAACTTCAAGACTAAAAATTTTTAAGAGTATTACTGGAGACTATAATGCTTTCTGAAGTCTGTCCTAGTACTTTGTCAATGACAGCAGGCATTAAAATAACACAGAGTATGAAAAATGAAAGAGTATCAAAAATGAAAGGGTGCTTTGCATTTTGCAGTCTGTGTTTTGGTTTGGTTTTTAAATGGTGGTGCTTTTACCTCACAAGAAAAGTATATTCTTCACAGGGTTTAAAAAATATCGAACATTAAAAAGTCTTAATTCAAATGTTTTCATTGTGTCACTTTTTGAAAATGTAGAAAGGTTCTGAAAAATTTTCAGAACTCATTCTTGCAATTTTTAAGGAGTGTATTACCTTAAATGAGTTATCTGTAGTTATTTTAAGAAGATGATTTTAAAAGTGTTTTAAGGAGTTTGATCTTACAGCACTGCAGTTTATAATACAGTATATAACACTGCAGTGTAACAGAACGCATGTTACATTACACATGTAACTGCCAGCAAAAGAATGGCTAACATAAATACAGATACAAGCAAATATGCCGATCTCATTATCACCGATATGTAAATACCCAACATGGAGACACAACCTGAGCTTAATTTGTTAATACTGCCTAAAACCAGAAAAGCATCAAAAAGTCAGGTAAGTGGTGTGTGGTACCTTATTTCCTCCCCAGCCAAATTACTTCTCCCTGAAATAAGCACGGTAGAAAGGTTCATTTTCCTTGACTCAAGTTTTGGAGCACACTTCAGTTCTGTTTCCACTCTTTGAAAAGTGTTACAGATTTAACATCCATACTTACTGTATAGGCTCTTAATCCTGTGAAGATTTGGTGCAGGGCTAGTTTAATGCACTGAGTAGCCCTAGTTACTTCAGTATGTGTTTTCTGCATGTGGAACACCAGTGAAACAGAGCCCTTGTTTTCATGGTCATTATTTTTGAGTAACCATTGCTTTCCGTTTTGACAAAATTACTTTTTACTATAGCTAGAATCCCCTGAATACCAGTATTTTACCCAAATGTATTTGTAACCTTTATGTGGCTTCGTAATACAAGTAAATTGAACGTAAATACAGTACCATTCCAGCTAAGGATTTTTGAAGAATTTCTGGCATGTGGGCCAGGGGACCTGTGACGCCTGCACTGGCCGAGGACTTTCTCCCAGGCAGCCTGTACATCCACCAAGCTTCCCTTCAAAAGCCCACTGTCGTCCTCTTCTCTCCTGTGATAACCCTGCCCTCTTTCAGCATCTCATCCCACCCTGCAGTGCTCCACGCCATGCTGTATGCTGTCCCAGCTGCTGCCAAAATCTGATTTCATTCTGTGCCGTGCCCTCTTTGCCCTCTATTGCTGAGCTTCCCCTCTTGCCTGGCTGAAACAGAAGAGGACCTCAGTGTAATTGTAATACGAGTTGTATTTTCTTGGCTATTGAAAGTAACTGAGAAGCAAGAGAATAGGGTCTTTTGAACACCTTTTTCACGCACTGGGTGTCTCAGTGGCTTTGCAGGGGGATCATGCGCTGCTTTGGATCTGTAAGTGAGGCTGAAGGACCTGCATGTGCAGAGCACTGCTGGGAGGGAAATTAAGGCTGGGTGAGAGGAAAGCAGTGCATGACAGAAAGATAGTTAATGAACAGCTCAGAAAAAGTGTAGGTCCTCAGTAAACAAAAAGATGTTCAGACTCCTCCATGAGTAAATTTCAGACAATACATGTCCAATTGGATGGGTATTTCATAGAGATACTCCAAAAAAATGTCCGTCAGCTCCCATGGCAGCTTCAATGCTTTGAAGAGCTACATGATTAGGAGCCCAGAAGTATCAAATTCCCATACTTTACACTGTTGCCTGGCATTTGTCATTCAAAAAGCTTTTAGCATACAGCAAACATTTCCCTTTGTGCCCCCAAACACATGTTACTTCTTGGATCTGAAGGGCCAGAAATAACTGCAGAGCAGAAGGCTGTAATCACAGCACCAGGAGGAGAGGAGTCAGCCTCAGGCATCCCTCGAACCCAGCATCACTGTGATGTGCTGTCCGCCTGCCAGGTGAAGCACTTGATTCCTCACCTTACAGAATCGAGACGTAAACTTTGAAGGATGCAAATTTGATTCCCAGCTATGACAAGGGAAAGTTTTTGCTACAGCATGTGGAGTCCAAGCTTCCTGAAACTAGGAAAGGAGCATTTCTGGTACTAGCAAACAGAACTGCTGAGGAGCCTCTGGTTTGCTGCATTTTCCTAAAACTTAGAATGGAAAAAAATACTTTCCCTACCTAGACTTCCTCTATTAACCTTTATACTTGAGGTTCTCAAGTAGAAGGTTTTTTAAATTATAAAGGAATAAGCTGCATATATTGATGATTGTGCACATAGTAAATTACTTTGAATACAGCAAAAGCTTGTGTAATGTGAACCTTAAATGTTTTAAGACATGCTCTGACCAAATCATTACCTGGTGGAAACAACAGCACTCCACTGTCTTGCAGGAGCTAAACTTACTTCCTAAACTAAGACTCTATTCCACTGACTTTCAGTTCCTATGTCAATAAACATTTTGTATGCATTTGCTTCTCTGTAATATGAGTTGTATTTTCTTGGCTATTGAAAGTAACTGAGAAGCAAGAGAATAGGGTCTTTTGAACACCTTTTTCACGTGTTCACGTGCTGCCTTTAATCACATCTGCAGGAAGATGTCAGCCTTTCAAGTACAGCTCTAAGGATGTCAGTGGTTCTGTGAGATCAGGTCTCTGTGCTGCTAAAGGGCATGTAGCTGTCACCCTGTCACAATACTTAATCGGGAAATTATTTTTATTATGGAAACTACTTTCTTTGGCTTTTCTGTTTTAGGCTCTTCAAATGTACCAGACTGATCCTGCCATGAGGAAGATGCTAACTCAGCTGTATTTCTATGTCATGCCTGTATTTAACGTGGACGGATATCATTTTAGCTGGACAAATGTAAGTAGTATCAGTAGTATTACTCAAAAAATTGTTCAGACAGGAAAGAGCGAATGGTTGTTACATCATTCAGAGATGACTTTCTGTATAATCTGGTCTATCACTTTGTGGCTTGCAAAATGGAAGTAAATTATTCCAGTTAAAATATGTTTATCATGGTGGATTATTATGTGTCCAAATAGAATTTTTCCAAAATATAGTAATATTGCTATTTAACTATTTTATAATTTATGTTAGGATCGATTTTGGAGAAAAACAAGATCAAAGAACGCAAGGTTTCGGTGTCATGGTGTTGATGCTAATCGCAACTGGAAAGTGAAATGGTGTGGTAAGTCTGGAGATACTTTGGTCACCAGTTCGGATTACCCTGGTTTTAATTACCCAGCAGAGTAAGTAGGTTAGGGCACATCCATTGTGAAGCCGCAAGCCAGGGCTCAAATCTTCCTCCTAGTTTCTAAAAGATAAAAGTTCTGAACTTTGGAAAACTACATCTCATCACAAATAAGAAGTTTTCATGGCAAGTGTGGCAAAAGTAAAAAAAAAACAAACACACATACAGCTATTCTGTGTTTCTGCAGTCAAGTAAATTGAAGCACAGTATTGTGCCTGGCCTGTCACATTACCTGACTACAGCTTTAGGAAACGTTTCAAACTTCATTTTATTTAATTTGTCATTTCTCTGAAATGGCTTTAGCTTTGGAAATGTCAGGCTTGCTCTGTTGGCCTCACAGAGAAATGTCTGAGAATATTTTAAGGCCATTATTATTAGTGATCTAATAAAGAAAGAAGATGCTTCTATATGCATGGAGATCCAATATTAAACTCCCAGCAGTTCTGTAAATATTTTCCTAAAAATTGACCTCATTTTGGCATAGAGAATGCAGCAGCAGTGAAATATTAGCAAACGATTTGGAATTGGTCCACTGAAGAAGAAATGACATTTTATTAAATCTTACAGCAGGACAGGGCGACTCACACATGAGTAAGCAACCATACAAGTTCTGGTGCAGCAGAAAGTACTAGCACTTTGTTGTGAAATATGGCAATATATACCTTGTTCTGCTGACCTGCTTTCCCATCTTGAGCAGCTTCCTTCACCTCTCTGTGCAGCTGTTTTCTCCTCCAGCATTCATCCACCTTCCTTATTTATATTAAAAACTCGTAAAGTCATAAACTGTGTTTGCATATTGCTACCAGAACAGCCCTCCCTTCAGCCCATCCTTCTACTGGAAGCCTCTAGATGTTTCCACAGTACTCCTGATTACTTGCATAGGCGTAAGCACTGTACAGTCTAGCTTGCAACAATTAAGCAGATTTTTGAGAACTGTAAGGATAAAAGTGAGTGTGAATAATCTGCCTTGGGAGATTAGAAATGAGGTGAGAGTGAACAAAAGTGTAGATTCAATACAGTATGGACCTGTGAAATATGCTTCCAATTTTTCCTAATTCTACTTGCAGTAAGCAGAGGACTGACCCACAAGCAGTTACAGAAAGCCTGTGTTAGCTGAGAACCCCTCCGCTACCGAAGACAGTCCCAGGGCTGCTATCACTATCTTTAAGGCAATTTTATGCTGCAAAAATAATGTAAAAAAAGAACTAAAGTCCTGCATCACTGTTACCATCTTTTACTTAAACGCGCAAGTCACAACCGCAGGCATTTTGGGAACGTAAGTTTACGGTTCAGAAGGTAGGCACTGGTGTAGCTGGAAGGAATGTTCTCTTACCAAGTCCTCAGAGCCGTATTAGAGGTATCTTACCAGTGCAACATTAATACTCACACAGCGCATTTTCTTTCTAGTCCTAACTAAACTTTCTTGGATTCACATCACTTTGCTCCTCCCTGTTCCTGCTCCCTAGTCAGTGTATGAAAGCACACTTCTTACTCAGTCCTGAAAATGTTAGCTTAGTTTTCAGTAAAAAACATTTTTTCTAGGCTGTGTGAAACTACAATACACACATGCATTGTATGTTGTGATCCACTACTTGCTGCCTTTCTCCCCTGCACCAGACATGAAAGGCAGATCCTTACCCCAAGTTTAAACAATAAAAATTCCTTCAAGGTTGCTCATCATCCCACCAAGCACATGCTCTGCTTCCCTCACTGGACCCCAAACTCTGCCTGATTCTCTTTTGCCAGAGAATAAAGAGCTCTTTCATGAACTAGGCTGACTGGTGCTCAGAAGATCCTCACCCAGCACCCCATGTTCTCATTAGTCTGACGCTAAATGAGGCAGAGAAGAATCTGGATCGTATCACACTTTGAGGCTTGGATAATCATGGTGTATTTAACATTTAATACTGCATATGCTTGTAAAAACCTTTTAATCCAGTTCAGTTGCACTTAGAGTTTGCAGACAGGCTTGAACTTCACTGTGGGGCTTCCAGGCAGGTGTGTTGTGGCAGAATCTGACCCCAGCAAAGCCACTGAATGCTACCAGCAGTGAGCAGTATTCCTTCTGCTTTCCTGTTCCCTTCTAGTGTAGGACTTTGATGTAAGCTTTATGATGTTGCTTCTGTATTCTCTAGGGACCGAGAAAAGGGCCATATCCCTGATTGTCGTAGACTTCACTTTGCAGCACCCTGTATTCAAAATAGCACACAGAAATTGCTCACAGACCGAGGCAAATACTGACAGCAAGATCTCTGCATAGAAATGATCCTTGCAATATATATACATGTGCAATAACTAGCAGAATGATTTTATGTCCACAAAATAAATAGCAACTTTAAAAGCAATACTGAGGTACTTAGAACTAAATTATGTCATAGGGCAAATCTACTTAAAGGGGTGGCATCTGAAGCCCCCAGGAGAGCAGCAGTGGGAGTTTTTCCAGTGGATCCCCATTTCCAGTGTACTCCATCGCTTACTGAGGACAGTACCTCATACCGGCAGAAGCGGCTGCAAGGAATTTTGAGAATCATGCTCCAGCTCATCCATCCTCCCAGTCTTGCTTCTGTACCAAAGCATTGGTTTTATCAGTCTCTGCACACATTTCCTTTGTACATTTGATCTCATGATGTATGCTGGAGGATATCTGTCCTCCCCCATTATGCTATCAGGTACAAAAATAGGGCAGCATGGCAACATTTTATGCAATCCCATTTTCTTCTGACTAACTCAGAAATTCAACAGGAGTTGATACGTACTGTATTGGGTTTTTTGCTTCTTGTATTACTTTGACAGAACTTCCAGAATGAAAATTGAGGATATCCTGACATTATCGAAGGCCACCACAGAGACCCTCTCTTTTTACTACCAGCCAGCTTCACTTAAGGAGAAGCATTAATTACAGCTGGGATTGCAAATGGCTCACGATAGTAGGCTGGACAGTTTAGAGAGGTTTTTCTTCACTGAAAGTCACTAAACTGAGTCATATTTTACTATTTGGTCATTCTACCATTAGCTTGTAGGATTCTGTTGTTTATTAACAGTGACGTCCATTTTCATGATTCATTATACAACGCTGTTACATGACATGAAGTATCCATTAAAAAAAAGCAAAGGCTCCAGAGGCTATGTTAAATAGCTCTTCTTTAGCTATATTATCTGACAAGACATGGAGGCAGAGTGCTCTTGGGATTTGGATGACTTGGTGGCCATCTGTTCTGCAGGGAGGAGACCATCTGCCCTCTGTATAACCCTCCCATATCCGCTGCAATCTAAGCACTAAGACATTTTAAATCACCTGTGGCCACTGAATGGTAGCCTTAATTTTCATATTACAAATGAAGCTGCAGCATGAAATTGTTTCACTTTTTAATTTTTTTGACATTGGGTTGATTGACTAACCCTGTTTTAGTTCATGTTATGGCTTCTCACATGTTGCTGTCTTCTTATTATTTGAAGTTGGCAGTACTTATTATACAAAGGAAAGCTAATAAAACACTGCATTTGTAAGTCCCTGCTGACACCAGGGAATGTTACAAAAAACCCTATTATTATTTTGCGGGTCAGCATAAAACATGAGGCATTTTGAAATCACAGTGGATAAAAAAGTGGCGTGGATTTGCATAAATATTGTTCTTTTAGGCCTAGGCCCTACACTGTAAATGAGACAGTGGCTTAGATCCAGAATTGCTAAATGATAAAGGAGGCACTACCACATCATCTTTTCTGAGTTTCATCTTTCAGTAACTCATGGGCTATTACAGGCAGGCTACACTTTGCAGCTTACTGCCACCTGAGCAGGCTGACGTAGTGAAAGATATCGTCACAACTGAACCACTACCCCAAACCTGAAGGAAAATTAAGCCCTGTGCAAACTGAGATGATTTCTATTTTAGCTAACTGAGCAATCATCCCATGTGTCTTGTCATTTTTTTCCCATAAGATTTGCAAGAGTAAAAATAGGCAGTAGTCAGGAACTATTCTTATGTTTTAAACCAGTCTCTAAAATAATGCCTGTTGAGGTTATTGTAACCACCACTGTAGTAGCTAGTATGTTAAAATGCTCTTAAAGGCTAGATTTGTCTCAGCAGTGACTAGTGAAAGAGGTGTAGCTCTCTGATTTCAAATAGACAACTGAGACCCTTCAATAGTTGTAATACTGGAATGCTATCATAAAATGTGCTGCTCATATGGAAAGCCAGGGAAGAAAATACCGTGAAGTCAGGCTTTCCTTTTTCTGTTGGGTTAAAAATACGTCCTCTGGGGAGAACTGCATGTAGTTAGCCAACTGGCAACTTGGTGTGTCTACTAGATGAACAAGCGAATAGCTGTACTGAGGTCCCACTGGCTCGTGGCCATCAGTCACAAGCAAGCTATTTGTTCATTGCTTGTAGCACTTTTACACATGGGCCCCCACAGGCTGAGCCAGAGGTTGACCCCTGGAAATTCTGTGTGATTGTTCACCGTCAACTTTCTCTTTCAATCTCTAGACGAAGGTGCTTCATTTC
Organism: Falco peregrinus; assembly: GCF_023634155.1. Taxonomy (NCBI): domain Eukaryota; kingdom Metazoa; phylum Chordata; class Aves; order Falconiformes; family Falconidae; genus Falco; species Falco peregrinus. The sequence continues at coordinate 43,455,385 of NC_073723.1, forward strand.
ACCCATGTGATGACACCTACTGTGGTCCCTTCCCTGAGTCTGAGCCTGAAGTAAAGGCTGTTGCTCATTTTCTCCGCAAACATCGGAAACAAATAAAAGCCTATTTGTCCTTCCACGCATATGCACAGATGCTGCTGTACCCTTACTCTTACAAATATGCAACTATTCCAAACTTCAGCTGTGTGGTAAGTACATTAAGACTGGGGAGAATATGTTTCTCTATATAATATTTTCTGTTATGTTTTGTTTTGAGAGGAAACTTGTTTCTTCGATACTTAGCACAGATTTAATATTCAGCAGTATTTATTCTGGATTTGCATTATTTCTGGTTATATAACCTTCACTTAGTGAGTCAGCAGTGATTTGATTAAAATGGTACGGTGCCTTCCATCCATCAGTCCCTTTAAATTACTTTATAGGATAAATCCCTGGGGTTTAATTATAGTTATTAGCATTTTATTTAATTAACTGTAATGGAAATTATGTAGTTAAGTCCTTGGGCATCTAGCTGAAATTCTGTCCCTTCATGCTCAGAACTTAAAACACTAGGATCACGAAGATCATCTTCAATGTGATGAGCAAAATAAAATTGAAATGGTTTATGTTTATCAGTTGGAGGTGAAATCTCATAGATTTCACCAAAAGTAAAAATTTGATTGCTTTATGTATTATCCTGCTCAGACATAGTGTTTTTAACCCTTTAAGACAAGCAGTTAATTAACAGCAGGGGCTTTATTAGAGGAATAAATTAATAAGAATATGGTTTTTTGATGCAAGCCTACTGATTTACAGGTATTTGCATTTCACATATTCCACGCTCATCCAAATGCAGAACTGTTGCCTTTGCTTGCAGTCTGTCTGTTTATAGCCAGCCTCCTGTACATAAACCCCTCCCTATGGCTTATTATCTTAGGGAAACATGGCTAAGCTTTACTTTCTGTTTGCTCCTGCTCACAGACACACATTGCACCAACCAGTTGCAAGCCGCTTTCTTTCACCCTCCATCCCCAGTAAAATTACATTGTCCACTTATCTCCCATACCTCCCATTCTGGTCCTGAAAGTTGCAGTGACTTTTAACTTACTAGTTTAAGCTAGTTTATTCCAAAGGGGCTTAACGGCACCTTAGATTTATCCTGTGCAGAATAAATGATGTTGTCAGCCCCTGGAGCTTCACTGATGTTTCTTTTAGCTGCCCTCTCAGGAGTCTGAGCAGCCAGCACTCCACAAACCAAAGTCGCTTTGTGAGAGTTTATTTCTATTAAGACACTTAATTTCAGCAGCTACTAAAAATTCTCCTGTCTGATGTCATAACTGGGAATAGAGCAAATCAGAAGTTAACTAAGCAGCCAGAGGAGCTAAAAATATGAAACTTGTGGGGAGTGACCACCTAGCCTTGCAGTGACTGTGAACAAATCCATGAATCTCTTTATGCTACCTTCTCCACCCTCTTTTAGAGAATGGCAAAGAGAAAGGAGCTTCCCAAGTGAAATGGTGGCTATTACTCACCAAAAAACATAAACTGGGAGTTTAAAACCACAGGATTTCATTCCTTTGAAGATCAGCAGGTGCAAGAATATTTTTGTAAGAACAGACAACACAGCAGAAGGTAAAGACAAGGTGTTAGGAAGAACCAGCATCTCCTCTGCAAGTAGTTGATTACTGGGTATCTGATGAAAATACCCAGAGTAATGTAACGCAATAATAGCAAACACTGTTTCAGGAAATTCATTGTAAGGAAAAGGAGTCTCTAACTGAGATATTTCACACATACCAGTAAATCTTCAGTACATGTTGTTCTTGTTGCTCAAGGGCTATTTCCATTCTGAGACAGGGAGTAACTGCCCCTCAGCACACACTATCTTTCCATCCACAGATTTTAGACCAAAGGAACCCAGTTTTTGATGTGTAGTAGGTGTGAGACCTTCGATCAGGCTTTTCGTTAGAGGGAGTGGAGCACAGACCTAACAGGACAAAGAAACACACTTTTTTAGACAACAGCCCTGGAAAAATGGAAGCCAAATCCCAGTTCTAAATATTGTGCCAGTATTTGGACTCTTTCCTTCTTTTTATTGCAGTAGGTCAAAAAAAGAACAGGGAGGTTGGAGTAAGAAACTGAAGTAATTTCCTGTTACTTAGAAAGCTTGTTATGGGGATCATAGTGAAGATGAATGGAATACTGATGCTTATTTATTTGTGTGTTTTATCACTTCTCTACAGCCAAATGTGCCATCACCTGGTGGCTCCTAAATGAATAGTCTTTAATATTTGAAGGGTCTAAAATGGTGACTTAGGCTGAAGTTTCAGATTCTCCAGTTCTCTTGGAAATTACAGTGAGCTGGAAAGTGGCAGATCTCTGTTTCCTGCTGCTGATGGAACAAGCTTTGTTGGTCTACACAGACTGCATACAGTGGACAACTGCAGGATTCCACATGCACAGCAAATAAACATTTGGTGCTAAGAGGGGGCCACAATTAATCCTGAGCAGAAGAAAGGATGTTTCTGTCTGGGTCGTATCATTCTAGTGAGCTGTCAGTTACCAGCTCGATTAAAGTGTTCAATTATTCAGAGTTGCTTTGAAACTGGAGAGCTGTGTACTGATCACAACATGCATATTCTGTTCTAATTTAGGCACACCTTTCTTATTAACACTCTCCTGAAATCTGTTCTTTTAAGATACTTAAAATGAAAGTGCACTTTGAGATTGAAAAACAAGCAGAAACATTCACCCATCTCGAGAGTTTTAAATTTCAGCTACTTTTGATCCCTTTTCTTCCTGTACAGTTGTTTGCCTTACTGTTCGCAATGAACTTACATGGCATGACTGAGTTTGTGTATGTCTTGGTAAAAATCATGTAATTTTATGTGAAGCTTTCTCCTTGAGGGTGTTCAAAGACTGGTTGCCTGGATTTAGTCAGGATCCAGCCTGCACGGTACGATGCAGTTGAGAACTGTCCCCTTCTTTGGGCATATAACTCCAACAGTGGAAGCAAGCGGCACCCCTCAAGGCTAACAGCATTGAGCTCACAGTGCCCACGGATGCCTGCCTACATGGTGGATGTGGACGTGGACTTGGGTCACTCCAGTTTGGCCTCCAGATGGTTGCTGCCTCTGCACAGAACCCAGTACTATTGTGCTGGTTTTAAATGGGCATTGCCAAGCTACTTCCTCAGAAAGATTTCAACAGAGCTTGCTTCTGTTGTCTCATTGTTCTACAAGGTGTAGCTCATGCACAGGGAGTGTTCTCCTTCATGACTATGTTCTCCTTTCCATGGCGCTTTACCAGGACATTGCTGTCTGCCCATCTCAACTCCCTCAGCCAAGCCCTGCCTCCCACTCCCTTGGCATCAGGCCTGTTGTCAGGCCACCCCAGCTCCACGCCATGGCCCTGGGACGGTAAGCGCAGCTGCTCGCCAAATTTCTGTTGAGCAACTGAGCCTGGTACCTGGGGCTTCGATGCAGGCACCAGACAAAAGCCCCAGGCTGCAGCTGGAGCTCCCCACTCCCTGGAGCCCTGTGAGGCCCCACCACCACTGCTAGGGCCATGCACTGCCACCCTGCCAACCTCATGTGGTCTGACACCTCCAATCCCTTCATTGGTCTTGTGTGTCATGATTCACAGAAGTTGAGGCATCTGTAAAAGGAGTAAGAGTCCCAAGTGACAGCACTTTCCCCTTTCTCAGACCTCCTCCCACCTCATCTTTGGTGTCAGGGTGAGTCAGAGGTTTCTTGCCAGTGACCACATCCCAACCCAGCAGAAGTTCCCAGCAGCACTGACTTCAGCAGTCCCTACCTCCACGCACTCATGGAGGTGGCAAGAGGAAAAGAAGGGGCAGGCTGAAAATGTCAGTCTCCAGCACTGTCGTCCCTGTGCTGTGAAAAAAAAACCAAAAAAAAATCTAGTTGTGCCTAGTGGATTTTTACAATGGAGTAGAAGTGTGCTCTTCCATGTGCTAAGAGCAGTTCTCAGTGCAAAATAAACTCTCCAAAGCCCTACTTGCTGACCAGTAAGTGAAAATGAACATTTGTATGTTTTTTTCTGAAACGACATTTTAAAGTGGTTTTCTCTGGCTTCTTTACTCAAGGTAAGGAGTGAGTTCATGAAGAGCTGCATAAACTGAAAGCTACAGCTCTTCAGTTCACAGAAATAAAACAACTAAAACAACCATTGCAGCTTCACCCAGTGGTTCAAAGTCCAGCAGTTTCTAGCTCCAGATGTTCATTTCCCAGGCTCTGCAGGGAGATGGCTCTTTTTTCCTAGATATTCCTGGCCTTCGCTGTACATTCTCCATGGATCCTTTCCTTTGGGATCATGATAATCCTTTTTCTTCTGAATGCATGTGTCCCTTTTCTGAGTTTGCATGTACTATCCATGTGTGACCCTCAGGATTTGCCATGGGCCAGGCGTTCAGCACCTAGTTTCACAGGATACCATGAACCTCCTAAACAGACTGTATCCACATGGATGTTGAAATGTAGGTGCTGATTTTCCCCATAGGGTACTGAAGTCACATTTCTGTAATACTGGAAAGAATTATCCAAGCCTACATCATCTGGCCCCAGAGAAAGTTAGACCAGCAGTGAGCATTCACTTGCTCATCAGAGATTCAGGAGTGGAATCTGCCTCTTTCTTTCTTCCCAGCCTGCTCACTGCACCACTGTCAAGTGTCAGCAAGAGATCATTTCTCCTTCACAAATCTAGCAGAGATGTGGTTTAGTGGACTGGGAAATGCATCCACAGGTACTGGCAGAAAATGCATGCATGGCTTTTAAACAGCATAGAAAAAAGAGATTATTTCATCTCATGGTCTCACATGTTGCCTGAATTTGTTGTGTCACTAAATTGGTATATATACCTGTAATTACAAATGCGTAATGGCTGATCATTCACAGTGCAGTGAGCTGCTTTATGCCATGAAAATACTGAACCAAGTTTTTCAGGGAATTAGGGAACTGCTGTCAATAAAAATAAATAATGCATTTATCCTTTACAGTAATTTAAAATTAGCTGCCACAGACTCACAGAACACAGCATCACACCAGAACTCAATGATCCATAGCTCAGGTTCCAATCCCATTACAGTATTTAATTCAGAGTGTAATTTATGTGTTTGTTTTTCTACCCCCCACAGGAATCAGCAGCCTATAATGCTGTTAATGCTCTTCAGTCAGCCCATGGTGTAAGATACAGATATGGTCCTGCATCTAGCACTTTGTGTAAGTTTTCCTCTGGCACAGGTTTGTGACTTTGACCTACCTATAGTAAGAAGATTACCATTATTATAATAAAGGAAGCAAACACTGTTTAAAGTGAACTTTGTTCCAGTTGTGGATGGTGAGGAAGGCGGAAGATGAAGTTTAGTAACGGATTCAGTCTGTTGATTGCGCTAAGATTAACTCAGTTGATGCAATAAAAGAGATTAAAATCCAACGCATTGGAGACAAGAAAGCCAGAAAATAACATGCCCAGAACATATAAACCCAGATTTTAAAAAAAAAGTAAAAACAAGATTTTAAAAACCATATATTTATCAGATACTGTAAATGCAGTACTAAGTTATAAAATATTTGGGAGGAAATAATTCAAAGTAGGTTTCATTTTTCACCATTACTTTGCCTCTCCTGTGCTATTGTGATAGATACAGCTATTCACAGAGCTCATTCTAAAAGTTAGGGTCATGCCTTTAAAAGCTGGGTTTCAAATGTCTCTGTGTCTAGGTGATGATAAATGATGACAACAGTATCTTTATTTGGACAACTTCCATTTTTTCAGAGAGAGATTTCAAATGCATTTTTCCCTATAACAAAATATCTTTAAAATATGCCTTCTAAATATGTAACAACATTTGTCAGGCAAACTCCACGAAGACAGGTAAGAGAAAAAGAAGTTCAAGGGGTTTCAGCAACACACTTTTTTTTTTTTTTTTTTACTAAAACTATGAGGCCTGAATGCTCTCAGTAATGATAACAGACATTGAAAAAGTGAGAAACTTCAGTAAATAGCAGGTTTTTTCGTAAGTAACTTCCTGCATCTCCTCTGCTGTTACTGTGTTTTGGCTGGAGCTCCACTTCATTGTGGGCCTCCACCTCACAGCACGGCCACCATCTTGTGCTCATTACAGTGCAGTCAGTCACTATGTCAAAGGAAGAGCAGCATGAATTAATGCCAGAATTGCGCAGAAGACAGCAGGCCACATGGGAGATGGATCTTTATATAAATATGAATGTCTTGGGTAATCAACATATGGAGATAAGAAGTACACTTCCTCAGCAAGGTTTGTTAATATTAGACACCACCTATGCAAATGCTTTCATGCTGTAAGGAAATGGTGAGAAAACAAGACAGAAATGAAAAGAATTGTAAAAGCACTTTGAAATGGAGAATTCAGATTACTTTGTTAGATTTCTCCATTCCCCCTGCAAAGGAATTGCCTAAAAAAACAAAGTTAAACCTAGGAGCATGCAGAGCTCCAGTCCAGCTGGGAGATCCTTGTGGAAGCAAAGGTTTAGACTACCCTCACCTGGGGACAAGAACAGTTTGAGGCTTTATTCTAAATGTTCTCTTTTATTAAAGTTTTGCTTTACACAGAAAAGTCAGTTATTAATTTTTTTCCTGTGAAAATCAAGGGTCTAATCCATATTGTGGAGAGTGCCCGTGACCTTCTCTGAAGGGTGTTCAGGGTCAGGGCAAGCAACAGTTGGAGCTGCAAGTATATTCACGGAGTTCTGGAGACAAGATACCACAAGAACGCTCTGGTGCTTTCAGCATGACCTGCATTTAACATTTTTAAAATTTTTCTCTGAATTTCCTCTTTCAGATGTGAGTTCCGGTAGTTCTATGGACTGGGCCTACAAAAATGGCATCCCCTACGCGTTTGCCTTTGAGCTGCGTGACACAGGCCATTTTGGATTTTTACTTCCCGAGACACTGATCAAACCAACCTGCACAGAGACCATGCTTGCAGTTAAAAATATAACTCTTCATCTGCTGAAGAAATGTCATTGAGAGCTATTTGTAGGAGCTGGAAGTGAGCATTTTGCTCCCAGCGCTGATGCCTTTCAGTGTGTCCAGTTGCCATTCTAAGCCTGGCCACTTCAAAATTATAGAAGCTAATGGGAAATACGGTATTGCTTCTACCAGATTTACTTGTGGGAAATGGAATAAATCATTTAATACCTGCTCTACAAAAGCCCATAAAGCTGATGTACTAGCTTAGTTACCAGTTTGGTGTAAAATAGTCTGTCCTTTTTGCAATAAAGCTTTGATTCTGCAACTTCAGTGGAGCAGGTCCAGGTCCACATACAGGTGCCTGAAATAAAACTCCACTTCCAGACAGTCTGTGGCCTTACTCCTTTCCCTAACGGGAAGATTTCCCTAAGTTTCTTCCCTTAATCTCTCGAACAAAGGGATGAAGTTTACATTCATGTATATGTGCTCTGTGACGCAGCACAGGCCTGTGTCTATAGCAGTAAATAGCATATAGTTGCAGCTGGCTGTGCTACAAGTGGCAATGTGGATTCCTTCTGCATGTATACATACTTATATATGCACTTTTGTGACTTTTTTTCATGTAATGCAAGAATTTGACCCAAGGTTTCCTTTAACTGTTCAGAGAAACTTATTTCCAATTGTATATATTGGGGTGGACTCACAATCAACGTATTGCCTTTGAAAATGTAACTTCCCTAGAGATGCGTAAGAATTATAGTGAATTATTATTGAGACATACACTACTGTGCTTTATGGAGAGACAAAGCATTTTGCCATGACTTGGAACTTGGAAGCTGGCAATCAACTTGGTGCATCTGGGTTCTGCTCTAGTTGGTGTCTGCCCATTTCCACCAGCCAGGGATCTAGCCTTAAACTGTAACAGCCTGATGTTAAGGGATGTTTTATTTATCAGTATTCTTGCAGTGAGTTATGTAGCTCTGTGGCTATGTGGCTGTTCTTCTTGGAAGTCATAATTTTTGCATGTTTCAAAGGAATTAATAATAGATTCTTAAATGAGATGGAGGTGAAAGCAGAAGCTTTACAGCTAAAATACAGTGAGTAAGTACCATGTTTGAAAGAATAATAATGAAAACACAGAAAATACAACAACTTTTTGAGGGGGGTTTGGTACTTTTAAAATACTATTTTTTTATCTTATTGTATCTGCAAAAGCATATATTTTACTTTACTAATTTTGAATCTAATCTTATGCCATAACATTAAATAAAACATATTTGTTAATAAAATCATTAAATGCTTTTGAAGTATTCTTCATATTTCATGTAATTGTTAAAGCTTTAGTTCAAGGATGTAACACTTTTGCCCATCTGTAAAATGTTAACAACATCAAGGATGCAATATTTTACAAAACCTACATCCTCTCTAAATAAGTAATTGAACTTAGCAAACAGACAACCTTTATAAGACTAGGAAGCACCATCTTTAATTAAGAATTCCATTGTTTTCAGGACTGCAAAAGACAATCAGTGAGGAAAGCTGACAGAATTGCATTCTCTTTTTTTAACATTTTGTTAATAAAAAGTATTTATTTCAAACAAGCTTTCTGAAAGCTTGTTCAGATTTGATTCGTTCACACTTGTTTGAGTAATGTTTCTATTCTGGCTTAATAAAAATCTAGGAGACAGAGGCTCTCAAAATATCTATCCAGTAGTCATTTCCAATTGCTTATGACCCTAATCATTAAATATTTTTAAGGCAGAAATAACTGTCTTCTGCTATGCACAGATTCTTGCCCTTGGCCTTGATAGTGGTGTAAATTCAGTATTAGCACCAATTGTTATTCTGGATTTAGGTGACAAGACTGAACTACTACAAGGACATAAGAGACAGAAGGTGAAGGACAGAAGGCGTAAGAGATGCCTGATCAGCATGAGGCAAGTTTACCTCTGGATTGCCGCAGTACAAACATTTCCAAGTATGGGCCAGGAGAAAACAGATTCAGATGTGATGGTTATGATTCCTGCTCATAGTCCCAACAGTTTGTCATATGAAAACATTTCAGCTTTATCATCATACCATCACATCCCCACTGGTACTGAAAAGTAATTGAACTCTTGGAGCAAGAAAGGAAAAAAAAACCCAAACCCAACCCTCTTTTACTTACCAAAAGGATCTAACATCGTAGATCTAGTTGACCACCTTGGACAGGAGTAATTGCAAGTATTTTTAATTTGTCTTTTACATTTAGAAGTACTTGATAGCAAAATCAGCCCATCAATAAAGCTACATCCTGGTATCTGGATTGACTCGGCCTGAATACTGTGTATTATGTGCAACTGTAAACTCTGAGCTGAGTTTTGAAGACCTGTGCAGGGTAATTCAGTGCCCCATAGCTGAACGCAAGTGTAAATAGTGTCTGAGCCCTTTAATTTCAGGGTCACTAAAGCTGATCAGAGAGACAGTCACAAGAAAAGAACAATCCCTATTTCCTGAATTAAGAATTCGTAAGACAGTTTATCAGCAAGAGTGATTCTAAATAGGGTAGTTTACCCTAAGGAAAGAACTACTGAAAAACAGCTATTTGGATATGGAATGACAGCCTTTGCAACTTACAAATGTTACCTCCCTGAACAGCCCTTTTTTATCTCCATAATTGCTTGCTTCTTTTCCCTTTCTACTCCTCTTCAGCAGTCTTTATTGCTACAGGACAACTGAATCAACTGGTTTTGAGAAAAGTGAATTTATTTTATGATCATAGTTATAGTTTATCATTCAACACAATAAAAAGTATGTGAACAGCAAAACACTGGTTATTAACCAAGCAGTCAGTCACATACATAATGATTATGTGAATTCCAGGAGTTGCACTTCCGTTGATTATTGATAGAATAATTATAACCACTTTTCTAACTTGGAAAAAGTGCTCAGACAAGCTTTTGTGAACATCCGTTATGGTTTTTGATAGCTTTTATTTTTTATAAACAAAACACCCAGATTACTTAATGTGAAGGAAACAGGCCTCTTCAAGTCACCCTTCCCAACAACAAAATAATTATCCCAAATTACCTTGAATCATCATTCATAAATTGATTTAAAAATTGGCCTTTATAGGTTAAAAAAGATATTGAGTTTGCTTGCATGCCTTAAAGAAAACACAGCTGATGGGTGTAGGTCCCTGTGTGTTTTTCAGAAGCTGCTTCAAAAAGGCCGGTGTATTTGGTCACTCATATAACACGTAAGTCCTATGGAAAGCTGCAATTCTTTTTTGAAATTTCTGGATTTTGAATAGAAGGAGTTCAGATGACATTACGTGCCAACATGCATTTAGTTCGAAGCACCCAGTGCAAGTCCATTGGTCTATAACAAACTGCAACAGGCAGACTGCACTGCCTGCTCGAGAACTGCACAAAATAACTGTTTATTGAAAAGACTGCATCGCGTTCTTAAGGCTGCAAAGAAAGCATTACATTTCCTACCAAAAATAAGTTTCTACTCAACTATCCTAGTTTATTAATGTAAAACAATCCCTTCCCTTTTTTATGTTTACATTTGATTTAATGTACCACTCAAAGAATAAGATACTCAGTAGCATTGGTAGAGTAGTTAAGTATTTATGTAAGCACCTTGATCTTTCCTTTGGCTGTGCAAATCTACTGTATCGTTTCCATAGCCCACTGTTATATAGCTGTCACATTCATTGTTAAAAAACCTCAGTCTCACACATAAATGACTTCATGGTTTTTTACTTCTGTGCCTAAAAGCCCAATATTACTATTTTCATGCAGTTCTTAACTGATGGTAAACCACTAGAATAGTATCTCAGATGCATAGAGATATAACTATCCCTCTGTGTAGAAAACAGGCCAAGAGAACAGAAATTCAACTGAGTTACAGAGTCTTCTAAAATATAAACCCTGTGACATTAGCTATACTTCTTTAAAAACATTTTTAAATGCTCACCATACAAAATACCTTTTCTGAGTTGAAAATCTGTCCACAGAAAACACAGGCCATTTGATGTGCGTAATGTATGCCCGATTCTTATTCAGGATAAAAAATTAAGGTCCAAATAGCTGTCATTGCTGCCTCCTTCCCTGTGTGGAAGGAGCTGGGTGTGGAGAGAGCTGCCTTCTGGCTGACTGCATCGATGCACTTTCAAGTCCCATCAGCACCCTGAAGTCAGGAGCGCTGATGCCATTGGCGGCTCTGTCGTGGAGGAAGGTGAACAACTCCAAAGTGGTTTTCACAGTCCTCGGCTCAACACGCCTGTCTCCCTAAGCGGCACGCACTGGATGTTGGAAATCCACAGCCTTAGGCTGCATGTGGTGTCAAAAAAGCCTGCCTTACCAAGCTCTTCTGTTAATATCTGCAGTTTGGGATAAAGTCACTCCAGAGCCGTGGGCTAACACGTGGTTCTCCTTAGCAAATGATGTTTAGGGCAAAGACATTTAGAAGAGGTAAATGTTTAGCCCATGATGCCTGTCAGGCTTGAGCAGTCAAGCAGAAAGTCTCAGCTCTCTCCATTTGCAGATCCTTTCAAGCCCTCTCCTGAGAGACTGGGTCAAGCACGGCAGGGCTTGACCTTGGGTTTAGACATCAGGGAATGCACTCATAAATACAGATTCAAATGTTAATTTAAAAAATCTGCCACTGTCCCCAGCCATGCAGAAAGTACACTTTGCCTGCAACAAAAAAAATCCATCCATTGCCATAAAGACATGGAGTAATATATTTCATCCATCCTTCCTGCCTGCTCTTAAGAGGAGTCCAGCCACTGTAGCACTGCTTGGCGTTATTGAAGAAGACAGGCGGCAGCATAAGCATAACAATGAAATATTTTAATCTACCCTCAGGCCTATAGGAGCATATGCTTTATCTCAAATAATAGGTAATGGTTTGCGAAATAAATATTGTGCTACAACTGCGAGCAGGTGTTTTAGTCTTTCGTACTGACTACAACGCGCCTGGCTATTATACCAGGATGGCTCTGTGCTGGGAGGGCTGTCCCTTTTTTTAACCAAATAATGAACCCTTTTTCTTTTTACCGATTCTGAGCAGAATATCAAGTTAAGTCTGAAGATACATACACACAAAAAAGTCTGAGAAAGTTTCATTTTATAACAGAATTTTCAATTTTCTTGAAAATAATGAATCACAGCCAGAGTTTTCAGGTGGCTTATTGTTTTCAGCATGTCATAACAGAAAAAAAGACCATACAGCAGCCTGAAAAGCTGAGCAGAAATGACTTCTATACTTGCTGTTTCATTGGCCTTGTTTCATTCTACTTTCTTTCTAGATTGAGAAAGTCTGGCTTAATTGGGCTGAAGTGAAGGAGTGCAGTCAAAAAGCTGAGTGTAAAGGGTTCTGTGCTTAATGAGCTAGAAATAGCTACTTTTAAAAAAATCAACTTGGTACACTTTAAGTTCTTTATACAGACTAATTGCTTTACTCTGAATTAAATTATCACACGCCCAGAGCTTGGTATGGTTTGGAAAAAAGTATTGTTATTTTCCCCTAACCCAGCCAGTTTTCTAAGGGTTAAATGGGTGAAATGCCTGCTAGTGTGGTAGGGGAACCAGAGCTGCTCTTTGGCCTTGTTAGCACAGACTCTGTTAAAAAGACAAAATATACTGGAGCTTTCTCTAACAGGATAAATTTGCTATATCATGCTGCATGCACCTTCATTTCTCTTCCTCCATTTCAAAAAAGAAGGGAATACTGTCTGTCAGTGACGACTTCAGGCTATAAAAGAGCCTAACTTTTGGTACTAAATTTAAACCATGAACCTGTTAAAATGTGTGAACTTCCCCACATACCTACGCAGATCCATTCACACACAAACAAGATGTCTGTCGGCACAATGTGTACTGTGTGATGGTTTACGTAATGGTGTAGCTGCAATTCTTGGCAACCACAGGGCTGCTGATAGCAGGCAGCATGTGTTCAGCATCTCTCCTAAGCCTGCTGTAAGCACACGCAAGTTCAGTTCGCTCGGCCAGTTCCCTAAAAGCCCTTGACACCATTTCACTGGCGCAACACAAGCAGCTCTCCTCCTGGGGCTGCTGCAGCGTATTTCTGTGGGTTATCTGCTACTACTGTTGACACACCACCTACAAGCTCAGATCATGGGCCCAGCCCTTCGGCATGTTGCACCGTACAGAGTTAAGAGGCTGGGGTTTGCTGTTGTGAACACTTAGGGCAGAGGCTGTAAGGTGTTACACCCTCAAATCCCAATGCAGACTGCATCCCAGAAAAACTCCGTTACCTCGTGGGTTATGAATAAGGTCCTATACCATTGCCCAGAATGGCCAAAGAGGTGTCTGAGGCTTCTCCTGGGAAGTCAGGACAGCACCAGGGAGCCTACAGGCCCATAGCAGCTGCCACCAGGATTTTTGGACTGCTTCTTCTCTGTATTAGCCATTTCCAGGAACAGATTTTTAAAAGACTAATTTTAGACCAAAAAAATCACCCTTTCTTATACATTTTAAATTTTTTCTATTGAAGTTGTTACGATTATTGTAATAAGGTTTCTTTCCTAAGAAACAAAGTCTCTTTTCTGAGAAGCTGAAGTAGAAATAATCTGAAATGGCTGTCATGCTGAAGGCTGTTTAGGAAGGCAGTGGATGTAGTCCACTACCTGTCAAACACATACCCACCAACACTGCAGATAATAAGTGCAAACTTCAGGAGAATATCTCAACAGAGATGTCATAGCAAACATGCCTGAAAAATGGGCTGCTCTTCAGAGAGCAATTTTGATGCAGACCGGCTAATGAAAGTTGGGATGCTCATCTACAACTCTCTCCTCTTGAGCTGAGAGTAGGAACATCACATCTCCACCGCTGACAGGACTGACTGTTTGGAAAACCACTCAAGTCTGTACCAGAGTTTTAACGAAGAAAGGAAGGTCCCTGGCCATTTCACACTCCTCTGCACGGCACCAGGGGAAGGGCTCCTTCGCTGGTGTGCCTGGCTGCAGATCTGGTGGCACCCAGCCCATCAGAAACAGTGCTATTTAAAATTCCTGGAACCACTGTCTTGTTTTTCTTTTGCTTCTATGGGAATCTTAAACAATCCATCTGTGCTAAAGCCTGAATATGCGAAAGAATAGCTCTCCCCCATTTAGGTGTCTATTGAAGGGCACACAGAAAGGTGTTTCCTTAAAAATTCCTTTTTGGATTCAGTGGTTTTCATTCTGTTGAAAACTAATAGTTTGTTGGGGGGTGGGGGTGGGGGGTGTAATCCCAGAAGGCAAATGATTTATGAAAAGTTTTATCCAAAACCATACTAAGGACAGCATGTATCATCTTCATACTCTGATTCTAAATGCACAGACCAAAGGTGGAACATTGGGAGCAAGTTTTCCATTTTCACTCAGTATCAGGACCAAAAATAAAGGCAAAGGACAGAAGTCTAACATGGAGTAGAGGAAAAAGCTCAAATTAAATAGCAAGACTATGCCACAAGAACAGCAGACATTATTTGAACTAGTATAAAAAGGCATTTTTATTTTTAACCAGGAATAAAATCACTGAAGCACCAATACTTAAGAAAGAAGAAAGGAAAAAATGTTGAATAATGTTAATGTGTTGAATGAATAGAGGACTGTTGGATCAAATGGCCTACTGGGAGAGCGAACGGCTATCTGTGATTAAACAAACAGCTGGAAGAACAAAACTTAGAAAAAAAAATTGGCAAACAAACAGAGAGTAATCATTTTAGATTGAATGACACTCTGTGAGAAGTATAAAAATATCTTCATCCTGAGTAAGTAAACAGATACTGCTGTTTTTTTCTAAAAGTAACAAGCAGAGAAGACCAAACAGACACTGAAATCAAGAGAATCACTTCTCTGTTCATCTGATGGTGTCACAGACAAGCTTCTCTTTCTTAAAAAATTACCAGCCTTTGGAGTACTCCATGGGCACAATGTTAATTAATATTCAGGAATCCTGTGACATACATTTTAACGCATGTGGATATTACCAACAAGGTAAAGGTGTCTATCTAGCAATGCTTACTACCTTCCCTGGCAATTTCAGTGTTTCCCAGTCCATGCAAGTTGGCATTCTGTCTCCACCTCTCCAGCTGTATGTGTGGATAAAGCCTAACACAGCACAACCAGATTAGTAGCTGCTGCGTGAAGAAGTAGGACAGTGGATTCCATACCGAGGTAGCAGAAGTCATCTGCATTATATTTGGGCCATATTTCAACAAGGGAATGTGTGGAAGTGTAAAAAGAGCCATATATCTGCTGTAAGATACTAGGGACCAAAATTAAAGAGGTTTAAGATTAGCTTCCTTTACAGAGAGCCCCACTTGTCATTAAGTTTGTCAAAGTGCTGACCCCGCTGCATGATGGAAGTGTCTTTTTCTTCCACTTTTCATTAAACACCCATGCCCTGCAATGATGATTTTTCTCTGTTCTTCTGCATTGCAACACATTTCATAAGCACACAGCTTTTCAAAAATAGATTGATCCGATAGCTGAAAAAGATATTTGCAGCAGCACAAATACACAGTATGAAATTAAAGACATGCAATAAATTCCAAGCACAAAGCAGCACTGGAACCCAGGAGATGAGACTTAGATGGGAATGTTTCAAGGAAGGCTTTCTTAGGCTTCACTAAATCTTGACAGTGTGTATCTATTTAAACCACACTTCATGCTCAGATTCACTGGAGTACAGAAGTCAAGGCTGCAATGAAAGGGAAAACTGTTGGATATGTACCATTTTACTTGCCATTCAGTGTAGGAAATTATTTTACCACAGCCAGAGCCAGTCCGTTTGCCTAGTATATATCTTTCAAAAAAAGGAACAATAAATAAATAATAATCTTTAACCTCTGCAAATTTCTTTGTTACACAAAAGAGTATTACTTAGCAAGGTTCACACACTTCAATTACGTATTTCCCCATGCTTCACCTGAGGCGTTTCGTGACAATTACATACACCACCATGAAAAAGATCTAAGCAGCCCAGTCACTATTATTCAGCATATTGGCAACTGGCAATAATCCTACAGACAAAAGGGTTTCTTGAGATTCCTGACATATCCCAGTAAATCCTCCCATTCTTACATATTTGGGGAAAAAACAGGCAGCCTTTGCACCGCCTCCTGGGGGATAGTAATGCAGGGTACGAAGGAACAAGGAAGCGTTAGAGTTAGAGGCTTACTGAAGCTGCCATCCACCTTCTGGTTTTTTCTGTATTCCTCCCCTGGGGTGGCAGGCCTCAGCTTTCACCTGTCTGGGAGGAGAATGTCACAGTCCTTCTGCTCTGGAGGTGGGATTTATCTCATCGGACTTCACCTATATGAAAGCTATCCACCTAAACTAAATTGATTTGGTTCTCTCTGTAGCCAGCAGAGGGGGAAAAAAAGGATGTAAAGGATGACAGGTCACATCTGTCTTAGACTCGGTACCATCGGTACTGCATGAGTTACTCATTAGAAGTTAGTCTTTTTGCATAGCAAGAGTCCAGATGACAGCTTAGACTAGGTACCTAGTTTTTCACTGTTAATTAAGACAAATTCCACCCTAGGATGAGACATCTTTTTAACTCCCAGTACATCAACCATACTTACCTACCAGCCCTGGCTGAATTCACATGTCTCTTTGAATCGCAACAGTTATTTTTGTCACGTTATGTTCATGTTTCATTTCTTGTCCTTGTAGCTTGTTGGAGAGGGAGCCAAAAATGTAAGATCCCCATAAACAACAATTAGCTGTCTAACTTCAAGTTAGCTGCTTGATGCATTCTTTTTCATCTTTTTTTTTTTCTGGACAGATTGTTTACAAGTTAAACAAATGCTACTATACAGCATACAGAAAATACCAAAAAGACACACAACATACCAGTACATGAATAATCAAGCAATGCAGAGCATTCAAAATCTATCACAGGGCAGTTCCAAATCTGTCACTGAAAATAGAAAATTCCAGGGTTGGTGAGACCCTGTGGATTTTACCCCAGCAACTGACTGGCTGCCAGCTGCCTGCTGAATCCATAGGAGACACCCCTTTAAGCAGTCAGTCTCCTCTGCTAATCGTCTCTTTTTCCTGCTTCTAGCAGGCATTATATGGTATTTAAAGGCTACTGAGTTTAAAGTGCTCCCTGAATTTAAAATGGGAACGCTCTCTTATTTGTATAAGAATATGTAAGAGCTTCACGTTTGATGCAAGTGGTAAGTAATTGAGACTAGTAAATATTCAAAGTAAGCTATAGCCTCTTCAGCTTCCCACTGCAGAAACCAATCTTGTTCTGATAAAAGCCAATACCTTCATTAGAAAGAAAATCCGCTCTGAGCTTTTTATGAGCAAGAAAACCAAAATGCAGTCATATCTTCATGGTAAAATGTGTTAGAATTGTATGAGTGAACTAAATGCTTTCCAGTAAATGACATAGTAAAAATAACCTCAGAATTTATCCATAGATTTCTGACTACAGATTTCTGTGATTTTTTGAAATAAATGAATGTTTGCAATTATTGCAACAGCATTTAGGTTTGCAAATACACCAGAATGCTTTAATATCGTATTTCACACAGTGACCTCATTTACCAAATGTGCACAAATAGACAAACAAAGCTTGCTTATAAGACATTGCTGTTATCTCTGGAACTTTTAAAACAGAGCACAGCCAGCTTCCATAGAGGTCTCACACCTATTTGGAAGGACACAAGCTCATTTTTATACAGTACACTGCGAATTTAAAGTCAATTTGGATTTTAATCTTCTACTTTTGATCCAGCACCACAATGAAAAGAAGTGAAACCATGAATTTAAACCTCCACAAACTTTGGGAAAATTGTTGTGGGGTCTCACATTTTGTGACATGAATGCCTCAAATTACTATTTTTAAATGATGCTCAATTGTCTACCCTCCTTTACATATTTCTACATGGAGTATTATGCCTTAAGATTAAAGAAGCTATCTTGCAGGTGCCATACATACTACTACACCAAAAAAGGCAGAAATTTTGTGCTGAGTGTTCTGGTTTCTAAGTATCCAGATTTGGATTGACCTCATCCATGTGAGAGAGCTTACTGCCAGCACACTCCATTTTGAGAAACCATACCATATTGTTTCCTTCTTACATCTGTGTTCATGTCATTTTCACATATTATTTCTGTTCTAAAAGTTGAGCAAAGGAGAAGGAACATGCTGACAAAAGTTCAATCCAGGACAAGTTAAGCAATAACAAACTCATGAATAGAAGTGCTTTGTCAAGTGAGCATTTTGAGGATGACACCTGTGGCTATCCAGAGGTGTCCATCCAAGCTCCACTGTCATAGGCTATTAAATTCATGTAGGTAAGCTTTTATTGCAAAATGTATCTAATCTCAGTGCCAGCCAAGGAAATAAATTTGGTCCAAGCACATATGAAACACCATAAAAACTATCATCAGTGTTGACTTGTATCATTATGTATCTATTATAAGGGCCCGGCACAAACCCTCCTTGTTTAAGCAAGGGTTGCAGTACTGGTAAGCACAACTTACCTCAGATTACATTTGTCAGGAACTGAGAAAGGAAGCACTCACAAAAATCAGTAATGGTTCTATGCATTTGGAGTGACTTGGCCCTGTAGAATTATCTGCTGCATGCCTCACAGACTATGATAAATCAGATTTTTACCAGCCCAACAATATTTGTTTGATTGGCCTTCTCAGCTACAAGCAATTATAAACTGCACTTCAACAGTCCCACCAGTGGCACAGCAACATTTTCTGATAGCCATTGTCCCTACGCTTTTATGAGGACATCTAAAACTATAAAGCTTTTAGCAAGATACAGCACACAAAAAGTTTCAGCTATCAAAACTAAACACTCCAGGTGTGCCTGGATCAGAACCCAGACAGCAGCAGCTTTGAATATCACGAGAAACTATCCACTGTATGCGCTGTGAACCAGTCAGCCCAGTTTTTAATGACCCAGATTGCATGTTAGCTCTGACACTTGGCTTGAAACTAGAAACATTTTGGAAGCCCAAGCAAAACTGTCTTGGGCATTTCAAAATGTCTTGGAAAGATATTTGAGTGAATACACATCTAGCAAATATTTAGTGAGTTAAGTGGGATGCTAGAATGAATCACTACAGTGCTTCTTTAATGTCTTTCTTCTACGCAAGAATATCCATAACTCCCATTCAATTTTCTCTTTCTAGTTATTCATATTCAAAATTCTTCATTCTTGCCACAAAGCCCAGAGTTTATAATGTATATGCTGAAATATCAGTTATGGATTTTTGACAGAAAATAACAGGCTGCAGTTGCTGAAGGAAACAATCAGGCCGTTTTAAAGATCACTTCATGGCAATTAAAAGTGGTTACTACTCCAGTCTTATTGCTTCTTACCTTAATTCACACTACCTCTCTGTCTAAGCTTTTCAACACAGTTATTAAAATACTTGGAAACCATCCTTGTTATTCATTTGACTTACCCTACCCAGAGATTAAAGGGATATTTTTTCTCCAGCTGAGTTCCATTCAGTTTTTCAGTTCATTTTCATTTTCAACCCTTCCTTTGTTATATCAGCTTATTGAAAGAGATCTGCATAAACCTTTGAAAATGCACAAGTTCTAAAGTGATATGCTGAATTCACCTCAGATGAAGGGGAAGAGAGTCATTCAGCATATAAAAATTAGGTTAAAACTAATGCTTCATGCTCCCCATAGCTAGGGTATTTAATGCCTAATCTCTAAAACAACTCAGCATGCATTACGCTGGTCATGTCGCATCAGTTACAAAGACCTGCAGGAGCCTGAAGCTAGGATATAAAGGTAGGAAAGTCATCATTTTCAGTAAATTTGTTACTTTTCTAATTGGTATAAGTCAGAATATTCCCATTTTGTAAATTGAAACTGGAGATTAAGAATTAGGGACAACCATACACTATGGTAGCCCTTCCTATTACAAGTGTTTGGGGAGGTAACTAATTAACTGGGCCCACAGAGTAATCTGGGAAAGCTGTAATGGTAGGGACAGCACCTCTCAAGAAAGACGGCAATCATGTTGTTGCTCTCCCCTTCAACAGTTTTCTCCTTAAAATCCGGTGGTAGCTCCTTAACAATTTCATCTGCTGGAGTTGGCTAGGAGAAGCAATAAATCAGTGGATCTTATTGCTACCTTTGCCATACACCCTCCATATCTCATCTTTTGCAGTGCAAGGCTCTCAGGAAATCGCCAGAACTTTGTATTCTTGGTATTCAAAGACAGAAATATGTACCATTATGTCACTGTACTGGCTTGGATTTCCCTTTGCTTTTGCATGGCCTCACATAAAACAGTAACTGTACAGTAGGTTCCTGGCTCATGGTGAAGATGTGCTATTCATTTCTATATTACCTAAAAGAAATGCTCTAGCTTTTCTCCAGCAGGGTATCTCAGAAAATCATCTTCTCAGGCAGTTATGGCTGATACACTCATGATCAGGTCCTCAAGTTGGACAAACTACTGAATAAACTTTAGAAAAAACCCACCTATATAACCATTTTTTTTTAAATATCTTTCCTTCTGTCTTTAAGATGGATACTTGTATTCCTTCTCCATTCACAACATTAGGGAATGATATGCTGAAGTGCCGCGGAAGATGGGAACTGAATTATTCATCTATTAGCAGGAGCAAAATGCTGAAGAAAGAAGCAGTTGAAAATTCCTGTATGTAGGTTAGAAGAAAATGTATTTCCACAGGAAAAGTCCTAGCAGAAAGAGATGTCATTCCAGCAGATGCAGTGGTATAACTTCCAGCACATAAAGGCATGCTACAGCCAGGAACGTTTTATATCCTCCACAGTTTCCAGCCACAATTGAAAACTTTATTCCATCAACCACAAGAGGTGGGATTTTTTCTTCACTATTATCTGACGTTTTTTCTGCAGCTGTCACAAAGTGACAAATATCATGCTTTACTAGGAGTATGTATCCTTGCTTAACTGTAGTATCAAGAGTGCATTTCAACACAGCAAGAGCCTGTACTTTTTAGTTTTAAGGAACAAATTTGTCACCTTGCAAGAGCCTCCTCGTAGTGACGAATGTTTATTTCATTACGGGTCACTCCAGGGTGTTGTACGCTTTTATATAAATGTTTGGAACCAACCTGGGAACCTACTGATTAATATTCCCTGAGCTAATAAACATTTGCTTTTTGTTCTTTCAGTGCAGCAGTGGCTATACTGCAGCCTGTTTTAACCTCTTAGAATATTCACTCTTTGAACAAACTACGACCTCTTAATTTCAGCTCCTGAATTTATCTGGGGGGAAAAAAAAACCCCAAAACAAACCCCTTTTAAAAATATTGAAGTACATTTATAGTGAGTGTACCTCCTGCAGTTTCACGGAAAGATTGCAATCCTTTGCGTAGCAGATACAGTGGATATTTTGAATGATGCTTCACTTACTTTTACGCGAGTGGCAGGCCTAGGACTCCACAAAAGGACAGAGAGAAATGCCACCTTTGTACCTTGGTATTAAATGACCAAGCACCACCAGCAGACTTGTTAAATCTTATGCATTCAGTAAGAGAGTTGGAAATTTCTCCACCAAGCTGCCTGCAGTTGCAGAAGAGAATCACAGCTTCTCTCCTGTTCAAGGTTCCCATCTGCCAGATCCATCTGGACCCTGATCCATCATGCGCTGATTATCTGCATCTGGTACATTAAAACAGAACAGGAGCTAATGCAAAGTACTGTACTGCTGCTAAAGACGGTGCCAAGTGAGCCACTACAACTGAAGGATCATACACATTGGCACTAGTACACTGGTGCTATCTATTGACCCATCCATCCTATATATGGGGTCACATACAGAGACAGGTCTGAGTGGTCTCTTGCACAATGGAAACACTGAAGAAAATGTATATTAAAGGCATTAGATTAAACAATACTTTAAGTTGGCATAAAATGGTACTGTTGCCAAAAATCGCGAGCCTGCCTTCTTGCCCATTTTCTCGTTCCTGTCCTTGTGTTATCTCCTTTCTTGAGTTATCACAAACATTTGTGAAGTTGCCTGATGGATCAGAATATGGAACATATCTGGATTTAAAATCCTGTTTCTTGACAGGCTAATATCAACCTAATTAAATTCTGAATATAATTCAGCACATAATTCACAATATGACAATGCAAATGCTTATGCTGACCAAGGAAGCAAGAAACATATAGGTAGGAGCAAGGAGAAGGATTGCTTCTTTTAGTGGCAGTTCTGTCTTATTCTAGCTTAAAGTGATCACAGTCTACTACTGTGCTGTTTCAAAGCTCATCAAGATGATATAAGAAGACAGTGCCGCCATGAGCAGTAGACCAGCCCTCTGCATCACCACTGACCACCTTTTCCTACTCCCTTTCTTGTGTAAGAATTACTAAATATGCAGGTAAGTCAATCAATTCACTCATCCCACTGACAACCAACGTTCTTGTAAGGCTGATTTTTGGCTGGACCACTGAGCTGAACTGACACTGCACAGTTGCACAACTGCGCCGACGCAAGAAAGGGCATGAGAGCTCATGCAGGAGAAAGAGTTCCCTTTGGGAGGCAGTACAGCCAAAGATCATCAGCTTGTTCCAAGCCTGAAACGGTATTTTTACCATCACTTTTTCCTGTCCATCAGAAGCAAAGACTTAGAAGTCCTAGCTTTTCAGCATTTTCAAACAAGCCCTACACACAATTTTTGTACATAAACCCATCAGAAGCAGGTGCTAATCATTCCCTCTCACACAGAAAGTTCTCTACAGTTTTTTACCAAACAAGTGTCTTACAAACTCTCTGAAAACATTTTAAATATATGAAACAATATAAATGGCTTTTTGAATACTCCAATTAACTTGTAAATAAAAAGGTACTAGACAGTAATTTTTGGGGTGTTTCTCAAATACATTTTTTATCTTTTTATGTTTTATGTTTGAATGTAAAGTCTCCAACGAAGCAGTGATGCTTTTGCACTTTAGCATATACATACCAACACATTTATTTTAGGTTTGTCAGAAAACATTTCTCAGGTATGATAGCACAACTATAATATTTTATACATATTGCCTGCAGACTTAACGGTTTGAGCAGAAAAAAACAATTATTAGCCCTTTTCCACAACTTCAGGACTTCACCAGCAACCAAACAGGGAACTCTACAGCTACAAGGATTACAGTCCTTGGGGTCAGCCATTGACTGACACCAATTACCAGTAAAGCAGAAATCTGCATGCTGAAACCAAAACAATACAGACATTAGAATCACTGTATCTAACTCTAGGATTCTGGAATTCTTTGCAGGGCACTGCTGCTGTATGGCACCATCTGTTCCCCAGGGCTCAGTATTGTGGCCAGTTCTGTTTAAAATCTTCATGAACGACCTGGACAAGGGATTTGAGTGCACCGTCAGTAAGTTTGAAGGCTACACCAAGTTAGGTGGGAGTGTTGATCTGCTTGAGGGCAGGAGGCTCTGCAGAGGGATCTGGACAGGCTGGACCGATGGGCCGAGGCCGAGTGTGTGAGGTTCAACAAGGCTCAGTGCCGGGTCCTGCACTTGGGTCACACCAACCCCACGCAGCGCTACAGGCTGGGGCAGAGCGGCTGGGAAGCTGCCCAGAGGAAAAGGACCTGGGGGTGCTGGTCGACAGCCGGCTGAACGTGAGCCAGCAGTGTGCCCAGGTGGCCAGGAAGGCCAACAGCCCCCTGGCTTGTGTCAGAAACCGTGTGGCCAGCAGGACCAGGGCAGTGACCGTCCCCCTGCACTGGGCACTGGTGAGGCCGCCCCTCGAATGCCGTGTTCAGGTTTGGGCCCCTCACTGCAGGAGGGACATTGAGGGGCTGGAGCGTGTCCAGAGACGGGCAGCGAAGCTGGTGGAGGGGCTGGAGCACAAGGCTTATGAGGGGCGGCTGGGGGAACTGGGGGTGTTTGGCCTGGAGAAAAGGAGGCTCAGGGGTGACCTTAGCGCTCTTTATACTACCTGAAAGTAGTATAAATCACACTCTATACTACCTGAAAGGAGGTTGTAGCAGGTGGGTGTTGTTCTCTTGTCTCAAGTAACAAGAGACAGGACAAGAAGAAATGGCCTCAAGTTGCACCAGGGGAGGTTTAGACTGCATGTCAGGAAAAAGCACCAAAGAGGTGATTCACCAAAAGGGTTGTCAGGCATTGGAACAGGCTGCCCAGGGAAGTGGTTGAGTCACCCAGAGTCCCTGGAGGTATTTAAAAAACGTGTAGATGTGGTGCCTAGGGACATGGCTAATGGACTGGGTAGCATTACGTTAACAGCTGGACTTGATGATCTTACAGATCTTTTCCAACATAAAGTATTCTGATTCTATGAATCTATCTTCAGTTAGAAACCCACGTAAGATAGAAATACTCTAAATCCTGAGCCTTCTTTCTTGTGACTGTTCTTATTCTCCTCTCAGTGGAGATAACCCCCTAGCTTTTAAAGTAATCAGCAAAGAGCTAAATATGTTCTTATGCTCTGTAGTCTTGTAACAAAATCTGCCTCCAAAATGCTTCCTCAAAGTTCATAAAATTCTTGATAATTGACCAAACATTGTTGTAATACATGGCTTCCTTAGTAAATAAAGCTGTCCTAACAACTGGCTCTATTCAAAGCACTGGGACCCAGCACACAAACTGACCACCATTCATATCTTGGCTCTAAATGAGAGCACTGGACTGTCTTTTCATCTCCAGTGCTTATATCATAGTTTCCCTGGGATTTCCATCCATTCCACTGGCTCAGCTTCTGGAAGGAAACTGGATGTCAACCTGCTGGACAAATGATTTACAGTAAGATCTTTCCATGCAATTTCAGAAGCAGTCCTCCAGTAACATATAGGCTCTACATTGTTGCAGAGTTTAGGCAGGGGCTGCCTTGTGACTAGCACATATAGTACCAGCTGTGCCAAGCTATAAATTGAAGGAACAGAGCAGCAGCTGTTTGAACCTGAAAATAGAAACTGAAGATTCAAACCACAGGGAAAAAAAACCCAACCCAAACCAAGCAGTTTAATCTATTTGTATTAGAGCAGGAATGAAAGACATGGAACTGAGTGTCTTTTTGACAGATCTTTTCCTCCAGTAGCTCAATGTTTCAGCAGCAATTCTATTTGTTCAACTAAATCATATTTTACATGTAAAATCATCCTGTGTACAGCATATGAAAATAGACATTAATATGGACAAAACAGATAACTGCAGTGCTCTTTACATAGAGGTAACTATTGGCTTCATGATATTGCAAGTCTTATTTCTGCCAAATGGACTGTGAAAATCAATAGCAAACTCTATTTGCTAAATAACACTTGCAAGCTCTGACTTGTCTAAGGAAATCTGGACTCAGGTGGTTTGTGCAAAACTATCAGCAAGAACTCCATGGAAATTCCTACTCTTTCCATGGTGACTAGCAGGCAGCTTTGAAAGACCAAAGTCATTTTGACATCAGAATTTCTGAAATTGCATCTGTGTATAAAAAAATAATAATTGAGATTTAACCAACAGGCAAAAGGTTTTTCCCTAAATAAATTACTAGAAATAATTAAATTATGCTTAGTAATTGCACTGCTAAAGATGTGGTCTTTTGAATAAACCAATGCAATCTGAATATGGTCATAAAAAAAACCTTGTGTGTTTTTTTCAGGAATCAATGCGCTTGGTGATGTGACTTCTGACTCTCTCATAAAGCTGTTATAAGGCTAAAATCAGGTGTGCCCTCTTAATATTTTCCACATTGTTTATCAGTTGGGTAATAAAATAGCCTGCAGGTTCTGACAGTGACTAGAAAAAGCCCCTGATGCAGATCAAGTAATTTCAGCCCAGTGTTTTGCTCTAACAATCAGGCCTGGCATTCACCTATAGCTTTAGCGGAATTCCCCATGCCAGGGTATTCCTTACAAAGTCCAAATGTAGATAACTATAAAGCAACAAGTAATTTTGGCATAAATAATTTTTAATTTGGGAAACTTGTTAAAGCCATACTGGGCAGCATTAGCTGCCTCTTCATTAGGGAGCTGGGATCACTGTACTTGTACGGCAGCTACAACTGTTCCACTGCAGGCAAAGAAACAGAGGTGATCAAACAAACCGTTCAGTCAAGAACACAGGGCTGCTTGTAAGGCCTTAGCATGGTGGCATGACAGCCTGGGCAAGCTCTCTCAAATTCTCCATGAAGAAAGGATCAGGATTAATTTTGGAAGGACCAAAGGAAGAGCGGACAGGAAAAGTTAGCTGGGAATAACCTCCTCCCCGTGTGCTGGCTCTGGCCTCCGAGGTCAGAGGCGGCCCCCAGGTCCTACAACCGTCTCATGCTGATGCTACAGCCTTGTCCCACTCCACCTGAAAGGTACATCTAAATTCAGCCCTTTCATTTCCACATTTAAGTTTTAACTAGTATTTTTGTATCAGCTAAAAAAATTCTAAAACAGACCTGACTTCAGTTAGTACCATATTTTATTTTTAAATACTGGTATACTGCCTGAGCACACAAACTTGCCCTATGATGTTTTTGCTGCTTACCAGTTAGCCAGAGCTAACCAGAGCTTTTTTTTTTTGGGGGGGGGGGGGCGGGGAGGGGAGGCCGACCCTGAGCCAAGCATGAGAAAATGACCCCTCAGCACTCTGGGAGAGAAAAACCGCCAAAGAACACAAGCAAAAAAACAGTAAACGTTTTATAAATAATGTTAAAAAATTAATAAAATAACAAAACACAAAAATCACTGTTGAGTTATAAATGAAGGTGCAACTTATTTACTTATTTTTATGCTTTTTACTCCTAGCGCACGTACAATGGGGAGGATGTACGGGATGACAGTACTTTAAAGGCAGAGGATGAAGGCGGCAAGGCCCCCCGAGCGCAAGGGCACCGTGCACTCACGCAGGTGGTGCCCACCCGGCCCGAGCGGCCGCTCCCCAGCGAAGCGCCGCTGCCGCCGGGCCGGGCGAAGCCGGGGGGTCGGTGGGAGCGCCCCCGGGCGGTACGGCTCGCCGGGAAGGGGCGCGGGAAGGCCGGTCACGTCCCGCACCCGAACGCGGCGCCTTCTCCCTCGGCGCCGGAGCTGCCCTCCGCTCGCTCCTCCGGTGAGGCGAGGCCCCGGGGGCTTCTCGGCAGGGGAGGCCGAGGCCGGAGGAGCCACGGCAGGTTCTCTCCGGGGGAACCTCTTGCCCTACCCTCGACGGAGCCCCCCCGCAGGGACAGGTGGCACTTCCCGGGGGAAGCCTTCCTCCCCCTCCCGGCGCTGGTGGCCCGGAAGGGAAGCCCTGCCCCTCCTCCGCCTCAGCCAACTCCCAGGTGGCAAGCAGCCCCCTCCGTACCTCCCTCTCCGCTGCCTCCCGCGGGTCTGCTCCACCTGTAGCGCGCCCGCGGGGCGGGCAGAAGGCGAGCGCCCCCCCTCCGCCCGCCGGCCCGCCCGCCTCCCTGCGCCCGCCCGGCCGGGGCACGGTCGCCGCTTCCTCCCGCTCCGCAGCCGTGCGGTTGCGGCCCTGACGTCGTTTCCTTCCAACATGGCGAGGGCAGGTTGTTGCTGCCGCCACCGTCGCTGCTGCCGCCGCCGCCGCCGCTACTGCTGCCGGTGCTAATGGAGGCGGGTGCGGCCCGGGGGCGGCTCGGGGACTGAGCGCGTCGCGGGCGCTGTCCGCGCACACACGCAGCGGGGGCGGAGGGGAAGGAGAAGGAAGGAGAAGGCTTCGTCCTCCCTCAGCTGCGGGGGTTGGCAGTCGCCGCCGCCCGGGCCCAGCCCAGCCTCCCCTCAGGGGGAGCCGCCGAGCGGGCGTCGGGCCGCCGCGGCCCTCCCTCTGAGGGAGCCCTTCCCCCGCGCCTGGCTCGGCCCGGCCCCGCGGCCTCACCGCCCGCCCCGGCCCCTCGCAGCCCTGCCCCGGCGGGAGCGGCCGGTGCCCCGCGCTCCCTTCCCCTCCCCACCCCTCCTCCTCCTCCTCTCCCGCCTCGATCGTGCTCATGTATGAAGGGAAGAAGACGAAAAACATGTTCCTGACCCGGGCCCTGGAGAAGATCCTGGCCGACAAGGAGGTGAAGAAGGCGCATCACTCCCAGCTGCGCAAAGCCTGCGAGGTGGCCCTAGGTGAGGCGCGGCAAGGGGCGGCCGGCAGGGGCTGCGCCGGGGCAGCCGGGGGTCGGGGTGCGCCCCGGGGCCCCCTTCCCTCATGGCCTGCGCTGTGTTTGTGTTGCGGGGGAACGGGAGGGCGAAGAGGCGCGTCGGGGCCTCCGGGGAGATGAGGCAGAGCGGGCTGCCCGGAGGAGCAGGGCTGGGGGAGGTGGGGCTGCGGCCGAGCCGCGGCACAGGCTTCGGGATCGAGTCGGAGGATCTGGTGGTGTGAAACTGCGCGGGTGCGCAGCGAGGCCGAGGCCTGTCGTCGTAGCGTGTGTGCCCCTGGGCGGAGGGACAGCTTCGCCCCTCGCCGGGAGCGGCCCCTCCGCGCGCTGCCCCTTGCTGACAGCGGCGGGGAGGGCGCTGCGGCGCCCGGCGGCCTCTCCTCCGCCTCCTCCGCCTCCGCCTCCTCCCCGCTCGCAGGATGAATAGGCAGAGAGACGGAGGCGCCGAGCTGAGCTGACCTGGAAGCAGACGGCCGGCGGGGAGGGAGCAGGTGACGGGCAGCGGCGAGGGAGGAGGGACGGGGGAGGAAGCGGGGGTGGTGGGGAGCGAGAGACAATGACACCGGGCCACGTCTGGAGCTGGTGGCCCTTCGGAGTCGGGACGCAGGCCTCTAGGGAGGAGGGCTGGAGAGGGAGAGGGTGGTCCGGGAGACGTGCGAGGGAGAGTCTTAGCCGTGTTGTTACTGGTGGAGAAACAGCTGGTGGGGAAGGGGGCAGAGCTGGTGCAGCCACGGAGGACATGGGAGTGTTTGCCTGCTCCGGGCTTAAGAGGGGTCTTAGGTTTGTAGAGCAGCTGTGTCAACACCACCTTGTCTAGAAGCGTGAGGGAAGTACCAGGACTGGATAGGACAAAGCATACGTAACACGTTCAATAACAGGCAACATAAAAGGAAAACTCGTGCTTTAAAATTCTGGCATGATGAGTACAGGCAGGGTTTGAACCTGTGAGGTAAAACAGTGATGTATTTACAGAAAGGCTTCGGAGAAAGACCTGCTTTATTTAAATAATACATAAATGGATTATGTCTCTCCCATTCTTGTCAGTTTCTGGTTTTGGACATAATTATCTTGATTTTGCACAGTAATAATGTCAGTTTAAACGGACTTGTTTGAGGAGATAATGTTAAACAGAAACGTGCTTGTTTAAAAAATGAACATAAGTAATTTCAAGCTTTCTTTTTGTCATTCTATTAATCTATTATAATACTTCCAATTAAAAACCCCACACAGTTCTTCTCTTGTTTTCTTTGTCTGTGAAAGACCCTGACAAATGGAGAGGGAGAAATGACAGTATTTCAACTATTTATTTCTTAGTAACTCAAATTGATTCAAAAGATATTTTTCTTAGATTTGTCATCACTAGAATTATTAATGATGATCTTATGATTTAGGTAGATGGAATTAAACAGATAACCCTTTGGCCTTTCCGTTGACTTCAGACTGTGTATTCAAGTCAGAAATAAAACAAGAGAAATGTTTTCTTATTACTATACTGAATTTATATCCAGCCTGTATAACATCCATAGAATTAGACACTGGTATTAATCTTGTGTTTCTGCTGTACTTCATTTCAGTAGCTTGGTCTGTCCTAAAGCATCACAGAGATCCCTGCAAGTGTGGCTCCATTGTGTTACACAGATTATAAAGCAAGTCCTCTAGATTGTATAGTCTGCGTCTTTTACCTCGTAAACTGATTTGTGCAAGGAGACCCCCAAGCACACATCTCAGTGATTTCTGTGCTACAGCTTCATGGAAACTGTCTCCTGTGGATCTGGTTGTGTGATAGGGGGTTAAGTAGGAAAACGATACGGTGTATGGGTATAAAAGCCAGTGAAACAAGAAGAAATACGGGGGGGGGTGTATTAGCTAATGCATATAGGAGGACTTAATGAAGTATCAGATATGATGTTCATTACCATAGAATGTTACTGAAATAAAACTTTAGGTTGTGGCACAACGAAATGTAGTTGGTGATTGTAAATGTAGTATGGTTCATTGTCTGGTTTTGTGTGTGATAGACTCATAGTTAAAGATTGGCAGTATATAACTCTTGAATAGAGTAGTGCTCATGTCTAACTATAAAAAGCTTTTCAGAGAAGAGTAAATATGTTCCTGACTTTACATGGGGGGCAACTGGCTTTGCGTGAGCTCGAATTTACATAGCAGAATTGGAAATAGGATGCACATGTGCTCTCACCATCTAGCTGTACATCTGTTGGAGAGCACTCTTCAACTGGATCCTTCTTTGCCACCTTAAGCAAGGAGTACAGATGTCTCATTCCTGAGAAACTGATCTATTTTAGAGAGCAACAACATTAATTATAAAACATCAGTAAAATAATAACTGAGTTAAGTTCAATTTGGAATTAACTCTGGCAAAGTCTAACTTGAAAGTTATATCGGATATTAAAAAATGGTTGTTAAATGAAAGGTAGCTTTTAAAAGTCAAGGCAGTAATTATACATCCCTCAAATCAAGATCACTTTTTTCAGTCTGAATATTTAATTGATTAGTCTTCACTGAAATTATCTGATGTAATACAAAACTCTGCTGTTAGGATCTTTTTCTAAGTGCATGACTGTAGTAAAATGTTGCTTATTATTAATGTATCAGATACTCTTAACTAGTATTTGTTACTAATCCATGCTCTGTTTCATTTTTTAAACTTTTTTTTCCCTAAATCCAGTATTTATGTTGGTTTATATTGTTTTTATAAGATGAGCTGCTATTGTAGTATTTCAGAAACAAGCAAGCAATTACCAGAAGTATGGTATTCCTGTAGAGTAGGCAAACAAATTAAAACTCTGGTTTTTAGATTGAGGTTGACAAGCACTGTTTTAAAAATCTTTAAGAACATCCCTTTGTCAGTTTTAATTCCTATATATTTTCCTATATACCTTTCCTGTTGCATTCCATTAGAATTACACTTAATCTATTTTTGATTTATGAATTCTGAGGGAGAAAAACCCTGCAGTGTTCCTGGTATATGTTACTGTGGCAATCTGACCTCTGAACAGGTGTTAAGATGAGGTCCTTCTAGTATGACCGTTTTTCTGGGCTATTAGAAGATACGAAATCAAAATATGAATTAAATACTACAACCTGAATTATAGGTGGGTTTTTTTGTGTGTTTAACAGGGATGAAATTAAGCCTGATCCCTCTATCCTGTATCTAATGATTCACCAGGTTGTGTCTGGATTAATAAAGAATAGTTTACTCAAAGTTTAATGTATTTTTTCATGTAACATTGTCCTTTCTGAAAGACATTCTCTGTATGCAAAAAATGTAACCTTTCTTTAGTCACCTAATGAAATACAGCTAATTTGGAACTTCGTATTCTTTACTCGTATAGCAGCTGCTCTTAAGTCTGTGTAAGGAATGACTTTATCTTTAAAATGGTCTGCTTGCAGAGAGTATCAGGCAGCAAGCTGACAGCAGGATTAGGTTTAGAGGTTCCCTTCCCAGTCAGTTCCCTGCACTGCTGTTTCTGTATTGGTTTTCAGACATATTACAGTCTAGGATACTTTGCAGTAAACATAAGTTCATAAAAGGCCTTGGGGGAAAAAAATACTCAACTGGATGTAGTTTTTAATAGACAAAAAAACCCAAACTATTAGTGCATTGTGTCAGAATCTGGGATGTGGATTTGTCTGCCTGGAAAGGTGGTTTATAGAGGGACCAAGCTGAACAAACCAGAATTCTCTGCTTTTTATAAAGGCTGCTAGTTTAGCTGCACATCAGGAGTCAAGCAACCATTCTGTAAAACTCTAAACTGCAGATAACGTAAAATGATATGAATATGTACCTAGTACGTACTTTAAGGAAAAGTGTGCATGTGCTACTTGGAATTCTGGAAATACCAACTGAAGAGGACTGAAAATTAGTTTTAAAAGTTTCTTCAGTGCTCCTTGGATTGCCTGTCACATAAAGATCCTGCTGGATGATGTAGGTTTTGTGTGGTGTGAAAGTAACAGCTCCGTTCAAGTTTGTGCTGCTGTTAAATGTACGTGTAGGATGATGAAGCAGCAGGATATAATTAAGCACTGAATCTTAGTTTTTCTGAAAACAGGTAACATTCAGAGTAGAGTTCACCCCAGAGGTGGGAGGATTTATCTGTGTCCTTACCTACCAGATTTGTAAATGGCCTGGGAAAGTCCTGCCTGCATAAATTTTTCTATTTCTCTCATTTCACCCTTCCTAGTTTCATTTTCTCATGTCCTTTGCATATATAGATAACCACGTTCTATTACCAAAGATAGGTTAACAGTCAATACAGAAATGCATGCTAGCATGAACAGTTGAAAATGCATTTTGAAGACTGTTGTTGCTCCTCTGGAATTAATTTTACTGGAGGTGTTGAACGAGTGAAATTTCTGTTTATATTTTGGATAAATACGTTCTCAGTAGACTGCCTTCCATCTTTCATCGAAATTAGTTGTCCCTTTTTAGAAGCCAAAGCCCAGAGTTTTTGGGGTCTTTTCTATGTTGAATACAAAGACATTGGTATTGTATCATCATCTGTTGTCTGCATGTGCTAGAGGTATTTATTTTCACAATATACAAGTCACCATGTCCATACAGAATTTACTTTCTGGTTGTAATTGTTCTTCTGAAACACTTCTTTTGAAGTAAGCAAGCAGAATAAATAGAGATTTTTTGCAAGTACAAACCAAGATGTATATTTTTCTTTAAAAAGTCCCTAAAAGTTGCAGCTGCCCTTCCCTCCTCTTGCTTGGCTTGCTAAGCTTGGGCTTTTAACTAGCAGAGCTTCAGTGTGGTTAAGATCTCATCTATTTCTGCAAAGATCTAAAACTTGGCTTGGTAACAGTAAGGTTTGGTTGGCTTCATAAACTGTTTTCCAGGTTACCTTCTTAATTTCAGGTGTAAAGTGCTGTTTATGTCTAATTTATGGGGCTAATTTAAGAGAAGTTGTGTATAGTGGGAATTTTTAATATTTTAAATATAATTAGTTCTTGGCTGTGTAGAATGGCAATGCTGACAAGCTTTAATCTCCCTTGAAGAAGGGGATGGTTGGCAGGGTGCACATAAAAAAAATTCTGTAAAAAACAAGATTGTATTTGGGTTGGAAAAATGTTAATGGAGAATGAGTATCAAATACTGCTTTTTGTCTTGGAAGGAAAAAGATGGTATTTTTTTTTAGGTGGAATGTTGACTTAGTCCTGAAATACATCCTCAGTTAAAACCTTTGATGTTTTGAAAATTTTAACATTGATTTTCAGTAGCTCTTAAAATCTTATCTTGAAAGAATTCAGCACGTCTTTGTGACAAAGGGCAGCTTTTAAATACATCTGTTCTGCTGCATATTTTAGAGCACGAACTGGAATGTTGAAGCTTAAAATGAAAAGTTGTTGCCTTGTGACCAGAGTGCATCTATTCCTTAGAATGAAATATCTTTAATGGTTTTGTTCTAGTTGACCTTTTTTCTGTACTGTCTTTCCATATATTATTCCTGTAATCTTTTCCTCTCTTCTCTTGGTTCTTGTGTCCATTCTTTTCAGGATGACAACAGTATCTGTTCTTGTGTGTTTTCTTCATATAGAATTCGGAAAAAAATTAGCTTGGCTTTTGAGGTTGGATGTACATTCCAGACCTTTTTGGGAGTCCTTCAGAGTATAATTGGTATTGAGCTAGTATTTTGATAATATATTGTTCAATATGCTAACTTGTTTAGTTGTCAGGGAGGATTGTTACATGGGTGTTTACAGGGAGGGAAGCATCAGCCAGTGGTGTGTTAGTCAGTCTCTTTTTCCCTGTTCTTGGTGAAACTCCTAGCTGAAATCATGGACTCGCAGAGCTAGATGAGGAAGCTTGATCTTCTTTTGGGGCACCTGTCTGTCAGTTTTGGCTTTTTCATTGGTGTTGATATTTTTATCAAGTTGCTGATTAGTTAGTACTTCAAAGTAAACAAATGCTGCCCTAGGAGTTGGGGAAGCAGGACCAGCAAACTTGTGCATGACTTTTACCCAATTCTGCAACAGCCAGTGGTAGACTTGAATAGGCAGGTGGAAGGGAGTTTCGTGTTTTGTGAATCAAGCCAGAGAGCTTTCCTGTGTGATGTGTAAATTGGTGGTTTGCTCAGAGAAAATATTTTCATCTGGGAAAGACAGCTACTGTCAGTGGAGCCTCAGAGGCTGAAGTGACTTGGGAAACACCACTCTGCAGGTTTTGAGGAAGGAGGGAGGTATCAAGGAAATAGACAGAATTGGGTAAGAAGCTTGATATTTTTTGTCTGGTAGAGGAGGCAGAACTCATGTGTGTGTGTCTGAAAGCCAAAAATATGTGATTTAGCTGTACTAGTCAGATAGATACAGACCAAGAAGTGATCTGTGCATAGTTGGCTCTTACTACCATGTCCTTC
Source organism: Falco peregrinus (assembly GCF_023634155.1). NCBI lineage: Eukaryota > Metazoa > Chordata > Aves > Falconiformes > Falconidae > Falco > Falco peregrinus. The sequence continues at coordinate 43,489,803 of NC_073723.1, forward strand.
CCCATGAGTAAATAGTAAAATAAGCCAGAAGTTACTGTTAGGCAAACCAAAACCAAACCTTTAAGAAAAATCACCTAAGTACAAAAAGTCTCAAAAAACCAGGGAAAACATAAAATATTTCTGTGGGATTTTATAGAAAAAGAATATCATACAAGGACAATTGAACAAATGTTAGCTGGTGTGTTTTGTTTCTTTGAAAAACACCTAGTGTCAGAACTTAATTTTAAGAAAAAAAACAAGCCCTCAACCCCCCCAAAAAAAGACCTTAGCCTATATATTTTATAGATATCTTAATGAAATGTAGGGGTGTGCTAAATAAAAATACCTGTTTTGAGGGATAAGGTAGATGATGCTTGTTATGTGATACTTCCCATTTTGAGTATAAATGTATAATTGCTGCTAAGAATAGGCCGGTCAAGTCCCAAGATTATTAAATACATGGCAGAGTTCTGTTATTGATTTCTAATCAGTCTTAGGACATGATGAAAATTCTAAAGGACTGGAAGACATCTGCTGCTGTGCCAACATTGTTAAAAGGATGAATAGGATGACCTAGGAAATTATTGGTGTATGGGCCTGATGTTAATCATAGGCAGGGTAGTGTAGTAGCTGATACATGATGTGAGTGAGAACAAAAATGCCAGTCAGTGAGGGTTTGGGAAAGGTTTAAAAAAAAAAGCAAGCCCTCTACCAAGTTTAAGTTTTGGGGATAGATTATAAGGCATTTCCCCTACATTTTAGTCTTCTGTAACCCCTGTGCTCTTCAGATGTTGATTTTACACGATGCGGAGTAAAAACTGCCAAACTGGTAGGAAGAGGCTAGATAAAATTACATTTGAATTGATGAATATTGACAGATTTTGGGGCTAGCTAGCCCCCCCATTTTTCATGTTGCTGCTTTGCTTTTTTCTACTGTATCCATGGTCTTAGCTTTTAGGCATTCTTCTTGGTGTTGGAAATTTTGCTTGGGTTTGTTTCTTCAGTGGTTGCTGGGTTTGATTTTGTTTGTTGATTTTAATTTGAAGTTTTACATTTTTGTTTTCAGTGTGAATGTATTAGCAGGTGATCAGGTTTCAGTTGGAAGCAAGAGCTCTTAAAACAACTTGAAGTCTTGAGGAGTCTGAGCTCTTGGTATGATGCTGTAGTTAAGAGCAGCTTTGAAGCTTGGATAGTGAATGTAGGGCTTATACTAACTCTGTACCTGATACAACTTTTAGAGTAGTGTTACCCCTGGTTTCAGCAGTGCATGGGTTTTATTATTGGTGAGACATGCTTGAAGAGCCATATGAATTAGAGAATAAAAATTGTGCAAGAATCAAAATTAAGTCTGTTGCTTCTGTTTAAACACAGGTAGGAAAACCTGTGGGCTGGTTTTATTCTCTGATGTTGCAAATCACTCATTCTTTTCCAAAAATGTGGTTTAATACAAGCAAAAATTGTTTCAGAGATGTCTTTACATCTGGCTGTGCTTTTCAGGAGTCTGTAAAAGGCAATAACACTGGATGCTTCCTCTTAAACTGCAAAAAAGATGATTATGTTTTGGAAACTCCTTTCTCTTTAATGAAAAAATCACACTTGATTTTATGGGAATTGTAAGTGAAACTATGATTATACTTTTAAACATTATACCAAGAAGCCTGTGTACTTAGTGTGTTGTGGAAGTTTGTGTGAAACCCAAAAATCACAAATAGTGCTTTCATTTTGAGAGGGAATTTCACTTCTTCCATCTTACTCACCTGCGCACTTTAGGAATGATAAATCACCAGAACTTCCTGAACTGAGTGATCGTTGCTGCATTCTGATGGTGTTTATTCTCTGAAGGGGCTACTTTCTCTAAACTTTGGTCAAATGTACATGTGCTGGTGAAGGATCCCAAAGCAGTAATGCATTACATAATGCATTTGCTTGCAACATTTGGTTAGATCCCCAAAGTATCTTTCTGCGCAGTTGTTTTAACTTTTTTTTGTTCTTTCATGCTGTGATTTTTTTTTTTTGAGCTTGAACAAAGAACAATTTTTCAGTAGCATCTCAGGTAGATTTTAAAATAAAAAGACAAAGCAACCCTGAAAAACAGATTTACACTTCACCAAAGTAGTGGACAGTAGACCCTGTCTACTTTGATAAACTCGCACGACTACCTGTTTCACTGGCTCAGATTCTGTGTTTTGCAGGTACGCTGTTCTTGTTCTTTGTTCTAGTATTATTTATTTTTTCTGCTAAACAGGTTTAATTCTAATTGTATTATCTAACTAGCTGTTTTGTCACACTTGCATGATTTTTTTTGTCTTGTATCCCAGCTTTTTACTTTAGAAATGTATACATACTCTTAACAGCTTACTAAATGTTACCAAAACCAAGTGAGTCTTTTATTAAGGCATCTAGGGCGTGATTGCTGTAGGCTTTTTTTTTTAACTGTTCTTTTCAGTTCAGAATGTTTTACTTCTGTTCTGCTATCCATGTTCCCCTCCATTTCTGTTGCTCTATCGTGTATGCTAATGTGGTATGAGATTACATGGTCATTGATGTTATGCTATTTAATACTTGTTTTTGTTCAGATTCGTGAAGTTTGCTCTCCAGTGCTTTCCAGTTTTTTTTGTTTCATGTATTTCTTGGTGAGAAAAACAATTAAGATTTAAGTTAATTGAAAATGCACACCCTTGAGATAAATGGGTTTATTGAAGCCCTCTTTCCTGTCTGATCTTCAACATAGAGGGAGATAGGTGTGAAAAAGAGGATCCATTAATAATACAAATTCTGTATTCACTGTCTTTAGCACTTCGTGTTCTAATAATCCTAACAGGTTTTGAAATGTTAATCCTTCTTTTCATTTAGAAATAAAAGTATAATTAGGTTTGTAAATATTTCATGTCAAGATTTTAATCAGTGCTGGATGCAGGGGTGTTTTACGGCTTTGTATTTTTACTTGATGTAAATGTTGAACGTTTGAGTGTCAGTTTGCATTGCAGGTGTCAGGAATGTTTGAATAACCAATGTGCTTCAATGTTGCAAAGTGCAGTTGTGCAGTTTTGCAGTTTGCGAGAAACTGGGGAGAAGACATTGAGAGATTGAGATAAAAATGTGGTTTGCTAAAGATGTTAGTATTTTATACTACAGGGCTCAGCTGTCCAGTTGAATAGTATGAAGTACACTTACAATGTTTCAAATCTGTAAATTAAATACAAATAGTGTGGCACTGGTTTTATTTCTTTGGTAGCTTCCCATCATATTGTAATTTTAAAACTGTGCTGCAGATTAACACAGATATACTTGCACAAAACAGTGTACTTTTAATGTAAGTAATAAGCATAAACTACTGGGAAGGCCTTCTCAAATGAAGATGTGTTTTGCAAAGGTGTGGTTCTGTTGTGTGTAAAATAACACACCTGTGCACACCTGGCAAGCAACCTTGCAGTTTATAGCAGTGTTATAAAGGTCTGGGTTGTACTGTTCTGTGGACTGAGAGGGCATCAGCTGGCATAAAATCACAGGAAACTCAGGAAAGCTGGAAAATGCAGAGTCTTAACTCTGCTCGCTTCGTTTGGCTAATGGCCTGTGACGTCTGCAAGAATGCTATACTGGATCTTGTGCAGTGTATGGGAAAGTGGATAGGAATAAATTAACTTCCGTTTTCATTATCCTGAAATGGAAACAGAGCTTTATAACTGCTGTAAGTAAAGTTGCTAGAATAGGACAGCTGCATTTACATCGAAGTTTGAAATCTGGATAAAGACTACCTAAGTGCCTGAGAAGTAAGATTAAAATTTTCCTCACCTGAAGTGAAATGAGACACTTAGGTGTTTTCCACTTGTGATTTAAGACATGATACTTTATTTTGTGTGATTATGTATGCATAATTATGCATGTAAATAGATCTTGAATGCTTAGAAATTTTGCCTTAAAGAGAAATAGTTTTCTTCTTTAAAATTGTATCTAACACTGTGGGGAAAATAGACTGTGATGATCAGTGATACTTGAAGGAGCTTCAGGTTTGTGTCTTAGATGCAGAGGGAAGAGGAGCTAAGTTTGACCTCCATCCCTGAGTCTTAGGTTTTATTGTAAAACTCTAAAAATTCTGTGTTCAGATATTAACACTGTCTCTTACATTAAAGGGAAAGCAGCACTTGGACCATTCTTTCCTTGATTGACTCCTTTTCCCAGGAAAGCAGAAGCTGCTGGTTGCTTGGCTGCTCTCCAGGCCTTTTAGTGATGAACTTGAGACAGGTGGTATTGCACCAGGATATTTCTTACCTCTACCCTTTGGGTGATTTTTCTTGTATGCTTCTGTGTAGGAGTTCACTTTAATAACATCCTGCACCACCCACTCTGAACCAAAAAATCCCCCTTCCCCCCTGCCAAAAGCTGCTGTCTGAAACTGGACTACAATGAGGGCTGGGTCAGGATGAAATACTCTCACAAGGAGAGGAAGGGTTTTAAATTTATTTTTAAAAGAACAATAAAGTATAATTTTGAGGACTCTTTAAAACAAAGTTACAGATTATTTTACTATTTATTGCCAGTATTTCTAAAACTTAATATGTGTAATTTCAGAGGTCTGTTTTCATATACAGCTTGTACCTATGGCAGTCATACACTGATGATTCAAACCTAATTTATGTAAAAGATTTCTACCTCCACAGAGGTAGAAATGGCCAAAATAGTTATATACATCCCTCCCACCCACCCCAATATATATATACACTAGTGACTTAATAATAATAATAAAGCCTTGAATAGCACAGATCAGATGTAATCTAATAGATGCCTGATGGGCACTACCTGGGGGTAGATGTTTGCATTTGATCACAAATAGATTGCCTAGAAATAGCTACAGAGTTATGTGCTGGCTTCTGAAATATGAAGAAATCTCATTATTTTGAGAACAACAAATAGATGAAGTATCCTTTTATAACAGGGGAGGTGATTTTGAAAGTTCTTTGACTGACTGTTGTAGATTTTATTTAATCACGTGTCCTAAAATGCTCTTAAAGAACAAGTAGGAGGGGCACAATCTCAGTGCATTAAAAGTGTAATTACTGTTAAATAAAAAGTTTTTTATATACATATATGTATAAAAAAATCGTGTAGTCAATGGCAGTACACTTTTTCATAATAGTTTATTATGAACTATGGATCCAGTAGATACTGAACAGAATACCTTAATTTTCTTGTCCTTCCCAGCTTTGGTAGGCAATAGTAAAAGTACTTCCTTGTGGCATAGTGTGCAACATGGGTGAAGTTAGCAGTATTGTGTAATGTTGACCTTTTTAAGTAGTCTTCCACTGGCTTTTTGATCAGCATCTGCAAAAAGAAAGAGTAGTTGTCATATGAGTAGTTGTCTTATTTTAAGAAGTTTGAACTTTCCAAAGGTTGTTGGGTTTTTTTAATGTAAATAAAAGATAGGAGAAGAAAAAGGTTTCATTGTATTAAAAAATCTAATGCATAAGTGCTGTACTGAAGGTGGCCATACTGGAGCTTTCAGAATACTGTAATACTCAAGTTCTTGCCTCTTGTGTTGTTCGTTCAAACAGCTTGGAATGAGCTGCTTCCTACATCAGAATCTAATGAAGAAATTGGGGCTTTAATAACAGGATAAAAAATAATTGCAGTTGGATATCTACAGCAAGGCTGGAAGACGGAAGTTAATAATAAAATGTAATTTTCCCATATTACAAAGGGGTCTTTTAATTTGATTCTATCTGTTCTTAGAACTTCACACCGTACAAGATCTTACTGTTCTTGATCATGTCTAGTCTTTGATAATTCATGATAACTGATTGCTTGACGAAGAGGTATATGGAACCTTCTTAGAGACATTGACATTTTTATAGGAAATGATTGCCCTGTCATCAGGATGATAATCAAAAAGCATGAAGGTTCCCTTTTTGCAGGATGTGGGAAGGGTTATTACATAAATAGTTTGATCAGTTTTAACTCTGGATAGGTTCTAGCAGTCAAAATAAACGCTTTAAGATGAATCTGCTCACATGCCTGGCTTAGAATAAAAGATGTATTTTATTCCATGGGTCTGTTTTAAATGGTTGCGATACACACATAAAAAGCAGAGGTGTAGTTGCTTTTCTTACCTTGAGTAAACTATGAAACTTGAGTGACTTCAGTGTATATAGTAGCAGTTCGTAGTAGCTGGCTATACTTTAAAAAGTGTGGAATAAGGATGCATCATCATTGCTATGTGTGTGTACTTACTCCTGAAAAAAAAAAAAACTTACAATAAAAAATAATGTTTGAAGGATTGTGTTACATGACACAGTATTACTGAATAGGTGGGCTGTGTGGGAAGTGCATGCGTAGCTTTTGTTCATGCTGCCAAATGATCCAGAAACAAGGCTGAGAAACATAGTAACGGTCTTGTTCTGCAGCAGCAGCCTGTCCTTGCCAGAATAAATACAAAGCATTAATAAAACATTTATTTTGTTCTTTGGTTGTCACCAGCCGAGCAAATGAGCAAGTAATACATAGCAGAAAATAAAAGAGAAGTTTCAAGAAAGTTTCATCAGTAGGTAACTATGTCAAAAACAAATGTATACTTGTGTATATATGAATGCCAGAAGTCTTTAAAAATGGCCAGCAGGTTTTGAAGTGAGGATGCTGTCTTAACAGGTCAGGAATAAGGACAGATAATCTGTGGAAAAGTCTTAATTTAATAGCATTAATTATGTAGGTATGAATGTTTAATTTGCTGTACTTTACAGGAAGCTTAGTCATGTTAGGTAGATGTATCAACTGCTTTGACAGGTAACATTCAATTAAGATGTATTGAGCAGCTCTTGACTCCTTCTTGAGCACTACATAGGAATTGGTTTAAGATGTAGCAGCAGGAGAGCTGTTCAGAGTTAGTGAGTATTCTCATCATTAAATGCTCAAATTCAGCTTAATAAGTAGTCATGAAAAAGACTTACTAAAGCATCTATTCTTTTATTACAAAAAGAGCAATACAGGATTGAGGACACTTTGAAGGGAGCAGAATGCTTGGGGCTAACATGGTCATTCTTTGTCACAAGTTTAGTTAACAGAATAAGTGTATTCCACCTATCGGTAAAAGCTTATGAAAAGTGTGTGGATAAAGTCAGTATGAACAAATAGCAAAGAAGAAAACACACCTCTATCTGTATGGCTTGTAAATAATAATGGTATCCCAGAAGCATGTGGGGAATATAAAGATATTGAAGGACACCAAAATACATTGTTTGCCTTGCTTTATAGGGAAACTGAGGACATTTCTTACAGTGGAACTACAAGGAATGAGTCAGAAAAAAAATTCCCAATAAGAAGTTTAAACCAAAGTTCCTGCTAACTCATTAGGATTAGGAGTTTTTGAAGGGCCTCTAATCCAAAATTGCTGAACTGTTTAATGGAGCATGTAATATTAACATTTCATTGATTGCTCACAAAAGAATGGGAAGTACTAAATGTAAGTAGCATTGGTCTTTTTGTTTGTATTTAAAAAAAAAAAAACCAAACCAAAACAAACCACCAACAAAAAAAGTGACAAGATTATAAGGGATGAAGAAATCTTGAGAACTTGAGCCTGGTAGGTCTGAACTGTAGCAAAGAATAAAGCTGGTAGAGAACAGAATGAATGTGTGCTGTGGTGAGAAAGAATCAGTACAAATTTTGCAGAGGGGAAACTTACCATTGCGAATATGTAAGGCAGAGTCGGGGAGTGTGTAGATATGCATAAGGTAATCCAGTTTTACAGTGAACCTCAACCAGGTTGTTCCCCCAAGGTTCCTGAAGCTGTGGAGCTGTGAAGGAGAACATGTTCTGCTTTCCCAACTGAGAAGTATTTCAGTTCTGTAGAGGTTCATGGTGTTCTGGGGTGAATGGTGAGGTGACAAAGCTGACAAAATAAAATACTTAAAAGAGTGAAAACAACCTGTTAAAGCTAGCATTTGTGCTGTGCTGGCCCACTTGTTGATAAAATGGCAGCAGCTGAGTGTTGATAAATGCAAATTAATCCATACGGGTGGAGGAGGAAACTGGTCTAAATTGTGTATGCACAAACATGGGCTCTAAGACTTTTATCCGTTGGGGTAGGGGGAAGAATTTGAGTTACTGTGAATGATTCCATCAAAATATTGATTCCTTTGTCAAAAAGACAAACATGAAAACAATAGAGAAAAAAATGAAGCTGTTACAGCACTTTATAAAGATACCATGTGTACTTCTTGTATTCCTTGTGTACTTCTGCTCTCTGCTGCCTCCCGAAGAGATGATGGACTTGGAAATGATGCATTGGAAGTCAACAATGATGATTGAAAGTATGGAGTGTCTTCCAGAAGAGATCAAGCAGACTATGCCTCTTGCATCCTGGAGGGGAAGAAAAATGAGGGTGGATGTAAAGGAAGTTTGTAAGGTCACAAGTGGCATAGATATGAAGAGAGAGTAGTTGATTGTAATTTCTTGTAATGCAGATCTGGAGATCCTGTAAAGAACCCAGCTTATTTTAAGTAAAGGAAAAAAAATATTCTTACCTGCAGCTTGTAATTACATTGATTCCAAAAGTTTAAATGGTTTAAAAAGTAAACCACAGGCGGGTGGATGCTGTTAGGAGAAGGCTATTGCAGCATTCTTGCCCTGTTTTTATAATCTGGATTTAATTAAGTGTATGCTGTTGGCCACTCATGGAAGCAAAATACAGACTAGATATCGAGGGTTTAAGAAAAATGTGTCATTCTTTTTGTCCAATACAGTCTGATGGTTTTAGGTTTGATTTTGGGGTTTGTTCCCCAGTTTTCAAAGTTTAGACAAACTTTATTTAAAAATCTGGAATAGGGATGCTTGGTATTTGTTTGCATCTTTGGATACTGCTCTGCTTACATATTTCATGAAACATCTGTCAAGCTTGATTAGTTGCCTTCGTGTTGTTTGAAATTTAGTTTGATTACATCTGCAGTCTGTGGTGAAATAGCATTTGAGCTGGGTAGTGCACAAGTTCAAAAATGTTTATGCTAAATTATCTTTTTATTTATGTATTAAATCACATGTTTAACTACAAATGAAAAAGAAATTTGTTTTCTTAACTGAATAGACTAGACCTACTGCATGCAAATCCCTGTCTGATGTCATAATGATGAAAATAGTGGTGTTTTGGGAATGGCATCATAAGCTGAAGAAACACTAATTCTGTAATTAAACTTTACATGTAGGTGTAAAAAGCTGTGTTGTATCTCAAGTAGGAAGAACGGAATGCTTGTGTAACATAAGGAGAGCTCAACTGCTGCAAAATATGCTGCAGCTTGATTTTCCAATTTATATTTGGCTAGGCCTTAAAAATTTGATTCATAAGTAACCCAAGTACATAAGTGAAAATATAGTCATTTTTCTTTATTTGAGTTTCTGTCACAATTCATGTAAATACAGTGCTTTATTTATATTTACAGCTGTAATACTGTTATTATATGATAGTATTGGTGCTGAGGAAAAACCGATAAACCAGCTTTGTGACTTAAATTCATGTTACCTGTCGCTTGTTCCTCTGTTACTAGGTTGTTGATTCTGTCATGAGAGCACAGACTCTTGAAACAGGACTCAGTTAAAAGAGTAAGATGCCTAAGGTTAGGGACCTTCCTATGTATTGTATCTCCTGTATTCCACTGATTATATTGATCAGCTCTCTGCTGTCATTGAGAATACTTGGGCGAGTCCTGAAGCACACCTCCTGGCTGGTCTGCTGCACAGCTTCCTCCACTGTTGATTGCGTTGACAAATTGTGCTTAGAAGAGGTCCAGCAGATAGCATGGGTGAAAACATGCAGGTAGAAACATCATATATATCAGAGTCCTACCTGGAAAGCAACACTTTGTGTTTCTAAATGGGGGTTCTAGTGAATGTTTGGGAGGCTTTTTCAGTTGTAAATCTGAATCATTAAAAATGTTAAGTAAAATTTGAGAGTTACTCAGATACTTAAGAGACTTGTTTCTCCTGAGCCTTTTATTTATCACAGTTTAACTCCATGTGAATGCTGAAGAGATGTTCTGTAGCAGAAGTCTTTTGGAAATGGATGGAGGCAAGTCTTAGAGAAGTCTAGATTGAATGGGACCTATGGAGATCATCTGTTGAAAGCAGGACCTTAGATTAGGTTGAGAGCCCTGTCAAGCAGTAGTGTAATTCCAGTGGAGCAGACTCTGCTATGGATGGCTTGTTCACTGTTTAGGTACTACCGAAGGTACTAAGTAGGCAGCGGCATATCAGGTATTGCAGAAATTTCACTCTTACAGGGATGGATATGGTGGAAGAATCCAGCAATTATATTGCAGAGGGGTGAGATAATTTCTTACTATCAGGTCTTTGGGTTCTTAAGTTGGGCTGCTTATGTTTGCCTGCTTTGAACTTAAAGGTCAGACTTACAGATGATCTGCAGAGAGAAGCTCTTTGTCTCCTTTCAGATGAGTTAGCAGTCACAGGATTTTGTTCTGGATATGTTTAGTTTCAGATAATGCTTTTTCAGATGGATGGAAATTACTTGATTGAAAATGCTTTCCCTATTTCAACTGTAATTTAGGTCTGCAAAATTTGTTTCTGCTTCTGTCATCTTTGCGTTTTGGGATAAGCTCACACTTTTACAAGCAGAATGTGAGGGATGCGCTTGAGTTTCTGATGTTAAAAATGAGAGAAACTAACCTACTCTGTTAAGGGGGTGGGGGGGGGTGGGGAGGACAACTTGGCTTGAAAAGGCACAATGTGCATTACCACAGGCTTGCCTTCTTTGTGAGGAATGATGCTATGCTTCTTTCATGTCTGATAGTTTTCACCAGAAATATCATACCGAATCAGTTCTTTTATTTGCCTGTCTTCATGAGTTTCTATTTTAACTTTTCCAAAATAAAAAAAGAGTAATCTATGTTGTGTTTGAGTAAATCGGAGCACTTTCAATGAAAATTTATCAGGCTATCTGAAACAGTGGTGGAAGCTGGAAACATTAGTATTCTGACTGCAGTTTCAGTCATGACCTGTCTTCTGATTCAAACTATTAGTTAAAGGCTTGTGGTGTTTCCTATGTTCTGCTGAGTTAAAACTTCCTCTTCAAGTTATAGATTAGATCTAGGGAGTGAAAATCACATTATATATGCAGATGGGGGGTGTATGTGTGCACACTTCTTATATATATAAAAAACCAATTTTTTTGAGTGTGTCTTAAATTTCTACTTTATACTATAAATCTAAAATAGCTATTTTACATTCAGTGTTCAAAGGCAAAAATATAAAGACCTAGATTCCAGTTAATTTCTTAAAGGTTTCAGCAGAACTGAGGCTACTTTTGACTTCTTTGCATTTCAGAGGGCAACATATTAAGCTGCTGTGGCAAATAAGAGTTGTTGATGATTCATCACCTCTAGAACTAGGCAAACATGTTTCACAATCTTGAGCAACAGAGTTACTGGGTTTGTTGTGGCTTTGAGGAAGTGTAAACCCACCATGCTCAGAGAGTGTAGTCCTGCTCTTACATGCAGTACAGGCTACGATTATGCTGATGGAAGCAAATTTTCACTCAAATGAACTAGCGAACATTTGAGCAAATTGATAGAGAGGAGGACCGGATGTATTGAGAAGAGAATACAACCTATTGAGAATCCCTATCTGTCCTAATTTTTCACTCTGTTTTCTCTTTGAATATGCTGAGAAATTAATGTATCCCATCAGTTGAATTAGGTAAACGAGGTGGGGTGGGGAAGTCGGTTATTTTGCATGAACTGTTGTAGAGAAATCATTAAGTTTTGTCATCCTTCAAGGCTTACCTTCCCCCCCCCCGCCAAATTTGAAACTTAGTTCAATAAGTAGTTTCCGGACTCTTTCTAGTGGAGTTACAGGTACTTCCAAGAACTTCACATACATAGAGTGCTTTGCAGTGTTGGGTTGCAGTGGTGGAGGGGATGTAAATGTAGTCTTACTTCTATAAAGGATTATGCTTGATTATAATTCCTATTTTATGGAATTTTTAATGAATAATTATTTTATTTTACCTTGTTACGTGTTCCTTAGATGGCAGTTATGATTCTTGGCAAGAATATTTAAAAAAATAATTACCAAGGCAGAAGCTACTTTTTTTTTGTCTTCAAAGACTTACAGTGCTTTTCTTAGCCCAGCATGTTGGGTTTTTTCATGAGAGACAGTGGGAGCCTTTTTGTATACTGATCTGTATGCTGTATACAATTGCACCCAGTTGGTAAAACTGCTTTTTCTGTGAATTACAGTTGTTCTGACCTGAGTAATTGTTGTATATCCTTTGATCAGACTCTTCTAAGGGAATTGTCTTAATTTGGTTGTTTTGTCCTCTCATATTCTTCAGTAAAGAAATAAATGACCTCCCTCAACACATTTTCATGTTTCCATGTTGAATTTAGTTTTCTGTTCTTTACATCATTCCAGTCTGTTATAATTATAAAACACCCCATATTTCCCCAGCAGCAGTAGTAGTAGTGGCTAAAGGATTTGTTTTCTTCCCCATCCTACCCTTAGCCGCATGGTGAAACCAGCTGAAGGAACTGATGCAAAAAAAATTAAGTTAAAAACTTCAACATTTAGTTTCATAATCCAGTGTTACTTTGTTACTTTATAACTGTTACAGTCCCTCTGCAAAGTTGTAGTAGGTGTGTGCAGACAGTTGTACTGACCTAATGTAGATAGGTGATGCAGTCAGGTAGCAAAAAGGTTTGTGCTGTCTAACATATCTAACAACGTTCTGAGTTCTTGCTAAGTAGTCTTTGTTCTGAGTAGTAGACGACTCAACTGTCTGCAGAGGATATATATGCTGCCTACTTTCTTTAAGCAGCAAAACAAAGTAGTAATAAAAATATTTGAGTAAAGTTTATGCTGTTTTCACAATGTTTTGCTACCTGCCTCTTTGTTTGGATAGCTGCCAGTGTGTTTATATGCTGGGATTGTGGCCTTTAGAATCAGGATTTTACACAACTCACAAGAATTTTAACATAGGACATGAGAAAGAAGGGTCAGAAAACACTGTAGACATTGTGAATGTGAAGAGGAATATGCAGCTGCAGGCTCCCCCCCCCCCCCCCCCCATCTGATAAAGAAACATTATTTTATTGTCCTTGCAAAGTACTAAGGCTGATGAAACATAATGAGTAAACTTAATATGGTTTTGCAGTATGTTTATTCCACTGCATCTGTGGGCATCCTCTGCAATGGGCAATTCAGTTCCAGCTCTTCCTTCCTGAAACTTGTGACACACATGAGGTGTGGCAGCTTGTGATCATGCAGCTTTAGAGTGAGTTGAAATAGCTCACTGACCCAAAGAAAACTAAAATTGTCAAATTATTTAAACTTTGTTCCTTGGCAGTGTTTGTGTAAGGAGTGTGCAGATAAGCACAAGCAGACACATGGAATAGGAGGAGCCAACTTTTTTGATGGTCACCCTCAAATGGATTGGATTTAAGCATATTGGAAAACTGTAGCACTAGGCAGGGTCCTTTCTATAATCTGGCTAGGTGGCTATGTATTTATTAAGCAACCAAATTGCTTGTATGTTAATGTGCCTTTTCAGCAACTTGTCCCACGAGTTCTGAGCGTGAAGATGATATATGGGGTAGTGGGAGGAGGTATCAAAAGGCTGGAACAAGGTATTTGAAAGGTGTGCCCTACTTGATTAAAATAAAGGCACGTGCCTATCCTCTTCTTATAACCTGTTTAAAGATGTAAATAAAAAGTCTGTTTCCTTTCTTTGATTCTGTTCTAAGTATTAAGAAATTTCTTGAAGGGACGAAGACACAAGTTTGGATACCTCTGGGAGTTTGCTGTAGATTCAATAAAGGATGGAGACCCATGCAATATTGAGGGGAAACAGGGATTTACTGCTGCAAAAAATTAGCTTTTCAGCCATATGTTATAATATAAATGCTACCAATAATGACTACAGTTCAGTTATCTTTGGCAATGCATGACCTTTATGTGTGTCACCTCTCCTCTTCCCAAGTAGTCAGTGAAGCAACTTGTCAGTAGTCTCTACTTGATTTAGCAAGTAGAAAGATTATTACAGAAAATCTAGTCATAAAACCCTATTGGATTGAATGATTCTGAATTAATTTTAAGCAGAATGAGGCCAGTAGAGTAGTTTCTTTTTTTGAGTATATTTGCCAGTGATTCTCTGTTTGAAAATATCATACCTAATGAGCTAAATTTGGGTAGTCAGGTTGGCTGAGCGGAGTCAGGTTGTGCATTCAAGTTTCTGAATTTACACCAGAGCTGCATATTCCTGAATGATATTATATCATGAGCATGGGTGGGGAGAAGCTGTAGCTGTGTGACTAACTGTCTAAAAAGAGAATTAGAGTAAGTAAGAAGGCTGTTTCACAGTTAAAAAGCTCAATAAGGGCCATCAGACATACTGTCTCTTGTATTACAGATACAAAAGCAGGGAAATACTTCAACAGGTTTTGCTGCAAGCCTTCAACATACCAGAAATTTTGGCATGGGAATTAACAACTTAAAATGTTCATTTGTTGGATTAGCACTCACTTCAGAGGATTAGTGTCATCTAAAGTTGAAGCACCCTCACCCGTACAAAGTTTGTGTTGATGGCTTTTGGGTTTTTACTTTGTGTGTGTGTGTGTACACATAAATATTTCTCTGCATGCTTCAAAGGTTTACTGTGTGTTTTTTTAACCCAATGAGATATGACTTAATATTTCAGTTGAGAGGGTTTCAGCATTTTATAAAGCACAACGGGAATCTACACGGAATTTCATCAAGAGTTGTCAGACTGAAAATGTAACTGGCCATTGTTTGGAATGCTGTATCTTACATAGCGTGATTAATCTGTGCTTCCTTAGTTACCCTTTCAGTACCTGTAAACATGAAGTTGCAGCAGTATAATACATTAGGGTAGGAAGCAAGTGGAAGTGTTCAAATATAGTTTTAAGGTTGTTATGTTTGTCTGTACAAGAATTATTTACTATTACATAAATGCTGTGTGAAGACCACAGCAGTGACTTTCTTAGATCTGCATGGAGCTTTGCTCTTTTCTATCCATGTGCCATAGCTGTGTGAGCTGTAATCTTGCAGATGAAGGAAACTAAGGAGAATGAAAGGTTAGTTGACCCCAGCAAATAACAGCAGTCATAAGAACAGATATGTAAATAAACTATAACTGAGGGTATATGCTGAAGTCTGGGCTCAGGAATTTTGAGGGGAAGGAAACATTCACGGTATTCTACAATGGGGAACATGTACAGAGGTGAAATTCACACTTTGATGTTACATCTGCTAGCATCTGTATTTCTTTCAATCCTGTTTATCCTTAGGTTAGCTTACTGGATTAAAACAAAGAACAAAAACTTCACCCCTAAAGGCCCAGTGCTGCTATCAGCCTCTTCTTGGACTCCCACAAATAGGATTTTTTTATCCATCTTACAGTCACTCTGCAGGAGGATTTGAGGGAAGGGTGGCGAGATCTCTGTGCATCCTAGAAGGTATGATGGAGAAGGCTGTTCATAGGATTTACAGGAAGATATAGTGCTATGATATGCATCTTGTGAATTCCATTTAAGGAGCAATTTCAGCTTTCATAGTGAGTGGTTTCTTCTGCAGGCTACCTAAAATACTGATCGTTTCAGTACTATCTTCCTACAATCATAGAATCAACGGATTTGTATACGCTATTACAGGTTTTAGGCAAGTCAACCTGATTTGATTATCTAGAGGAATTATAGTATTGTACTAAACTGTTTAATTTTTCTATTGTGATTTGAGATCCCAGTGAGTCTTCTTACAAAGCTTTCATTTTTTGTCTGTTTGCTATTTACATACATTGATACAGATTAACATTGAAGATAGATGTATTAAAGTTTACTGGAATTAATTATGTTGCTACAGTTAATAAAGAAATGGGAAAAGGAAATACCATAATCTGAGTGTGCTAGTTACTCTTCTCCGTACATCTTCAGCCCAAGAAAACGTATCGAAACGGGAGTAGTTCAGAGTTTAGAAGTAGTGAGGCAGAGGCTCTGTGAGACCAAGAGCGGTCAGCTGGAAGCATGGAGAAAATTTCTGTGCAGCGTGTCTGCTTGACACTGTCTCTTAGCAGATCCTCAGCTTTTCAGAAGACCTGTAAGGGGTTTAGATGTTAGGAATGTTTAGTTAAGAGCAAGTGCCAAATTTGCAGCGTGTATTTTTACATAAACTTGCTGGTTTTAAGTAGATGTACTGACTTGGCAGAAATTGCTTGCAGAGATGGTCTTTGGATCGTCATTGTCTGAATGCAATGGACCTTGAGTTGAAAATGGCGATGTGTTTCTTCAGTTCGATTGTTTGAACTCCTTGGACCTAATTATTTTAGTTTTTTCATGAAGTCTGTTACTGGCTTTCAGATGTTAATACTTCCATGCTTTAGCTCGATAGGCAAGACTTTTTAACACTGCTTGAAGCTGATGGATAGCAGCTATCAAGAAAAGAATCAAGTTTTGGATATTTATTTAGAAATATATTCTAATAACCCCTTTTGATGGAAAACGTACTTAACATGATCTGCTTGGAATTTTATCTCTTTGAGGGAGAGATTGATTTGGGGACGTTTGTTATTCCCATTGTGTTTATATGGCTTTACTACTGTGAATTCAGACTTGGTAAATTTTTTAATTAAACTGTCACCATGTTTGTAATAATAATATTACATAGTTGGTAATATAGTTTTAAGTTCTTTTCAAATAAATATTGAATTTCTGGATTTTTATTACTTACAGTACAGCTAACTTTATCTTACCATTTTAAATTGACAAGCACCTTTAGACTGCTCTGTCTTTCAGGGTTTCCATATACCTTGACAAGGAGAAGGACAGTTTGAGTATTGTTAATGATGAAAAATCTGGGGTTTTTTTAATCCCTTGGTTGCCACAATATTTTGTATCATACTGGAGACAGTCACTAGAATACTTAGAGGGCGGGAAGAAAGCCAAGTCAATTCAAGCAAAGCCTTTAATGTTCTAACAGGATTTTACTTTTGTAAAAAAATATAGATACTGGTATAATTTGAGTTCCTCTTCACTGCATGTTCCTTGGATCTCATCCACCTGCTTTGACTTAAAAGAATTGAATTCAGATTGCTTCCTTGTCATAGAAGTCTTCTATGGTATAAGTAATGTGAGCTCCATACTTGTTTTCCTTGGAGTATTGCAGCCTGTGCTGCTTTGACTGGTTCTACTTTCTGATTACCCAGGATGGTTACAGTTCTTTAAAATGCTACTGCTTGCTATTTTGAATTCATTATATATTTAATACCCCCCCCCCCCCCTTTTTTTTAAGTTGCAATATAGTAATGATTTTTTAGTCATCTGCCTACATTTTTGGTATTCGGAAGAGTTGGACAATCCAATTTTCTTTTTCAGTACTAAGTAGAAGAGTAGCTGCTTCTGCCTCTCCCTCAGTGAGCAGGGGAATAGGCATATATATTTTGGATGCAGTTTTTGTGAGATTTTTTTTTCCAGTGAAAATGCAGAGTGTTTTCCAGTAGATCTACTTTCAGTTAGATAAATAAACTTTAATTCTGATATTTACACTGAGTATTAATCTTTAGATGTGCAGATCCTTGTACAAATGAGACTTACGCGTGAGCTGCTCTGGCAGGCAACATCAGTTGTTCAGAATAGAGTATTATGGGAATGTAATGTACTCTTGTTTTTTAATACAATCCTGGTGCAAGGATGGAAACATAATGAGAGATATGTATTAAATGCTTTTAAGTGCGTGGGTTTTTCCTGGTATCATACGTGTAATGAACTTGTATTTTTCCATTTTATGGTAAATAGTTTGTCCTTTTCCCAGCAGCAAGTTCCATGAGAGTTCTTTTCCCTGTAATCTAACGTATAACTTGATGTTGAGTTGATACCAAAGAACTTCACTATGTGTACCATTCCAGAAGGTAACCATTTAGTTATCCCTTACTTGATGAGAATGTTGTCCTTGACTTGTGCCAAAGTATAACTGTAGAACATTTATACTTCACGTGATACTACAGCATATTTAGCTAGCAAGCACAAGGAAATATTACCTAAAGATAATCTGAAGTAGAGGATCTGTTTCAGATGTAGGGGGATGCTGGCATAGGAACCAAGGGAATAATTCAAATGGGAATTAGAGATACCCTTCAGTGTAGTTAAGGTTTAAATCATCCTTTGAATTGGATTAGTGGGGTAAACAGTTAATTAGCTCTAAGTTGGATTTGATCAGTATTATAGACTGGTCATTGTCCACAGCACCTGCTTGACCTACTTGTCCACTTTTGACTTTCTGAGTAGGTGTTACCCACTGGTCATTACAGACAGCTTTGCTAATTTTACAGTTGCAAATGGGATTAGCTGGTTATAAGATGTTAAAGAGAGAAGAAGAAAACTGGAAACTAGTTTGGTTTTTTTGTACTAGAAACTGAGCAGTCTGAAGAGCGTGAGGAAAAATTTTTCAATGACATGCTGAAATAGTGAATTAGAGAGGTGAGAATGGAGTTATGGATACCTGTTGTGGTGGTTTACCTCTGGCTGGCAGCTGAGCCTCATGCAGCCATATGATATGACATGGGATATGCCTTTGATCAGCTGTCCCAGCTGTGTCCCCTCACAGGTTGTTTTATACCCCCAGCCTGTTCACTGCATGGCATTGTGAGAAGCAGAAAAGGCCTTGATGCTGCGTGAGCACTGTTCAGCAACAGCTGAAACATCCCTGTGTTATCACTGCTGTTTTGAGCACAAATCTAAAACAGAGCACCATACAAGTTACCGTGAAGAAAATTAACTCTATCCCAGCCAAAACCAGTACACCTGTATAACAAAGGTCTTGGACCTTTTCAGAGACTTCTTTGAAATGATGATGATCTATACAAGTGTAGATGAAATAGAAATTTATATTGAAACTAATGTACATGACTCATTTTACCTGCTTTGTGAAACAGTTGATGCATACAATTGTAAAACTGCAAAATAACGCATCTCTGATTAGCTCTATCTTCTGTGTGCAAAAGCCACATACGTTTCCATTAATTCTGTGACAGAGCTCTATAAAGAGGTCATGTTCTGGAGCTGTGTGTGAATGTGAGAGTTCAGGAGGGATTTATTTGGTTGCACTTTATTTAAGAGTACTAAATGTATGCCAATTAGTTCAATTTTTAGGAAACATCATCCTTTCAGGGCCATAGAATAATCTGAACTATTTTTTGTAGTAATTCTGTGTTTACATCACAGATAATACAGTGGAAGACGCTGGAAGTTGTAGTCCTTTTCTACAGTCTTCTTCCCCTGTTCCAGCATCTTGCATTCACTCTTATTCTTCCTTTGCAAAATGACTGGTGATGGTGGGGTAATAACCTTTTCCAGCTCTTGGATCTTCTCCTTTTGGTTTTGGTTGTGTGTTTTGGAGAGAGGAAGAGTAAAACAAGGAAGCATCCTATGTTTTCAGGCTTCATCTCCCTTTTCTAGCTATTTGCAGGGATTACTTTTTCTCATTTAAAAGAATGTATCAGTCAGTGTTCTGGTTCATTTGTCTTTTAACAGATTATTTATCTAGCATGAGACTTGTTAGTTACCTTTATTATAATCTATTTTTGTGCTGATAAAGGTGCTTGAATTTTTTTATGATTACTGTGATATGTGGTTGTTACGTGACCGTGAAATTATACTGTGATTAACTTGTGTTTTGGTGTGGAGAGCAGAGGGAGCAATCAGATGGTGAAGGAAATTAGTTTTTCTCTGTTCCAAGGGTAAAAGTAAAGTTTAACTCTGCTGACTACCTCATTCATAGTAATCATATTGTATCATGTGCTTATTTGCCATTTAAAATGTTTTAGCCTTCCAAAATTATTTATGTTGGCTACTGTAAAAACCTTTTATTTAGCAAAGGTTATAAAATCCATACTTTCACATTAATGGACAGGTGCAGTGCTGCTCAAAGTGGTAGTAACATTTAACTAGATTGACACTTGCACAAGCTTTTTCCTTGTAGCATACTTCTTCAATTACAAAGATTTCTATTTTCTGATAGGAGTTGTGACCTATTCTGAGGACAATCTCTTGTAGTATTTTAAGAAAAAATAGTGATGATTTGTTAGCATATCAGCAGCACAATGAGGGCTCTGGGCAGCTCTGGATTTTTTTTATTTTGGTAATCTTTGCAAGTACTGTTATAGCTTACAAAGCAGAGAATAAATGTGGAGTAATCTGATGTAGCATCAAGATGACAGCTAGCTGGGTTTGATACATTCTTTTAGTTCAGGAATAAAATGAGTTTGTGCAGAGCGGAACCAGTTTCAGATATTTCTTCTCCTGAATGTTATGTCTGTCTGTTTGCCAGGGACTCTTTGTTCATGCAGTGCTTTCAGCTCAATAAATGTGCATAAGCATAGAGTTTAGCCACTGTTTTGGAACCTGTAAAGTGGACTAGGGTGTCTGAGCACCCACCTACTGTCACACCTACTTTAAGTAGTGCTGGAAGAATATTTGCACTTAGGATGTGTGCTGTCCTTTACTGGAAAAATACTCTTCATGGGGAAATGGAGAGGGTGCGAAACTGAGATCTGCCTTATTTTTACTTCCGTAAGCAATTTTCACACTAATTCAGTACTCACAACTGTTTCTATTCTGAACAAGGAAGAAGCTCCACTCTAATTTGCACCTTCCTTAGGGGCAAGAGGCCTTGGTGTGTGTGGGGGTGTGTGCACGTGCATGTTAGTAGCATGGTGCAGACCAAGAAGGGCAACCAGATTTGGATGCAAAGTGGAGCTTTGCATTCTTTTGTTTTATCTATAGCAACAGTCTGAAATCATTCTTTTTCTAGATCTGTTTGTTGGGTTTTGCCCTCCCCGCCTTAGCCAAAGTATAAAATAATTTGGAAATGCACAAATCTGTGTTGTCAGTAGAGTAGTTGACTCTTGTACCTAAGTGATCTTAAGTAAAACTGTTAAATAAACTATTGTGTTTGTTTCAAGTTACTAAAATCTGATAAAATTGTAAACTGAAATTTTTGTTATAACAAGTTGACATTGCTTAATCTTTGATTGAAATAACATCTTTCTTTGTAGGAAATGCCATAAATGAGTTATAATCTTGATTTATAATTTAAATATAAAATAGTAGAAATGTTTGTTAGCATGACTTACATTCAAATTTTGTTACTAAATGGTTTCTGAGTTTGTGTGCTAGTCATTTTAAACAAGAACCTAATGTATAAATACAGAGGATTTAAAGGAGATTTAGTCACTCAAACTAATGCAAATTCAGTAAGACATGATTTCTACTTTTGTGTGGGTGTCTACCCCCACCTTTTTAATGACACTAACACCTCGTGTAATTTTACAGGCGAAATTTGTTAGTATTTCATTGCCATTATTAACGGGATTACGATCCAAGCAGAGCATAATGATTCCCTTAATTTCTGTAGTCTACTGTGTTTCAGACTTTATTTCAAAATAGTTGGGTATTGGGCGAGAATCTCCTCTGGTTTGTCACTTTTGGTGGAAACTTTGAACTCTGAAGCCATTTGGCAGTTGTACCTGTTGGTTGTTAATGTTTGTTGGACAGACTTCAGAGCATCTCATGGAGGAGAGTTCCTGGGTGTGAATTCTAAGGTGGGAGGTGAAGTAATGAAAGGGGTGAAGATCCTGGAAGGGAGGAAGAGAGTTTCTTCTCCTTTCTGTCGGTCAGGAATTTGTCTTCACGGAAGTAAATGGATCAAGCATCATAACATGGTAGAAAAGCATACTTTCCTGAAACTTTGCTGACTATAAGACTTGTTGTTATTATTGTTACTTACTGAGGAATAATGAATATTTGGAATATGGAATTATTTCCATGTTTTGTCTAGTCCTGGGTAACAGATTTGAACCAATTCTGAACTGGCTATTTCTCAAATGAACCACTGACCTGCTAACCTCCGGGTTTTACTGGAGCTGAACAGGAGCATCAGTCGTATTGGAAATAAAACTTAGATTTTAGGTTGACGTGAACTCCTTATATGAACTTTTCCTGGTATTGAGCAAGTCTGTTAGTAAACATTTGATACTACTGATATCTAATAAAATACCAAATTCAGGAACCTATATTATGTAAGTGAATCAGTATGGCTGTGTGAAATGGTAAATGAGAGTGAAGAAACAGGCAAAGTGTGCTTTTGCTGCATGGGAGCTTAGAGTTAGAAATGCTAAATTCTCGTCAGAATAAATTCATTCCACTAGTTTAAAGCTTATACACAAAAATAAAAATAAAGTGCTGGTTTTAGTTGATTGTGATTTCTGCATGCTTGAGCAGGACTTGGCATTAGAACAGATTCCCTTGGATTTCTTAAAACATATATACATGTTCATACTTGATCTTGTACGCTTTATTTCAAGAACGTATTCCTACAGCATTGGTAATCCTAGTCTTTCTGGAATTGCTATGATTTAAGTGTACAAAATAACTAGACAATGCAGAAAAAAGTACTCTTGAGATTGAAGTTGTTTTCTAAAATTAGTGTTAGTAATTTAAAATTACTTTAAAATGTATTGTGAATAATTACTTAGTGCCTTGTCAACAGCATTAAACTATTAGTCCTGTTTTAATGTATTTTAAAACAGTATGAAATAGAGGTGCTACAGACTTCTTTTTCCTCCCCTCTAGTCATTACTGTGGTGTCTAACACTATTTAAAACCAAAGATGGTAATTAGTCATCAAGATTTCATATAAGAATCAGCAATGATGGTTTCTTTGTTCTTTTTCTGCATAATCCACATCTAACAAGAAGTATATCCTTTATGGATAGATTAATAGGTTTAATAATGTGATTTGTTTCTCATTATTTTTATATACATGGGCTGTGAAAAGAGCTTGCCAGTATCTTGGCAGAAATATTCTAGGGATGTGGTGTTTAGCTGGCATGACTGTATGCAAATTAAAGTATTACGTTTTGAGTATAGATTTGTAAAGTAATTTTGATACAGTTTGCAACCAATGCAGGTAAAGAGTAGAAGCTCTTATGAAACTGCTTATAAAGGTGTGTTTTCTGTTTTAAGCTAATCCTGTGTTCAAATGTTTGCCTGAAGAATTCTGCTTTCCAGTTTTTTTCAGTTATTTAATTTTATATTTGTGGTTATGATATAATTTTCATAACTATGCCTTTGTTTCATTTTACAGAGGAAATAAAGGCTGAAACAGAAAAGCAAAGGTATGTGATAGTTCATCATATTGAATGATAGTACTTTTAACTTCTTAAAATATATACCATACTTACTCTGCGCTGGGAGTACAGGCTCTGTCTGAAAAGCATTTTCAATATATTTTGTAAGGTTGGTGGTATCTAGAAACATGCTAAAAGTGCTGCTTCTGTGACTGGCTGTTGTAGTGCAAGACACAGGGCCTGGGAGTAGAGGCAAGAAG
Organism: Falco peregrinus; assembly: GCF_023634155.1. Classification (NCBI taxonomy): domain Eukaryota; kingdom Metazoa; phylum Chordata; class Aves; order Falconiformes; family Falconidae; genus Falco; species Falco peregrinus. The sequence goes on from NC_073723.1 coordinate 43,513,170, forward strand.
ATAGCGTAGAGGGAGCAGGCTGATCTGCCTGGCCAGGGAGAGTAGGAGGATGGGGATCGAGGTTAGATAAGGTCTTTGGGTGCCACAGGAATGTGAAAGTATTGGTGGAGGGGACTGAGTTTAAAGGGTTCTTGAAGTGGCTTCAGACGAGGAGGAAGAGCCTGGAATGTAAATAAAAAAGACTTGACCTGTGAGTGAGCGAGGGGAGGAGGTTGCGGGGAGGAAGAAGGAATGGGTAGAGAAGACAAGTGTAATTGGGAGAGATAGTGTCTGGAAAGGACCTTGTTAAGGAATAGATGTAGATTTCTGGAGGCAGTTCCTCTACCAGTGAAGGTAGAAGCCAAAGTCGATATTCAGCACTCTTCCCTGATCAACAAGTAAATTTTTAAGTATTGTTAAACTGTGGAATCCATTATTAGAGTTTAATTACATTTCCACAGGATCTTCTTCCTCATTCAGTGTACGTTACTAACCATGCATGAGGGCTGTGTGGTGAAGACTGTTTATACCACTTGTTGAAATAATCCGATCAGTGGGTGAAACTGATAATGAAAGTGTTCTTGCAGCTTAAGCAGATGAGTGCTGCTTGGGGACCGGTGTTCTGCCCTATCACTGAAATTCTGGTTTAGGTAAATCATTTAAACTATAGTTGTCAAAATTGGCCCCTAATGATTTCTACTTTGTCTTCTGGTATTTGAGTTGAAATCAACAGGTTTGGGGTTGGAAAACATTAGGACTTCTAGCTGGAAAGAAAGCCAGTGGGAACTTTTTTTCAGAAAATGTGAAAGACAATTTAATATCGAATATGTTGAAAAATTTAGTTTTGCAGCCTATCAGATTTGGCACATAAAAATTAGTGGATGCATCTGACAGACTGTGCTTAATCTTCCACTAGCAAAATAAAGTCAATACCATCAGCTCACAGTGAAGTTGTAACAATAAATTTAGTATTTTTGTACTGTTCAGAAAACATTGCACCAAGCACCACCAGATGGTCTTGGACAGTAAGTAATAATATAGTTTTATAATAGGTTTTACTTAGAGTGGTGTAAATAAAGCAGAAGACACATTGTGAAGCATGGTAAGAGAAAAAATGCTTAACATTAAATATTCAGTGAGGAATATTTGTTCTGGGCACTAAGGAGAATATCTGATCCTGTAGTTAAATACCATGCTAAAACTGTTGAGAGTGCTGAATTACAGTGATGTGCACAAGTATGTATAGTTCAGCCATTACTGAACTTCGGATGCTTAAATTCTATCCTTTTAGTATCTGAAGTTATAATTTTGGGAGGGGTATAATGTATATGTCTTACCTGCCTATGTACATTTTCTAAAGGGATTTTGATTTCTTTTCTTCAGTGCTGTCTTTATTTTGACAGTAGCCTTTTGCTGCTATGAAGGCATTGCAGGACTTGAAAACTGAATGGATTTACTCTGCTCTTACTGTAGAGTCAAACTTTTAAGATACAATAGAAAATACCATTTTTCTAGGCCTTAGAATAGAGAAGCGTCTTAGTTTATCAAATTCTTTTCAGCTTCTTATTTTTGTAACTGAAATTTGAATATCCTAGCAAGGGACTTCTAATGATAGTTCTTTAAATTTTTCCAGTTCCTGTTCAAGGAAACTGATTGATCTCACAGTTAACCTGGAATACATTGAAAAATAGATCATTTACACTTCCCAGAAATTTTGCATGGAAAACTGCTTCTTTTGTTTTGTTGTTTGTTTGGTTTTTAAACAGAACTAGTGTTTGGTAGTGGGGCAGAGGGGAATGGAATAGAAAAGGACAGGCTGATTTATGTAACTTTTATGCAGCAAATGCTGCCAAAATAAGTTTTAAAATACATTAATACATACCTTAGAATGTTTCTATGGATGATAATGTGAATGTCAGAATATTTCATAATTCTCATGCTTGGTAGATCTCTTGGTGGAATAAAGATTTGTTGGAGACAGTTTGTGATTTCACAGTCTGCTGGAAAAAAAACCTAATTGAAGTAATTTCTCTGCAAACATTGAGAAAAAAAGACATTTTGGGTTTCTCTTCTCCCCCCTCTGGTATTCCCTTCCCTTCTATCATGAGCAAGATGATGAGATTATTGAGTTATCTTTGCAGAGGCAAATGGAACATCATCTTCCGTATTTATTATTTTGGGCTTTTTTCTATAGTTTTCAATAAAGAGAAGCTTCAGGCTTCTGCAGTAGCTTGCTGTGGCATGGATTTTTCATTTTCAGAATCTCATCATGGTCTGCTCCTTGTTTCTGAAAAATTCTGGGTTTATTTCTGGAGTGCTCTTTTAACCTAATTTTAAATGGTTTCAATAAACGTAATCACTAGGTGAAGAACAGTCTTGTCATAGGACACGAGCAAGAGGTACCACCCTTTCATTCCTCAGAGAAAAGTTTTTATAGAAGTTTCAGAGAGATTTAAGAATGTAGAAGAATCATGTACTTCCTCTACAACTTAGCTGATTTGGGTTTTGGCCAAAAGAGCTCTATTTCCAGTAAAACAGTAGTGTCAATCATTAAAGTTGTGCATCCAACGGAAGAACGAACCTCTGCTCTTCTTCAGGAAAAAAATATGTAGGGATAAATCCTTAAATCTTAAAAAGAGAAATTATTTAGTAACAAGTAAAATCTGAACACTATTTATTTGCTATTAAGGCTTAGAATTTAGGTGACTTTTTAAAGCAGCCTAAACAAGGAGAGCTGTTTGAATATGGTACTGAACATCTTCTCAAGGACAATCCATCTTACTCCTTGAAAAGCTGAAATTAATAATTTTATTATATTTGTTAGTTTAAGGTGCTCTCCATGGTGCATGGGACTGTATTAATTCTTTGGATTTATAATAAACTCCTAGCAGTTCATTTTTTTTATTTGAGCAATGTGATAAATAAATGTTTTCTAATGTGCATTTCTTGAAGTGTCTGATTTAATTTACAACAAATGCATAGCGCCTGGATTTGAAATTAGTTGTTTACATGTAAAGATCTATTTGAATTACTGCAAGAATTTTGTAAATCCTTCACCACAGAATATGAAGTTATGCTTTGTTACTACCACCTCTCAAGTCTGTGTAAGACAGTTTAGTTTACCTTTTATGTAAAGATACATGTGTGCATGAAAAAGATCAGGAATGCTTTATATAAAGCTGATGAGCTATTCTTTGAAATGAAAAATCCAAGCATCTTACTCTGAGTCAAAGGCAGATTGCATTGATGCACACAAATCAGTGAAAAACTACTCATTCTTAATTGTATTAGCTGACTGTAAGCAATAAGACTGCACAGCTAATATTTTTCTCAAATTTTGTACAGTTGCATGGCCCAAGTGAGATACAGTGGTAACCACTAAACTCTTAAATTCTGTGGTGTCATCTGAAGCACAGATAGAGTGAAGTTGGGGTTTTTTGGGGGGTGGGGGGTGTTAGGTTTTTTCCCCCCTGAGTATGTCCAGGATTTAAGTTCAGATATGATTTAATCTCCAAAATAGATCTACTGTCTCTAAAGTATTGAACCAAACTTGTATCATAATGGAGTGGTTGAGTAGTCTTAACTTCCAGGGTTGTTAACATTTTTGGCAAGTTGTATTTTTATCTGTTCTAGTAGTAACAGACTAGCCTTCTCAGAGTTATCATGTAATGTGGGAATGATACTGAATAGATTTCCCTTCTTCCCCTCTGCCTTCACCAGCTAAGGGGAGTTTTTCCCTGTTTTCAGAGGAAACAAGTCTTTATGCCTTCAAACCAGCAGGGACCACTGAACACCCACTTATTTTGCAAATGGGTCAATTTGCCTGATCTAAAGGAGACAGATGAAGTACAAAAGCTGTTAGGAGTAATGACTATATTAGTGTTGTGTTAACTTCATAGAAGTTACTGTTCCTTAATGTTAATTTTCTTGATATTTTATTTCATTCATAAACATTGTGGGGGTGAAAACTATTAGTATGATCACTTCCAGTATTCTAATACAATCATTCCGTTTAGTCCCCCTCATGGAGAAGCAAAGCCTGGTTCAAGCACTCTTCCACCTGTGAAGTCAAAGACAAGCTTCATTGAAGCGGACAAATACTTCCTACCATTTGAATTGGCATGCCAGTCGAAGTGCCCCAGGATTGTCAGTACGTCTCTGGATTGTTTACAGGTCTGTATGAAGATGAGCTTTAACTGTCAACTATAAAATTCTCTTGATCGGTTGGAGGGCAAGTACTGTTGTATGTAAGTAACGATGTAATTGTTTTTCTGTTATTTTACTTTACTGCACACACAACCAAATCAAATATGTTTCTCTGAAAAGGTGAATGTATCTTATTTATTATGTAGTGCATATGTGTGTTTATTTGTGTATACATGTATTACCACAGTTACATGTTTGCATCAGTTTCATGATATTAGTATGTACAACTACCTATTTCTTTGTGTTTAAGTGTTGAACAGCAGGTATAGCAATATCAAATTCTTTTAATGCTCTTTAACACATGCTGTTACACTATGATGCCTTGCTACTCTTGTGTATTAAGTAGATGGGCCATGGAGATTTACAAATACTCTCGTGCCTGAAGTGTTTGGAAGAGGATTTTGTTGATCTTGTAATAAATTCCATTTCAAAGTATTGAAGGACCTAGAAGGAGAAAGGGATAATAGAACACTTAAAAATGGAAGACTAGCTAGTAGCTTAAATAGAAAGCATTTGCAGCTGGTTTATCTGGTATTAAAAACATTTGTGTGCTGACTACATTATGAAGACTTGTGTAATGTGAGTTAGTTTTTAGAATCCTGTTTGGTTTAAAACATTGTTAACTGATGAAGAAAGGTTTAAAGTTGAGCTTGCTGACAAACTGTATTGCAGTTGCTGAGTGAAAATTTAATAAATCTGGAGGACGTTTTTTTAAAAAATCTTTGTTTTATGAGACTTGGGGTAAAATGTACTGTTCTCTAATTGTTCTGTGCAAGTTAGAGCTATCAAGTGAATTTGTTTATTATAATGAAAAGTTGACTTATTTTTTAAGCTCTTATTTATATGAGTTTTTTTTCTTTTCTCCAGAAACTTATAGCATATGGGCACTTGACGGGGAATGCTCCAGACAGTACAGCTCCAGGCAAAAAACTAATTGATAGAATTATTGAGACAATATGTGGCTGTTTTCAAGGCCCTCAAACAGACGAAGGGGTTCAGCTACAAATAATAAAGGTAATACAATTAATACTTTAAGTATTTATAGTGGTGACAGCAGGAAGACATTTATGGCCTCAGAATTCAAAAGCAGAAGTGTTTCGTTTGTAAATGTAATGATAACATTAAAATATTTTCTTGATACTGTTTGTTTGAGATGGAAACACCCTCTCTTACACTCCCTTCCCTACTCTCTCCCATTGTGTTTTGGGTGAATTCATGGTTGTGACCTGAAGTCTTGTGTGCAGACCACTGCGTGAAATTTTATTCACAGCAGATCTGTGGAGCTCTCTAATTGTGAGGAATTACTATTGAATAATCCTGCATTCCCTGTGGAGAAGATGGTAATTAAGCAGCAGATTTTGAAATCCATTTTGGAATTGTTTTATGAAATGCAATTAGACCTTGCAGTCAAGCGTTACTGTGGTAGCTTTGTGCTGCTGTCATAGACTTCTGCTTGAAGGAGGTCTAGGGTTTCTTTCCATGGCTTGTGTAAACGCTGCATGTGGAGTTTGCACAAGTTAAGTGTTTTTGGGAAACCTCAGCTGTTTCCTGATTGCACACATTAATTTATGGGTGTTCATTATGGGAAGTTGTTATGCCACGTAATAGAAGTTAGCCATCTAATGGGAATACCGTACCCTACTCCTGTAACAGTAGTCTTTGAATGGTTGTGATGATGAGCAGTAGTGAAGAATACAATCAAAGTTAGTTAGGAGTGGAACGTTTGTTACCTTGTATTCTTTTGTATGTGTATACTGAGGTGTTGACTTTCCTTGCAGATTACATTTACTTGTTCTGCTGCAAACAATGTAGTTTGTTCTCCTACCCCTTTTCATAGCTCAAATATTCCTCTTTCTTGACCCTCCAATCCTCCAGCAGATAGTTGTTACAAATGTTGGTTTATGCTGCTGTTGTCTAGATCTGTTGTGTTGTTTTACCCAAGCATTTAAGACATTTTTCTCTTGCAAATGGATGTTTTTGTTGATTAAAACTTACAGTGGCTTAAACCATTCTGTCTTCCTCTCACTGTAATACTTTCTCTCCAAATGCTTTCCTCCCACCTGAAGGGGGTTATCTGTGAGCTGGTATTTCTTCTGTCCAAGAAGATGGTTGAGAAAGTAAATTCTTCAACAATTGTAACATGCTTTAAGTTAATTTAGTGCCTTAATGTTTTGACTGTTTAGATTTAGCTAATTGCCATGTTAGAATGCCTGGGAAAGTGGAGAGTGCTGTTTTGGCTCTGACTCCATATTCGTCCACTACATTGGATGCTATAAAAAGCATCAGAATTAGAAATAACTTTAGCAAAGACCAGAACTTCTGATTTCCTTTGGGGAAATAATGAAACTGTGAAGTCAGTTGTATTCTCTTAGGCCTCATAACTCTTCACGTCTGGGCTGAGTGTGGACCCCACTACTCCAGTATGAATTGAAGGATGGATCATGTGTCTTCTCAGACTCTTCTGTGGTCCTGGTTAGTATGCGCTCTGAAGAGTTGTAATTCCATCAGGGAGGTAGAAGGCATGGGACCTGGGTCTCCACCTTTCCATCTGGCACTCCCAGGCTATTATTCACAACATGAGCAGTGCTCCTGCAGGGCAGCTGCATCACCAGCACCACAGTAAAAACTGAGAACCTTGATCACTTAACCTTGCAGGGAGGAAGGTGTCTATCTTGGTTCTGCATGGAATGTATGGCCTTTACATAGTGTGCTGCCCTCAGTCTAAGATCTGGAAGCTGCTGTTGGGTGAGAGTTCACACACAGTGCTGTCTGTTAGTTACTAGATGGCTTTTCAGTGGTGGAGTCATCTTAAGCGGGTTCTCAACTGGAGCCGCTTAGGCGATCTGAAAATACCCTTCTGCTGACAACCAAGGAAATAATCTTGCTGAGACTGAGGGATGTAATTTTGTCTCTATTTTAGGTGTGTAAGCTTAGAGGTGTGTCTGGTGGTAGTTCTGACAGTTGGCGTCCAGTTTAACTTCTCTGCCTCTATTTCTGCTTGCGTGTTCTCATCTCTGTAATCCCCTCATTCTTCATCTGTAGACTGTGATGAACCAGACTGGGAAATAGGGCTTTTCCTTCCTTCCTGTTGTAGTTTGGTTTGATTTGGTGTCATTTTGATGGGACGCCATGCAAATTCTTGTTCACTAGTTGTGGTGAGGATTGCTGGGGTGGAAAAAAAAGCAAGTAATTAGGCTACTGCTGCCATTGATAATTGTTTATTCTGTTCCAAACAGCCTCTTTTGATAGAACCTTTTTACCTTCAGGCTTACCCAGCTCTGCTAGGGCTGCTGTGGCATTTGTGGTGTGTGTGTGCAAACTTCCTGTTGACACCTGCAGAAGTTTTAGTTGAAGTTCACCCTTTTGTTTCCGAAGAACTACAGTTATGACAAAAATTAGATTATTTTTTTTTAAACTATAAAGAAAGAATAGGGATGAGGAAGAAGGATGGGATATGAGATCAACTGTTTATCCTCACCTGTGTTTACTTTCCTTGGTCTGCTCTATAGTAAGTAGTTGTTACTATCTAGATACTTTTGCAGCTTAACTGGCTCATGTTTGGCAAAGAAAAATTTTTGTGTGTAATTGATAGCTATAGTCTGAAAAGTTGAATGTTATTTTAGCGACCGCTTTCTGACTCTTCCATGTGCAGTAGACTGTTCATAAGGTCAACTCGTGTATGTGACTTTTTACAACTAGTCACACTGTTAGTATGACTGGTGTCCATGGAGGAAGGAAATTTGTATCAAACATTGCTTGCACAAGTTGCCTTTTGACACTAACTAAAAATAGAGGACAGCTCATTGCTGAATTACAGAATGGGAAGACTGTAAAAGCTAAGTAATTCTGAGGAATAAGGAGAATGATGATAAGTTTGAAAGAATTTTAACAGAACTTGTATAAAAACAGATTCCAAGTTGAGAGGACCCTTAGAAAAAACTTCTTCAGTTCCATATCCTGTTGTTTCAGTAGATTAACTTAATCATCTACAATATCATGTGGTAGTGTGGTTATCTTTTTTTCCATAAAAAGACCATAGAAAGCTTAATTCCTCCCACTGAGATGGAAAGGAGCTGTGTATTATGGAACAATTTGAGAATCAAAATAATGCAGGAGGTTTTATTTCTGAATCTTTGTATTTTTGAGGCTTAAGTTAATGGCTAGGACTGGTTACCATTAACCTGAAAATTCTGTCCTGACAGTTTGCGATACTGTTTTTCAGAGAAGGATTACATTTTCCGAGTTGGACATGAAATAACTCTGTTTTGCAAAATATGTATCAGTTTAACTCCATGTTAGATTCTAGTTCATTTTGAACACTGAACTTTCAAGGGATAAAACTGAATAAAACTTCATGTTCTTACAGAATTTATATTCTTTATATTGTCTTCCATAGAGAAGCTGGACCATAGTTCTGTTCTTTCTGCAATCTCCAAAGTCATAATCCTTTGGTATGTTTCAGGGCTGGTAACTGACCCCATGCTTGTGTGCTTGTGAATATGGATTAATTTTTTCATAAAATTAATGTTAAGTAGAAAAAACACAGTTTTAATCAAATGCTAAGTGTTAATGACTTATTATTACTGAAAGCTGGTGTAGGATCTAAGATATGATACTGTTGATTTAATTCACTGTCTTGACTGTGAAAGCATGCTGGAAGCAAACACTGTTATTTTTCTATTCTTCAGACCCTTACAGTGTATTTCCATAGGGCTTCAAAGCTGGTAAGTTAGGTAAATGTAGGTCTTTTGAAGCCATGGTAAATGTATAACATAAATGACTGAATAATTTGGGAATGGTAAAAAGCAGGAGATAATCTTATCACTTGCTCACAAAGAAAATGGTGCTTGGAGAACTGTATTACTGCATTCTATATGATTTTGGTGTCACTCATTGAAAAATGATTTATCTGTGAAGGTTATTTGATGTATTTGCTGCTTTGTGGTTTAAGGACTTAAGTCTCCTGTGTTTTTTGCAAAAGTCAGTCCGTGGTAACATGTTATTTTGTGATAAGTTAATGTTCAGACTTTAAATTTACTTTCAAAAAAATTTATTATTAAAAATAAGCCTATAGCCTTTCTCAAAGAAAACAGATTTGTGGAGTCCCAGTAGCTAATACACTAGAGAGAGGGGTTAGGGCCACTGTGTTTTATGTGCTGTCTCAAATACTTGAGAGTTCCAGACAATTGAATTATGTTACCCAAAGTAAGCCCATGCTCATCAGATGGTGGCTGCACTGTGTCATAAATTTTCCAGAGATACGATCATCAGGGTTGGCTGAGAGGAAGAAAAGAATGACTCTTGAGTTGAAAACTAGGCTTCCTGTCAATTCTGTACTTAGGTGCATCTGTCTCTTGTGCATTCATAAATCGTTCTGCTGGTTGTAGTTACTTTCTTTCACCGTATCCGTTCTGTTCCTGCAGAATATCCAGAGTGAGAGGAATGAAAAGTTTACACGTACAGAGAGATGCTGGATATTTTTAGTAGAGAATTCAATTTTAATTTAGTTGTTTTGCCTCACAAATTGTGATACTTCCTGTACTGTTCCGATATGCTTATATTACATAATAGGAAATTCAGTAAATAGGCAAACACGTTTCAGGCTAAAAGAAAAAATACTATGAATGTCATACAAAGATACGATAATCTATAACTTAAGAAATGATCCTGTTCCCAAACCCACCTGATGGTATAAAAAATGAATGAGCTTTATTTATAGTAACTAAGTAGAGGCACAGAATAATAGGGTCTTTCTCCAATACAGAACAATAGTTGTGAAGGACTAGGAGAGCCTAAGGAAACAATCTCACAGTCAGGATGATTGCCAGTAGTTTCCAGAGAAGGAAAGTTTGATGGCTGTTGGTATTTTTGCAGGCTTTGTGAAAAGAAAGCTTTTGTGGAAGGACCTGAAGTATAATGAGGTAGTGCTAATGATGTTTTTACAAAGGTTTCCTTCTGTGCCTAAAGAACAGCAAAGGGGAGGACTACAGTAAAGTAGACTTTTTATTTTTATTTATTTTTTATCATCATCTCTCTTTGGCTCACACTGACATGTTGGATGAAAATGGATGAGATAAGTGTGACCAGGAGGAATGGGAACTCAGCTGCAAAAAGCCTTGAGCAGCAAATCTTTACTATGGTAGAAAAGAGCAACCTAATGCTGTGACTCCACAGTCAGCAGAGCTTGCTGTTTTGACCTCTGCAGAGGCATTTTTTCTATCCAGGCTTTGCTCCCAGACATTGTCCTACACCACCCCTTGTCCTGGCATGCATTTAATACTCTGAATCAACTAAAATTACTTTTGAAACAAACAGATAACAAAAAAAGCAAAACGCCAAACAAGCAAAAAAGAAATCAAACTCCAAAAAAGCACCTGTGGGACTGTGGGAATTTTTTGTTCTGTTTTTAATTGTATTAATGTGTTGCTGTTAAAATAGCGCAAGTGGCTTCATGCCCCAGATCTGTTGCAAAGTAAGCAGTAAGGGTGTATGGCTGGGAGGAAGGCAGAGCTTTTGTTGTTCCACCTCTCAAGGACACGCATCACTATGTAGCAGTTTGAGATTTTGTGTAATGCCGATTAACTGGGGACTGTTGCTGAGGTGATTCTCTTCTCATCTGTCTCTTCTCGCTCCCTCCTTGCATTGGACCTAGTAGTTGTTTGGCCACAGAGTCAGGTTGGGAAGTAATCTGATGAAAACTGATCAAGTGAGAAAGGAAAGGATTAGTTTTCCAACATCTAATTTGACAAGGATTTCAGGGGAGCAGGACTGCCGCTCCTGATTGTAACCTGTGGTTTCTCAGGGTTAGTTGTCACACCAGTTGTGCTAATGATGCACTCTTTTATGATACAGAATGAGGTGATGTTTAGGGCATGTTGTCAAATTGAGCCCTAAATGGAAGCTGCCAAGAGGGAAGGATGTTGTCAGAAACTAATTGTAAAATACTTCCTGTCTCGTGTTCGTTCTCATATTTCTGCTAGGTTGTGATAGTAGAGGAAGAGAAATAGCTTTGAGACATGAAGCATGACTAATAGCCTGAGGATGGCTCTAGATTGGAAGGAGTATGAAAGATATTAAAAAGATCAAAGTTAAAATTCCTATCAGTTTACAAACATGTATAGTAGTCATTAGGGTTTGTTGTCTAGTGCCTGAGCAGGAAAAAAACCCAAAAAGTGACTGTCAGGACCTCTGTAGCCACGTTGAACTCTTTAGTAGTTAAATACCTGCAAGGAGGTGCCCTGCTGGGAAGACTGATTTCTCAGTCTGCATAGAAGACTTAGTTATTCAGTGGATTGGATTAATATGTTAAGGAGGTATGTCTCTGTGTGTGTGTGTAAACATTTCTTCACCTCCACAAACTGTGGTGGTATGAAAAGAACCAAGCTCTACTAGTCATAACTGAAGGATGCTAAAGAAACTTAGGAAATTCAGGCTGTTAAGCCAATTAAGACGAAAGAGCATATAATCCCTCCGTAGCCTTATCACCTTTTTCTACTAGCAGGCATTGTCTCCTATTGTTAAAAGTAGACGGAAAAAACATGTAAGACTTCACTGAACTGAGATTGAAATTAAAATTGGAGTTTCAAATATCAAATTATTAATCATCCAAATATAACAAGGAGACAGACTGACATAGAGGAATAACTTTATGAATGACATAGCTAGAACAAAAGAGATGGAGACAAAGAATATGATCCCTCTGCCCTGCTGCAACTTTTTGTTAGTATCCTAACTGCTAGGCAGCAGGAGACCTTATCTTCCAAGTGAGAAACCGTAGGTAGTTCTTAAACTGACATATTTTACTCTGTGTGTGTGTGTGTGTGTTATCTTTTGGAATTCAATGAAAGAAATTTTAACTAAATCTCAATACTTACTAGTCCCAAACAGTAGTGCTTTGGAAAAAATAACTAACTGTTTATGTCTGGGCTCCACTTCTTTGGCGGGTTTTTAAAGAATTATGATTTATTTTTTTTTTAAGCTAGAATAGACAAAGTTCTTCAAGGTTTAATTCTGAATTTAATTACAGAATTATTAGTGAAAGATTAAGGGAGCTTTCTGTTTTGGCCTTCCAGGATTTTGTGATGCACAAAACTTGAAAAAGTAGAATACTAAAATATGTACAGGTGTGCAGCCTTTCCAGCCAGGTAAGAGAGTGCAGAATCTAATTGCTGGGAGTTACCTACCTTCAGGGTGATCATGTTTGCTCCTGAAACATGTAGGAAAGAGTTGGAGAAGTCAGCAGAGCTGTGATTGATATGAGTAGCTTTGGGGCTAAGTTTTGGAGTGTGAGGGTACTGTGGTGTAGGGAATGTAGATATGTTACCTGATCAGAAGAGATGTGCAACTCTAATGGGGTTCAGCGTGTTTTAACTCAGTATCTGGAAGTCACCTTACCCCACCCCCACCCCCAGGAATTCATAGCAGTAAGGTAGACATGGAACAGTACAACACTTAATGAAAGAAAAGTGAATTGCACACAGAATTGCACGTGTAGGCCAGTGTAGGTGGTCTGTATTAAGGGGAGAGGGAAAGGGACAGGCGGTGAATGTATAAATGTAATAGATTTATGTGTATATAACTCTCTATATATACACACAGTTAGGAATGTATGAATAAATAAAAAGGTATAAATAAGTTTTGGTGGCAGACTTATGATGCACAGAACATAGAATGGAATCGTAAAATGGTTTGGTTTGGAAGGGACCCTTAAATAGGTCATCTAGTCTAACCCCCTGCAATGAGCAGGGACATCTTCAACTAGATCAGGTTGCTCAGAGCCCTGTCCAACATGACCCTGAATGTTTCCAGGGATGGGGCATGATCCATAGAAACATGTTTGTTCTGTTGTGGACCAAGCTCTTCCCCTTTCCTTCCACCCAAAAACACGCACCTGCAACAATGCCTTCACACCCTGTCCTCAATTGTATCTGCCTCTATTTCTGCTCTTTAATCCAGCCTGTCTCTACTCCATGTAAAGTTAATGTTTCCTTATTTCTATTACCTGATCTTTTAGAGGCTTATTTGCATAATTTTCTGAAAAAAAAAAAAAAAAAAAAAAAAAAAGAGAAGCGTATACCAGCTCATGTGGAAAGAAAGAAGTGAATTTCTACAGGGTGGGCAGCTCGATATTCTAGCATCTACCCAAAGAGGGTGTTCAGAAAGGATAGTTGTCCCACTTACAAGTGCCAAATCTCATACTCAGTCTTTGTCTTCACATTTACATTTATTTGTAAAAAAGTTTTGTACCATTTGGATTGCTTTCCAGATTTTAACAGGTTGTTCATATTTTGAATCTAGAAAATTCTGGGATGACTTTTTATTAACTACCTGTCTGATAACTCCATTGGTTAATTCTTGCTGTTATATGCTATGAAACATGTATTTCCAACATACATTGATTAAAACCACTCTCATTTTAACGTAACTGTTAAGTATGATATTCTGATATGGTTACAAGACTACATGGGAAAAATTAATTAAACTGCAGTTCAAGTTATGTACTTGATTATATTTTAAAGTTAAACCAATTTTGCTTTTTATTCATTTGCTAACTGTTAGACAATAAAAGTTTTGACTGGAAAATATATATAACGTGTGTGTTTTATTTAGGCTTTGCTCACTGCAGTAACATCTCAACACATAGAAATCCACGAAGGAACAGTGCTACAGGCTGTCAGAACATGTTACAATATCTATCTAGCAAGCAAAAATCTTATAAATCAAACCACAGCCAAAGCCACCCTAACGCAAATGCTGAATGTCATTTTTGCACGTATGGAAAATCAAGCAGTAAGTATCTCAGTATCTTTATATATAAACTAGCTCTTAAAAGCACACCAGCTTGAGATATTTGTTTTGTCATTATTAGAATTTTTGGCTTTCTAACTTAGGTATTTTTGGAGGGAAAAAAAAATCTGTTACATTGTTCTTTTTGTGTTTTGCACTCTGAAATAGGTGTGAAATGTGTTTTTGGGCGGTGGGAGCAGTGTATAGGATTTAAACTTCTTATAGTGGTCCTCTGTATTTAATGGACGTGTTCAACTTCAGTTTCTATTGGCAGGCTGTCAGGAGATGCCACACTACCTGCATAAGAGTGCACATGGAGTACCTGAGTGTTAGTGACATGCTCCAATGTTGTGATGATAAACACTGAAGAAGTAATCCATGATTAAAACAAAAAAAATTTTTAAAAAAACACCAAAAATGCTAAACAAAATGAACTTTTCAGTCATGTAGCCATTTACATTTTTTAATGTTTTAATGTGTAGCAGTCACTAACAGATACTTATATGTCACTGAAATGGCTATTGTGAGTTCTCAGTGGGGACCTCAGCCTATGACCTGTGCCTTCTACTGCTGATGATAAAGATCAATAAGGCAAAGTAATTGTCCTAATTCCTATTTTTTTTAAAAACAACAAACCAAAACCAACCAAAACACAAACAAACAAGCAGATGCCCAAATTTTAAACTGTTTTAATTCCTAGAATCTTCTAGAAGTAATTCTGCTGTATTATTATAAATTGTAAGTTTTCCCTAAGAATATGTAGTACTTTCTTACTTTCCTCTTAGAAGCAGCTGCATGTTGGCACATATGACCATCACAGTTGAAGTCTTATGAGGCATTTTATTTATGAGAAATATGGCAAAAGCTATGCAGTACCCGAGTGCTTTGAGAAATCTGTGTAGTTACTGTCTTTTTAAGCAACTTAATATAAAGAGGTTTGCTATTATTATTCTGCAATGGAAGTCTTCATTTTTGCCAGACTGTAAGTTCAGTCTTCATGCAAGTTGGTAAGTATTTCTGCTTGTTTTGCACACTCGGGCCAAGTTATTTTGATATGATAGCTAACAAATGCTAGAAGAAAGTATTTGAGTTGTAATTTGAAAGGTAGTATCTACTCAGGGATCTATAGCACCCCAAAAGTTGCAGCATTGAAAGCTTTAAGTGGAAGAGCAGAGGGCTGAGGTCATAGTAGCCAAAATGACAATATAAAAAGTTACAAAACTTTTGGTAACAACCAGGCTCTGCATGGACAGAAAGCCAGTCCATAGAGCATTGCCTCAAAGACATGCTGCCTTGGTTTGACTTTAATGACTGTTGTCTGAACCCATTAGACAAGTTACAGAAATTCTTCCCTTTCCGGGGATCCCAGATCAAGGAACGACAAAGCTAAAATAGTCTTTGGCTTACAGTTTGAAGTATGATTTCTTCCTGAGGATCTGTCTTCTGTAGTGTTTTGGAAGTGAAGCTCTTCTCAGTTTTAACTCCTGGTTTTGTTTCTTTTTCCCTGGATGTTTAGTTGCTTTCCTTTTTCTTTTTTTAGTCTTTACCTTAATCCCACGTGCTTGTAGGATAGCAGAGGACTAGTGTATTTCTCTTTGTGAGAGCTTTCTAATAAGAAAAAAAAAAAAATCTACCTTGATTCTTCTCCATGCAGTCTTTGTACATTTTTGCATCTATAGGCTGAACTTCATTATAGGGCAGGCAGACAACTCTTAGTCCTACACTATGTAGTTTTAGTCATCCCTCTTCCACAATGAAGGTATGGGTAAGTGCAATATGCATAGCTGGGAAGCAGCCCTCTTGCAAAGGTTTATCCCATGATAGTAAAATTATTTATGATAATAGAAAGGATACATTTTCTTGAACAGTTACAGTTTTTTGTTCACACCATGCCTTCAGAGACAGTAGAGATTTCATGCTTGTAAAATAACATATACAGTATGTATATAGCTCATTGTTTTGTTTTGATAGTGAAATACTTGTATGATTGCAATGTTTTTGTAGCTTCAGGAAGCCAAACAGATGGAAAAGGAAAGACACAGACAGCAACACCATCTACAACAGTCTCCAGTAAGCCATCATGAGCCTGAGTCACCTCAGTTGAGACACATTCCAACACAGACTGATCAGCTGTCCAAAGAACATGAGAGAGAGCTTGACCACAGCACAAATGATATGGATAAGAACCTTCAAGAAGATATCGAGGCAGAAAATGGATCTGATATTTCTAGTGCTGAAAATGAACAGACAGAAGCTGACCAAGCCACAGCAGCAGAAAGTAATCAGTGTGTATTTCTGTTACATAGAGGGAGGGAAGAGGTCTGTAAAAAGAAAGGCTTGAGGATTGTCTTGTTTTCCCTCTCCCAAACCTGGAGTCAGACATATATTTTCAAATAGTTGACTAATGCAAAATTAGACAAAAAATGCCTGTTGTCCTTGTTACCACTGTTAAACTTTATCACAAGTATCGTTTAGTTCTACGCTGTCTTGATAATATTGTGAATGTTTTTGAGAATAACATCTCAAAACCTGTAAGCTTTCAGTGTTTAATGTACATAAAAGTCAAAATTGATGTCTTTTGTTGGCATAGGCCTGTGGATTAATTGCCATTTACAGGTTAAACACTGGATTGCTTATATTCTGCAAGTACTGTTTTCAGAACATCCAAACACAGCTTTTTTTAATGTATACTCTCCTGTTAATAGATTTGTAATTTAATTTTTAAATATTAAATGCAAGTAGAATATCTCCTTAATTTCCGACTTTCTCATTAATATTTGTTTGGGTTTGTTTTTCTTTTTAAAGATCTTTCTAAAGCTGATGGAGGAACATTTGATGGTGAAAGCAATGAGTGTGAAGAGAAGGCGCAAGAAATTGTAGAAAGTATTGTGCAGGAAATGGTGAACATAGTAGTTGGAGGTATTATATTAGTATCTGTCTAGTCAATAGTGACTGCAGTCTGAATCTTGATATTAAGAATTATTTTAACACTTCTGAATATTTAACTAAAATATGTCATTATTTAAGTAACACATGCTGAAAAAAACTGAGTTGTCTCACCTTAGCTGTGCGTTATTTAACAGTAAAACGGGCAACATTTCATAGATGAATTTACACTCTCTATTGGAGAGTAATGTTCTTTTTAAAATACAAATACTTGTTCCTTTTTTTCCTGTTTTGTTTCCACGTAAACTCTTCACCAATGGGCCTGTCTCTGTAGTAGCAGTGTTAGCACTACATTTTTCAGTTTGGTGGAAAGTGTATATCAAGTCTAACTTTTTCCCCTCAAAATACTTCTTAGAAACTTGGTGGTATGGTGAACCTGGCAATGTAACGATATACGTAATTTTTTTACTGTAGTTCTCATTAGTGGGAATTAAGAGTATTTGGAATTCTTTTAGTTATATAATGCCATGTAAATTCTGCCTTAAGCTCCTCCTTATGATACTTTGCTTATGATTGTTTTAGTATTTAAACATTAGATTTAAAAGCTCATCTTAACTTGCAATCTTATGCAACACATGTTTTTAATTTTTACATCTTTTCTGGTAGATGTGGAAGGGACTGCTGAAAATGCAGGTGGTGATGGCACAATTGTAACGTTAGAGGATGGCAGTGACAGTGAAAACATTCAGGCAAATGGAATTCCAGGGACTCCAATTTCTGTTGCTTATACACCATCTTTACCTGATGACAGATTATCTGTCTCTTCCAACGACACTCAGGTACAGGCAATTATAAATTAGGAAATACTGAAAGAAGTAGTATGTTTTAAGTGTTGCCCAGCACTTGTGTGAAGAGTGCTTAATGTAATTCCATAAAATAAGTTACTTGGATGAATTTAAAGTATTAAGTCACATTCTGAGCATTATTCTATTTTAATGCACTATTTAAATTTAAATTTTGTTGGTACATTTTGCACATGATGCCTTTTTTTATCCTAGCGTATTTTAGCTGCCCCACAGAATACACTGTTCCAAGATTAGAGAACTCAGTTTCCCGTCTTTTGAAGTTCCTGAGAAACTGTAATTCTAGTGTTCGTTATACATAATGAAGAATATATCAAATTATAGACAGACTTCTGTAATTTCAGTGTGCTCTTTTCAAATAGTAAATAAAGATTTTGAGCCTATAGCATCACTTTACTGAAATTATTTCCGATTGAAAGGTTCACATCTGAGAGGATTTGATTTTCATTAACAAAAGATGTGAAAACATACTCCCTCTCTTGTATCAGATACCAGCATGTATGCACTATCAGCTGACAGAGAGTATCTGCTGTCAAAGTGTACAGAGTAATTAGATTTGGGAATAACAGAATTTTAAGCTAAAAAAGGTACAGGTGACATAAGCCAAACAGAAGATTGACATTAAACATGTTGCTTATATAAGGAACAATACAGAATTGCAAGAACTTAATAATAGGAGGTGATTATTGTACCATAGAAATTTTACCAAACGTATCTTGCCACAGATATGGAACTACTTGCATTCTATTAAAATGTCAAATTTTATTTTTAAACTCATTACCTGCTGAAAATGTCTGAAGGCAATTCACTGCAAGTTACTCTACTTAAACATGACCTACCTAATTTCATGACAGTCTTTAATTAATTTTGACTTTTTAGCGAGAAGGCAATTTTTATTATGCAGTTTGTTCATTTTAATTGGACTGCAGAATATTATGTTTTGTTTTAGTCTTGAGACCGTAAAGCTGTAGTGAATTGGTTGTATTTGTATAATATGTTAACTTCTTGTTGCTAGGAGGTGGGGATTTCCCTACACACCCTGCTAATGCAAAATGGAATACTGAAATATGTTAACTTCTTTAGGAATCTGGAAATTCTTCAGGACCTACCCCTGGTGCTAAGTTTTCCCACATTTTACAAAAGGATGCCTTCCTTGTATTCAGGTCACTGTGTAAACTCTCCATGAAGCCCCTGTCAGATGGACCGCCAGATCCAAAGTAAGTAGAATTAAGAGTTCTCATAATGGATCTTTTATTTATGGAAAAAAAAATATTTAGATATTCTGCATGTCCACAGTTATTGAGAAAATAATGGTATGGTTAAAAAAGCCTGGAAACTTTGAAAAGGTACTTTTATGTTTTAATGCATCTTTTGTATGTTAAATGAAAACAACCTCTGCTACCCATCTGCCTGTTTAAAAGTTTCTTAACAGCATCTGTGCTTCCTGTAAGTGCATCATGTTCCTCCTAGTTGTTGTTTTTCAGAAGAGTTTGTAAAGAAGGTCTTCAGGTATTTTTGGTCTTGGCTAATGTTGCTCTGCTTTTAAGTAATACCTAGGTTCATAATCATTGCTGGTTTTGCCCATGATTTCTTACATCTCTTGTATACTGGGTATCTGGTACACATACCCAACACTACTTCATCTTAATAAAAGCTCCTCGCTTTGAGCTGGTACTGGTTATGATAAATTCATGATACAGTGTTTCATTCTTTTGCTCAGGTTGGACGTTTTGCCAGCCTCCTTAATCAAAACACAAATGTTTTGAAAACAGTCTTTATTTGGCTGGTTTGGAAATCTTGTCCCCTAACTGAAGATACTGTGTTTTCAATTTGGCTTAGAGAATTGTTTGTTGTAAACAATAACAAAAACTCTCCTCTATAGATGGGTACCAGGATTAGTTGTAAGTGTTGGCAATGAACTTTGCTTTGCTGAATCTTGGATAGAATTTATATGCATCTTTTTTGCACATTAGGAACTATTCATAGTAATTTTCAAGAGGAATGCATTTTTTTTCCTAAGATATTAAAACTGTAGTATGACTTCTGATAACAATCAAAGGTCCAGTATTCATCAAGATAAAATCAGCTTTACTGTTCCAAGGTCTAACACTTAAAACAGGTTAACTTTAAGACAGTTTATTTTTATCACTGTGTGTCATGGATTTAATAAGTTGAAAATAATTATGATGTAGTAGAAAGGTTTTGAAGTGTTAGTCTAGAACCATGTTCAAACTGTTATCCAGTGATGCACCACGGGGAAGTCAGGACATTCAAGAATGAAGACTGAGGGATGAGGTTTTTCCTCACTGTTTTTGAGAATTCGTCTTCCAGTAAATGCCATTAAAATCCTGTGGCTTTAGGCAGTTCTCTGAAACTAAGACTGTCCATTTATTAAAGGCTTTAATGGATTAACTCCTTCTGGAAGAGCAGCAGTAGCTATTGAGACACCTGGAGCATCTCATCTGAATCCATGGCATCCTTGAATTAAAACTGATTAAGTTCTTCATATGGAACAAATTGGAGGAAATGGCATTTAGGGCAACAAGAATTAGCTGCAAAGGTATTCAAAGACATCCTGTGTTTGGAGAAGTGCCTAGAATTTATTGGTGGTTCTGAGGCACTGATGGATTTTTGAACTATTACAAGCATGCTGTAATTGAAAGAGGAGGTGTAAGATATCTACAGCTTTTAAAAAAAGTCTTATCTGCCTCTTTAAAAATCATCTTTCAGGTGAAATTGGCTATGAAGTCTTGAGTGAAAATATTTTTTAATTTTAGGTAACTGGATTTGGAGCTTTAGCTTAAAATCACAAAGTTGGGAATTGAGAACAGTGTTATGCTTCCTGGCATCCTGCTTATGTTTTTGTCTCCTTTTTCCCAGTACTAAAATATGATGGTGGATAATTGTCTGGAAGGTTCACTTAGTAGATTTTAGTCCTTAAACTTGTGTTAAATTAAGTGTGCTTCACACATCATACAGAATTTGTGACACCAGCAAGTTAGGACTTCAGTTATGAGCTGACACTTTCTGGAAGTAGGCAGTATTTAATCATTTATGATTGAAATTGTCTTCATATTTATATTGTTACATTTCATAGCAAAATATGGTTTGATCATGTGCTGTCTGTACACTTGATACGTGATGCAAAAATGAGTCTTTTTGCATCAAAGGAGATTGTTACATTAGGTTCCATGTCGCTGTGCAGTGTTTAAAGCCAGGCATTTTCTTGAAGAACTCTTACAGAAAACTGTTTTGGGGCATTTAGTTTGACCTGTAGCCCATTAGGAGGAATGGGAGGAACAAGTTCCTCACTCAGTTTGGCTAGGTTTTGCTTCTTAAAAGTATCTTCAGACCAAAAGTATAACCTTGGGATTATGTTCTATGAGTTTGAAATGTTTGCAGATTGATTCTCCCCCTCATCCCACTTTGTTTGCCAGCTTGCAGAAATCATTGAGTTTATTTGCAACATACTTGTTATTAATTTGCATTTTTGTTTTTGGCTAGACCAGAATTAGTTGGTTTTTTTTTTATTAAGCTTGTATTGTTGCTTGTATGCAGCATATATCTAACTACTGTGTGTCACATGTTGACTTGAAGCGCTCCTTACCATGTCTGGGTTGTACTGTATGAAAAATTTCCTGTCATTGTTTCTTATGTTTCATAACTGTCCTCTGTCAGTACGAGGTTGTTCAATGGAAGATGTGGACTGTCTTGCTGGGGAAGCCATTTGTGTCTGTACATGCTCTTCAGAATAGCTGTAGTCTTTTTCATGATGATCAAAAGTGGGAAGGGACATCAGGAGTCTGAGGAAAGAATGCTTTCACTCAGAATGCTATTTAAATTGCATTATATTTTCATAGATGTAGATTTCCTTTACACTTTTTTTTCTGTGTATGGTTGGGAAGGGGATTGGCTGGGGTATGGGGTTTTTTTTGTTTTTTAAAGCATAATTAGTAGCACTGTTCTGACATGAATTCTAGCTTACTTCAGTCTGTAAGAAGTGTGATGTTACTGTGGAGCACTTGACAACACTGCAGTTGCCTGACTTTGCTATTGCCCTGCTTAAAATAGGCATGTTATGTATCTTAGCTGCTCCTGGAGTGGGATGGGGCCAACAATTGATAAACAATATAAAATACTGTATTTGAGAAAAGAGATTTCAGTTTTGGGATTAAATAGGTCAGGCAGTACAGCTATTGTCTTTATGGTCCTTCAGCTCTCTTTCCATGCTGGTGGTAATGGCGGAGGAGGAAGAATTATTTCAGCCTTTTGGTAGTCAGGGTTCTGTAGATGGGCTGGATGTGTTAGGTGGGATCTTCCAAAAATCCATCAAAAGGAAAGAATGCTCCCTTCATCATCTGGCTAAGGTAAGCAGCATTGCCTAGTGTTGCTGCTGTTCTGTGATGCTGTACTGCAAAAGAGTGGCTCAATAGT
The DNA here is from genome assembly GCF_023634155.1 of Falco peregrinus. Lineage (NCBI taxonomy): Eukaryota > Metazoa > Chordata > Aves > Falconiformes > Falconidae > Falco > Falco peregrinus. The sequence goes on from NC_073723.1 coordinate 43,535,324, forward strand.
AATGGAGAGAAACCATAACTGGACAACTTTATTCTTGCCCGTTTTCTTGGCTGAAGTGTGACCACTTTAGCAAAGATGATCAACGTGTTTTTATGACTCGTTCTACACCAGGTTGTGTCAAATTTGAGTTTTTCCCAAACATTCCACATATAAAATCATTGTGGTGTGTATTGACTTTTCAAGAGAATGTTTCATTTTTTTTATGATTTACACTGCTGATATACTGTGTTGTTTTATTCTAGATCTCACGAACTGCGATCAAAGATTCTTTCCTTGCAGTTGCTTCTGTCCATTCTGCAAAATGCAGGACCTGTCTTCAGGACAAATGAGATGTTTATTAATGCTATTAAGCAGTACCTTTGTGTTGCGCTGTCAAAAAATGGAGTCTCATCAGTTCCAGAAGTTTTTGAACTTTCACTTTCCATATTTCTTACCCTTCTCTCAAATTTTAAGACCCATCTAAAGATGCAGATTGAGGTACGTTACATGAATTTCAAATTTAAGGGGTGGGGTGTGTCAACATTTGTTGATATTTAAGTGTAGCTTGGTCTTGTTTAGATAAATTTGTTTTCCTTTCTGAATGTCAGCTTTTGTGTGAGACCTGCCAGATCTTCCCATGCACAGAAACTCTTTTTCAACCAGTGGCAATGGACTTCCTTGCAACAATTCCCTTGAAATCATCTTCAAATAAAGTATCAGCATTTCCTTTGGAATACTTGGAAATTAAATAAGATTTGCACTGTAATATCAGAAGTAATGTGACACTTGGTGGTAGCGTTAAGTTTGATGAAGTGGAAAGTGACACAAAAACTTTTATAGGAATGTTTAAAAAAATCCATCATATCTTAACTAGAACATGAAATGAAGTACCTAGTTTATGTTAATGTCTATTACTAAGTGATGAAATGGCCTACTTACTAAGACATTTTATAGCACAAAACATGCTTTGAATTACTTTGTGATTGAGGTGAATTTTTACTATCATAACTTACTATGCCCACACTCACTACTATTACTATATGAGTTAGTTTCCTTTATTTAAGAGGTTTCAGTTGGCTGTGGCATGGTATTATCACAGAATGATGCTGAAGCTCAGAAATGAGTGGGTTTGTGGATAAGCTCAGTCAGCCAGTATTTAATAATGTAATTAGGAAGTTTTAGCTTTCCACTGCGTAGTACAAATTAAGAAAGTGAGTACACTTAGAAAAAGACTATGTAATACATGATTTGTAAAGGATCTTAAGAATAAAAATTGATGACTTGAAATGCACTGTGGATTCTCTTTGAGGTCACTTGAACAGATTTCTTTCTCTAGGGAAATCCCAACCATTTGATTATTGTAGCCACTTCTCTTAGTATATCAGGGCCTATATCAATACATGTCCCGAACAAGATAATCTCATTTGCTTAGTCTCAAAAGGTGTACACATGATTTAGTTCCTTGGGCTGTAAGTAGGGAGAAGTCCATATTTTTAGCAATTCTTTGAGTTATCAGAGTCCTGCAAAAACATTGCACATTTTTCTCACTGGATTGGTATTTTCTGTTACAGGGGAAAGCAAGATGTATGCACAGGATTTGTTCTTGACTTCTTATTCTTGTGCCATAGGGTACAAGTAGTTTCTTGGAACAATTGTGCCCATTTGAACCACATGGATACCTTCCTGTGTCCCATGTGTTACAGATCTTAATTCCACGGTGAATAAAGTAGTAGTGTGCACAGTGTATTCCTGCTGTTCATTTTGGTAATTTTATGTTTTGGGTGTTGATGTGAATACTGAAGCCTAAAGATTGTCCTGTAAGTGTGGAGGTTAAGTACGTGAAAAGGCATTGAGAAATGTTGATAGTGTTGCTGTTATAAGGACCTTGAATTTGGGGATTTCTTCATCTATGGCTGTTGTGTAAGTTGGTAGTGTTTGGCAGCTTTGGAGGAGGAACCTTATTTTGGCAGTACCAAGTCAGAAGGACTTGTGTTCTGATCACTTACCAGGTTATTTTGCAGGCTTTTTGGGGAAGAAGCGATAGGATTTCCAATATTTTCTTGAGCGTAGCTTGGATAAAAATACAGATTTGATGACTGATTGAACATGCCTTGAAAATATGATGCATTTTGAAGACTTCCAAGGCAAACTGCGCTCAACAAGCTGTAGTGCACATGCAGTGTTCAGCACATCAGACTGGGCTCAGCTGCTCTTCAGTTACACAGCCTGCTTCCCAGAAAGTGTTTGACTTGCTGTGAGTTTGCAGAGCTTACAAGTCAGTGTGTAGGTGGTAAATGCATTGCAATCCGACTTCCCTGACAGAAGTTTGATGAGCTTCCATCACTACCATCTTTTCCTAAAGTCCAAACAGAAAATGAAGCCGTATCTGAGGAAAATTGGATATAGGATACTGTACACTATTGTAGCAGCTTCTAGAATATGCTAAATTAGGACCATTACAACATAGCAGGGCTGCATTTCCTCCTAACCAGTGTGAAAGCCAAAAGCTTGATGCTGCCAAACTATCCATCTATTAAAAAGTACAGGGTCAGCAATTTCTAGAAACTTATTCTTTTTCCTGGTTGTGAGCTAAGATTTCCTCCTCATTCAGCTACTGATCCTAAAGGTTATTCAGAAGATGTGGGTAGACAGGCAGATAACTTCACATTCAGTTTCTGTCTTAGAGCTGTAAGGAGAGCCATATGCTCTGATTTATAATATGCAAAATCTATATATTTTGGGATTGAGGCGCATTCTTCATCTGTGTAAAAGAAACTTTTGGCATATTTTAAAATAATAGTTTCAAATTCTGTTGAAAGTAAGCCTGCCTTGGTCCTTTGACTTAAATATTCAGCTAACACTGCTGTCTGATAATTAAAATAGTTTGAATTATACCTTAATTGTATTGTAACTGTATTTCTAAATGGGTCAATGAATATATTTGCAGCAAGTCCTAGATATCAGGAGATTTGAGGTATCATTTAGCTATACTTTATTTATACATATAACCACCCTTTAATAACTTTGAATAAGCTATCTTAAACCTCTTGTTTTCAGTTGACCAAGCTAAGCAATTAGCTCTTTTCTGGTTTACTTTTCTGTTATGCTGGGAATGAAGTCTCAACTTTGATATGAATTGCACTGAGTAACAGTGATAGATAGCACTTTTAAATATCTGAAATTTACATGATCAGTATGGTTTTGAGAAGCTGTTCATTCCAAGGTATGCTTGTCCAAGGTTGACACTGGAAGCAAGAAGCCAGCTCTATCTCAGAAGCATAGAGATCTAAAGTGTCTTCGTAGTATGCAGACCTTCCAGCTGATTTCTCTTTTAGCTTAGATTTGGGTTTAATTTTTATACTTGAAACTTTTTTTTCTGCTCCATCAGTGACTTTTTAAAATTCCCTACGAGAAAAAAATTACTTTCCTGATTCCAGAGGATATATAAAATTACTGTCTTTCAGTAAGAAATCAGAAAACAGTAAATATGTGACTAAGGATTGCTCATAGCATGATCTTTATTAAAATTTTATGTCTTCCTCTGTTCAGATTACATAAAGTTGTGGCTAAAATCATTCTAGTACTCTTGAGTATATTTAAGCGCTTGAAAGTCTTTCATCTGTTATGTGTTGAACTCCTTAGGTTTCATAGGGATCCTTTCCTTATTAAGACTAGTAACTGGGATTTTGCTGGTGTGCATTTTTAGAGAAAAAGAGGCTAATAAAATGGAAATTTTGTTTGCGCATTTTGCTTCAGGAAGTAGTTTACCATCAAAGTTGCGGATTTTCCCTGAACATGTGACTTAAAGCAAAATTAGCCTTGTGCTTATCTCTGCCTGGCTAATAGCATAAAAAATTCTGAAAAAAAAATCAGTGTTATAAGGGAATGTATAATACTTAAAACAAGGGTAGTTATATATTTGGATATTTGCATGTTGCTGTCAGAGAAGAGGAGCTTGATGGCTTGAGCCTATTGGCAGTGTTCTAGAAAAAAAAAAAAAAGGTGGGTTTGGTAGACACTACTGGCTATGAAGGTGTGAGCACTCAGAAGTGCAGAACAGTGATGTAATGCCATGTAGCAGTTCACATTTTTGAGTTCATATGCAGTTGCTGCTACTTAGGAAAGAAGTGAGAAAAAGCCTGTTGTAGCTCCTAAGCATGCTTAGCTGAAATAGTAAGCCTATACTACTAATGGATCTGGCGAGAAACTAATTCAGAGGGAATAAAATAGCCCATGTTCCAAACAAAAGCATCTGTACTGAAGTGATTTCAGGGAAAACTAGTACCTCTTTTAGGGAAGAGTAACTTTCCTATTAATGGACCTGCTGCATTTTTTTGTGCTGTGCCTAACCAGTAACTAATTTCAGTAATCTCATACCATGCAGTTATTCTTTTATGTCAAGACTTTTTTCTTCAAATGAAGGTCTGATACTTTAAATTGGTGTAAGTGGCTGTTTGTTTGCGCCATAATATCATCATCTCACAGAGAAAATCTTTTGTGGTGAGTGAGGTAGTATTTCCCCTTTCAAAATCCCAAGTGAACTTGTAAGAGCAGCTTAGACTTCTTGTTAGGCTAAATTATCCTGAAGGACTTCACATCATTCCCGGTTCTTCTGGTTTTGAATGATCAGAATATAAAGCAAATTTTTCAGCTGGACAGAAGTAATTATTCAAATCCTAATTTGAATGTATCAAGCAGAAGTTGTATTTCCTCCTTTCTTTCCCGCCCCCTTCCCCGCCTTTTTTTATAAACTCCTGTACCTCTAAAGTGCTGCTTTCAGAACTATGTCAGAATATTGACTGTCAAAGTGAGTGACTAGATTTTTATTTTTTTTTTCTCCCTCTTCTTGGAATTTTGTTAGGTTTTCTTCAAAGAAATTTTCCTGTATATCTTGGAAACTTCTACTAGCTCGTTTGATCATAAATGGATGGTTATACAAACGCTGACAAGGATATGTGCAGGTATTAAGGACCATTTGCTTCTAGTTTTTACATTTTTATGCTAAAGGACAAAACTGTACTTGTCTTTCATCAAATGATCTAGTTTTTGTTCCAAATTTGACAATGTCACTTTGTTTATAGATGCCCAGAGCGTAGTGGACATCTATGTGAACTACGATTGTGATTTAAATGCAGCAAATATATTTGAAAGGCTGGTTAATGACCTATCAAAGATTGCTCAAGGAAGGGGTAGCCAGGAACTTGGCATGTCCAATGTTCAGGTAAAAATTCCACCAAACTTCATGAAGCTTCGTGTTTCTTGGCATGATAGTTTAGTCTTAACCTGTCCATTCCACTCATGTATTGCTTTTGAAATCTTTTCTAGGAATTAAGTTTGAGAAAAAAAGGATTGGAATGCTTAGTATCGATCTTGAAGTGCATGGTGGAGTGGAGTAAAGATCAATATGTAAATCCCAATTCACAGACAACACTTGGTAAGACACGAGACATGTTTCTTCTGGCTTTAGTAAAGAGCCACTGCAGGAGTTTTGTGCATTTTTCTAGTATTTTGATACTGTTCGTGTCCAGATTGGTAAAACCCCTTGCATTAAAAAAAGGAGAGAGAATAAACTTTTTTGTTTTCTTTGGTAAAAATATTCCTAAGTCTGGATTGGTGCCATTTGAACAACTTACCTTAATTGTATGAACTCCTAGAAAGCTACTACACTGAAAATTACTAAATCCTGTTATTTTGTGTATTTCTAGTTTTAAAAGGATCACAAAACTTACTTTGAAGCTGCCATAATTAAATCTAACTTCATATTGATTAAATTATTGCTGAAGCAAGCTGGATGGAGAGTATTTTTTTCATTCATTAATACATAGCTGTAGAACTTTCAGTGTTGTAAGCAGTGAAGTAACTAAATCATTACTTGTTTCTGTCTGACCTGAGATGAAAAGTATTAAGGTTATACCAGAACTTTGAGAATTAAGTGCTTCAAGTTGCAGGTGAAGTAGTAACCTTTTCAGAGGTGGTTAGCATGGCTGGCTGTGCACCTAGAGTACCACTTCCTTGGCGTGTCTGATCATAAAAGCTTTTAGACACTCTGTTTCAAAAAACTTAGAATAGTGTGAGTCGCTTCAGGTCAAAAGCAACATTGGACTTGAAAATAAAAGGAAAGATCTGTAACTGGGTTTCTAAGGTGTCATATATTTTTTTCCAAGTGCTTACAAGTGATAGTTGTAATTGAAGACTTAAATTTCAGAAATGTGATGGACTGAAAGAATCACCAATTGATATGTTGTAGTGATTTCTTTTTTTATTGTTTTCCCAACTAAAACAAAAGCAAAATATTTATGTAAAATTCATAGACATTGATGATTACCTTACTAAATTTTAGAAGTCTTCATAGAGAATTTGAGAATAACCTGTGATTATAGTTTCTTTTCACTGTATGTATTTTGTATGTATATGTAACCCTTTCCAATTTATAGGCCAAGAAAAACCCACAGAGCAGGACAGCAATGAAACCAAACACCCAGAGACAATTAACAGATATGGAAGCTTAAATTCCTTGGATTCTACTGCTTCATCAGGAATTGGCAGTTACAGCACACAGATGTCTGGCACTGACAACCCAGAGCAGTTTGAGGTCCTAAAGCAACAAAAGGAAATAATAGAACAAGGAATTGACTTGTGAGTGCCCTTTTATCACCCATGGGAGGGTGGATTCTTTTGGAGCTATGAAGATTCCTGGGTTTTTCTTCCTTCTCCTCATAGATACTCATCTTGTGTTAGGAAAAAAACTCTGGATGTAACAGCACTTCCTCTGATGAAAGAGTGCTGAATGGTGTCCCCTTTGGAGCCTGTCAACAGTGTTTTGTGTTAACCTAATTCCTCACAGCTAGAAGATGAGTACTCTGAATGTTTGTTCTTTTTTCTCCAGACCTGCTTGTCTAAAAATAAGATTTTTATATTTGGATAAAAAGAACATTGAATTCATGTGATCAGTTGAATACGACCCATTTTAGTGTGTACATTACTAATGAAAGTGCCTATATACTTAAGCTGATGCTTCCTTCTGATTAACTTGTCATAATTATAACTGAAGGATGGTATATTTTCTCAGTGCAGTCTGACATGAATCTTCTGTGCGATTTCAGCTTTGTCACCTTACCTCCTCCTCAGTGAGGTCACTTTATGCAAAATGGAAGTTTTCTGTAGTATAATTCTCAGACTGTGAACAAACATGCCTTAGTCCTGTAGTTTCTTTCAGTAACCTGGTTTCTTGTCTTGCACATTTCCATTCTTACAGGCAACTCACGGATTTCTTGATTATTTCATACAGATTAAAACAAAATGCAATAGAGCATAATTGTTCCTTTCTGAGCCAAGACTTTGCTATTTCTGTGGAATATTTTTTTTTCTTCATGAGTGCCAGAGTAAATGATAGTGTTTAACTCTGTTTACTGGGAGCTGCTTGGATGCCACACTGGCAGTTACGTAGCAAAGAGGAAGAGGTGGCTGTTTACAGAGGAAAAAAAAAAAACATTAAATCATCCAATGATGAAGGGAATAATCGTAGAAGGGAACAGCTCATTCCTGTCTAATGCACAGTTTGATAAAGGAAAAACATCTAATATGTAGATTTTCAGTACCTCATCCAAAATTACTGAATCTTTGTACCTAAGCTGGTAAGACTTTATGCATGGGGAAAAGGGTTAACTCTCATTCTATCCTGATCTTAATTGTACAGATTCAATAAGAAACCAAAGAGGGGGATTCAGTACCTTCAAGAACAAGGAATGCTTGGCACTACCCCTGAAGATATTGCTCAGTTCTTGCATCAAGAGGAAAGATTAGATTCAGTAAGAAAACTGTTTTCCTGATGGTTGTATTTGCTCATGCTAATGTTTTTGTAGTAATTGTAAATCACATGATAGTGTTTTAAAGTGTATAACGTTATTGTACAATGAAGAAAAGAAAACTTCTTTCTCTTCTGAAATGTATAAGTTCAAGGAATTTGGAGTATGCATTAGAGCTATACCCAGTACTATATGCATCCTACAGTTCAGCAAAGTGTAAAGGAAAAGACTGACCTCCTTGAGCTGACTCAGAGCTTGTACTTAATCGCTGGTATAGCTAGAAGCATCTTACCAAACTGTATGTACTTTAGTCCAGTAAAGGACTCCCAGAAGTAACTGTCCTTCAGAGACTGCTAAAAAATAACCTGGTGCTACAACATGAAAAGCATTTTTTTGCTGCCTCTCAAAGGAAAGTTATTTAATCTAGATTAGTTCTCTGATCTTATTTACTGCTAGCAGCTGTTGCTGGACTTGGAAGGGTCCTGTAACATATGGCTGAGGTGGGTGGAAATATCTCATGTTGGTATTGTCATGAAAAACTTCACTTTCTGAAACAGCAGTCTGCACCATTATGCTTAGTAGCCACCCCATTTACTTTTGAAGGAAAGGCTTGTATATGCCCGTGCATGCACCTGTGACTGAAGTTACAAATTTCAGTATTAGAACTTGGACTCAGCCATCAAAACAAATTCTTAACTTGAGTTCACATATACAGGCATCTTTATCTGAATGCACAGTATTTTTCACTGTACTGTATTGCATTGACAGTGATCAGCTTGGATGTTTTTGAGTACCAGCTAGTTACATATGAGCATCGCTTGTATCTGAAACCTGTACTCTAGTGGGAATAAAGTTGAGTTCAGTAAGCTTTTCATTCCTGCAGTAAGTTTCCTAACTAGAAAAATCATTACAGCAGAGAACAATCAATCACTGCTAATATCAACTTTGTCTTGTGCACATGTGGAATTCTTCTGATAACAAAAAAAATGGTCAATGAGTAAAACCAGAGGAGGAAAGTAGGCAGATATTTATGAGCATGTAAGACTATTATGATGGAATATATGGCCAAAATACTTTGCTTTAGATAGCAGAGTAGAAGCAGGAATATGTCTTAGTTAACTGAATACAGGCCTCTTTTTGTGAGACCTATGGGCAGTGTGACTCTGTGGTTCTTAGTTACTATTTTTTTGCCAGTGTAAATGCACTAGTTTGTCTTTTCTTATTTTAGACTCAGGTTGGGGAGTTCCTGGGAGACAATGATAAATTTAACAAAGAAGTCATGTATGCATATGTAGACCAACACGACTTTTCAGGAAAGGATTTTGTTTCAGCTCTGCGCATGTTTCTAGAGGGATTTCGTCTTCCAGGAGAGGCTCAAAAAATTGATCGCCTAATGGAGAAATTTGCTGCTAGATATTTAGAATGTAACCAAGGGTAAGGCGTACTTTGTCGTCAGAACTTTGGAAAGCTGAATAATAAGTAAAAACTCTTAATATGTTAAATTTGCTGTTCTTTTTCTACTTTCCCCTTTCAGGCAAACTCTTTTTGCAAGTGCAGATACTGCATATGTTTTAGCTTACTCAATTATCATGTTGACAACAGATCTTCACAGTCCACAGGTATGTTGCTAGAAAAATACTTGCCTAATCCATAGACATCTAACTTGCAGGCTTTGTGACAATTTCGTCTTAAAAGCTTGATGTTCAATTTAACACCAGTATGAGTGCAAGAAATATGGTACCTTAAGTTTGTGTATCTTTTAAGTAACAGTGTTGTGTTTCATGGGTAGTGAGATTTGTAAGTTGTTTTCGTTAGACCTTTCTGTAAGGTGTCAACTTTGCTACTCTGTGTTGAATAGGAATTGTGTCGATTTGCTTTCGTATTATGGCACTCAAAGTAGTGATCTAACCTATAGTCAAAGCCAGAACTTGTGTAATTACTTAACCGTTGATTTTAACACAAATCTGCTCCTGATTTCAGTCCGTTTGTAAAAGTAATGCAGTTTTATTTTGATAAATACAGCTCAATTCTGCAATGTATAGTATTCAAAGTTGCAGTTATTAGCCATCGTCGTGTATTTAAGCAAAATCTGGAAAGAGTGTTGAACTCTTATGAGATTATGGGATTGTGTTTAAAGTAGATAGCTTGGTCTGTATGACAAGATAAACCACATGTTTATTTTTTTAATGTATGACTAATTGATCTGCGGATCCTACTGAATGTTTGAGTGTTGTAATGCCCACATGGCCTTGCATTATTTTGTAGTTTTGACAGTGTACTCCTCCATGTGTTTGATACTTAAAAATGTCTTCTGAATAAGCAGGTTTGTCCTTGATGGTAACTTCATCTGTCTGTCTGCTTTATAGGCAGCATTGTAACTCTGTGAACTTGCCTCATTTATTGATATTAATAGCTGCTTTCTGGGTTTCAGGTTAAGAATAAAATGACAAAAGAACAGTATATTAAAATGAATAGAGGTATCAATGACAGTAAAGATCTCCCTGAGGAGTATTTGTCTGCTATCTATAATGAAATAGCTGGAAAGAAGATTTCAATGAAAGAAACAAAAGAATTAACAATACCCACAAAATCCAGTAAACAGAGTAAGTAATTGCAATGTTAACTTTCTTCCAAGTATTGGCTCTTCGGTTTCACGAAGCTATTTTAAAATGAGATGAATGAAGCAAGCACTGCTTACTTCACTCAAAATGAGTCCTAACTTCTAATGTAATATCCTTTTTTATATAAATGTGTGATGCTACCTTCAAATCTGTGCTAAATGCAACTGCTTATTTTCACTTCTGCATCTGAATTGCTGGTACTCGGTGCATTGACCATGGAGAAGACAGATTTTGCTGTTCACAGCAACATAGGGAAACGCGGTTGAGGGCTTTATGAACTGACAGCAGTGCTGATGGGCATAGTGTAGAACAAACACAGTAGTTGTGCCTTCTAAGGTAACCGTTGTGTTTTCTTGCCCAGTCTGTCATCTGCAAAAATTTTGCATTATTTGGTTTGTAGGGCCCTAATTTATGCACTTTTTAATTATCTTTTCCTCTCTCAAATACCAGAAAAACTTCTTTGTGTGTTGTGTAACGTGAAGATTCAGATGTTATTCATTCTAGCTTTTCTACAGAGAACATAGGGAGATTTGACTTTTTCTCAATATAGTCAAATTTGAATACTTTTAAGTCCTAGGTTAGCCTTATGAACAGACTGCTTACAGGAGCATCTGGAGAAAAGAATCCCTCTTACTTTCGATATTTGTTCAATTAGTATAATGTTGTATTATAACTTTACAAAGAAGCTGATTATTACAATCTACTTGGATATCACTTTCTTCATGAGATGGAGGTAACATTACTGAAATGAAAAGGTGTTTAAGGTAGTTGTTCCACAGAAAAAGGTTGTTCACTTATTTTTATTGTTATTTTGTGTGCTGATGGATTGCTACAAAACTTCTCTTTGCTTTGAATTTTGCTTAGTGGATGTGATATGCTGTCAGTTGAGGTGATGGAGGAGAAATGTTTGTTGTGCAAATCTTAAAATGTTGTAAAGGTTTAAAATTTGGTTACGTTTTATACATAAGTTTGCCTTAAATTTTATCTATATTGAAAAGAAATATCTTGCTGATGTAGTAATTTCAGAAAGTAAAGATAATGCAAAGAATGCATCCAAGTATGGCACTTAATGAAAAGTTTTAAAATGTTATGTTCCTGAAAGCACCACTGCTAAAGATGCACAAATGAGAGGAATAAAAATGTGTTTACAGGTGTTGCCAGTGAGAAGCAGAGAAGACTTCTGTATAATTTGGAAATGGAACAAATGGCTAAAACAGCTAAAGCTCTTATGGAGGCAGTGAGCCATGTTCAGGCACCTTTTACTAGTGCAACACACCTGGAGCATGTGAGACCCATGTTTAAGGTGAGACACATGTTTAGATGCTTACCTGGAATATCACATAGTTTCTTAATACAAAATACTGACTGACAGGATTTCTTGAAAATACTGAAGTTTTACATCTGCTATGTTTTGATTGTTTAGTAAGTTATTTTACTTGCTACAGGAAATAAGGGGTTTTGAGCCTTACACTGCACTTTCATGTACCCTGGAATTCAAGAAGTTTCTATGCTGATAGAAGCAGCATCTTGATATAATGGAGGAGTTACAAGGAATATAATGGAGGAGTTACAAGGAATATGTTGAGGAGACAAAAGTATAGAGAGTAGTTAAAAACTCTAAATTACAGGATTTTTATTTCAGGTATAGAGGTGTAGTAAAAAAATCCAGATTTATAGTGAGAAATGACTAATCCCAGATTATTGTTTTGAGTTGCTCCTACTGCTTCTGAGGGAGATTACTTCATTCCATTTTGGGGAAGCAGTTATCGGAACAAACTTCTGTCTAATGTTGGCTGCTACAAATTAATATTTTAGAAAAGCTACGGCAGTCATCTAGCTTTGGGGGAGGTAGCTGGGCCTGTATTATACCATTATTCTAAACACCTGTCTACACTATTGCATAAGTGCAAAGCTATCTGCATGGCAAATGCCTTTTCCATACCACATCAATTACGAAGAATTTTTGAACTTTGAGGAAGCATTTGGGGGGCAGATTTTGTTACAAGACTACAGAGCATAAGAACATGTTTAGCTCTTTGCTGATTACTTTAAAAGCTAGGGGGTTATCTCCACTGAGAGGAGAATAAGAACAGTCACAAGAAAGAAGGGTCAGGATTTAGAATATTTCTATCTTACATGGGTTTCTAACTGAAGATAGATTCATAGAATCAGAATACTTTATGTTGGAAAAGATCTGTAAGATCATCAAGTCCAGCTGTTAACGTAATGCTACCCAGTCCATTAGCCATGTCCCTAGGCACCACATCTACACGTTTTTTAAATACCTCCAGGGACTCCAGGTGACTCAACCACTTCCCTGGGCAGCCTGTTCCAATGCCTGACAACCCTTTTGGTGAATCACCTTTTTGGTGCTTTTTCCTGACATGCAGTCTAAACCTCCCCTGGTGCAACTTGAGGCCATTTCTTCTTGTTCTGTCTCTTGTTACTTGAGAGAAGAGAACAACACCCACCTCACTTACAACCTCCTTTTGGGTAGTTGTAACGAGCGCTAAGGTCTCCCCTGAGCCTCCTTTTCTCCAGGCCAAACACCCCCAGTTCCCCCAGCTGCTCCTCATAAGCCTTGTGCTCCAGCCCCTCCACCAGCTTCGCTGCCCGTCTCTGGACACGCTCCAGCCCCTCAATGTCCCTCCTGCAGTGAGGGGCCCAAACCTGAACACGGCATTCGAGGGGCGGCCTCACCAGTGCCCAGTGCAGGGGGACGGTCACTGCCCTGGTCCTGCTGGCCACACGGTTTCTGACACAAGCCAGGGGGCTGTTGGCCTTCCTGGCCACCTGGGCACAGTGAGGATCTAGCTGTATGATTGCTGTCCATGAGGCAAGCAGTTCTGAGTTCTTTATTTCCATATTAATAAAAGCAGCATAGTACTCTGCTTGTGCAGAATAACACTAAATGAAGCCCTTTTTTAAGATTCAGGGTATCACTTGACAGAGCTGTACTATACATAATCTCTCTCTTGACTTCTTTAAGGCTGAAATGATTTGTATACAGGCATCTGTAAAATTCTGAGACTCCTTCCTTAAGATACCAGCCTTATACTCTATAACATTCCTAGGCTTTGGTATCTGAAAAGTACATTTGCAAAATCCATTTTCAAAGGAGCAAAATATGAAGCATCAGGCTAAATTAACAACCTAAATGCCTTTTGTGAAGGTGCAAAGCATTAGAAGTCTCCTTACATGAGGATGTTCATAAACTAATTGAAAGTACTGAGGACAGTGTAATACATTGAACAGAGAGCTGTCTTCTCAAAACAGTGAGAACTGTGGAATTTAAATATTTAACTTCACCTTTTTTTATTTAGACCTCTCAATTTTTATTTCAGCAACATTTTATACATTTCTGGGTATCTCTTTCACCCATTGATGCCAGCATAAAATTGGTGATTATAACTTTATTTACAGATAGATTTGCTAGATTATTAAAACAGAACAAAAATTCACTTTATGGACACCTAGGCACAGCAAAATTGATTGTCTATTCCAGAGGCTTAATTTTCACTTTTAATGACAAGAGTCTGTTACAAATAACTGTAAATCTAGTTATAACCTAGATAAGAGTTATCTCGAGATCGTTCTTAAAGTATTTAAGTTTTGGAATTTTTAAGATTAGTTTTGACTTTAATAGGTGTGAAAAACTAAAAAAGGGGGGGGAAAAACCTCCAAATACACTTCTGGAACATGGAATCATAGAATAGTTTGGGTTGAAAGGGATCTTTAAATGTCATGCAAGAGGAAATTAAGCCCTAAATCTAGGAATTCATCTGATGTCTTTAATACTGTCCCAGAGTAATCATTTGGTGTGTCCAAATGTTAAATGTGTTTCTGAGATAGTGCTTTTTGGTGTTGCACCAAAGCTCTGTGGGGCATCATTTTATTATGAAATCAGATGTGAAATCTGTTGCTCCCTGCTGTGCCCATGATTATGTATTTCATCTGGGGTGACTTCAGGTATAATTATTTCTAAAAGCATTCCGGGAACCCTGATGTTTTCTCTCCATACCACTTGTAGTTTGGTAGGTTCCTCTGCATCTTTGGCTTGCTTTTTTCTGCCCGTAGGAGAGGGAGCCTTGACCGCAAGGACAAGACCATGTGGAATCTCCTGCAGTAACTTTTAGTTGACTGTATTACACTCTCATTCTCATCTAAAGGCAGAGGAATAAGAAATGTCAACAGGGGCTTAGATACAAAAAGATGGAGGGCTGAGGGCAACAAAATTACAAGCAGAGATATCAAGGAAAGAGTCATGTTTTGTCTCTTATTGTGGTTGTCTTGCTGTAATTTTAGTGGAATGAACAGTTTGCTGCCCTATTTATTTTAGGCTTTTTTTTTTTCTTCTGGTGTTACCAGGACAAACTTGTCTTATTTAAGTACATACTTCTCGTTAAAAAGGAATCTATTCTACACTGTGTCAGTTCTTGCAATAACTATTGACTATATCTTTATTTCTCACTGTGAGAAGATACAGGTTATCCCGAGAATACCAGAACTCCAGTAGACTTCTAAGACATAGTTTTGGGGTTTGTTTTTTATTTCCAGCTATCTAAAGATTGTTGTCTGTGTTGGCTGCTGAGGGTGAGGGGGAATGCTTCTAAGGGGAGTGTCAGTCTGTATTACTTCTATCCTATTCTAGATCACATGTCTCTTCTAACCATGCTTCTCTCGGGTTCTGTGTCTGATGTCTGTGCTGTTCCATTTTCTTTTTGGCAAAAGGCAACTTCAAGGTTAATGATGTGAGTTAAGGGCAGAATTCACACTTTAGCAAGGTGTTGAAGCTATAATATTCCCTTCAAGTAGTAAGAGTTGCTAATGTAACTTATTTTGCATACATTGCAGTTGGCATGGACCCCTTTTCTAGCTGCATTCAGTGTGGGTCTACAGGACTGTGATGACACAGAAGTTGCCTCTCTTTGTTTGGAGGGTATACGATGTGCAATCCGGATTGCTTGCATTTTCAACATTCAGGTAAAAATTCTAATATTGAGACAATACTTTGATTTATGTACCAGCAAAATGTTAGTGGGGTGCTAGGAGTCCTTGTTGCTGAAGCTATGCACTGCAATACCTAGAGGCTGCCTCCTTCTGCGATTACTACTTCATCTGATATTTGATTGGAAGTGTTTTAGTGACCTTTATTTTTCCTGGTGTTTTGGATAAGTGCTGCCATGCCTGTGTACTGAATTTTTGTTTCCCCATGGGCTGACTACTTTTATGTCAAAGTACTTTCTCTGTAGCTTTGTTACAAAGCTGTTTGGCTTTGTTTTGATGTTTCATAAAATGAGTCTTTCTATCCTATTTCATAAGTGAAGTAGTATCTCTGTGAACTGTGTTTGAAATACTGCTCTCAACTTCAGAAAATTCAAATAATCTGAGACTTCTATAATTGGATACCTTTTTAACAGTTAGGGCACTGGAGAAGTAATTTCTGATGTAATGCATGAATGTATCTTGCATTAAGCACAATGCCAAGAATTCCAGACTCTCTGGCTCCAGAGGGTAATTCTGATTAAACTTGGGCACATTTTTGCACACTGCACCTCCCCCCCCTGCCCCTTTTTTTCCATTTTAAAATCATTGGTAGTGAATGTACAATTATGTTATTGTAAACTATTAGTTAATACATCATCTGCCATAAGTCCATTGTAGGGATAGCTGAAGAGAGGGACAAGCAATATTCCTGTTTGACATTGCATTACTTCATGTGTACATTGAAAATTAAAAAAAAAAAAAACCACACACACGTGCCCCCCCCCCCCCCCCAAAAAAAAAAAAACCACTCAAAAAACCCCCAAAACCTTGTAAGACTAACTTTAAGTAAAAACTGTTGAACTATGATACGACAGTGAATGCTGTGGTTCCCTCTCTCCTTGCATTTGTATTCAGAAAATTAGGTAACTTTTTATCACTAACGTGGAAAGACACGTTGGAATCTCTGATACAGCTGCTTCAAAAAGTGTGTTTGAGATCATGTAAGGTTTCCTTTCTCTGTCTTTCCACTTCATTTTCTCCCTGTGCCCCCAACCAAACAGACTTTAAAATTTCATTAACAAAACCTTCCCTGGAGCCTGCAGCTGTTCAATGAAATTCACATTCCTGTTATTTTTGTTTCTAAGCTGCAAAAGCACAGCTGGTACAAATACCACTTTCAGCAGCTGCAGAGGTTAGCTCCCAGTGCTGCAGTGGCCTGCCTTGGGTGGGGAGGGTAAGGATGTGTTTGCTCTAAGATACCCATGCTCCAAAAATGTACTAGAATCAGTCCTACCCTTCAACTGACTTGGGACAAACAACACTTCTTATTTGCTGAAATTTAAAGATTTGTATTTTCAGCGTAAGCAATATTCCTTCTTGGGAATTCTGTTTGTTGTCATCATTAAAAACAATACTGGTTTGTTGGTGATGTCGGTATGTTGGAGGATGATTCCATTGCACAGGGTCCTGATTAGATGGCAGTGTTGTCTGTGTTCAGACACAGATAGCTCGGGTGGTTTGAAGGACACTGGTAAATCTGTACTTGGGCTGACTTACGGATCTTTTCTGTTGGAAGCAGGTTTTCCTCTTGTGCTTATTTCATTGAATAAACATGCAAAGCTAAAATTGGTCTCTAACATTAGTTTATAGACCTTAAAAGATAATGGAGGGAGCTGAAGGCATTTAGTTTAAAGAAAATTCCCAAAGCACACATATAGTTTAAGCTATGCATGTTCACCTCTAAAACGTCAATTAAAGAGTCTGGTTTTAATTATGTTTTTAATCTTAGACTGTCACAGAGTCTGGCTTTTGTCTTCAAGCATCTGGGACAAGATACCCATCAAAAGGACTTACTTGATTTGTTATATCATCTGGTTTTACTTTCTAGTTGATGGACACATTGTTTAGTTGTTTTTCTCATACTTCAATGGCTTAGAAAAAGGGGCAGAGAGGGAATATCTGTACGTTACAGAGATGGAAGGTAGGACTGAAAACATTTTCCTTTTACGGAAGATAACACAGTTGGTGGACTCTAAAGCTTATTTGCTTAGTATTCTTTCCATGAAAATTCCATTTTTCTGTGCTTATCGATCATGTGCTGTGCCTTTGCCAGTGTACCCTGTAGTAGTAGTTGGATTTGAACATGGCAGCCATGCTATGTGGCTCTGTGAGAATCCATCCCTTCTGTCATTGCCCGCTGTTGTGGGGTTCATGTTTTCTCAATGAAACAGACATTCTTCGCAGGACTTTTTTCTGAAATATTTTGTATTTGGTTTTATTAAATGCTCAAAGAGTTGGTGGGGTTTTTTTATTTATTTGAAAACAGTCTTAAACATCCAAACAGTTAAATATATTTCATACTTGTCATTTGTTTCTCTGACATACAGCCATTTGGCTTTATGGCCTTCATGTCGTATATAACAGGAGAGTAAAATGCACTTGTGAGCTCAGCTGTAATCCTCTTTTTACTGTTGTAATTAGTACCTCAAATTACATAAGATCTGAGGAGTTTCCTTTGGTGTTTATAGATGCACTGTACATAAAAATCTGGTACATACCTGCAGAACATTTTTTTTGTGAGATTTTACCTGCCTAGACTATAGATCACTTGCTGTTCAGCCACCCATGACAGTCTCATCTCACAAGCTTCTGAGGTGCTTCAGATGGAGTAGATTAGATAATACAATTTGAGCTGGTTTGTGAAATTAAAAAAACCATGCTGTTTAAGTACATTATCTAGATTCTGTGACCAAAAAAAACCCTGCAGTTTGAGAGGGTCTGCTAATAGGGCAGCATTTCCAGAGTAGGTCCGTTACAAGAATATTAAAAGCTTAGTTAAAGAATCCTATTTCTTAAACAGCATCCTGTTTCCCAAAAAAAGCCTCCCCCAATCCAAAAAGACCAAACCCAAAAACCTAACAACCACCTATATGTTCTATGCTGTCAGACATTACGCTTCACGTTCCTGAAGAGTGGGAGCCTGATTTTATTCCACAGCTTACTGCAGAAGAACATGAGATATTTTCATTATGTAGAATGCTTTGGAAATTAAGTTCTAGGAAGAGAAAGGTAAACAGTATATTTGCTGAAACCACACAGATTGTACTAAGCAAGAAACTGAGAAAACGCTTACAAGAGGTTTGTTTGGTTTGGTTTTTTTCTCCCATTTGTAGCTTGAAAGAGATGCCTATGTCCAAGCATTAGCAAGATTTACGTTACTTACAGTGAGTTCTGGGATTACTGAAATGAAGCAGAAGAATATTGACACAATCAAAACTCTCATCACGGTGGCTCATACAGATGGAAACTATTTAGGAAATTCCTGGCATGAGGTACAAGAGTCATTTGTATTTGAACTGTAAGAAAGCGCGTGTACTGATTTTAAACAGAGTAGTGTGCTTGTTTATGCATAAATACAGTGCTTTTTAGATAAGTGCTGCATATATACGTTTGTACATACATTGTGTAGAATTACACATTGTATAGCCAATAAAGTAGCAAAACATGTCCAAGTGAGAAATAAAATTGTGAGATACTAATCCAATAGTATTTAAATTAATACTAATTTTAGTCAGAAGAGCAGAAATAGTTGCCTGACCTTGGTTGTTCGGGGCAGGGGGTGTGTCTAAAGCTCTGCCTTTAGGTTTCTGTTTAGTTATTTTTTAGTATTTTAAACTGCTTTTTGTTGATAAACAACGTCTTTATGCTCTGGAACAGATTCTGAAATGCATCAGTCAACTTGAACTGGCACAGTTAATAGGAACTGGAGTAAAACCTCGCTACATCTCAGGGACAGTGCGTGGCAGGGAAGGTTCTCTTACTGGAACAAAAGATCAGGCACCCGATGAATTTGTGGGGCTGGGACTGGGTAAGTAATGCAGACATGAAGGATTTACTTTAACTGGCTTTGTTCAGACAGATAGTAAAGTTTGTCCTTTGTTTTCATTATGGTTGACTATGAGGTTCAGAGACGAGACCATGAAGTAGTCCTTGTAAAACTAACTTGGATAAACCTATTCCTATTTCTGGATATTTGTTTTGCTCTGTTAAGTATTATTGATAGGATAGGGGAGAGGGAAATGTGAGTGATGCATTACTCATTTCTATTAACATACAGCTGACCAAGTAAGAATGGATTGCTGATGGTATGACCAGATTTAGTAATATTGCGACGTTAGTGCACCAAGTATTTTACCAAACTGGCAAGTTAGCATGTGTAGGTTAATCACCCTGTTACGAAATTTTGTAAGAAACACACAGTATTCAAACCAAGTGGGAGATTAGTCTGACTTAAATTGTGAAATTGTTTCCTCCTCCGTTGGGTACTTTGATACTGAATAAGTAGCTTTTGGCTCTCAGGCCAACTTAAAAAAATTACTTCATAAATGAGATGATGTTTCCTATCCTCCTAAAGAAGTATACTGGTCTTTCCTTAAATCATCTTTAAAAAGGTATTGGTTAATTTGGGTTTTTTTAATAGCAACGCAGCTAAAGACTTACTGGTTTAGGGTGTTGGGGAACTATGGAAGTGTCAAGGAAGGATATGTAACTCCATTTGACTGTTAGGAAGTTTCAATTTTAGTATAATGCTCAGTGTCTCCAGCCTTTTGAACCATTACACCCACAGTCCAGCAAAAGCTGGTTTCCCTCAATTTTTCATGTAAATTTTCTTTCTTCCCCCCCCCCCCCCCTTTTTTTTTTTTTTTTTTTTTTTTTTTGAGGAGTAATGATTATTTTACTAGTTTCCCTGATCTCAGCCTTCAGCTTGTCCTAATTGTCTGGCTTTGTGTTCTCCTCAGACAGGTTTTTCTTACTCTGCGGTCAGTCCTTTTCTTTCCATAGTGCTCTCCTCTGGCCTGCCTCTATGTACTCTACTCCCCTCACCTTGCCAAGAGCTGCTGAAGCAAGATTTATGTTACTTACAGTGAGGCTTATGCCTGGAAATTAATGCATCTGCCAACATCTCGTATACTGAGCTTCTTCCCGCCCTTCTAATATGCATCCTCCAGTTTAGTGTTCCCCAGTGACCTATCCAGCTGGGCTGTCTCCAAGTGCTGGCAGTTTCTTTATGCTTAAGTGACTGGCCTTTAAAAATTTTAAGTCCTAATAGCTCAAGAATGTAAACTGTAGTCAGGTGTCTCTAAATCATACTTGCTAGTTGTTGGTATAGATCCAACTCGTAAAGACTTTTTTCCCCTCTGTCAACTACACTTCCAAGGAAAATAGTGTATGCCCAAATGCATAACATGTTGTTTTCTGAAATGCTTGTTACAGTGCACATATGGAAACTTAACCTATTTTTTTATTAACCCCCCCACCCCCCTCAAATAATACCCCTCCAGTCTTACAGGGAAATGCCTAACTAAAAGGAATTTGGTTTTCATACACTTAAGGGATGTTAGAACATAGTCTTTTTTGCAATTGTTTTAGGTTTTTCACTGTTCTCCACAAATCCTGTGTTGCAAATACTTCAATTTCCTTATACTTCCCATTAACCTAAATTCCTGTGAAGAACCCACAGCACATATGTCCATATATACAGGCACATATTTTGAAAGAAAACAATTGCTTAATTAGAGTAAGTGAAGTTGCAGTCTGGTGACACAGAACCTCCATCTTTCAAATCTGCTTGCAAAATCAGACATGCATAAGCTGCAGCATTCACTTTTCTTGCTGAAGTTAAAGTGTGGGTTATTAAAAAAAAAACAAAACAAAACAAATAATCAACAAACCCAACCCCCCAAACCCCTTTGCTCATTTACTGTGTACTCTTCAGGTATCTACATTTGAACTGTGAAGTTCAGCTTTCTTCTGCTGTAGTTCCTATTCACAAACTTGGAAGACAAAACCTGTTGCTGTGGCATAGCCATAGTGTACTTCTTAGGTAACCAGAAATTCTCTTTAGACAATGGGAATCTGAGGAATCAGTTTTTCATAAAGCAGAATAACATAGGCAATTCTTAACATTTCATTGTAAAGGGTCTTGTAACTGTTAGAATAGAAATCTGCTGTCTGTTTAGGTTTTCCGGTATTAATTATAAATCCTATGATAATAAAGATTTCTTATGTAAAGTGGCAGAGTTGGCTAGGGTTACCAGACTTCTTGGAAATAGCCCTTCAAATTCACTTCACACAGCTGCTCATCTGGTATTTTTCTCAGCTGAAGCATTACCAAGATTCAAGCTAATTTGATACTGGCAGCTTGTGTGCTTACAAGAGAAGTCTTGACCAAACCTAACAGTATTATAAGTTGCTGAAATACTAGTATAAATTTACGTATGTACGCATGTATATACAGGAAGGTTTGTACATAAATGCCCTTAAAAATACTTCAGATGGGTCAGTTTATCTAGATTTGACAGACAGTCATCTCCAGCCGCCCCCAAGCGTAGAACACTGCAAGACTCAGAGGCAGACTTTCGGGAGGCAGTCTTAAACATGAGAACTTTTCATTTTGGCAGAGCTCTGAGGACAGAACCGCTAGCATTTTTTCAGTCTTCTGTTCTCCCCTATCTTTCTGATAGGCTGCCTAAGGAGGAAAAAAAAAAAAAAGAAAAAAAAAAACCCACCAAAAAAACCCCCCACAAACCCAAACACCTAAATACATGGTAGGTAGAATTACCAAGAGTGGTTGCAAGATTCCTGCTCTGTTTTTTTGATGGGGGGTTGACGGGAGCTTAGAGATTGCTAGAAAATTCAGAAATTTGCCTGCTGTGAAGTTAGTATTTTCTTAACATTAGCTTTCCCAGTTGTGGGTTTCTGTCCACTAAAATAAATACTGGGGTTTTATTTAAAGAATTTTCTCACTATTTTTAGGTGATAATTTTGGTGTACTTGAGATGTAGCTTTAAGATGAAGTTTTCCTCTGTGAATGGTTACAAAGAAAACCTATCACGCTGGATTTACTTACTTGCTGCTAACAAAGTGTGAAAGGTTCTGCTCTGTCCAGTATTCTCCATCATCTCTTGTGTATTTTCAGTAGCAGAATTACCAAAGATCCATTGAAAGATGGAGAGGAAAAGGTGGTTCTTGTGCTTTTGAATTTTTTGCACTTCTGTCTATTTGTAGCGTTGTTAAGAATAGTGGACAATTTTTTGAGACTGATATAGTTTATACGTGGATAGAGAATCTAGAGAATTAGGACTTAGAACAACATGCAGTTGGTCACTGAGATGCCCAGCTCATGCAAGGGAAATTAATAATGTACTTCTCTTTTTTGGGGGATCAATATATTTGTGAAAAAATGTATTTCATTATACTGGTAGTGGCATGACTTCTCTTCCTCTTTCTTCCTAGCCCTTTCTGTGTTTTCTTACCTGTTTTTCAAATTTTGTTCACTATAGTTGGTGGAAACGTGGATTGGAAGCAGATAGCAAGTATTCAGGAATCCATTGGTGAAACTAGCTCCCAAAGCGTTGTCGTTGCTGTAGACAGGTATTGTATTAAATTTGCTGTTGCCATCTCAAGCTTTTTGAGCGATAGTTGAATACTCTCTGCTAATAACAGGACATTATTATTAATTTACCCCTATTTGAAAAAACCTGCATAAATAGTACCATATTAAAGACCTTTTCGTTTTGTGAGTGTTTTCCTTTCTTATGGAGAAGTATTTTTGCAAGAAGGAAGAGAACAAAGATTAAGCAAGAAGCCTTTTTATTGATGCAAAATTATTACAGGAGGGTTGCAGAATGAAGACTGCTGTACTGTCTGGTGAATCTTGATTTGCTAAATATGTTAACATATAGCAAATCTCATTCTGCCTTAGTACAGGGAATGTTATTGACAGACCCTTTTTTCTCCTAAATGTAATTACTGACTCTCTGCTTTCCTCTAGGTTATGTAGATGTTGTCTTATGTTACCAAAATTGCTATTCCAGTCTTCCTTTCTGTGCATCATGTTTATCATAACTGGATTTGATCAGGCATGATGCATATCATAAACATTCCCTGTTTAGACCATAAAGTACTGATCAGACTGCAGTGTTAATGCATCTTGCTCTCTCAGCATATAAGAAATCAGAAAACATGATTTGTCAAAATTGACAATCAGAAAGGGGTATCATTCTGAAGGCTTACAAGCATTTCTGTGACTGAGTATAGGCAGCAACATTGATCTCAGCTCCGTGAAAGTTGCCTTGCAGTAAAATTACATCAAGTGAACTAGAGGCTTAATGTCAAATGCATAATAAATAGCTCTTTAGATTTGCAGTATTTTTCTCCACTTCATAATGGAGTGTTTCCAGTATCTGTTTGTCATGGCAGATAGGAATTATGCACTTCGGAGAAGTTTGACTTCTGTGTTTGGAGCAGGGCTGAATAGTTTATAAACTAGTGACGTTATTTATCAGTCACTGTCAAGAGCAGATAGTATTAGAAACAATGCTTACCTCCCAGTCTCCATGCATGCTTATGGGAGTTATTTAAAAATATTAGAAATAATTGAAATATTTCTGATTTTCAAAGCTCAGTATTTTTCCACAGTTACTAATTTTTTTTAAATAAATCAAAGTAGTCAGGAGATGGCTATATACTTTTTTAAAAAAACTTGAATACATATTTAGTAAATTAAGAAATTGTAACAATGTCTTAAACTGCACTTTACAGAATATTTACGGGATCTACAAGGTTGGATGGAAACGCTATTGGTACGTTTTGTCCACCCCACCCCACCCACCCCCTGTAAACTACAAAGCAGCTTTGCCTTAAAACTTGGAAAAATATTGCATTAAAATCTGTGTGCATTTCATAGTGGATTTCGTTCGCTGGCTATGTGCCGTATCTATGGATGAACTGCTGTCTGCTACCCACCCTCGAATGTTTAGTCTGCAGAAGATAGTAGAGATTTCTTACTATAACATGGGCCGGATAAGGCTACAGTGGTCTAGAATCTGGGAAGTTATTGGAGATCATTTTAATAAGGTATCCTCATTAATGTTTATACTGCATACTCCTTGAATTACCAATACAAATAAATTTTATTTAGAGCTTTGTTAGAAAAGCATGTGCTTGTCTGAATTATGCTGTTTTTTCTGTCTTTCTGTATAAGTAGCTTAAAATACAGCAAAAATTGTAAAGCTGGAAAAGCCTGTAAGAAGATAGAGGTACACAATATAATCAATGTAAAAGGAGAAGTATATATTAAGTTATTTATCGTGCTCTGGGTCTAGAACTGGCAGCCTTTAGTTATGTGTTCTAATTTTTGGGGGTGTGTTATGAAGCTTGGGCTAGAAGGTTGGTTTCTGTTCAAGTCTAAATTGACTATGTATAAGGTGAATGTCTGACATGTGTTTTTAATACAGCTTCTTGAAGTCTTTTTAGACAGCTTACTTATTTTTAGAAAGTTTTAAATGCTAGGATATATAATGTAGAATATAGCTGAAATTGGTTAGGGATTATTGAATTGCATTAACAATGTGGTTCGCGGAATCGTCTACTACTTAAGTTTGTTAATTTTCTAGTACTGCTTAGTTCTCAGTTACCAAATGTAGAGGCAGCTTGGTGTGAATCCATAAGAATTCTGATGCAAGCTTACTATGCATTCCTATTCTACATTATCAGGTTGGCTGCAATCCCAATGAAGATGTAGCTATTTTTGCAGTGGACTCATTAAGGCAATTATCAATGAAGTTCTTGGAAAAAGGAGAACTTGCTAATTTCCGATTCCAGAAGGACTTCCTAAGACCATTTGAACATATCATGAAGAGAAACAGGTAATAACATACAATGAAATTAATCGCCTGGGATCATAAGCACCAACTTTTGCAATTTATGTTTCAAATCGCTTTTATACAACCAGTTGCTGAAGAATTACGCTATTCTAATTGATCATGTAATTTAGTTTGAACAATTATTGTTTGTTATCTTAATTTAGGTCTCCTACTATTCGAGACATGGTTGTACGGTGTATCGCACAGATGGTAAACTCCCAGGCTGCTAACATTCGTTCTGGCTGGAAAAACATTTTTTCAGTGTTTCATCTGGCAGCCTCAGATCAGGATGAAAGTATAGTGGAACTTGCATTCCAGACTACAGGACACATTGTCAGTGAGTACTGATGACATTCAGGTGTCATGAAAGTGTATGTGACTTCAGAGACTGATTTATCTGTTGGCTTTACAGCCTGCATAGTAAAGCCCACTTCATGCTTTAGAACCAGTATCTTACACTTTTCAACCCATCCTCTGGGGAAATACTTAGGAAAATAATTCAGTAAGATGATAGTTAATCTGTCTTCCTTTGTGCCTTTAAAAAAATTTATCTGTAGCTTTCCATAGTAAAACAAGTCAAGCCTTAGCTAATTTTACTTTTATGTGTACGTTTTCATTTAATAATTTTATATTTTTTCCCCCAGAAAAAAAAATGTGTAGCCATTTTACCCTTTTGTTGCTTGCCTGCCTTTTTCCTTGTTTCTGGATTGTGCTTGTCTACAGCCCTGTTCAGGAGAAAGTGCTGAGCTAGGTGGCACTAGCATTTATTTTTTTTCTCTTCCCATTCTAATCTAGATCCTCATGCTTTAAGCGCCACAAGGGATCTCTTTATTCTGTCTCAGCCTCTGCAAGTTCCTAAAACTGTTTCAGCATTGATGAAGAATGTTTTTCACCTCGAAAGTGTGGCTGTTTAAAATCGGGGCAATAAGACCCTATTGCTGAGGGAAGTCCTTTTGCAGATGTAACTCCACGCTTTGTGTAGCCCTCTTAAGCTCTGACCATACAGACTAATGCTAAGCAGTAAGGGTATTGCTCTCTTTTTGCCGAACTGTTAACATTTCCCCCCTACAGACTAGATGCTACCACAGCTTGTTTTAGACACTTACTACTGTCGAAATAAATGCCCTTTAGGTGAGGTGATTTTTTTGTTATTGTTGAGCATTTGTTTTTTTATTACTACTCAAGCATTTGACAGCACCAGTCAATGAACCAGTCTCTCATGAATTCTATTACAGTCAGTTTATATTACAATTAATAGATTTTAAAGCATGACACTTCTTTTCTTTTGTCCACACTTTTCTCCCAGCAATTGTGTTTGAAAAACACTTCCCAGCAACTATAGATTCTTTCCAGGATGCAGTAAAGTGCTTGTCTGAATTTGCCTGCAATGCAGCATTTCCAGATACTAGTATGGAAGCGATCCGCCTCATTCGCCACTGTGCAAAATACGTATCTGATAGACCTCAGGTATAGTCTGTATTAACTAAATTATAAGTGCTTTAATCAATAGTGCTTTTAGAAGGAAAACAAGATTGTGCTAACCTTATTTGTTTCCCTTCAGGTTTCAGAGATTAATGAGACGTGTACTTTATTCAGAAGCAATAGGAGTATAAAATTCCACGAGCTTTGAAAATGCCAGCAGTTCGTTTATTTTATTTTACTTTTTAATTTTATTCCCCCACCCACCCATCCCCATCCACGCAGTTCAGCTGGTGGCTAGCTTTCCTAAGAGCTGCTGGAAATCATCAGCTTATCTCAGGATCTGCTGTCCACTGAGGGTAACGGCGTAAGCAAAAATGCTTGATATCCTCAAAATGTTACGGTAGATCCTCACTTTCGGTGCTGTCTCTGTAAAAAGAGAGTAAAAGACTCACACTGAACTGCAAGCAAAACCTGATGCTTGAATGTATCATCTCATTTATTCTTTTAGTTTGTTTTTCTAGTTTATTTTTCATGACCTACTAAGAATTACTTTGAAAAACACTTCACCTGCTCAGTATTATCTTGATTGCCAGCTCTCCTGAAGCATCAGGGTGTGATACTAGCATAGCAGAGATTGTTATGTACAGTCCAAATGACTCTGTATAACCTTCTGTTTTCTTCTAAAGGCGTTCAAGGAATACACGAGTGATGATATGAATGTAGCTCCCGAAGACAGAGTGTGGGTGCGAGGATGGTTCCCTATTCTGTTTGAGTTGTCCTGTATCATCAATAGATGCAAATTAGATGTAAGAACCAGGTAACAATCAGTATTTGTAATTCAAATTTTAAAAGGCTTACTTTATACTTTTAAAATAGAAATGACTCTTCTTAGTAAATGTAACTGTCATAAAATGACTTACATATTTAATTTGGGTGATACCACTGTGGGAACACCAGACTTTTCAAAACACCTTTTTAATAGATGCTGGAATGTAGAAATCACATCTGCATTCTTTACATAGGAAATTTATATCTTCCATTACAATAAATAATGAAGTTACATGGTTGTAATTGCATTATATTAAATAGATAAGTATTGCATTTCTTCAAAGTTGAATATTCTAATAATGCCTGTTTAGGATTTACAGCCATGAAATGACAAGAACTATTTAAATAGTTCATTTGAAAATAAGTTAAGGCTTAAATAAATTAAAATTAACAGTGACTGTTTCACATTTATTATAGAACCTGTAAACTATTTAAAACAGCTCAGCTGAACTTAAAATCAGATGCAATGGAGGCATTTTCTGTATAGAGCACAGTAAGATGCAGAAGTTAACTTCTGATCTTCCTAACATATAGCAAGCAAGCATTATTTTAACATGGAAGGTCAACTCTAAATGGTCAATATGCATTAAATCCCTCCCTTTCTTTTTAAATAAAGTATTACATGGGATGAATATTCAAATCTTTATTCTTCCAGTGGCAATATTGATCCTCTGTATTCATTAGTAAATATAAATGTATGATGTTTAATTTCATGAAAGATGCCCCCATTGCATATTCCATTTTAGTGTGCATCTGGACTCCCTT
Organism: Falco peregrinus; assembly: GCF_023634155.1. Taxonomy (NCBI): domain Eukaryota; kingdom Metazoa; phylum Chordata; class Aves; order Falconiformes; family Falconidae; genus Falco; species Falco peregrinus. The sequence goes on from NC_073723.1 coordinate 43,563,437, forward strand.
TATAGCTAATAAAGATTAATACTTGCTTCTAGATCTTTTTACTTCATACCTGGAAATACTTGTTCCTTTATTTCTGTGGTCCTTTGTGAAGAAGTTGTTTTAATTTGACATTACCACAGTTCTCAAAAGTATTTTCAGGCTATACCCTGTGGCTTCTAAGTGCTTTTTAAATAAGCTGATTTTCTACTTAATTTTTGTGTACTAGTGATCAATGTATAATGTTCTTGACAATATTTGAGTTTGTTACTGCTGTTGCAGTTTGACCTAGTACATGTCTTTTTGTAACTCTTAATATATGTTGTTCGTTCTTCATTTCAGGGGCTTAACAGTAATGTTTGAAATAATGAAGACATACGGCCATACTTACGAGAAACACTGGTGGCAAGATTTGTTTCGGATTGTCTTCAGGATATTTGACAACATGAAACTGCCAGAACAGCAGACTGAGGTGAAAAAAGTGGGGGAAGATAATTTACCAGAGATCTATATTTGCAGTGGAAAACTTGATTAGTAATATAGCTTATCAAGTGATGTAAGGCAAACATCAAAACTTTGACCTTTTTTGCTCATTTTATTAGCATTCTGTTGGAGGTGTTGTCACTTCTATCATTTTTCATAAACCATGTATGTAAAAGGCCTAGTAGTTTACACTATGAACAACAGAAGAAAGCATAAAATGCAACTTATCTAGAGTTTGTAAGAAGAACTGCAGCTTTTACATGTGATGTCTGGAATCTGAGACATACATGACTTCATGGCAGCACGCTCAGTGGAATGAGGCTTGTGATCAGCAGTGAAGTCACAGTTAGAAGAAATAAGTTCTACTAGTTCAAAACTTTTTGATGACCAACAAACAGACAAACAAATCCCCAGAATAGCACTGTGCTTTCACTGCAGCCTTTTGACTAGCCAAACAGGTTTTGACCTGCCAAACCAGCACCAGGTACTGTCCTTACAAGGAGGTGAAACAGAAGTGAGCTTACTAATGTAAACTGTGTAAATTACTAATATTAGAAGTTCGATCGCAACTGTCAGCTATTTGGGAGGCTCTGTGTGAGTATTTGTAGAAGGGCATCTTACTCTCTTAAGTTTTTATCACTTGGAAAATATGTAGAGGAAACACGGAAAACTTAGTTTGGTGTTAAACTATTGAGCTAGGGTTAGACGCTATGTTTAATGTCAAACTCAGTATCTCATAATGGTAAGTGCTTGTCAGTCCTGTAATCTTGTCTCTGAGAATAGTTGTTTGTCTGTTTCTGTAGGTTTTTAAACCTGCCAGTTAGCAAAGCTTAAGTTGGGGCTCCAAGTTGTGGGGGTTTTGAGATATAGAAAGGAATTGTATGTCACTATAAAGCATTTCAAATTGAGTAAATACATATATCTGCCTGCTTGCAAAGATGTGTATCCTAAAAGTTTTACCTCAAAGTTGTCATTTTTTGTTTTCTCCTCCTAGAAAGCTGAATGGATGACAACTACTTGCAACCATGCACTTTATGCAATATGTGATGTATTTACGCAGTATTTAGAAGTACTTAGTGATGTTCTTTTGGATGATATATTTGCACAGCTGTACTGGTGTGTGCAGCAAGGTAGGACTGTACCAAGTTATGTTAAACAATGTTAACATTTTACTGTGCTGAATGTGAATAAACAAATGCACTGTTTGTCTTTTCCAGACAATGAACAACTGGCACGATCTGGTACAAACTGTTTGGAGAATGTTGTCATCCTAAATGGTGAAAAGTTTACCCTAGAAATCTGGGATAAAACTTGTACTTGCATGCTGGATATTTTCAAAACTACAATCCCTCATGCGTAAGATGACTGTTAATATTTATACTTTGTAAAATAATGTAGTTAAGTTGACTTACTGATTTCTAACTGTTCGATATCTAATAAGTGGGGTGAACAAAAAGCTGTGTGGACTAAATAGAAGCAGACTTTCTTGGAGCATACTGATAAATTAAGTGATAGATACACTACTTTTGTGTTGTAAATGATAAGCTGTTACAAACTAGAAATACTATATGGGAGATAAGAAAAAACCCAAAAAACAACAACAACAACAAAAAAAAACCAATCCAAAACCTGTAAGCTGATTCAGCTTTAAAATGTTGGGGTTTCTGAGAAGTAGTATCTGATTTTTTTGGTCATTTTCTTTTTGTAATAGAAGAATGCTATTGATAGGCAGACTTTGCAACTTGTAATTACATGTGAAGAAGCTTTTTCCAGATAATACTAAAACAGAGTAACAGTCTTACAGATTTAAGTCTCTGTGGTTGATGTTTAGCTTCCATCATATGTTTTTATGGATCCTAATCTTTTTATGAAAATTATCGTGTATATTTGGTAACTGTCTTTCCCTTTGTGTTACAACTCTATGTGAAATTCCTTGCAACAAGGCTGTACTGTTCCCGAGTAGTTTGATACACGTACATGTCATAGAGCAGAATAACAAGAAATCACATCCAACATTATACCAAAGATGAGTTTTTATCCCATACCCTATGAACGCTGAGGTGAAACACTGCTTGTTTTCAAATCTAATAGTCTTAATGTTGAACTGTTGTATTATTACTTGTCCTATGTCTGTCAACTAGTTCATACTCTTTGCTTCTATGTATCGCCTAGTTCAGGCCTGAAGAAAACCGAAGCAAAATGGAACCTTCTGCACATCAGTCTTTCCTTAATTTTAGTTATGTATCAGGTAGCACTGTAAGAGAGCTTCATTCATGCTTAAAAGATAAGTTAATCCATCTGTCACTATCTCACCTACTTTTGTATGTGAGTAGGTAAGAATTAATTGCATCTAGAATATAATACTAAAATAAAGCTGAAACATCTGGGCGCTAGCAAGATTTTTTTTTTTTCACATTTCAGTAACTGCCAAAAATAAAATTATAAACCAAATTTATGGATGTAAAAGTCCAACTGAATTAGCCCTAACTTACTATCTCTTATACTTGGAAAGACTTTGAAGTGATATTCACTAGCAGAACATTTGCTTTGGTTTCCACATTATGATCAAAACTTAGGTTGAATATTTAGCAACCCTTCTAGAGCAACATTTTGAATATCTTAATATTTAGACACATTCAGATTATTCTTGTTGCCTTTAGCTATATCTGATTTCAAATATGTGCATTATTCCCTTTGATGTTTATGGCACATTGGCTTTTCAAATGAGTTGTTTTTCTGAGGAGGGTATCAGACTCCATAGATTTCTGTTCCTTCTCATCTGTTTTTTTACCTTTCTGTGCCTTCTTTGAGAACTTTAATTATATTATTCTTTTCTACATTTCTTGGAGGTTTCCAACTTTTGCAGAGTAAAGTAAATGTTACTTGGATTTTACACGAGTACCTTGAGCATAGGTAATCAGTCTCCTTTCCCATGGTGAAGGTATGCCTGCTCTTTTCCAAACAATTGTTGGGTGACACAAAACTGCTGAAAACAGTCTTTTCACTTTGACCATATTTGACTAAAGGTGAAGCTTTTTAGATGGGTAAGAAAAAATCATAAAAATATACAGGTATTCATTCGTATTTTTAATGGAGATTTTGTACTCCGAGTTTTTTTCCTTCTCTTTGAGTCCTAGAAAGATACTTCTCTCTTTTTATGGGATCTGGTTCTTTTTCTGTGACTTCTGGTTTGGCTGGCACTACATATTTATATTTCTTAGTCCCTCTAGTTGTCTTGTTTTGGTGGTGGAGCTTTTCCTGCCCTCCCAGCCTTTTTTTTTTTTTTTTTTTTCTTTTGGCAACACTGTTTTTATACCCAGCTTGTTGTGGAGGGTGCCCCAGTACCTGGAGAAGGCGGCAAATGCTCCTTTTACCTTTGTTTTCCCATGCCTGGAAGTAACATTGGAAGTTAATGTTGAAATGAAGGCAGACCAATCACACAGTGGTATAGATGAAAGTGTTATGGGCAAGTGCTTTATTGCTAAATGACGAAATAGAATCTCTGGAGTGTAAGGTGTCTTCTGGCAGAGATTAATCTGATCACATAGGATTGCATCTGTCCTTTTTTAACATTCATACGAAATGTCTTCCAGGTATTGTGTAACTAACTCCTTCAATTTAAGACTGGCAGCATTGGCTGCAGGAGTTCTTAGTTGCAGTACTAGCCTCTGCTGGTTCTTGGCAAGTTACCTTTTTGCAAAAAGAGGTGATCATAGTATTTCCTTGTTTGGAAAACTTAGTACTAGAATATTTACTCGGCTACTAACTTCAGCAGAGATTACTTACTAAAAAAACCAAAACTGTGTACTCAAGCTTCCACAAAATCATTGAGGTTTTGATAGCTGAAGTTACTAACACAGGATCACACAGAATGGGCGAGGTTGGAAGGGGCCCTGGAAGTGGTCTGTTTCAACCCCGCTGCTCAAGCGTGGCCACTCAGAGCCATGTTTCCCCAGGACCATGTCTTGGCTTTTGAATATCTCCAAGGAGGGAAGCTCCACAGCCTCCTTGGGCAACCTGTGCCAGTGCTTGGTCACCCCCAGTGAAAAAGTGATTTCTGATGTTCAGAGGGAACTTTCTGTCTTTCATTCTCTGTGCGTTGCCACTGGTGCAACACTGGGCACCACTGGAAAGAGCCTGGCTCTCTCCTCTTTGCACCCTCCCATCCAGGATTTATATACATTGATGAGATCCCCCTGACCCTTCTCTTCTCCAGGCTGAACAGTCCCAGCTCTCTTGGCCTCTTCTCATAGGAGAGATGCTCCAGTGCCTTCATCATCTTCGTGGCCTTTTGCTGGACTCTCTCCAACATGTCCATGTCTCTCTCTCATACTGGGGAGCCCAGGACTGGATGCAGTGCTCAGCAGGGAGGGCAGGATCACCTCCCTCTACCTGCTGGCAGTTCTCCTAATGCAGCCCAGGATACCATTTGCTTTCTTTGCAAGCAAGGGCACGTTACTGACTCATGTCCAACCTGATGTCCACCAGCACCCCCAGGGCCTTCTCTGCCAAGCAGCTTTCCAGCTGGGTGGCCCACAGCATACTGGTGCCTGGGGTTGTTCCTCCCCAGGGGGAAGGGCTTTGCACTTCCACTTGTTGAACCTCTTTGGGGTCCTGTCGGCCCATTTCTCCAGTCTGTTGAGGTTCCTCTGGGTGGTAGCATGACCCTCTGGTGTATCAGCCACTCCTCCCACTTTCTTGTTATCTGCAAACTTGCTGAGGGTCCACTCTGTCCCGTCATCCAGATCATTAATGAAGATGTTGAACAGAAATGGACCAGTACTGATCCCTGGGGTACACTGCTCGTTACTGGCCTCCAACTAGACTTTATGCCCCTGGTCACCACCCTCCTGGCTTGGTTGTTCAGCCAGCTTTCAGTCCACCTCACTGTTTGCTCATCCAGCCCATACTTCATTAGCTCATTTTAATAGTTTGTTTGATTTTTTTTTTCCATTCTGTTTATAAATCTTTTTAAATAGACATTTTCCAAAGCCTTATGAGAGCAAGGTTTGGCTTGCTGGCACTGAGGAAGCCAGGGTGAATGGCCTCTTGTCCTCAGGAAATTCAGGAGTTAGAATTGGTTCCTTAGACAAATTACAATAATCTGGCCTCTCTTGGCTCATAATGGCTCATTCTTCCATTACATCCTTGGGCAGATGGAAGACTTCGTAGCCCAAAATCAATTACACTGTATTTAACAACCTCTAATGCAGAAATAATTCACAGTTTGTGTTCTGGTAGCTTTCAAGAATCAGTTCAGTTCTCTGCTTTACTTTATTTGCTGTCTCATTGCATGCCTCCAGATTTTTGTATTTTCTTGTCTACAGTTTGTCATCTTAGTTATATGAAGAGCAGTGATATGTTAATTTAGAATCCTTAACACAATGAGAAAGATCTCATTTAGCATAGGCACAGATGTCCATCAAGCCTTGCCTCACAGAGATTGAGGATACATAGTTTGAGATCTTAGCAACAACAAAAACTTTAATCTTACTTTGTAGCAATAGAGTTGATAGAACAAGAGATGATGGGGCCACTTAGGTTATTTAATCCCATTTCCCCCATATCTTGGCAGACACAGACAGCCGCAACAAGTTACAACTAATGTAGAAATTTTTTAGTGCTCAAGGCAAAGATACTCAGGACAGCAACATGCTATAGGAAAACAGCAGGGAAGAGATCAGAAGTCTTGTCAGTGACTTACTACTTCATAACAGCAATGAATCCTAAGTGGAAGTAGAACCACAAAGCTGAAGCACAGCCCAAACAGAGAATGCAAAACATCTCCAGACGTTCATGCTGATTTGTCCTGGGGTAGATTCATTCCTGACTCCAGGTAAAGCTTAAGGCAGTGCGAGAGAGCAAGGCAAAATCCGTTATTTCTGAGAAAAATTAGGCCACCTCCACATAATCCAGTCGTCCATTCAAGGCAATTGGTAGAAACGTTGGAAGTACAAAACCCACAATTTTCAATATGTGTGAAAGAAGAAAATGTATACTTAAAATTGAAATGAGTTTATTAATTTATGGAAGTATCTATATCCAACTCTTTTTTGGGGTTTGGCTTCCATTAAATTAAAAAAAACACCCCACCATACTGAAGTTGACTTCTTAGGATATTGGTTCTGATCTGTATTTCAGACTTCCTAAATTTGGTACTGGTTTTGTGTTTTCAAGGTTGCTGACTTGGCGACCAACCAGTGGGGAGTTTGGCTCTGGATCTCCCTCTGATACAAAAGAAAAACTGGTAAGCTGCTGAAATAAAAACTATTTTAAAAGCTTGCAAAAGTTTGGTACAAATATGTTGTGATGTAGAATAAGTAAAAAGTGTACTTTGTTTAAACCCATTTTTCAGTTTTGATTTACTTGAAAAAGTTTTTTCCAGCTAAAGTGCTATTTAATGTTTAAAAATAGCAAGGAATTAATTGAGAAAGAGAAATATATATTTGTTTGCAGTGAAGTTGGCTTCTGGGAGTTGCCTGTAGGTCGTTCTCTGCGTATGATAGAAGTAATGTCCTGTGCCTAGTATGTCTCTGTAATACTGTATTTAACGTTTGAGTTGTTTCCTGGTTTTGTGGGGTTTGTTTCATTTTGCTCAATATTGTCTTTGATACATTGACATGATGAGAAAATGCTGGAGGTGGAAGGACTGTCATATAAAAATTGTTCATGGGTATGGTCTCAAATGAGTTCTGCTACGAGAGACTGACTCCCTCCATTTAGCTTTATGGGGTGTTAAACATAATTTGCTTGCAACAGAGTGTAGATGTTTTCGGTGGCCAGTTCTCATTATACAGGTGTTTTATATCCATGTGACAATGTGTTTTCTATATCGACTCATTTGTAGTGGTTTCGTGTATAAAGCGTTTGATCTAACAGTGTTGGCTACGTTTTTGATCCATTTATGTTGAATATAATAACATGCACAAATGGCCGATATATTAAATGTCTTAGTCATTAATAAATTGAAAGCTCTTTTCTCTTTGAAATAGTTCAACATTAATGTTTTTTAAAATCTTCTTTTACTTCAGTGTAAAAAGACACTTTACAACTTCAAAATGAACAGAACTTGTATAATAAATGTTAAAGGAAATATATTTTGGATCCTTTCTTTTGGTAGGATAAAATTTTTGCAGGCTTTAAGTATTTCCATCTAACTTTTCTTCAGGTAGTTAAATTATAATGAAGCATTCTACTATCTATAGACATAATAGCTATTAAAAATATATTTATTAGAGATGAAGACGTTGTTTATTTACTGGTATGAGAAGTTGATATGTTCTTTATAGGAAGTGTATGTGCAGACTTAAATCTTGCTAGCCACGCAATGTAGGGAATTAATGTGTTGTCTCCAGTGGCACTTCTGGAATATATATGCCAATAGAAGTGCTGGGCTATTGAAAGGGACAGTAATCACTACATATGCCCTCTTTCAATGAGTGCTTTCTGAAATGAAAACAATAGGTATTATCATTGATTTTAATACTTTACATTCAACTGATCAAGAAGGAAGATATTTATTAAAAAATAAAACAAAAACCCAACAATTCATCTTCCAAAGTCATTGAGTTCTAGCTCACAAGATAAAACAATGTAACATGGGGAATCAGAACACATTGCAGAAGTCTGCTGAAGCAGCTCTGGCGAGAGGATTTAAAATGAAAGCATTTTCCTTGATATGCATATATTCTCCTTCGTTTTACTCTGATAAATTCCTATAGCACCTACAGACATGTTAGTAGGAGCTTATAATTCAGAACGTTCAAGGGGGTAAATGCAAGTAAAGATTAAGGCTTGATGATACCTCATACTGTTTGGACTTGTCTTTTAGGAACTGTGTGTTAGCATTTTCACCCATTATAAAAAGAATGCAAGTTCTTACAGAAGCTGTTAGAGGTTTTTGTTGTAAATCAGGGGTAGATACTGCATTTCCCAGTACTGAAACCTTGCAGCAAACCTCATACGCTTGAACTGGTAAAAGTCAAACTGACTGTTGGCTGACATACTAAATGCTTGGATGGCATACAAAAACACCTGTGTGCAAAGTACTAGTCGTTGACTTTGCTGTGTAATTAAGTATTTGTTGCTTGTTGATTTTTCAGTGCTTTCTTAGTAGGGCATCTTCTTAGCACATCTTTTGTGAATGCTGGTATTAAATATGACCAAAATGAATGAAAAAGTGTAGTGTTGAAACAGTAAATGTCTTAAGGTATAAAGAGCACAATACTATCAACAATTAGCTTGCAGAAATTATCTGTAATTTTTTTTTTTGCCTTTTTTTCAGGATACAATATCACAGAAGTCAGTGGATATTCATGATTCTGTTCAGCCTAGATCTTCAGATGGACGTCCATATCAACCCAGCATAGGGCCCACAGTAGGTGAAGAAATAAGCAAAACCAGGCCAACAGCAAGTACGTGTTTAGTAGTGATTTGGCATTTTATATATATTAAGAGTAGTATTCAGCAGATGTCTGATACCTTTAGTTATAGCCCCAGCTATAACTTCAGAAACGTGATGTGAGGAGAACTATACTGGTTAAAGTTTTGTCTTCATGCAGTATGACAGAATTCTGTTGGTCTCTTGTGGGTCCACATCTTTCACCTGTGCTTTAAAAATCTAGAATTCAGCTGCTAACTTGCAGGCTTTTTAGCCAAAGTAAAATACTAAGAATAGTACTCACCTTATAATGCTATGTAAATAAGTAATATTTTTTTTTCTTAAGAGCAAGGTTCTTTCTGTGCAGAATGCAACTGAAGCAATAGCGGGGCGGGGGGGGGAAGTGTATTTAGGCTGATTTGAAGAGAACATATCAAATCCTTAAGGTACTTGGGGAAAGTTATGTGTTGGTGCTTAAAATGCTCATGTCTGGTGGTAATAGTAGACCTGGTATCAGTCCTGGTTTTAGAAGAGTAATTCAGATGGGTGGATTCCAGACTTGATTTATGAACGTGCTTGAAGTTAAGCTGTTCTTCAGCTTACCCCCAAAATAGCTCAAAAAAGAGACAGGTGTTGCAGTTCTTTATTAACAAGCAATTTTCTTTTTCTTCTCTTTAAAGAATTTCCAGAACAGAAGTTATTTGCTGCTCTTTTGATCAAATGTGTTGTACAACTGGAACTCATTCAGACTATCGACAATATTGTGTTCTTCCCAGCAACTAGCAAAAAAGAAGATGCAGAGAATCTAGCAGCAGCACAAGTAAGTAGAACTGATAGGTATCTTTTTTTCTGATTTTTTTCAGCCCTATTGGATTTAACAGCTTATATCTTGCGTTAAATTGCATTTGCTGTGCTGGGGCAGCACACCGTGGAGATTAAAACATGTATTGTTCAAAGGGATTTATGTAACTGGGATGTGAACACAACTGTTAATACATTTTTAAGTTTCGGTACGAGTAAAGATGAAAACAGGGTAGGATTGAGTTATGACTGGAGCTTGCTGAAGACAATTGTGAATTTTTACTTGCAATCTTTTCCTGTTTTTTTTTAAAACAGAGAGATGCAGTAGACTTCGATGTGCATGTGGATACACAAGATCAAGGAATGTATCGTTTTCTAACATCACAGCAGCTTTTTAAACTTCTGGATTGTCTGCTGGAATCTCACAGATTTGCTAAAGCATTTAATTCCAACAATGAACAAAGAACTGCCCTCTGGAAAGCGGGTGAGTCAGTCACCTTGGAGAAATATTTTGCAAGAATGTGTCAGCGTGCTTTGAATTAACCCAAAAATAGGTGAAACGTACTTCGATGTTGAATGTAAAATTGAGTGTCAGCCTTTAACTTTATACCCTAGAATCCCTAAGGGGAGGAGACCTCATCTGTGCAGGTGCAAATATCTTTTTCATGTCCTCACATTTAAGGTTTCACTGGGTTACAGCTGCCAAGCTGATCCCTGGCTGTGGGTGCAAGTCCCGTGCTTGGAGGCTGCAGGCACAAAACCTGAAGACTTGTTAGCGGGGTTTGTTTTACCTACCAGAGTATAAGTGAAAAATATGTCATTTTCTGAAAAAAAACCAGATGAAAAACGGACTCTCAATAGCGTTGTGTTTAATCTGTTCCTTGCACCAAAGTTGGCTGTATTAATATTTTTAACGGTCACTGCATACTGTGAAGATGCAGCAGGCTGGTTTGTGCATTGATGTATGCATACACAGAACCACTTCAGCTTGGCTGAGGTAGTATTCGTATTTACGGGTATGCTTTTGGCTAGTATGGCTCGTCACTAGCAAAACTGAGTTTAATTATACAGTAACAGCCTTGGAAACAATAATATTGTAGACATTTTTATCAAAAACAAACAATAAAGCACTACAGATATACACCTGAGGCAAAATGGTCCATTGTTCGGGTGGTTAGAATGCACTTTTATCATACACCCAGGTTTCACATCTACTTTACTTGGAAGCATCTATAAAAATAGGTGCCAAACACAGTTGTGGCGTATATACGTGGGTTAATTTTTAGCAGGACTCCATTGTACTAAATGCTGTGAGAAGTTAATTACATAAGGGGGTTCTTCTGTCTATATGCAGAAGATGTTTGGAAGGAGAAGTGGGGAACTGTAAGGAAAAATGTCAGATGAAACACAAATCTGAATGGATGCTTGGAATTTCTCTAGGTTTCAAAGGCAAATCAAAGCCTAATCTTCTGAAACAGGAGACTAGTAGTCTTGCCTGTGGATTGCGCATTCTGTTCCGTATGTACATGGATGAAAGCCGTACCAGTGCATGGGAGGAAGTCCAGCAGAGGCTACTAAAGTAAGGTCCATGTGGCTGAACCCGTTGATGTTATTTCTGACGTGAAAGAATGTTTGTTTTTATTTAAAAGGATAGACCACCTCTGTTTGCAGTAAACTTCTAGAGCCAACACAGTATGGTGGTAGTCACAGCTCCCATTAAGAGGTTTTATGTTGTGTGTAGAGCACTCTGCCTCCAGCTACTAATACTGCGTCTGCTTTTTGTACTCATTACACGTTTTGCAGAAGAGAACAAAGGTTTTGTCACCTTTTTTGGTAGCATGTGGGTAGGTGGGGGCTTGTTCCAGCTCCTTCTTAAAAAGAAAAGCAACTAGCAACCCTGCTTTTTTCTTGCAGATATTTTAGGGAGCTGGTGCTTGTTCTCATCTGCAGAAATGAGCGCTGGGCTTAAGAAGCCTGTGGGCATACAGAAGCTTTTGGCTTTTTGGTTATTCATTACTGTGAATACCAAGGTTCACCTGAAAGTTTTTAGGTTACAAAGTTGTTTAAGCAAGTGTTGGAATAATAGAGGGCTTAAAACCAGGGCAGTAACAGTTTTTTAACAGTGTTTAACAGTGTTTTAAGGTTTACAGACCAGGGAGCAGAACTGCAAACTACCTGGTTGCATCAGCATGAGATTACTTTTTATAGTCTACATATCATTTTGTCGTATGCGTTTTAGTACCTCTCAAAGAGCACTTGATACATTTTAAATATGTGTACGAACAGCACGATCATGTTTTGTCAATATATTGAATAGTGAAGTCCTGGGACACTGGTTTTGAGTTGAACAAGATTACTGCTTTCTACTGCTAATGAGGCTTGCAGTAGCTTTCATAAGGCGATGCTGTTCTACACCAGGACTCTGCAGTGGTATAGTTGCAAAGCCGAAGGTCTTTCTCTGCAGCAGAGCTCAAAATAAAATGTTAGTTACTAGTTAGTTACTAGTTTTTGTGTCTTTCCTCTTCAGTGTCTGCAGTGAGGCTCTGAGTTATTTCCTCACTCTTACATCAGAAAGTCATCGGGAAGCCTGGACTAATCTGTTACTCTTATTTTTGACTAAAGTCCTGAAGATAAGTGATGAAAGGGTAAGTAACTGTTTGGAATGTTATTTAAGATGACGTTTACAGGTAAGTAGTTCCAGACCGGTTCGTCACAGTTACACGTTTGACTTTAAAAGCTCCTGCTGCTCTGTAGACACGCTTTGTTGAGGGAATGTGCATCGAAATACCGACAGTAGTAATGCACAGTGAGGGTGCAGTGAGTGATAAAATAAAACGTGTCTGAGAAAATGTAAAAGATACTGAAATCCTTTACAAGTATGTGTTAAGTTGCTCTTACCCCTCTCCTGCTGAGGTAGGGGATTAGTGGCTGATATTTTATTCAAAGAAACAACTCCTGTTTCTGTTTCCAGTCCTGCGTGTATAGCACCTTGACCTTCTCCAAAGCAATTCTGCAGTAAATAAATCCATATTTAGATCTCCCTGTAACAAAACTTGGCTGAAATACCAAGTGAAAGAGGCCAAGTACAACAAAAAAACTTGACTGATAAGAAAACCTCTTCCTCTTGCAGAATAAGCATTAGCAAGGAGCTGTGTGTAGCCAGTGAGCATCTGTCAGAGTACAAGCTGTCTGAGCCTTGTTCTAGCACTGGCTAGCTTCAGTTAGAAAGATGTTTCTACTTGTCACTTCATGGGTTGGTTTCTCACCTTGACTTGGGAGAGTATTTATAATTCTTCACTTGGAACACGCTTTCTGAGCTGTATTGATGCATAATAGAACAATTTCTTCTGTTTTCTCCTCAGTTCAAGGCTCACGCCTCGTTCTACTATCCGCTGTTGTGTGAAATTATGCAGTTTGACCTTATTCCTGAACTTCGAGCTGTTCTGCGAAGGTTTTTCCTGCGGATTGGTGTTGTTTTTCAAATATCCCAACCACCAGAGCAAGAGTCTGGAATAAGCAAGCAGTAGCAGATAGTGACTGAGTATTGCTCCGTTTAAAAGTTTATATTCCTCAGCTAAATCAAAGGACCAGGTAGCTGAGCCATTCTGTCTGGATATCCATAAAAATGATTTCTTTGTATGGCAATGTGTATCCAAGGGTTAACGGTACAGATGCTTACAACTGTAATTAAGGCTTGCAACACTCCAGTCCCTTTATTTCCTGATGGATTATCTCTATCGGTTTCTCTACCTGGCTCATGCTGAGCACAGAGCCAGTTTTTAGCACAGTCCTCTGGTCAGCATGGGCTGCAATATCCTTTACTGTCCTAGACAGCAGTATAGCAACAGATGTTTATGGCGGGTGTGAAAGTAAAAAGTACCCAAAGAACTATATATGTAAAGGTTTGAGCTTCTGCAAGAAGTACAACTCAGGAGAGCTGTATTTTGAAGGATAAAATGTTTATAGTGAAAAGAAAATGGAGATTATTGTTCATGGTAAAAGATATTTAGCAACTATGTCTGATATTCTAAGATTTTTGCACACTCAGGCTGTCTGAGACATTGGTAATCATCCTTCTGTGAAAAATGTACAGAGATGCAGGTCTGTAATATAAACTCTTTAACACTATACAGTTCTTCCTGAATTGTTTTATTTCTGTATTATTGATTTGCTGAAAACCCATAACAACTTCATTGTTTACCAAATGCACTAGAAGTTTGGGTTTTATTTTTCGGGGTTGTGATTTTTTTCCTTTTTTTTTTTCTTTTTTTTTTTTTTTTTTTTGGTTTTGTTGTAGCCCAGAAGTTAGTGTTGCTGACTTTTGTCAAGAACAGAGGTAGAAATATCACAACTGACATAACTACCTGTAATATACTTGTTTTAGGGCTTTTAAATATAATGAGCCATTGAAATGATGATCCTTCAAGGACTGGAACTTGAATCACTGCAAACAAGTCTAGGTTGTGTCTGCTGTCAGATGTTTTTTGTTTGATGTAGATTTCACTCTTATGTACAGAATTTAATGTGGAATATATTCAAGTAACAAATCTGGCATGGTTTGGGGATGGTTAAATTTATTGGAAACTTATTCATACTGTGAATTGTGCTCTGATGGTTAAAAGACAAGATTGTCAAGCATTCTGTATTACAATGGATGTAGAAATTTTTTTCAGATGGGCAAAATGTATATGGTACAGATATGTAAAGTTTTCTATGTAAAAAAAATTCTGTACAACTTTCTGTACAATATTTGGTTCTCATCTGGCATATTCTAATCAGGTTATAGGTCAATAAAGTTTTTGAACTCTTTCATCAGTGCAATCAAAACCAGTCTAATCCACAGCTACTTGTTTTACAGTTTCCTTTGCCGCCTCTCATGTTCTCATTTCAAAGGAACAGACCCCAGCCCTCGGGGGGGCCAAAAGGTGGGTGCCTTGCAGTTGACTAGGATGCGTCTTCTCACTGTTCGGCAAATACAGGGTGAAAAAGAACGGTAAGTTTAAAAAACCAGGGAAAAAAGGAAGAGTAAAAGTGCTTGTAAGTGGACTAGACAAATGAACCCTGTAGTGCTGCACAGATAGGAACTAAAATACTGTGTTTTGCTTTCTGGGGATTAAAATATTAATACAAGTATTAATATAAAACAGACTTCCAGAATAAGGGTGGGTGAGAGAGGGAGGCTGGGATTATGGTTCATCTGGCTGCTGACTCGGAATACATCAGCCAGCTAAGCCTTGTCAGCATCTTTGAGCTTGTAAGTAAAAGCGGAATTGGATTGTGCTCCAGTGTGTTCCCACAAAACTCACGACAAGCAAAGGGGAAAAGGGGAGAAGCGTGAAGGCTGTGAAAGGGAATGAGGAATTAATTCCTCACAGAGGAATTAATCTCCCTGTAGCTGTTCACAGCAGGCCTCAAAAATAAGTGCTAAGTGGTTCAACAAAATAGCTATGGAAGAGACAGTGATGGGAATTAAACGGCACGACCCGTAACTAGTTTTCTTATAATGTTAATTGGGGTGGAACAAAACCAAATTGCAGTTATCGAAGTCAGAAAAGGAACAACTGAGGTGATTTTAATTACAATGGTACAGCCTTTCCTCTTGGGCTGTGTTTTATTTTCTTCAGTTTGTTGTGTAACATTTAAATCTTGAACCACCATAGCAGGCTTGGCCTGAGGTCTTTCTTGCCTGTTTGACAGTGATCAGTAATAATTGTTAAAGTATAGTGTGTGTGTGTGTGTGTGTCCTACTGACGCTGTAATTTCCCCCGTGCCTGTGGCAAAGTGTTACCTGGTGTTCCTGGTTACAGCCAGGTCTGTGTCTGTTACCCATGGGTCTGCCTGCATCCCTTCGCAACGTCTGCGTTCAGGATTCAGCGTTCAGTAGTAGCGAGTACAATCGATTATCTAAAATGTGTGGTAGATTGGGGTTTGTTTGGCGGGGTTTTTGTTTTGAACCTTGCTCTGCTCCATTGCTCTGTTGTGTACTTCTACTGAGCAATGACTTTTTTACAGCACGACCACCTCACACCTTACGGGGTTTGTTGCTTGCGTGGAAAAGGCCTAATAGCTGTTGAGTCTTGGCTCATCGGCCCCTCGACCCCTGTTCTCATCGTTGCTTTTCTGTAGCTTTAGCTCCCACACCCCCAGAACCGCACTGGCTGGGCTCTGGGGGCCAGCTTCAACTTGCAGCTCCACCGAACGAACGCTCACGTCTGTGGCAGTTCTCACAAAGGAAGGGCTGGGAGCAGGAGGTGGGCTCTATTTGAGTCAGCTCAGCCTTGAGCTCAGGACTGTGGTTTGCAGCTGCAACTCACCATTTTTGAAAAAAAATTACAATTTAGGAAGGCTGGCAGGAATGCCCTGGCTGCAGCTGAACTTTAGATATGGAGAGAAAGCCAACGGAAAGATGTGAAGGACCAAGATGATCCTGAATAGCAGCCGGGGTAGCAGAGGGAGGAGAGCGGTGCAGAGGGAAATTCACGGTGCTAAATGCTGCGGAGCAGCCAGGCTGGAGCAAGTACAGCGCTTTCAGGTCACTGCAGAGGTGAAGGAAGCAACTTAAAGCGGGGGCGGGGCAGTGTCCTAGGCTTCAACTGGAGGAATCAAATGCCAGCTTGGGAAGGTTGGTGATGTTTACAAAAATTCCGGCCATTAAGCCAGCCTCATTTTTTAGGATAATGCTAATATATGCTTCTGTGGGGGGGTAATCAAAGTTCAGGGAATAAAGGAAAACTATATACGCTACTAGATGAGGAAGAAAGTTCTGTATGTCGCCTGGCATCAGTACAGTGGATCTACCCCAAAGCTCAACGTGTGAAGGAACAGGGAAGAGCCATCAGAGACAAGGGAAAGGCTGGCAGGTGACAGAGGGAAAAGTATGAAATACATGAGGGGGGCTGTGGCATGAGAGGCTCCGTGGCAGGATGGTATTATAAAACATTTTCACCTTAGCTGCTTAAAACTGCCGCTGGGAACATTAGTATTCCTTGATGGTCTAGTTTGTTCATGAGTAAACATCAGCTGAAGCAAATGATAAATTAAGAAAACTGAAGTCTGCTTTCACATTCTTAGTAACAAAATAATTTATTAACTCTTAAATCGGAACCATAAATTAAATATATGCAACGCTATCTGTATTTCCAGCACATAACAGGTTAGGGAACATAAGAGACACCGCTAATAGTAATTTTTTCATGAAACTGCTGAGCTTTCATGCAGGATAGCAATCATTACTGTATGAAAAGCAAGTGCCCTTTGCCAAGGTATCTACTCTTTTGGTAAAAGCTTTCACTCACAGCAGAGGTCCATTTTCTCTTATTTCCAGCCAGTTTTGGAGTTTGGCTATAAACAAAGCTAAAAATTTAAATTTATTTACTATCAAATTCACACACACACGTGCACGCTGGTTTTGTGGTAAGTCCAGCTCTGCACCTTTTCTAGAAGTTTCAGCCTCAAAAATGGCCAAGCTATTCCTCTGCTTCCTACATTATGTGCTGTACAATATCCCTGCTCTACGTCTTCGCACTGCAGCTTCTCTTACTTTCTTATTGCTACTTCAAATGACACATACAGCCCCACGCTCTGCGTTGTATCACACGCTCCCTGGAAGAGACCCTGGAAAGTGCAGTAGTGCCGACCGGCCCCTGCTCTGCTGCGAGGCACCGCGGGTTCCCGTGTCAGCCGTGTGCTGTTGAGAGGCCTTGCCAGCTGAGCGGCAGCAGGCTCTCAGGTGAGATTTTTGCTGGGTTTGACTGTTCCACCACGAACCTCTGGAAAGTCTCTGAAGTTCCTGGTCGCAGCCAGGGCTCTGTTGCAACTGTGTCAACAGAACCGCACCGTCTGCCGGTGTTGGGTGGAATCTGATTCCAAAGGTCATCTGCTTCTCCTAAGGAAACACCACCACAATGCACATGTTAAAGGAGACAAAAGCTTATCACGTTTTACTGCAACATTCTGAACAGGCTTCTTTGTCTGCAATAAATGCATAAAATGCTTTTAAATTACATTTGTTTCTACTTCACACAAATCTTTTATGTTCTGGGGAACTGGGCCCGTCTCGAGTCAACAGCTAAAGACTCCAAGTCTTTGATGTCTAATGCCAACAGCCCCTCCCCCTGCCAGACCAGTAAGAGGGCAATACAGGAAACATGGATGGACGTGGCAGAAGGTTCTTGCTTTCCCAAAGCCTCTCGTTACAGGGAGAAGTCAAATCTGTCAGTGCATATATACATAGGAAACGCGTGTAAAAATAAGGTTATTAAATTACAGTGTTACGGCTAAGCACTCTTACACAGACAGTCTCTTACTCAGGAGAGAACTTGGGAAGAATTATTTCAACATGCGAACAGTGCAAATGCGAGCAAGTCTGTACATCACAGCCTGGCATAGCTAGTAACCTCAGCACAATGTTGTCCTGAAATGTGCACCGGGTAAATCGTCATCTGCCAGAAACAAACCAAACCACACCAAAACAAACTAATGAAAAAAACCCAACAAACCAGAATGGAACGGCCTTGCCTTTGAACTTGGGGTCACTCTCATGCTGAACTCTGCTATTGTTTCAATTCAGTCAGCAATCATACATACCTGATAAAATGTTTAGTGTAGATTATATTTATTTATATATATATAAACAGATAATTATGTTGTTTGATAAACAAATACAACTGTATCATTTCTTTGTGCTGTTTGTTCTTTGGATTCACAACATTTAATTTTTACCTATATAAACAAAAAAAATAACCCCCAAACCTATGACTGAAAATTGCAATGCTTTCCTTGCTAAAGCTGAGTCATGTAAGTGAGGTGGTTCTGGTTTGCTGGGGTTTTTTTAAGCTAGGCAGAAAAATGTTGGAAGACTGGATTTAAAAAAAATCCAACAATTTTTGCAGAAACATACTAATTCCAGTAAAACATAACAGAATTGTCTATTATTTAGTGATGCAATATTTCATTCAACCAATTCATATGTGTCATGTAATTTTAAGTATTTGGATCATTTTTCCAAACTTCAGGGGTTTGTTCTGGAATAAAATGACAACTTTTAAAAATTGTATTTTGAACAAAAGCTTCTCTGAAGCTTCTCATGAAAACTTTAAAGTTGATGCTTTAAGCATGGGTGCGAGGCCCCAGGTCCTGCAGAAGCAGCAGCCAGGTGCACAGACCTGGAGGGAAGGACAGAAACCGCCCAAACCCACAGACACTGGGAGCGAAGGCTCAGTTTTCCTCTTCGTGCCTAAGGCAAGA
Source organism: Falco peregrinus (assembly GCF_023634155.1). Lineage (NCBI taxonomy): Eukaryota > Metazoa > Chordata > Aves > Falconiformes > Falconidae > Falco > Falco peregrinus. The sequence goes on from NC_073723.1 coordinate 43,582,323, forward strand.
TGCAGGTTCTAAAACACAACGCTGAATTCTTTTTGTTCAAAAAGAACTTGGCAGTGAATCTGCTAGTTCTTGTCACATCATACAGACAGCGATGTGATCATCCTCCAAGCCTTCTCACGCTTCTGCAACACTGAAAATGTAAACAGACCTCCCCCCCCGGCCCCCGGCAGGGCCTGTCACCTCCTTTGCTTGAGGCTGGTATAAAGCTGGCAGAGCAAACCTCTGTCTCATAAATCCTGGGTCACATGAACTCTCCTGGGGGTTAGAACCCGCAGTGCTTACACACGAGTTATGGTGGGGTTAACAACAGTACATGGCAGGAAAAGTAATACCTAAAGAAAATTAATTTTCTCTTTGCTAGCTTTTCTAAGAGACTCTATTTAGAAATAATAGAAATAAGGTAATGTACTTGTTTAGAGACAAGCAAAACCCTGTACTTCGAGGCCAGAAGGCTGCACTTCCCTGAGTTAAACTATGACTCCCTTCAAAGACAAAGCCCTTGGATTTTCCAGCGGTCAGAGGTAAGACCATAGTGCACGTCGCTGCATCAGACTCATCTGGTGCTGCTTTTGGAAAGCACAGCAGATCAGCTACAGTGCAAAACTTGCTCCGTCACGGATTTCAACTCTTTGCCTATTCCATAAAAAACCAAACTGTTCTTAATTAGGCTACTTCTGAAGAATTTTCTTTGGAGTTGCCACTTGATAATTCAGTTTGCATCTGGAGGCTGGGGATAAGCAGATCTCTTTCCTTTGCATGAAATACTGATTTAGAAATTCAGTGGCGTCTGGACTCCCGCTAAACACTGATTCCCGCTCACCTGCTCCTAGATGAGAACACACACTTTCAGCTCCCTGGAGCGGATATTGGTGTTCATCTTGGGTGAGCCTGCACTCGCCAGGCTCCAGCATTCCTTTACTTAAAGGCACAGAGGAACGCCTAAAAAGTCTCAAGCGATTTAGGCAACTTCTCTTACATACAGCAGGGTCTCCAGCCACGTATCTAATGTGCTCAAAGCTGCGCAGATTCTCTTCTGTACTGAGTCTGCTCCCGTTTTACACAGTTAGGAACATGCGTGCATTGCCCACTGGAGAAAGCAGCTGCTGGCTTGCAAGGACTTCATCATCCAAACTACTCACCAAGTCTATGTTGACGGGAATGCGGGCTTTTTTGGATGGGTGAAAACAGAGGCGGCCTGGATCCAACATGCACTAACTTTCCAATTAAAACAAGTCTAGGGTGGCTTTAGGATTCCTACATCAGTGCCATAAAGCAAAGTGAACTACTGTGAATAAATCCTCCTTACCACACCAACAGGATCAGCTCTTTAAAATTTATCAAAGCCTGTAAATTTAAAAGAAAGATAACCAGTTAAGAGTTCCTTAGATACATATTTGACAGAGTTGCTTTCTCCCAGCAGTGTCTCTGAGGGTGGAGGACAAATAACAGTCCTAGCTGTTAGGAAAGCAAGAGGATGCCACAAGGGTTCTATCAAACTGCTAGGGAACAGGACTGAAAAACACTTGGCTTCACCTTTTTTTTCTTCTTTTTTTTTTTCTTTTTTTTTTTTTGGTAATGTCACAAAGTACAAGGAAGGAACAGGAGTGCAGGCAGCAGTGCAGCCCTAACGACCCCAAGTGGCACATATGCCAAGGATGAGTGATGGTCCCCATGTGTTCCAAAGAACAAGCTACAGACAGACACATAAATATATATACACACACAGATACGCAAAAATTAGATATCTAAAGGCTGAAGCCCTGCAGACCATAACAAACAGACGGCAAACAAAAAGTGTAGCTCACATGATATGAGGTAAAATTACAAAAGAGGTGAGATGGAACAAGGGCAGAGAAGTAGTAAAAGAAGTTCACATCGCAAAGATGTTTGGGTGGAGTAAAACTAGTAAAGCATTTGTTTAGATTATAGAATAAATTAATATGAACGGGTTTGGTTGTGGGTTTTTTAGTGACTTAAAAAAACCCCACAGTTAAACGGCTAAAACAAACACCAAAGAAAGGATGAAGTCTTGTAAGAGTACCCATAGCAACAGATTCAGAAAAACTGTCAGCATCTGTATTCTCATTAAGTTTGTAAGAAGGATACTGATACTGTAATTGCCTAGACAGCATAGCAACCGCCTCCTACAAAAAGGGAGACTTCAGACTCATATGAAAGAATCAATAGCACAAAGTGTATTAACTGGGTCATAATCCGTGTGAGAAATTAAAGGCCATTAATGGTGGCCATAATTAATACCTCATACACAAAGTGGATCTACATCAGGCAGGCAGGCAGCCTACAGAGAAGCTCTAAGGTAACTCCCAGAGTTCGATGTACGATATGGTCACAAGACACAGCTAATAAATTCAAGCGCGTGTATACTGAAAGAGGTATCAATATCAACCTCAAATATTGAATGACCATTTGTGTTAACAAAGCAACAGAAAATCCAAATTAACTAGGAACTGAAGTACTTTATACACAGTTTTTTGGCATACCTTCACCCTGGTCAGACCACAGACAGCCGATTCCTAGGTATGCCGATGAACTCACACAGGGACCCCATCAACATTAATCTGCTGGGAGTTCCATTTCTTTGCACTACATTTTCAGACGTGCAGCTGGATACCCACATCTTACTGCTAGCACTGGCACAGCGCAGTATTACATGTGGTAGAGACAGGACAAGTATGAGTGGCTGATCAGACAGGAATTAGGGGATCTTTTTCTACTACCTTCCTCTCAACTTACTCAGAAAAGCTATGTTTAAGTTTGCTGGGGAACCTCTTGCCCCAGCTACGGAGCCCTATAAATAATTCCTGTGTTTAAGCCAGTTGCTCACTGTTCCAACTACAGGCATTCTGTTAATATTTGTTCCTTTAATTAATTACTTAGTATTCACCGCATCATCTCTGCTAGACAGAGCATACCTAAACAAGCAGATTTCTGCTGGAGCTCAGTCAGTCTGTGCAATCGTTCTTCGTTCTTGCCTTTCAACTGATCGGCATCAAGGCTGATGTTCGAGTGCAAAGAAAAGCTGTCAGGCTGCAGCCATGGTGTCTGGCTGGGTGGAACATCCTCCTGCAGAAAATCCAAAAATGCACAAATCCATCAGTTAAACAGCATCCTTTTTAAATGGGCAAATAGCTACGTACATGTACACTCTCAGTATCTGTATCATCTAACCACTAAGGAGCCACAGGAACTGTCTGACATTAGATCTGTGGCCCACCTTCGTACTTAAGCCAATCCAGTTATCATACATACAGCACACTCCAAAGCTTGCTGCTTTATTCGTCTTCTCTGCCTTGCTGAAGGTGGAAGCTGTGGTGATAAATTCACTTCTCCCAAGTCAGTAAATGCTTCCCCATTAACCCCTGGAAAAACAGGTGAAATCAGTTTCAAAGAAATCAAAATACTAGAGTGTTCAAACTTATTTATGTTTTGAAATGAGACAATATATTGTACTTTATTTAATCACAGGAATCAAAGGAATGTATTAATTAGGACACCTTGCATGAAGCCAGTGATAACCCAGATGCAGACAAAAGAACAAGGTACCACAACAGCAGCAAGGGATGAACTTCAAGCAAAGGCAAGGAATATTTTGAGATAACAAACAGATTTCTCTTACGTAGAGAACAAGGCATTTCACATCCTGCATATCCACCACCTACCTGACTTCACCATATCTTGTTTCTATCTAGTCCTTTCAAGAAAACGAGTACTCAAATGAGTACTTGAAAGAGAGAACACTGGGCAAATTGAAGACATAGAAAGATACAATCATGTCATAAATTATGTATGCAAATATGTTACATGGAATATCGAACATTAAATGGAATGATAATGTTACATGGAACATGATAATATAATCAATGCCTTAATCACATATCCTTAGGCATCTTAGGCTTTTAATGTAATGAAGTGTTAGAATCTTGTTTATAGAAAAATAAATAACTAAATAAATTTCTGTTCATAGTGAGGGGCTGGTTTATGCCTTTGCCACTGCTTGATCTAGACAGTGGGCTGTTTTCTAGTTCAGTCCCTCTGCCACCTCCAAGAACAGAGCCTCCCAGAAAAAGAAAGGACTCAGCTTAACAAAACCAGTACAGAATCCATTACCACCAATTACTCTGTGTGCCAACAAAGTCACCTTTCGGAAAGGCTCTTACTCTAGTATGACAGTAAGTTAAAAAAAAAAAAAAAAAAAGATAAATGTGTGTAAATATATATATACACACACACACACAGAGTACTGAACTATTCTGCAGCATTTGTCTGACATTAGGTAATATGACACTAAAAACAAATCACAACTGTGGAAATAAGTTTTTTCATTTCCTAGCAATTTGAAAATATAATTTAATGATATATTTTGTATCATTTATGAGTTTCTAAAGATCTTAAAATGAAATATTAAATGTAACAAACAATAATTGTGGTTGAAAACTTAAATACTTTCGTTTGAAAAATAAATTTGATTGATATCAAAAAAGTTAAGAGAAACGAAAGGGTTTTTAAAAATCCTTTCATGTTGCCAGTTGGTTTTTCCTCAGAAATAAAAATTTTATTCCCCTCTCCTATTTTCCCTCCCCCAGTTTCATTGGTTTCTCATGTTCTCATCACAAATGTTTAAAGTAAAAAAAATAAATCTAAAAGTGTAATTTTCAAATGGTATATGGCTAACAATCCACGTATCAGAATCCTAGTAACAATATCAGTTGAACTTCATTATATTCAAAATAGTGCTATTACTCAGAATACAAAAAATTGTTGTGAATTTATCACAACAAAGTACAAGCTAAAGAATAATTTATTTGTACCTTTAGTGTTTCATCAGTGCAAGATGCTACTTGTTCTTTAAGCATCTGTCACTCAGATACTGCTACACAGACATGCTTTCAAATCGCTGCATTAACACTAAGGAATTCTAGTGTTTCAAGTGAGGAAAAAAAAAAAAGTCTTTATTCCTAATTGCCTCAAATTTCTGAGTTCTAGGGGATAAAGACAAATCCATTTGTAATGCTGACATTATTACAAAATTGAGTGAGATTTTAAACCCATGTCAAAAAAACCCCACAAACAGAACAAAACAGAGGGCAGTGTTATGCTCTACTTATGAAATTAAAAACATTGTTACAATACACCACAAGTATTTCACAAGAGACCCTCAGACAATGTGAGCAGCACAATTCACAGAGAAGGGAGCCCATAGATAATGAGAGCTTTTATTTTTCATTTCAAGGATGGAAGTCACTAGATTCATATTCAGAATGTTAATAGCCATTTATAAAGCCCAAATAATGTAAAGAGTAACAAAGTTTTAGTTCGCACCTACAGCTCAGTATTGGGGAACATGTTTTTCACCATTGTCATAAACGATCCGGGGAAAAAAGAAAAAGAAAAGGGGATGAGTAGTATCATGAGTTAACTCCATCATCTCACTAAGCTGCAAGAATCAGCTGGATGGGGATAAGAAGGAAATAGAGAAAGAACTATAAATATCATGAACCTTGTGAAAGTGCTGAACAAAACCAAGGAGCACCTCATCACACTGGTGGCAGATTCAGAGCAGACGAAAGGAGATCATTCACAGAATACATTGAGTGGAAATCTAGAAACACAATACCGCTGATGGTAAACAGAGATTCAGAAATGCTGATCCCGATTCGTGAGAGATGTGTTAAAGACCCAGCTCATCAAGACTTATTAAATGCAAACACACAGCATTCAACTCAGGAAGCCTCCGTGCCACAAGGCGCTGGAGGCTGGAAGAGTACTCCGCAGTGCTGCTGCATGTCTGCCCGGCACCTTATGTTCTTCCCTATGCACCTCTTCTGGCTGCTGTTAGAGACGGGATATTTGGCCAGATTCTAGACTGATGGACTCTCCTAAAGCATCCTTTCATCATTTGGACTGTAACTAACAAATTAGTCAGTAACTAACAAATTAGGACTGTAATTAACACATACAGTCTATAAAGAATATTCTGTTTTCTGAAAGTAATAAGGTATTCAGGATATGCCTGAATGTCATTAAATATGACAAACATTGTTGGATTATTCACATTATCGACCACGCTGTCATACAGGTCAGTAGGATCTGCTGAATGTTTTGGTGGTGGCGTGATTAGTCCTCTGCTCGGTTAGTATTTCCTAACCTGTAGAAGATGGTATTGCAGACTACAGACAGTACCAAATGCACTGAACGAGCCTGAATGCCCCATCCTGTGCCCTTCCCCGTGCCAGGTTCTATCCTGTACTCCGGGACTTGCACGTTAACAGAGTAAGTTTGAATACACTTCAAATGAAAAACTTGCCTTTTGACCAAAGCCAGAGGCAACAATCATCGGTATATAGAAACATACCTAGTTTCATTAAAAAGCACGTGCAGGGATCTACTGCATCTCCCTTACAGCAAAGAATAAAACCTTGTAAGATGATTTCCCATAGATGATTGAAGAGAATTTCAAGGTTCTGTAATGCCCGCTAATGGAATATAACACCTAGAGGCCTGAGCTGGTTGGTTTTTTTAAAAAAGAGAAGATATATTCTGGCCTTTTTATTTCTAGTGCCTGGAAACAAAACACATCTGAAACAGCACTTTTACCTACATGCATATAAAGGTTAAACAAAGAGATGTAAGACAATGCGAGACATAGACCTCTATACAAAAATCTTAAGAAAACTAAAAATCATTCTATTTCAGATGATTAAGAAACAAGAACATTTACAAGTTATGTGAAATGAAGTGAAACGAATGTGAACAGCAGAAAAGTGAGCAATTTAGAATCACTATTTTATACCCTTATAATCATACTTAAAATCAAGCACACTTGTAAAATGAAAGAATAAAAGCGAAAAGAATCCCTAGCTGCTCAACACTTTTGTTTTTCACTATGGACAGCTCCTAATTGTAAGCTGTGATTGCTAATAAACTGTGTTATTTGCTGCAGAACAATAGGAGAGCGTTGCATATTCTACCCTTGTTACAAACTAGCTGAACAAATACTAGCTTTTCTTTATCCAAAGCTGGGAAGATGTCAGAAAAACCTCCTTGACAAGGCTAACATCCCAGTCAGAGCACAATGAGCACAGAAAGACGCCTTCTCATGAAAAGATGTGAAGTGGTATAAGGCGAGTGAGCAGCATCAATAATTTTAGGTGTGACCTACACAAATTTGTTGCAGTACGACTCCATAAAGATCTGCATTTAAATTCAGAGGCATAATTTTCTAATACTTTACAACAATCACCATAGCTACACCCACTGCAACTTTTAAAACAGTAGTAGTCTTTTTAGAGATACATCCTTAGATTAAATGACATGTTTGTACACTCATAACATCATTAAGGGGAAGTATAAACTCACTGATAAAAGTGCTATCCGATTCCAACGGTGTATTTTTCAAGGACTGATGAGACTCACTCCTGAACTACAGAAGTGAAACAGAAGACATGCAAATTCAGATGCCTCAGTATCTTTCTGGAGCCAAATTATAATTAGTGTACACTAATTACCAAACTTCTGCAAAGCAAACAGCAGCTCTACAAAGGTTCTGTACTATTGCTTATTTTATGGCTATAAAAAAAGCTATATATTTTTAAATAACTCATGTTCCCTTTATGCATTAGGGGGGTTTTACTTTCCTGTAGTAATCCTATTTGCTAAAATCACCTACACATGGCAACTGTTGTGGCAATTGGTGTTACCACAAACATTTCCATCAATAAATACATTTGAGACAACGGATCTAATTATTGACTGTCATGTGCATCACTTAAGTCACCTGAATTCAGAGCAACTGCTTCTGGCTTGGCTTTTTCTACTAATTTCCACCACTAGTAGCAATCTATCATCATATGAATATAAAATAAGTACCAATGGACATAAAAAGAAGGGAATAAAAGAATCAAACTATTTATAGATATGAAGATAAACAACTTTTATGTCAAGTTTAAAGAAGCCGTTACTCATTGTATTGACAAGCAAGAGAAGTAAATAAACTTGCTGTCTTGCTATTTAAGCGTAATTCCTTTCTCCAAGTCTGTGAGACAGTATTTCCTCACATTTGAAAACAGCAAAGTAAAACAAAAACTTTTATTCTTACCAGTCCCATGGTTTGTGGGTTACTGCCAGAAGCAAAATCATCTTCATCAATAAAAGCCACATAGACAAGGGACAAAAAAATAGCACTGACATATAAAGTTAATACTAAAACATATTAAAAGTTCTATTAGCATATTATTACAAAAATTAAGACTTATGTATTACTTCTTTAAAATTACACACATTGTAACTAATATTTTTAAAACATTTGAATGCAATGTTTATTTCAGTTTCCTTATGTCCATTTAAGTAGAGTCAGAGAAATCAAACAGAACATGGTAGTATATTTCTAAGAACACTGAGTATGTGCAGACCTTTCTTAAGGCTGCATTCATCAGTTCCTCCCAAAGAGCAGACATACTTTTCACACTAGAACTATATTATTGTCAATAATTAAATATATTAAATTTCATCTGAACTTCACAGCTAGGACACAAAAAAACCCCCAATAATCTCTCTAATTTATCAATTTTTGTTTAAATTTGCCGTGAACCAAGTAGAAAAAAGCTGTACCAAATTTCAGAAATCAGAGCGCCAAAACGGAATTATTTCTTCCATAATTAAGGATCACCTGAGCCATGTATTTCCTGACCCCACTTTTTTTTGCCATTTTTTTTATCTATCAAGAACTAGACCAAGGGAGTCAGGAGTCTCATTAATATGTAGTGAAACTAAACATTTGTAAAAACACATAGGTACTAAAAAGATATTTATTCTATATTCCAAGCATCTGCTTGCCAGGAATAGGTATGCTTGTGTAGCTAAACAGTCATATTTGTATCAACAGAACTCAAGACTAATGATGTTCTTCCCTAGGCGGGGCATCTCAACAACCAATTTGACTAGCAAGAAGGGAGCAGTGTCACAACAACTGTGTTAGATGAAATCTGTTCTCTTCGCTTCTGTCAGGGTGCAATAATCAGAGCAGGAGACAGCAGAAAGCCCCAAGAGTGAAGGCACACTCAACATGCTGAGCGCACTGCGTTTGCAGCTTTCAAAGAGATGTCGAGAGGTTTAACTAGACAGCAATAATTTCAGAGGAAAGTACTTGTCTAAGCATAAAACCGTCAACTCTGGAGAGCACAGAGAACCCCCTCCTGAAAGTTAAGCTACCAATGACCCCACGCATGCTGGAAAGACAAAGCAGCAAAACCGAGGGTTTAAGTCTTCAAATAAAATATTTAATAAGATAGAGATGCAAGACATAAAAACTGTCTAGCAAACTTATTCAGCGTGTAGCTGATCTTGTCTAGCATCAAAAACCACAGCACACGGGCTGTCACTCCTCCTGGACTGACAATCAGCCCCTTCCCAAAAAGCAGAGCCTATCGCTGCGGTGGATCAACAGCAAACCTGCTCCTGTGCCTTTCCCTCCTATCCTCCAAAATAACAAGTCATCCAAAAGTCTGCAAAAGATCGCCTTATTTATAGGGACACAGCAAGCATTAAAAAAATTCAGGACCTTTAATAAATCATTAATTTCTCAGGCTATAGTTCCACTATTAGTCATCTTTTACATAAAGAGAAGAGAAAAAAAAAAAGAAAGAAAAAGCTCATGAGAGGGAAACAGCATATAAAACATGTAAGGGAAAGAACACTTATATATAGTGTGGGAAAACAGGTGAGCCTTTCGCCTACAGTACAAAAACGCTTATTGCTTTAATTCATCTTTCACTCTGCCTTAAATCAGACAATAAAACCACTCATCTATTTTCAGTGAGAGGAAGATGATAAACTTGTCTCTAAGGAAAATAAACTGGAAATAGAGAGATACATGGCAACTAATTAATTCTCCTGCTTAATACACAGTGACAGACTATAAAGTTAAATGATGTTATAAAGCAGTAGGAGAGAGAAACAGAGAGGAAAAGCTCCTCAAAAATCCTCTATGAGCATCAGTGGAAAGTCATTTTAAAAATCGGCTGCTTGCCTACCAACCAATCTACGTTGTCCAAGGAAATGCCTCTTCAGGTTGTTGCCATGTAAGCCTGCATTATCCATTTAGCATTGGGACACATCTAAAATGACTGCTTGTCCTTAAAAATTAATGAAAAAGGCAAATTTGCTTTCTAGGTGGCAGAGGTTCTTCTCCAGACAACATGAAATTAAAACATTCTCAGGCTGACTTATTGAAAAATATCCTAACAATGGAAAAACAAAACCAAACCCCATAAATCTCAGTTGAAGCCAGTCAATTATTTTTCACTATTTCAGTCAATCTCACAAAGGGGAAGACTGAAGACAACCCTATACATTCCACTTAGACACTAAATGATACTCAGCAACTTGTAATTAACACAGAAAGTGGTACAGACACACTTGTTTGCAACTACGATGTTATCCATAAGAAATATTGCACACATCGCTTCAACACCAGCACATCTGTCCAAGATGGAATAGGAATAATCTTTAACGCTCATCAGGGTACCAAACAAAACACCTGCAAGTTAACTGTCACCCTTCACACCTTGGTATCGATTTTATTAATCGTACTCACATATGGGTCTATTAACAGGCAATACAAACGAGCCTCAAAGCACAACCGGCGGTAAGAAGAGGCATTCAGTTTATGTAAAGCCGTATGGCAAGGTGTAACTATTTTCCTTTCAAATGCATTTGGGGTTTTTTATGTCAAACTTTCACCTCATCTCTAAGGCTAAAGAAGGTCTGAGCAATCTGAAATTGTGCTGGGTGTCTGTGGCAAGAAGGGGTTGCAGGGGTGGCCGCTGTGAGATGTCAGGAGCTGCACTGTGCCAAGCACAGCCAGCACCGCAGCAGACCCTCCACAGGACACAGCTGAGCCCATCAGCCAAGCTTGTAGTGCCTCTGTGAAAACATAGTAAGAAAGGGAAAAATGAAGCATGGCAGTGAGGAGAGTGGCCAAAGTATGAGAAGCAGCCCCGCAGACGCCAAGGTCGGAGAAGGAGGGGAAGGAGGTGCTCCATGTGCTGGAGCAGAGACTCCCCTGCAGCCTCTGGAAGAGACCATGGTAGAGCAGACTGAAAGGTGCAAGAAGACAGGAGCAGCAGAGAGAAACCACTGTGTACTGACTGTAATTCTGCCAGGGGGAATTACCGCCTGGCCTGACGCTGCTCACTGTATCATCGAAGGGACTGAGCGTAACCTGGTGTGGTACCAAGGAAGCAAAGCAGAGGTGTCAGGAGTAGAGGAGTGACACTGGGCACAGAGAAGGAGGCAGAAAAGGTGTGGGTTTGATGTCTTTTTGTTTCCCACTACTCAAAATCAGTAATTAAATATCTGAATTGACAATAATTAGGTTAATTTTACCCAAGTCAAGTCTGGTTTTCCCACAACAGCAATCGGTAAGCAATCTCCCTGGCTGTACTTCAGCCAACAAGCTTTATTCTTCCCATTGCCCCTACCATCTCACCAAGGGCCACAAGTGAGGGGACATGAGCAAGCGGCTGGATGGGAGTTTGGCTGCTAGCCAGGGCTAACCCACCACAGAAATAAAGTTACTTTCTCTTCAAAAATTTAATTAGGCCAGTCTGAATTATGGAGACAAACACGCTGTTGAAAAATTTGCATCTTGCACTCAAAATTGAGTTCATTTGTATAGGTGCAACTGTAACTTAGAAAGGCTGAAGCAACTCTCATGATATTTTCACATTGCATCTAAAGTAACAGGATATTGCTCTTTCACAACTGTTCATAAAAGCTATCTGAAGGAACATTACATGTGGAATTAAGTGCAGCATGCAAAAAAGGGGCATTGCATTTACTTTTCACTGCCTCTGCAATATGCAGCCAAAATGTTTTACTGTATTAAGATTATCTCTATTAAGTGATACAAGCAACATTTTCATTCTGGAACCTCAAAGTAGTTATGATATCTTACAATGTACTTCCTAAAGCAAAGCCTATTTACAGATACAGATTTTTGAAACTTTGAAATAGCCAACCCAAGACTATGGAAATAGAAGAAACCTATTCCATTAAACAGATCAAGATGAAGACACACACACTGGTTAAAATGCACAGTTCAAAGCCATCTACTTCCTCAGTGAGAACTGAAAAAATGCCACAAGGAACCTAGCTGCTAACACTTTTATCACAAATCAGCTGAAGTGTTTTACTGTTCTGTAGTTTTTTTTAAGAAACTAATCTTCTCTTGCATTTTTCTAAAGTATGAAGCACTAGTTGATTATTTTTTTTTTATGCTTTACATTATGACAATTTCAGCGTTCCAGTGTTTTACTGTTTTGTACTGCAGCGCTGACATTGGACTTGAAAGAAGTAAAAGTACAGCTGGTGTTTTTTAATTCTTATCAAATACAAAACAAATTAAAAAATCATTGATGTTATCTCGGACCGTTCATTCCTTACCTTCTATTTCTCTCCTGATTCTCATTCTGTTAAGTTTCTTCTGCTGCTCCCTCAAGAGTGCCTGCTGCTGAATCTCTAGAGTCTGGTCATCTTTTGGAGGATCAGGATACATGTGCCTCAAGCCCATACGTGTTTCAGAATCTAGAGTAAGGATACGAAATTTAAATTTTTCCCTAAACCAACATTTCTGAAAAACATTTTTTAAGAACTAGTTACAGATGCAAAGTCATTAAAAATATAAAAATAATGGAGACAATGGCCAAAAGGATAAGCCACTTCAGCAACAATTTCACAGTTTTACTATTTTTATTTTTGTTAATATAAAAAAATGTATTTTCTGATAAAGGAGAAACAAAGTTACACAGAATCATAATTTGCTGGTGGTAAAAAATAAAATTCAGCCTACTTGTAGTAACATCATAACATTAAACACATAAGAAGTTTAAGCAGCAAGGACCAGAATCTCAGGAAGTAACTCTTGAGTGATAACTCAGCTTTACAATGCCACAATCTGTGTGCACTTGTAGAAGCGGCTACACAAAAAGATCTACACACATACAAAATGCTGTCCACAGAGTATGTTGTATATGGGCCATAGCTGAAAAAAGCCCCATTTCTATCTTTAAATCCTGGTTGGCGCAGAAGATGGAGGAAAAAAACAGAAGCTTCACTACCTTTTTTAATCAATAACAAGAAGATCTACTTGCCTTTATATTTAAGTTCATTAAATTCCCTGATATTTTGTATATTGACAGGATCTTGTGCCACCTTTGATGATGGTCGCCTTACTGGAGCCTGTATCCTACGTCTGGCCATCTCAAATATGTCCTTTGGATTCTTCTCTCTCCTCCCACTTGAAAAGTTTGTAAAAAAAGCAGAATATAATTTAACACTATAATATTAATGAGTTGGATGGAAATATAATACTGATAAAGCTCACATTTTATATCGATAAATAAAGCTATCAAAACAGGAAAACAAATCTGAAAGTAGTAACACGGCATGTTGTGTTACAAAAAACGATAACCTACTTAAAAAAAAAACATTCATACTTCATGGAGTGGAACTAAGACTGATAATCTGATGAGTCTTTTCCAACTAATACATTTTGGAAGTAAACCAAATTCTTTTTATACATAAAAAGGTTATGATTTTCAAAAAGAAAGAAAGTACTTCCACAGCAGTATGCTATTCATAAGCATATTCAGCAGCAGTAGTACTGCAGTTTACAGGCACAAATTGTGACCTAGGAAAAAGGCAGTAAGATAAAAATCCACCTTAGACATCTGTTTTGGACCATTCTCCAACACAAGAGTATTGCAACTTCCAATCTTACCAGTACAGGCATTCTTACACTAAACTTTAGTAAGATTCTTGGAAAAACTCCATACACAATAGAGGAAAAAAAAAATAATTGTATATACAAGTTCTATCTTTATATTTTTACTTCATCTATGTATGTTAGCCAACTAATACTAGTTGCTAACACACAGTAGCTTTGATTTCCTGTGCAAAATCTAATTTTTAAAACTGAAGATTAAATTCTTACCGTGTAATTGGTACATCATCATCACTGGCCACATTTAGCAACTGTTCCTGCAGTCGCCTCCCTTCACTATGAAGCTGTTTCCTCATCTCTGATAATTCATTTAAAACATTCTTTCTTTCCTCTGGAATTTAACACAAATATTTTAAAAATAGAAAGTGTCAGAGACACTTTTCTGCCTACCTCATACATGTAAGTTGGAAAAAAAGAAAGAGATAACGAAATGTTAATTAAAACAAGGATTACACAAACACAAGAATCATAGCATTTCATACACCACACGAATACACTGATAATACTAAGACAGAGAGAACATCCATGTAGAAATGTAAACTTTGTAAGGCTATTCCTTTGTAGGCAAGAAAGAGAAGTTACTGAGGACAACTACATTGTAATAGAAAGTGAGCTTGCAATAGAGACAACACCTACCAAGTGCACGCAATTCATTTCTTCTAGCAGGAACAGGTGGAGAAGGAACCCTTGGTTGTGGAAGATCCTAGTGATCATAATGAATACGAAATGTTAATACGTCGAAGGAAGAAAATATAGCAGACATAAGCACATTTTATTTCCTTATTTTATGTCCAATTTACATTAACTACCACCACTACGAGAAGACAGAATAGTAACCTTGCAGGTTGTTAATGCCTAAGGTTTTATTAAATTTGATCTTTAAATGTATAATCCAAATTACTTTGATAATACCTATAATGCACTATTCAGAGATCTAGACAAAGCTATACCAAGTTCTGCAAAGACAGAAAAAATCCTCCTCCAGAGAATTCTTAATATGTAGGGAAAACAATTTTAAAGAAGGCTTAAAGTCTTAAAACATTTTCTGAAACTGCACTATGAAGTATTTTGCCAAATTACCATTTTCACAGCAAGTTCATTTTCGAAGTATTTAGCCCTGTTCATAGAGACAGGTGGTAAAAAGAACGTTTCCAATAAAAAGTCAGAAGTATAGTCTGAGATTCAAATATCTTAGACAATTATTTAATCTACTCTTCACAGGAGAAATTTATTTTATTAAAAAAAAAAAGTCCCAGGGAAGATTAAATTGAGAGAAAGTGAGTAAGAAGTGAGTGGTCTTGAGACTATAACCACATTCGTGATGCAAAAAAGAAAACAAAGTGTATTAGGAGTTACAATCTTTTTATACCTTCAAAAAAATTACGATAAAACAGTAATGTCTGTAGCTAGAAATCAACATTAAACTTCATGCCCAAGCTAAGTTCTTCTCTACGTGAATGCAATGATTTGCTAGATTAGATGCAAATTTTCTTATCCTAAACCTTGAGGCCATTAGACCCTGGGTAAGGGTCTGGATGGAGTTTGTACACTCAAAAATGAGATACTGATCTCTACAGAAAATGTACATGCAGAAAGCAAATAGAAGTATCACACCCCAAAAAAAATTCTTCAATACTTTGAATACAATTGAATATTAAATTTCAGAGCTGTAAGACAGGATAATATAAAGACTGTCTCCAGTTATTTGTGGTATTCCAATAATAAATGGCAAACATTAAAAACCAAGTAGGATTTCATACATTATACTGTCTTAAATAAATCAGTAAATGTTTACTATAAAAATCATACTTGTGCATTGCAAGATATATGGCTCTCAGCAGAGGGAATTCTTTCTTCTTTTAATTTTTTCTGAAGAGCAGGAACGATGGGAGAAGGCTGCCTTGAAAACTGCAGGGAGGAAAAGCAAGATTAAAACTACATTCCTGTAGATACTGAATAAAGTATTATTTTGGAAGAGTTCTGTTAATATTCTTCATTTGACATAAAAATGCTTTATCTTATCTTAATAGCATAATTTTTGTATTTAATTTTATTTCAACTCTTAACCACATAAAATTATTGCAAAAATTATTTCACAGTATTTTAATTTCTACCTATAGTAATTTTAATTTTTTTTTTCTAAAATGTAGGTTTTTAAGTTTATTGTTAAGATGCATATCTCTTTTTCCTCTAAACACATCCATTGTAACTGTCCATTTTAGAGAAATGACATGTAGAAATTTCTAGAAGAGAAAACGTTTAATATTTTACTTAGATTTTGTCCATCAGAATTCTATGTGATGGCCAACTTACATCATACAGGTCAAAGGAAAATCATGAAATTACAAAACCCACCATTGTTAAAGATGAGCAGTCTTTAGTCCTCTAAATTACATAACTTTATTTTTATTTGCATTGAATCTCAGCAAAAGCAGGCCACGACACTTCACAGCGGATATAAAAATCAACTATAGTGCAACTTGCTCTTACTTATCTTGGGTTTACTATTTAATGCAAATCTGATCAGCAAGATAAGCTACCACTGAAGTATGTCTGATTTTCCATCAGCTGTTCTCCATGTGTGTATTGTAAGTATCTGTCTAAGCATTCTGTAGCTTGATAAACTAAGAGGGAAACAACACTGAAGGTACAGGTCTAAGCAATCATGCAATTTCCTTAAAATGCAGTTACTTTTTAAAATTAGGAAGAAGCATTTTTATTTTAGAAAGTCACTGAAGCATACCACCTTCTTTTCCTCTTCCTTCTTTTCTTTCTCAAAATATTGTTTAAGTTGTTCATCTTTCTTTTCTTCTTTTCCTTTTATTCTTCTTTCTGCCTCTTTTTGCCTCTCTTCACCTAATCTCATTATTTCTTCATGCTTCCGTCTTTGCTGCAACATAAACGTTATTAGTACATAAAAAAGACTCGACATTATTAAAGTTTTGCTTTTTATTTTCCTTGTGAAGTTCAAATTACACATCAATGCGATTAGTATGAAATGAAAAGCATATTTCATTAGGCTGACTTGGAAAGTTCAAATTAAAAATGTGGATGCCACGCAAATATTAAACGTCTGCACTCTCGGCTCTGCTAACATCATTTAACAAAATTCCTAATAACTTCAATAAACACCAGTTTGTGTCCCCAGATCTGCTGCCAGTTAAGGCTAAACTGTAGGAGTCATTTCCAAAAATTCAGATTCAAACAAAACATACTGCAAACATGCACCATGCTATCACAAGCCCACAGAGAAAATGATCATCCAGTTGCAATTTTAGTCTTGTGTCTGTGAAAAGAAGTATCACCAGTTAGCTTCCTACTCTGTAACAGACCAGCTGTTATCCAGAAGACAAGACTCATCCAACTAACTTGTTCATACTAGGGAAGAGGATCTAGAATATAAGCTAAGTGTTCTGTCTTAGAAATCTTTAATTCCTACATCCTGATTTCATCATCCCACAGAGTACTGAAAGGTTTTCCCATCTCTGATGGCCTTGTGTCCTTTGCCTTGTGTCCTTTTCCTACAATTATTTATGACATTCAGAATTATGCAAATCCATTCAATTTACCAAACCTGATAAATAAAGTTATTGGGTTTGAATTAAATCACAAGTTTACCTCCATGAAAAGTATTAATTACATTTGCTTGCCATTACTCCAAAACAAGCAGTATTCTTATCTCAAAGATACAACCTGGCCAATCCAAAAAAAGCTATACAGGAAGATTTTGTAAAGCCTATGTTCAGAATAAAATAATAATTCTATGAAAACTAGATTTAAGAGTCTTAACAAAAAACCCCAAACAAAGAAAAAAAAAAAAAAAAAGGCTGTTTGTGATTGGTTGGGGTTTTTTAATTCACCAATTTGACCAAGCTTTTTATTGGCTCCACAAACAATTCCCTTTAGAAAAAAGAGAGCAGCACTATCTATTATAATAAAGCTATACAATTTTTCTTAGAAGAAATAACAGTACTTCTAGACTGTAGCATACCATAAAGAGTGAAAAGAATGTGCTAGTTAATACTGACAATTTTGTACCCCTCCTCTGGCTAATGTAGACCAATTCACAGGACACTTCTCTGTTTACCTCCATAATCTAGAGGACAAATGTTAGGAAGGATTAGTTTAGCATGGAAAAAAAGTCAAGGTATCAAAATACTATACCTCCTCCTCTTTCCTTCTTTGCTGCTCTTGTTCATCTTCATATGCTTTTTGAATTCTCATCCTCTCTTCAGCTAGTCGTTTTTCTTCCTTTTCTTCTTCCATTCTAAGTTTTTCTCGCTCTGCTTCTTCCCTACGTCTCTTCTCTTCAATCTAGAAAATAAAGCAAGGAAGTATTCAACTGTCAATAGCCAGCAACAGCCTGAACTACATTTAGATCATGATGAACTACATTTACCATCATGATCTGCTATGACTCAGTACCTGTTTGTGCAATCAGAGATTGCATGGAAGAACCGAAAAAAACCTAGGCTCAGCCTTAGCATTTCAGCTTCAGAATTCCTTTGAAGTAAAATTATATTTTACAACTTTTTTTTTGGTCCCTCTTTAACAGAATCATCCTCCAGTAAGAACACTAACTATAAAGGCTACCAATAGAACTTGAACATTTTATAACACTTACTCTGCTCTGGGTGTACTGGAATAACACTTCTCTTCACTAACTAACTAATGGAAGATGGGAAACTAAAACGAAAGAATTCATAGCAATTATCTTTTTCCTTTCCACAAGTATAATATATTTAGACACAGTGCTGACTTACTGAAGCCAAAGATTTGCCCATTCTTTACTATTTTGGCAGCAGTATACATGGAAAAAAAAACCCTTGATCTTTTCTTTTAAGGAGATCCACATCAAATGACATTTCTACCATATGACTCTCAAATTTTCTAGGATTTCCTTGATATTTAATTGATTTGATATTTGATTCTTGTAGCATAAGATGACATGCAAAGTACTATGGTCAGAAGACAAAAGCTGGCAGAAGAACAATCACGTTGTATATACCAAGCAGTAAATACACTGTTATTGCCTCACTGATGAACATGCATTTGTATCATACAGACTTCCAAGAACAAACATCTTTGTTTCTTTATGCATGCAAAGTTGTACTGTATGCAGTTTGAGAACTCAATACTGTACAGTTTAGAGAGCTGTACTCGGGGGGGGGGGGGGGGGGGGGGGGGGGGCGGGGAGGAGAAGAAAAGACAGAATCTAGATTAATGAAACCAGCTATTAATAGCATCACTTTTGTAAGCATTTCTTATGTAAGGCAAACTCTGAGAGACTCAGTAGCATATAGCTCTTAGTACACCTCTTCTGTACAGATTTGGCTATGATTGAGTAAGGTCTTTAGTCATCAGTGATGGTTTACTTTGACTGTAATCCCTCATTTTAAAATATATTTAACCAGATGGCAACTGGTTTGTGCATTCACCTGCAGACGAAGGAAGTTCTTGTATGACTCTTGTTGCTTAAGACGCTGCGAAGATGGTGGTTCATTGAACACATTACCTCGAGCAAAAGGAGAGGTCTGTGCAAATTTAAAATCTAGTGGGGGGGAGGGAGAAGTCACACGTAAAAATCAAAGCAAATACAAGATGGCAAGCCAGTGCAAAGAAGCAACAATCTCAGACACTTATTTCAAAAGGTAGTTTATGACAGCCATAATTCAAGGCTATAGCTTAAAACAATAGCTGGGATTACAATTTCTTACGTTGTCTGCCTAGAATACTGTCAGGTTTTAACTGCTCAATTAATAACATCCAAGCAAGTTGTCTTTTTACAAAATAACACCTATAAAAGTCATATATTCTACCATCCAATCTGCAGTTTAGTATCTAAAAATGCTACCTGTAAGCTAATTAGAATAGCAAAGATTGAACATTTCATAACTTTACTGCTTGCAATTACTCTGACTTACAACATATAGTTCTGTTGCTTTGGTTTATTCACTCTCCCAAAATGGAACATCCTAACAAATATTTAGGTCAAATATCAACAGCTGCTACAAAAAACAAAGCCGAAAACTGGCAAATAAAATTATAAGCAGTCAGAAAATTGACTTCTGCCAGTAAAAGGTGCCTTCCATACTATGAAGTCTGAAGTGTCAGGTCTCCCTTAGCACTAAGTTATGTTTGCATCATAACCACACAGTCCCAAAAGCTCTAGATGGGAGGATTAACTCAGATACCACACAGAACAGGTTTTGCAGAACAGGAACCCTACAGGAAGCAGAGAAGAAAGGAAGTAAAGGACAAGCAGAGTAAGTCATGTTAACTTCTCAGCTGACACAGCATGTTCCCCGTATCGTGTCTGCTCCAAAGGACAGTGCCTCATGGATGTGCAAGAGCCATAGCTCCACTGAGCCAAGACGAACACAGCTGTAGCTTTTCTCATGTTCCCCCTTTACATTTCCCCGTATGGTAACGTACCAGCCCAAGTCAGATGAAAGCAGAACTAACACTTACTCCTATAGGAATGCACATGCTTACTGCTACAGCCTAACCTTAGGAGCATGTGCTTGCATAACGAGTACACTTCAAGGTCAGTACTATTTTCCCTTACATGGAATCACTTTTTGAATCCTTCCAAAAGATAACTAAATCTACATGTGGCTCTTTCAGGATGGATGTAATTCACACCGATATATTCCATGCTGAAAAGCAGAATAAAGTTTATATACCATTTGAAAAGGCATGGACACAAGACAGACAAGTTACTATGGAAGATATCAAGGAATTAACATACTGTGTACCAGCTACTATCCTGCAAATTCCTCTTTTAATGGGGCCATGTACAAAAAAAGACCACACAAACCCAAACAAAACAAAACAAAACCCAACTAACTAAAAGTACCAAAACCTACACAAAGCCACTTTACTGCCTGACTAATCAAATGGAATGTGCAAGAACATAAAGTTCCCATCACTGATCTGCACCATGTCTTGACCCTGAAGTAAGTGATCTAACCGGGGGGGGGGGGGGGTGTGTGTGCGTGTGCATGCGCGCGTGTACGCGTGTGTGTGTGTGTGTGACATTGCTATTCTGCATTATTACTTTATTGGCCTTCCCTGTTTCACTTCGTACACAATGGTTAAATATACACTGTATTAGGGAGAAAAGAACTAGAGGGGAGGTCAGAAGGAACTAAGTAAGTTGATTATACAGCCAGTGGTCAGGACATTGGATTGCAATCATGCAAAGTAGATCCATGCCCCAAGTAGCATGTAATTCTTTATACAGACATTGCAACAGTTCAGACAGAAGAAAGAAAAGCAGCATCTAAGCTGACTTGAGGGGACCACCACTTATCCCGGCCTTTGCCCATCCCAGACCAGGGACAGGTCTAGAGTACCACAGCCCTCTCATTTAGATGTCTCACAAAACTAAGAGAATGCTGCACTAGTTTTTGAATAGGAAAATAAAATCCCTAAAGTTCAGAGGCTGTGCACAGGGCTGCCAATGTCCCCAATTGACCTGTAACTTTTGAGAACTTGTTAACCTAGTTACTGTATCAATTTCACCTTAACCTGTAACATCATACATCTGCAGACCCCCCTCCTCCTTTTATTCCATGTTCTTTCTTACTAAGCAGTTGTATTTTACTGTCATTTAAGAGTAAAACAAATATGTATGAAGATTTTATTAGCTAACATTGAATCTGGAAAACTAATGTTCCAATCCTGACTGTTCAGTGCCAAAACAGTTATTAGTTATCATTACTGACAAGATAGATAAGAAAATACCTTTTCAGCGCATACTGTGACAGCGAGAAAGAAGTTTGGGAAAGAAGCATGATACTGACTGTGCAGGTAGAGAGCACTAACACCATCATAGAACTACTAGAAAGGAGTGAAGAAACTAGAGAATTCTGATCAATAAGACCTATAAATAATTAAGAGCTGTAATAGAGTATTCTTAAAAACCTGCTATTTTATTTGTAGACGCTTCTGTGTTCTCAGGTCTTGAGGAGGCCAAACTTAGGTCAACAGATACAACAGCCCTTTTATCTTGGTTTAGTCTTGCCTCTGGATTACGATATGCATCTTCATTTTGCTTGTGCATCATATTCAAGTCCGCTGAAGGAGAGAGGAAATAACTGTATATAAGATTTTATTCTCATAAAAGGCACATTCACCATAGATTCTCAAATATACAGGGATTTTTGAGCAGATTCCACTTTTCCTGGGCATACCACCTACAGGAACAAAAAATTTAAGCAAAGACAAGAATATAGAAGCTATAGGTGAAATACTAGTCATTAGGAATTCATTGATTAAAAGATTTATTTGGTTGGTTTTCTTCTGCCAGGAATGATTCTCCACAGCAAACCTTCCCTCTACCCTGCCTGAAAATGCTATGAAAAGGAAAGATAAAGGGCTCAAAGACAAAAATAACTGGCAAGTCTGTATTGACAAGCATGTATTTTGAAGCCACCCCTTCTTCTATTTCCTTAAAGCTGCAAAATACTTCCGAGTTTAGTATTGGTTATTTTAAGTACTGAATCTCTACTTGATCACTATTAAGGGCAATAAGCACAACTGAACCATTGAAGTGTATTTTGGTCTCCATGTCTTTAGTGATAATCCAGGTGCAGATTTCTGTATGTAAGCAAAACATTATGCAACATTTTCACCAAAATGTACATGGTGCCTCCGAGTTACCATAAAAATCCTGATCAAAGATGTTAATTTCAGCTTATTTTGAAGTGTTACCGTACTACACCTAGAAAGCATGTTATGTTTCACAACACTTGTCCTATAGCTTGTCCATCATGCTGCTAAACTATGGTGGCAAAAATAACTTTACATGTGTAATTCAGGAAAACAGGCTAAGAAACATCTTTCTCCTGGTTCCTCATTTAGATGGCGACAAGCATCTCAGCAGCTATACCTAGAGCTCAGGCTAATATGAGAGACCTACATTTTCCTCTGACCCACTCTACTTACACCATTGAAAAGCCTAGGAAAAGAAGCCAGAAACTTAAATGCAGTGTCTAGTTAGGCAGTGTGAACACCTCAGTCTGCTCTGGGGATAAACACAAGCTTGGATCCTCAACCAAGCTTCTACCCTTATTATTTGGGCACACAATCTTCAAAAAAGCATTTAAACTTTATCCCCTACCCTCAGACTACACTATGGAATTCAGCTGTACGTCACTCAGCTGTCATGAAACTGGAACTAATTATTCATACATAAACTGTTATCCAGTAAGTGTTCCATGCTTTGAACATTCTCAATATTTTATTACCAGGAGACATATTTTAAAGATATAATCAGAATTCAACATGATATTCAAATAAACAATAGAATAAATTTGTTTCACATTAGAAAGCAATAGTTCTAAAACTGTAAGATTCACTCAGTTAGATGCTAAAGGCAAGAATGAAGGAGCTAGCATAGGCCAAGGTTTTGAAATATACAAATCTTATTGTTCTTACCAAGTACTATTTTTATTTTAGATAAGCAATTCCTGTAAAGTTCACAAGGAACCAGGACCAGGAATTTGAGGTTTAATCTTGCATCTCTCTCTGAACTACTGGAGAGGTGAATGAACAACTTTCCAGATCATAGCTACTTCCCAGCTCACTACTCCCATCTTTTATGAAATAGCACTTGGAGAAAAATAAACCTTAAAAAACGTTACTGCTGACTGCTATCTATATAGCCACTTACCAGCAGTGTTACTTGGGGAAATTTAAATATTCCACTTAGCTTTATATATTTATTCAAACATGCTTCCGTTTTCCATGGCACAAGCTTTCTAAGGCAATAAAAGTTATTTCAAACAAGAAAAACGATAAAAAAACCTTGTTCCTGAAAAAGTTTAAATAAGTCTTCACAACAGACTTTAGCATGTTTGTATTGTAGATGACTCTACCAGCTTGTTTTCCTCCTTCTCCCTTTAAGTGAAGACGTAATCTTACAGTACACTTGACATACCCTGTGTTTCCCATTTTGTTCAAATTGTAGTCTTCGAATCATTCTACAGAAACAAAAATAATCACTAACTCAAATATTTCTAGCATGCATCTGCTTGAAACAAGTGTACCTATTTGTCAATAAAAAATCTGACAATAAAATTTGTCAAAAATACCAGTGTTGCAAAACAAGGACTAACATCTGAACAGAGTCCTTACAAGAGCAAGAAAACATCAATCTTGAAAAGGCAACCCATAATTTTTTCAAACATACCTATCAGATTTCCTTCTGCATCTCTGAGAGGAGCCCCACCACCACCTTTTCCCCAGGGGCTGTAATTCCTCATTTCTGCTTCTAACTTGGCTTCATAGCGTTTCTTCTGCTCTCTTTCTTGTCTGCGTTGTTCCTCCCTCTCTCTTATCTAAAGATAAATAAACCAAAGTCAGTTGCATAAAATAACACGTTAAGTATAACTTTAATAAAAAGTTAACAGAGAAAGCTGAATGCTATCATTCCCCCATTCCCCGATCCATATCAAGTGAATCACAAACATTTCACTGTCTGTTCTGCAGACAGTGCATTGAATTGTCAAAACATGCACATCCAGTTGTGCATAATCGCAGAGAAACATACAGACACAAATTGTAAGACTTCCAAGTTGTAGAAATGTTCACATCTGAGACTTGCAGTAGATCAGAAATCCTGTATCTTTGGATCTTTGATGCAGAAGTTTATACTGCCTGAAAATTGAAGACAAAATTCTACAACACTACAGCACTCACTTCTCTCAACCTGGTATGCTTTGCTGAGCCAAAACTTCAGACTAGAGATGACATAAGATAAAGAAAGACTCCCAACGATAAATGCCTTAATAGAACGCTATGCAATCCTATAACCATTCATGAAACAATTTTCTGCAGTCATACATGATGATGTACGCAAACAACACATAACTGTTCATTTGCTTTGTTCTTCCTTTTCTTCAATATCAGGTTAAATTTATAACTAAGTTTCCCAATAACTTAATGTAGCATTTATAAAGAGAACAGCTATTAAAGGAAGTCCATCTTCTAGTCAAAGCTTTTAAAACATTAATTTATTATTTATGTAGCTGAAATGTATTACTGTATTTTTCTTATTTGTTTCTTCTGTGCACTTGATGAACATTTCCCTTTACCAAGCAGTTAGACAATTATACAATGAGTCGATACAAAGACCCATCTAGCCTCCCCTTCGACTGTTTACAAAAATGGTCCACCAGGTTTGTCTATAGGAAAGAAAAAGCAGAATAGCTTCCGTTTGCTTTCAAACCTGAGCAGCATAGTATCTTTGACAGACTGTATTGTGCCACATTTATTAAACCTTCATGTCAAATTGTGCAGTCTCTAATATGGCAAGATAAAATTTACTACAGTGAGAAAATACCCTCAGAGAAGCCCAAGTGCAGTATCAGACACTATTCCTAAATGTTTATTTTATTCTTAGTTTGACCTAGATTGGCAGCCACTCCTTTATCCCTATGCACAGTCATTACTAGAACTAGAATATTTTTATAGCTAGATATAGAACTAGAATATTTTTATAATTATTTACCTCCACTGAAGAAATACATAAAGAAGAATAAGATAAGAAAATGTTAGTGCCTCTGAACTGGGTTCTAGCAAAACCTCTTCTGAAATAACATGTCTTATATCCTGGTCAAATACATTTTATAAATATAAACTCCTACAAGGTGCAGCAGTGAAAGGCCACTAAAATGAGTAGGAGACTAGGACACCTCCTGGAGACTCAAGAAATTTGTCTAGTCTATCAAAAAAGAAGCTGAAAAAAGGCAAGACACCACCTACAAACACTCTAGAAGTAAACGTTATGGAAGCTTTTGAGAATTAGTATCCAAATGATCATGAAGAACTTACTGAAATTAGAGTGTTCCTAATGATTACAGCAATAATGCTCAAAAACAATCTTTCAATAGGAGTATCAGAGCAATACAACCCATTGCTTTAAAGATGCAGGTTCTTACGTTTATGAAAATAATTATATAAAAATCCATGCCTGCAAAGTAATCTGTTTGCTGTCAGTCTTAACATTCTCTCAGCCTCTGACAAAACAAATTGAAGAGCTTAAAGTCTACCTGAAGACCTAAACTGAGCTAAAGCAGGGGCAGAGGAATGGAAAGAAGTGATCAAGGGAGGGAGAGTTAAGAAAGCTTTTTAATTGTAAACTAAATAAAAATATTTGAAAGAGTACAACAGTTACAATCATTACATGTTAAAAAGTAAAAAAGGAAGTGTCAGAAACTTTATCACTCCGTACCTGCTGTTGCAATTCTTGTAGATAAGATAATGTTGCCTCTTTGGAAGGCTTTGGTTTTATTCCAGGAAACACTCCTATGCTTCTTTGTCTGTCTCCTGTATCCCTCTGTCCAACGTTACTTCTGAATTAGCAAACCACACATATAAAAGAAAAAACATCATAGGGTCCAGGGGTGTGCGTGCATGTGTTTAAAAAAAACAAAAAACCCTGCCTGAAATATTTAAGAGCTGTTGTTTTCCACAGCCTGGCAGTTTATGTTCTCAAACATCTCCATAAATCCATATAAAAATAGGAGTTCACTGAATTATTAAGATAGAAATTCTTAATTAGAAGTTTGAAGAATTGTCTTTAACACACTTTATTTCAAAAGGCATATCTATTGTTGGCAAAATAACCCCAACAGGAGGAGTGTATCAATACAGATAAATACAAAGAATATGAATATGCACAACACTTACACAGATTGCTCTACTGGGGCTTGGGTTAAAGGAGGATCCGGATTAGGTGTGGGTTGCATTCCCATCACACCTGTACCACCTAGACAGTAAAAAAAAAATAAAAAAATAAAAAAATTGAACGCTCAGCTAAATAGAGCTCACTGCTCAAACTCTGTGACTGTAGAATTACAAATAGGACTCTCAAATTTACTACAAACTTAGCTAATCCTTAACACCCTCTAGACCAAGAAATACAATGCCAAGGTACAAATCTATTTCTTAAATTCAACTAAATCCCTTAAAAATTTACAGATGTCTTCATTAACATATTCTACAATGAACTAAGAAATAATGCACTTAATGTAACATTTGCCCTCATGCTTTCCAAATGTGTCCCCTATTGTGAGGCCAGCCCCATGGCCTCCTGCAGAAATGCAGTGCGTTTGGCATCTGTACTCTTACTGACATGGGGCCTGCAGCATCCTGCCACAGCAGGGCTTGGCATGACCGTGCATAGTACTGCTTGTGTTCGAGACAGTAAAAGATGCATCTCTAAAACAATTTCACACTTTCAAATTTTAAGCATTAGCAATATTCCAGTTTGTGACAACAAGCTTTAAGACAACCTAACTCTTGTATGTGAATTTTAGGTATTAGTTTCTTTAGTACTCTGTAAACTGTAAGCCATTTTACCTTAGAGGTTATATTGATACAAGGGTAAAAAAAACCAAACACACGCAACAACAAAATAGAATGCCAAGAAAAAACAAACCAGCACCCACCCCCCCACCCCAAAAAAAAGCCACCACCACCTCCAAACACCCCATCCACCCACCCCCAAACCCCAAAACTTCTATGAGTTAGAACTGTGGTCTGAAAATAAGATTACGAAAAAAAAGTAAAAAAGGTGCCTGGAACTATTAAAAAAAAAAGTCTTAAACCATAAGCTACTACATTTCAAGATAGTAAGAAATCTACACTGTGGAAAAAGATAATAATCTAAAAACTTCTGCTCCTAAATCTCTAGCATTCCTAAAATTCCTCAGTGGATACCAATCTTAATCAAATCAGTCATACAAGAGTTATTATTGCAAGTTCTACGAAGGTAGCACAACTTCTTAAAAGTATTTCTGCTTTTTTGAGGGAAAAGCAGGAAAAGCAGGAAAACACAAACACCACACAATCGAGTCCCTCCACACCCATCACAGTTGTTTCACTCATGAAATCAAGAAGCAGCAGTCAAAGGGTAGATAAAAAAAGAGTTCTTAAAGTTTGATTACTTCATACAGTTCCTTTAAAAATATTTAACATTATATCTGAAATTGTAACAACACCTAAACATGTAATCAATTATATGATTTAAGCAATTATAGAAAATAATGGTTTGATTATCAAAACTATAAAGAAAATTATGTAGGAGGAGTAATGGCTAAGTAGCTGAGACTAGAGCTTGTTCAAGCAATGAACAAGATTTCTGGAAGCCGTAGCCACTACTGCAGCTGAAGAAACCTACTTCATTCAAAACCAGTACTGGAAAAAAGCCTACTTTTCAATACAGATTAAGAAATGGATTTGAAGTGCTGTTATTAGTTCTACATTATTCATCATTTAACCAGATTAAAAGCAGTCATCCGAGTCATTCTAACCACCAATCCACCTAAATTCATCAACTTACAACATGCAAGATTCGGATCCAATGGATTCCTAACCCCGTAGAAGTAATATGCATCATCATAAGGCGTTCTACAGTTGTCTGTCAAAACTGGTGGTGGAGGCGGTGGCATTGGTGCAAGCCTTGAAGAAAAAAGGAACATGTTTCGTTGTACAACTGAAAAGAGATCATCAAAAGGAAAAAGGGAAGGAGGGAGGTAGGGAAGGGGCTGGGGGCAGAGGGGAGAATTCTCTATGAGAAAATTCTAGAATTAGCTCACTCCAAGACCTCTCATTACTGCCATACAGGAATAATATACAGTAAGCCTCAGTAGGGACTTAACCTTCCCTTATGGAGTAGTACATGAACCCACGCTATTCCAGAGATCCAAAGAACATAAACCAGGCATGGCTTCTTTAACTGGTTCAGTTAATGATACTTACTGGTCACATCAGTAACAGTAAATAAAACAACCCAAGGACTAGTCTCTGGTCAAAGGGCAAGTGGCACGGCACAGCTTCAGCCACATGCCTGAAGCTCCTTCTCCCTCTCTCTCGTTTAGTCTCAGTCACAGTCTAGTGGAAGCTGTTGATGCCTACACTGCATTCCCGACATTAGCCCAGGGAAATCACTTAAGTGATAGGGGCCAAACTCATGCCACGCCAGCCTTCTAACAATACGGACACTGCTGGGCATGTGCCCAAGCATTCTTGCAACATGGTTCAATATTGCAGGCATGGACACAACTTCTACGGCATGACCCTTATTCTACATAAACATCCACTACGAGAGACTGTCTTCACAGATAATCCAGCCTCCCTAGACTTTTCAAAATAAACTGTAAGGAAATAGACCCTAAATAATTTATTTCTGCGCATAATAGTTTAGTTTTCTGTTAATTGTCAAAATTCTATTTTGACCTTCAACAGTTCCTTCGAGAAGGATCAATAGCAGGACTGAGCTCTACCTTCACAGTAGTAACATGCTTAACAACAATCTTATTTAAGATGCAAAATGAACATGATGGTGAAGCACCTGGGAGCTGCTATTTCACCAAGAGTGCTGGCTAGCCCCCTGTGAAAGTCTTCATTCACTGGAGAGGCTGTGGAGATGGGCACTGGAGTTCGGAAAGCCACACTAGGCCTTTCAGGAGGTACTTTCACTTCAGAAGTTCTCACTGTCAAGCCAAACTGCTTCAATCTATTTAGCTGAAGGGGAAAAAAATAGAAAAAGAGACAAAACCCAAAACGGTTACTTTGCTAGTACTAGGAAACATCCTGAACCCCCATTTAGGTTGTGTTAAACACTTCACTGGGTCCCGACCAGCTATTCAAATTCCTGTGCGGGTTTTTCTCCTAAGGAATTATGGGAAGTCTAATACTACAAGGAATTCTAGCATGTTTATCACAGACTTACAAAAACCAACCTCTATGGCAGGTTTCAGGAAATACATGGTTCTAGTTATTGACCAGAAAAGATATTTCCACAGTTGTCTGTAGTACAGGTTATTGACAGCTGCCAGTTTCCTGCATGGTCAGCATTCTCATACTATGCATAGGAAAAGTTTCTGAAATCCCTCCCCACCACTCCTAGCTCATAATCAGTAAAAACTAAAATCAAACACATACTGAGACTTTTTACAATAAACATTTCCTTGCAATACCATCATTTTATTTTTTAAGTTCTTGTATTAAATTTTTCAGCCACAACAATTACAAAATTTTGGGGGTTTTCTTTTTAAAATAAAAGTATCAAATGTTTATTGATAAACAGCAGCCTCAGAAGAAAGTCAAAGGCAACATGCAAATAATGCAAAGACATGCAAGTCAGTTTCAGAACTATCCTATCACACCCAGAATGCCCTTACACCAGATGCTCTGCATCAATATTTTAATGTTTAAGTGAGTCAGTATAATAGAAATCAGAAAAAAATAATTACGCATTGGAAAACTAAAACAGATTTTGTTTCTGAATGTACTGGTCCTAACATTGTAGTATGTCAATCAACATGCATTCAAAGTAACACCAGCAATCACTGAATATCTAATATCTAACATTAAACCATATACCCTACAATACAGAAGTATTTCAGCAAAATATTAAATCTTTACCTCCTCATCACTTAGCTGCAAGACAGTACATACAAGGCAGTTAGCACTAAATCATGAACTACAGCGGTAAGATTAAAATTCTCAAAACCTACTAAACATGAGCATTTATTTATAACAATTAACTTCAAATATCTACCTATGAATACGAAACTAGGTAACAGATATAAGCTACAGCAATTAAATTATAAAGCAGTCTATAGACTTTTTTTATTTGTCTTTTCAAATCCAGTGTCTTCAGCAGAAAATTTAAAACAGCTTTTCTCACTACAAGTTTAATGTGAACTGCTCCCAAAGTGCCCCAAGGATTTCAGCTCTGTAGCTAATTTCAGATGTGACTATGGTACTCAGTTCATCCTGGGGATTGTTTTATTTTAAACAAGCAGCATATACAACAGTCTGCATTTCTAGGTTCTTAATCAGGCATTGCTATTTAACCAACCTGTAATTAATCAAGAAATCCACCTAATTAGAATCTCTCCCCGAGAGGCAATTTAAAGCTAACAGTGACTGATGCTTAATGAACATAGCAATTCTACTTAATTGAAGGCTTTCAGCTAAATGAATGGTTTTAAAACATTATATATGCCCTAGACTTCCTCTGGAAATAATTTTGTTCCTGCAACAGCCACTTTTCAGTCTCTGACCGAGATGTGTACAGTATATGGAGTACTGCAGCACAGCATGCTTCTGCCTAGTGAGCTTTGATTAGACATAACTGTTTACACTGACCTTGCAGCCTGCTGTGCCAGAAAAGCCGGCATCCTCTGCTCAGTTTTTCCTCTTTTCCTGCCTGGCTCCCAGCCGTACACTCAATCCCTCTCCCCTTCACCATCTGAATCCCTAATCAGCAACCTTTCTAAGCCAACTAAAGCAGCAAAAATTATTCAGACTTTTGCCAGTTTACCAAGCTGAATTAGTTCACAGAAGGGATCAAACAAGCATTACAGATACTTTAAGCAGAGGGCAGGAACATGCAGCCAGATCACCCATCAGCATTCCCCCTCCCCATTTAGAAGGAAGAGTTTTGTTTCAGCTTCATTGCTTATCTACATGTGTTCTCATTCTCCTGCCTCACAGGCTGACTAATAGCATCTTACAGCTATTCATTCATGCTCAATTTCTAGAAAGTAAGAGCTCCTTTCCCCTCTGCTGAACTCTCCAGAAACGGCACAACTTTCTGCATTGTAGCCTCCCTGAAAAAGCAGCACCGTTTGTACTTTAAACTAGTAACCAGTTAAATTCATAACCAGTTTATTCCCGCTTGAGAAAGTTACCTGTCCTACATCTCCAACAGCAGATCTCTACTGCACTCAAGATGCAATGGCTTCAGGCACTTAGCAAACACGTGCAAATCCTACTAGTTCTGTGACAATCAGTCTGCTTGTAATGTTACTAGCGCTGACAATCTACTCCATATATGCTAATCAAACTTCTTAGTACAATAATCACCTCACCAAGGAAGTAGAAACAGTAGTAACTCTGCATTAAGTCCTACAAGCAGCACAATATTAAACATCTGGCGTTTTACAAAACCCCATAAAAAATGCTTGTAATCCTGAACGCTACATTTGGCAGTTTTTTTAAAAAAGAATTACCAATCTGAAATTAAAAATTGCTACAAGGAGATCAACTTGGTTGCAAAATAACTGGATTTTTTTTAAACTGAAAAAGAGCAAAAACTTTCTGCAGCATACTTAACATTCCAAAAGAAAGGTTACTAATGTTTGCATGTACAGGCTACCACTGAACACTGTTTTTTCCATGAGACCCACTGCTTGTACAAAATTTCCACTTGGTCACAGCAAAAGAAAACATTTGGTAACTTCCATGAAAATATTTTCCTCTTAAGCTTTTGAAAGCATGTGTAATGAGTTACAACCTTAAAATCCTTTACTTCAATTTGATTCTATGATAAAGCCCTATTAGAAAAACCCCACAACATTTATCATCCTATAAAAGTCCCACACAGTTTTGTGACTGAGGAACCACACTGTACATGTAATAAAAAAAAAAAAAGTCTATATAGGTGGAAAAAAACCCCCAAGTTCCTTACCATCTTTTCTGGGTCTTGAGCTCCCGAAGCAGCAACTGAGAGCTCAAGTTCCTTCTCACTGGTTTTAAGAAACAAAACAAAAAAAGGATCAAATCAGAAAGCAGTAACAATTATACTCATTCTTTCAAAGCACAGACCTCATAACTCTGTATTTAAAATAAATCTGAAAATACATGATAACCAAAGACATGATTCCACTTGATTTTTTCTGGAATCAGGGAAGACTGATACTTTATATTTATTTGTAAACAAACAGAACACTTGAGAAGTATCTGGCTATCATCTATTCCACCTAACAAAAAACAACTACTATAAAGGACAAACCACCACATTGCTTTTTACTACAACCTTTCAGGATATTTCTTAAAAATTGATCTTTATTCATGATACAGCAAGAAGTTTATTATAAACATAGTGAAATGAATGATTCAAAAGTACAGCAATAAGTACTATATTGTAATTTCAGGGCTCAGGCTTGTTCAGCATGTACAATTTTTCACCACGGTGAAACCATCAACAGTAATTTTTTTTATTTCCTTATCCCTTCACTAATATCACTGTGTGTCTTTATGCATCCATACTATCATTCAGCACACAGCTACTAACAGTTAAGCAAGAAATTAATATTTTATTATTATGCATAAGCCAGATGCTCATGTGCTTTTAAAGTGACAGGTTACTTTCCTAAACTGGAAGACAAAACAAGATTCATTTTCAACTTTGCAAAGTAATTAGACACTCCTGTACCAGCAAAAAAGGAAATTTCATTTAGAGCTTCTTTACCCACAAGGAACTAAATTTTTTAAAAATTAAAAAAATCTGGTTTTTTCCTTTGTTCCACTGAAAGCTGGTGGGTTTGTTTATTAAAAATTAAAGGTCTCATGCCAATGAGCTTAATTGGAAACAGTATTACCTAGCTAGCTGGAATTCCTCAGCTGAATGAAAATTATTCTTACTACACTGAATTAATGAAATTCCTTTACATTTCAGCCATTATATTTTAAAAATATAGTAACTATCCATTACCGTCTCCTATTTCGCTGTTGCTCTGCCATCTGTTCTATTAGTTCTTGCCTGTATTTCTCTTTTTTCCTTTGGAGATGTTCTGGGTCCTGACAGCCTAATGGAAATGACCACACATCTGCATAAATGCTCCACACAACGCACAAAAGGTATGGGACAAAAGCATTGCATTTCAGTCAATTTAAAACATGAAACACAGGAGAGTATATGATCTGGGAATGTGCGTAAGAACTCTTCATCTTTAATGACAAAAAGACCCCAAAAAACTAGTCTTAATATGCAGTTTGTTTGGAACATGATGATCAAAAACTACTAAAATTTTCATTACTATTTTCCTAGTTTGCCTGTTTTTTTATAGTCAGGAAGCTACAAATTTCAAAGCAATGTGATACAACAGCAACTAAAAAAAGTTACTTAACCCCCCACACACACACTCAACTAAGGAAGATACACTATGGCATTCCAAAATTACAAGGCACTGCTCTGGGTGAAAATGAAAATTAAAATAGAAGAGAGTTAAACCCACAGGGAGGAAAGCAAATTGCTCCATGTTTAGGATAGTTCCCATGGCTACTGAGAATTACATATATAAATCTGTCAGTATTTTGCTAAAAGAACACAGCCATAACATCTCACGTGGATTTTGAGGAACTCAAAAAAACTTTTAACTTGTAGCAGTTCTGCTACAATAAGCATGGAGCCTTCTATTATTTTAAAACAAAAAACCCCATCACCACCACTTTCTATATAGTATGACTATCAGACACAAGGACTCCTAACATATTTCCATACACAAAGTCACTGTAGATCTCCAGTGAAGCAGACCTGAACAATAAACTGAAGAAAGCTGCAAACAAACTAAACCAACCACCACTCAGGAGGCACGACTGACTGAATTTTTTATTCAATTATTGTGCTAGGGCTGTCAAGTGACTAAAATTTCAAAAT